>NC_091083.1:41752500-42363863 GCF_032405125.1 Capricornis sumatraensis
GAAGGGATCCGCCTTTAAAGATGTTTCAGCAGCGAGTGGTGGACCGCCCACCACCATGGCTGTCTCCATCTCTGGTGACTCGGGGCTCCCACATGCCCCAGCCCTCCAGTCAGCTGGCAGAGGTCTCCACCTCTGTCTTGGGTGATGGTTACCCCAGCAGCATCTTGTCCCACCTCTGATCCCAGCCAGGGGATGTCCTGAGTCCTGACCATGCCTTGCTCTCCCTCTCTCGGCTTCTCCTGGCTCAGCCTTGACTTCCTTGGCCTCTCGCTCCTCAGCCTCATCCTCTGCAGCCCTTGACCTTCTGGTTCAGTCGCCTCATGCTGGGGGGGCCTGCACCCTCCCCTGTGAATGTCCTGTAGTGAAGATGAATACAGAGGCAGTGCTGCCCGGAGTGGGCACACCTTCCCCTCCCTCCAGGGACTCCCGGCCCACCCTCAGCTCTGCTTCCATCCAGCCTTCCCCGAACTTGAGGGCCTGTACCCCACCAGCCCACCACACACTGGCCGCCCCGCATTCCCTGGTGCTGGCTGCCTCTGGGGCTGCCCCTTGCTCATGGCCCCCATTTATCAGTGGACAGGCTGGAGCCACACTTGCCTCCCTCACCCTGGCCCACCTCTCCTACTGCCGCTGATGGGCCTTCAGGCCTCTCCCGAGGTCAGTATCAGTGACCTCGAAGCGCTCCTCCAGGTCCTCGTGCTCTGGAGGCTTCCCCATCCTGCTTCCTCTTAGCCTAGTATCCAGTTCACTCACCTTAGGTTTGGTCCTTCTGATTTTTCAGCCACAGGTAGAAGCATCCAGTCACACTGAGGTCCTGCAGTGGCTTTTTGCTGAACCACTAAGGAGCAGGATCTGGGTCAGGGCTGGTTTTGTTTTCATTTGTCAAAAGGAAATGGCCCCAAGGTCCCTGTGTGTCTCCATCTGCGAGGCTGAGTGCAGAGGAGGGTAGCCGCTTGGCCTGCCATGAGCTTCGGGCAGGATGCTCGGGTCGCCAGTGCTGTAAGCGTCTCCACTTCAAAACGGGTTGGTAATAGTTCCTTTCATGCGCACCCAGGGCTGAGAATAGGACCAGGCTGGAGTGGAGATCGCCAGTTATTTGTGTGGTGGACATTTGGCCCAGAAAGCCAGGGCTATGTCTGGTTCTCCCCTGTGTTCCTGGCACCTTGGACAGGGCGTGACATGTAGCCAGTGCTCATAAATTTCTGAACTGAAGCTTATAGATTAAGCAAGAAGGCCACATGACTCGCTGGAGAGAATGTAGAGTTTGGTGTCTAGAGGCCTGGGGTGTGGTCCTGTGTCTGCCTCTTGCATCCTGTGGACGACCCCTGAGCAAGCCTCACCCCCTGAAGGTCCATTTCTCCTTTACTTCGACGGGTGTGTGATGAGATGCTTTGCTGTCAGTTGGTCGTGCTCCAGCCGTTCCCACATGTAGCTGAAACAGTGAGGAACTTAGTGATCCCTGCCCCGCTCCAAGAGGACGGCTGATTCCTCTGGCTTGGCCCTGCCCCTGCCCCTCCTCAGGGCTTCTGTGTCCCCCAGATGCCCCCTTCTCATTCTGAGTACTGCCTCCATTCTGCGAAGTCTCATGCACTTGTGTTTATTTGGGAGCAAAATGGTCCTCTGAAGTCCCCTGGAGCTCCCTTAGGTCCTCGTGACTGTGGCTCAGGCCCATGTGACAGCAGGCTCAGGGCCACTTCTGAGTAGAGGGAAGAGGAGGGACTGGATGGTGACTGTAGCTCAGGCCACCAGTGTGGTTTCTCCAGGGGATGCTGATAAGGACACACCTGTTAGTGGGCTGTTCAGAGCAATTGGGATCAATTGGGCAGAGGTGCAAAGCCAGGAGCCTACCCTTGCCTAGACGCATGCTTGAAAACAGAATGTGACTGCCCTGGTAGAGCTTAGGGAGCTTGTCCTCTATGGTGTGGCCGCAGTCTCTACCCTGCCCTGATGTCTCATGTGTGGTCACTTCACTCATTCTCTTGCCTGGTGCCTCAGATCATGATCACGTTTGCGGGCCCTGTGATGAAGCATTGTGACCTTTGTGTTCAACCAGCTTATTTGTATGTGAGGCACTTAGAGCATGATCATCTTGATTAAAAAGAAAGCTTTCTTTTGTCAGTGGATTTAAGCGTGAGTCAGGAAGGTTTGGGTCTAGATAGTCCAATCCTCTATTCTTTGCTACAGAGGTGCGGCGTAAGAGGAATGGGCCGACCTCGGGACGGTTACCTGGCCCCTGGGGGTGTCTTGGAAGGTTTGGGTTTCACTTTGAGACACTAGAGCCTGTATGGTTTGCAAACCGCTTTGCAATATGGACCCTCTCAGATGACTGAAAAAAAAAAAAAAGGCAAACAGGGCTTCCCTGACGGCCCAGTGGTTAAGAATCCACCTGCTAATGCAAGGGACGCAGGTTTCATCCCTGGTCTGAGAAGATCCCACATGCCACGGGGCAGCTAAGCCAATGCACCGCAACTGCTGAGCCCGTGAACTGCAGCTGCTGCAGCGTGCATGCCTGGAGCCTGTGCTCTGCAGCAAGGGAAGCCACTGTACACAGCCAAGAGTCCCCCTCAACTCAACCAGAGAACCCCCACCAGAAACGAAGATCCAGCACAGCCAAAAATAAAATAGAAACTCTTTAAAAATGAAAAAACACAGAAACAAAAAGCAAAAGCCCTCCATCGCGCTGTTGTAGGTTGTGTCCCCACAGACCTGTCGTGGTTTATATTTTCCTTGACGTTTGTGTCCTGATTAACTTGAAAGCCATGGCGTGCTATAGGAGTCTGTACGCAGCACCCTTTTCTTCTTTTTCTTTCTCATTTGTTTCCTCAAAAAAAAAAAAAAAATCCAGTGCTTTCTTGCCTTGAGATGTAAATTCCACATTCTGGCTGCATTGGATTCCAAGTTTTTCCAAGAAAAGGCTTAAATTTATTAGGTTAGTTCACAATGTTCTCACAGAGAACTTTTACTCTGAGGCATGGAGCCATGTGTGGTCGGGGTTGTTTTAAAATAAATAATGAAAGAGTCAGCATCACATCCTTTACAGAAAGTCGGGCTGTGCCTGTTGCTTCAGTAATTGTCACACGTGATCCACAAGCTTGGTCCAGGGCGGCGGGCACAGGACTAGGGTGGAAGGTCAAGCGGATGCTCCCGCATTTTTGCTCGGCGTCGATGGCACCCCTGGGTCAGTGCAGAATTGAATGGGTGATGTGGGGACCTGAGGACCCTTAGGAAGCCTGCTTCTACTGGGAATTGTTCCCTGTCATCCAGCCAAGATCTGGTTTCTCCACAGTGTTAAAGAGTGGGAGGCAGATAACAGGATCACAAACAAGCCTTTGTATATAATGGACTCTCAGCATCGCAGAGCCTTGGTCTGCTTGTGTCACAGGAGATGGCCACATTGTTTTATATTTACTGCTAAAGAGGGGAACCAAAACCAAGAGGTCCTCTTTGGGGAATAAAAATCATGCTTTCTCAGAGGCTAGCTTGGAACATATTCACAGTTATATAGGTATGTATAAGTATCCATCTGCCTGCAGACATGTATATGTAGAGCACACACTTGTCAACGTGCGTACAGACACTGATGTGAATATAAACTGCTGGCAGAGGCTTATCACAGTTCACTGCTGAATGTTGATTTCTGGATGTTTGGATTCCATAACCTAAGGACATGAAAAATAAAAAAGGAAGGGGGTCCCATATGGATTGCCAACATCATGTTTTCTAAGGTCGTTAAACATTTTTTTGGTGGTGGATGGTAATTAGACTTACTGTGATGATCATTTTGCACTATATACAAATACAGAATCACATTGTACACCTGAAACTGATATAATGTTATATGTCAATTATGTCTCAGTAAAAATTATTTTAGTTGTAAGATACACACAACATAAAATTTAACATCCTGCCCATTTTAAAGTGTATAGTTCAGTATGGTTATATACATTCATATTGTGCATCCAAGATCATTTTACAGGAAAAAGAACCAGACAGATGGGCCCCATTTCCTGTCCTAATCATTTCATAGAGGAAAGAGCACCAAAAGAGAAACGAGGAAGGAAGGCTGGCATCTTGTGTGTGTATGCGTGTGTGCACACGCCTAGTTAGTTGTGTTTGACTTTTCTGACCCTCTGGACTGTAGCCCACCAGGCTCCCTCTGTCCATGGAATTTTCTAGGCAAGAATACTGGAATGGGTTGCCTTTTCCTTCTCCAGGGGATCTTCCTGACCCAGGGATCAAACCCATGTCTCCTTCATTGGCAGGCCGATTCTTTACCCATTGAGCCTCTGGGGAAGCCCAGATGGCATCTTGATGAAGGATGTTCCTCCCGCGTCAGTGGTAGAAAAGCACAGAGAAAAAAATAATCATTTATGGAAACATAGTGCAGAGGGACAGAGAGCAAGGAGCTATGTGTAGCCTTTACTCAGGTGTGTAAAATGCTAACCTTGTTTTGGCATTATACCTAAAACTAATATAATGTCTGCCAATTATATCTTAATAATAATAAAAAATACTTGCTTGTGTCTTCTCTGCCTGAAACCATCCTGCTCACAGCATCTGTCCTTGAGCTCTTTGTTACCAGGCCACGGCAGGTCATAGAGCTCGGGCTGGAGGAGCTCAGCGTGGCTTCTAAGCACATAGCTCAGTGGTGGTATTTCTTCACCGTCAGACTTTGCAGATGAAGGAAGCCATGTGTTCATTTATGTCCTTGCATGAATCTTATCAGTCCTGGTCTGAGTGCCAGTAGCAAGCATTTCATGTCTGGCAGTGGTCAGCAGCCCTGTTCTAGAGCTGGTTTTGTTTTTATAAAAGTTAAGCCAACGATTACAGTCGGAGCCTGTATGTATTCATTCTACTGTGATACCACGCTCTACTCTTTCTCCCCAAAGTTAACTAGTGAACTGACTTTGGTTTGTACTCTCCAAGCCCCTCTTACATCTGCTGAAATCCTGCCATTAAGGCTTCTGAAACTGACATTGGTTTGTATTGACTATAAACTGGGTTTAAAGACTTATCTGTGTTGATTTGTGTCCATCTGCTCTAGAGATCACTCTATATGACTGTGCCACGTTCTAATTATCTGTCTTCCTGTTGGTGGACATCTGGGTTGTTTCTGGGTTCTTGCTGATACATTAATACCACAGTGCACATGCCAGGGAGCCTTTCCTGTGCACACGAGAGGGAGTTTATCCCAGAGAGCTTTCTGGGAAGAGTCACCAGGTCAAAGGGGAAGAGAAGCCTTTGTTCACAAAATTGAATTCCCTGCTTAACCAACCCGGCTATTTACTGCAGTTGTTCAGGCACCTGGAGTGGGAGTAGGGGGAGAGAGAATATTAAGTCAACCAGTACTAAATTTGGTTTTCTGGACCAAATTGAAAGCTGCTGATTGTTGATCTGTCTAAAGGTTTAGCTCAGAGTCTAAGAATAGTAAAGCAAGTATCTGGCAGGTTGCTTACAGTGACTTTTCTTCATGTCTCTGGGCTTGGGACAGAGACCAGTGGGGAGCAGCCAGCCCTTCAGTTCCCCCTTTTCCATGTGAACAGCAAAATGTTTGCAGACTTGGCCTGGGAAGCTGTGAACCTGGGTGTTGCCGTCTGTCAGGCTGAAAATCCTCTGGCCACAGCTTGGTCCATCTCCTCAGATGAGTTTCTTTCAGCACGCCTTTCTGGAGTGCTGGGTGTTGCTCAAGAGTTTCAGCAGATCTGTCTTCCCACTGTCTGGTTGTGGTCTCTGAACAAGCCGGGGAGGCACCCAGAAGGGCAGAAGTGGCCTCGGGTGGCCTCAGGTGGCCTGGGGGACATGTGCAAGGGCCCCGTGGCAGCATCTCTAGGTAGCCGCCATGCAGCCTGCTGCGAACAACAGGGCCTGGACCACGGATGAGTCTCAGGACAAACCGAGAGCCAAGGGGATGTCTACATGCTTTGTGTCACAGCTTCTCTTACCTTCAGCAAATAGGAGAGTGAGCTTATCTAAAGAGCTTACCACTCTTTAACAACCTGCCTGTGAGAAAAAGCTATAGAGCCATGAAAGAAAAAAATAGCTAAACTGTAAACTAGACTAAAAGCCTTTCCTGCTCAGCTTGTCAGAGCAGCCTATGAGTGGACCCTTCCCACACACCTCGGGACAGGCTGAGCTGTGGGGAGGGTCTGACGGAGATCACACACCTGATGCATCTGGTGTCAGATGGATGGACAGTGGCTATGGGATCTGGTGTGTCAGAGCCAATGCGATACCCCACATTATCAGATAGAAATCATTGCCCGTGGTTGCTGCGTGTGAGGTCATTGGTGTTTTGGACATACAGGTATGAGTTTACATTTGTAAAATAATTCTTTCTTTCTTTTTTTAATAACCAGCTGTCAAAGCTTGAAAAGCAGCAGCAGAGGAAAGAAAAAACCAGAGCCAAAGGGCCTTCTGAGTCAAGCAAAGAGAGAAGCGCTCCCCGCAAGGAAGACCGCAGCGCCAGCAGTGGGGCCGAGGGGGACGTGTCCTCGGAGCGGGAGCCATAGGTGGGCTGGACGCAGGTAGGGTGGCCTCCTCGGGCTGCGTGGTCTTCTTATGTGGGGGCACTGGTCAAGGATGGAGGATGGGATAGCTTGGGGCAGTTTGCTTTATGGACGTTTGCTTGTGGTCGCCTTAAATCCTGCTGCCCTCCAGGATGGAGAGAAGAGCTGAGATGCACCCACATCAGCTGACCGCTGCGGTTCTTAATGCTACTAGAGTGTTCCAGACTTGAGCTCCCACTTCCACACTTTCCTCTTGGGAGCTTTCTGTGTGGGGGAGTTGCAGCCAGCACCCTGTGCAGCCTCTCACCTGTCGTCCTTCACTGCACCCTCCTGGCACTGCCCGCTCATGTTCCAGGGAGTTCCCTGTAGCTTTGGGTCCAACTCCCTGCCTAAAGGTCATGGGCTCGATGTCCCTGCTGCCTGATGGCCCTTGGCTCAGCTTGATTCCCTGTGAACACGTCACTTGCCAGCATTCACTGGTGCAGGGAGAAGCATGGGAACCGTCTGGCCACGTCAGCCAGCACACTGGCGTGGGGGTGTGGAGGGATGCGAGTGAGACTCCAGGGAATGAGGGGTTGAGGGGCAGGACCTTGAGGGGCTGGTGGAAATGGGGCAAAGGGGGCAAGGGCACGAGCTGCCCAGCTAAGAGGAGAGCAGGTGTGTGTGTTGGGGCGGCCTGGACAGGTGGGCAGAGGCTGGAGAGCAGGCACATCGGCTGCTATTGGATGCTTGTCTGAGGCAGGGGCCCAGAACAACCCAGGCCATGCTGAGTCTGGGGGGCGGGTCTGAGCCACCTGGGTTCTGTCCTGGTGCCCCAGGCGGGCTCTGAGAGCTGTCGGGTGCACAAGGGACACAGGTTCCAGTTAAGAAAGGTGACCCAGCAGGCCTAGGGAGTGGGCTGGAGGTGACAGGCCAGTGGGGAGGCAGCCGCAGAATGCACGGGATCAAGGGCTGGGTGTGCGGTTCGGAGCCTTTGGCCTGTAAACTGTGGTGCAGATCAAGTCCGCCTGTGGGTTCACCCTGCAGATGCCACATAGTGAGAGAACACCTGGGACATGGCTTCTGCCTCTGGAGTGGGGTGCCTGGGGTCTGCCTGTGGAATGTCTGTTAGGATGCCCGCTGCCAGCACGGAGACAGTGAGCTGAGCCCACGGGTGTGGCCAGGCACTGTGGAGCTGGCTCGTAGACAGGCAGGACGGGGATCTCGGAAGAGGTGGGGCTTGCTAAGCCATGTTGTGAGGGGACCATGTGGGATGGTCAGTTCTGTAGGTCCTGCTGACTTGGCCCAGGCTCGATGTTTTGTTGGAGTGTCACTATGGGGGGAGCCCAGCCACGTCCACTGATCTGGGCTCACATGTGTCACACACTCATGTGAACATGAAGCCAAAGTTGGAAGGGAGTCCCTTCATGCTCGGCCTCATTTGTCAGCATCACAAACCCCACCTTGTTCTGGATCTTGATGCTCTGACCTAAAGCCACTGGTTTTTATTCATGAACTGAACCAGCTGGTATGAGTTTTGTTGTTGTTCAGTCACTCAGTCGTGTCCAACTCTGCGACCCCTATGGACTGCAGCATGCCAGGCTTCCCTGTCCTTCACTATCTCCTGGAGCTTGCTCAAACTCATGTCCATTGGTGATGGACATGGTTGGTGATGACATCCAACCATCTCATCCTCTGTCATCCCCTTCTCCTCCTGCCTTCACTGTTTCCCAGCATCAGGGTCTTCTCCAATGAGTCAGTTCTTCACATCAGGTGGCCAAAGTATTGGAGCTTCAGCTTCGGCATCAGTCCTTCCAGTGAATATTCAGAGTTGATTTCCTTTAGGATTGATTGGTTTGATCTCTTGCCGTCCAAGGGACTCTCAAGAGTTTTCTCCAGCCCCACAGTTCAAAAGCACCAGTTCTTCAGTGCTCAGTCTGCTTTATGGTACTCTCATATCTGTACATGACCACTGGAAAAACCATAGCTTTGACTGTACAGACCTTTGTTGGCAAAGTAATGTCTCTGCTTTTTAATATGCTGTCTAGGTTTGTCATAGCTTTTCTTCTTTAAAAAACACATATCAAGGAGCAAGTGTTTTTTAATTTCATGGCTGCAGTCACCATCTGCAGTGAGTTTGAAGCCCAAGAAAATAAAATCTAGACACTGCTTCCACTTTTTCCCCTTCTATTTGCCACAAAGTGATGGGACCGGATGCTATGATCTTTGTTTCTTGAATACTGCGTTTTAAGCCACCTTTTTCACTGTCCTCAGAAGGGAGTCTTCTGAACCTGAAATTTGGTGTATAAGTAATGTTTGGTATTCATGAGCACACAGTAACCTTTTATGTGGCATATATGTGTAAAACTTCCATTCCCACATCTTCCAAGACCTGATGAGGACTTGATCATCATTGATATGGTCAGTTTTGTTGTCAGAAATACCACTACCACCTCTGACTTACAGACCGTCCAGAAATCCTAAATCCGGGGATGACAGCCACATAAAGGCAGTGTGCAGGGCGGCTCTTGAAGTTAGTTTTCTGATTATGCTAATGAAGTGAGTCCAGCCGTGACTCAGAACTTCCATCAGGTTCTTACCTGCATCCTACCAATTTCCGTGTGACAGTGAGTAAGTTATGTCATTTCTGCTTCCTTGGTTTTTCTTCTGTGAACTAAGTGAGTGGAGTTCAGCGATGGTGGAAAAGGCAGGCAGGCACGAGCCACCACACCCAGCGGATGGGGTGGATGGGGACCCCGTGTGGATAAGACTGCTGTGCAGGGTGCCTCTCGGTCCCCTTGGCAAGATGTGGCCCCCAAGACGTGGCAGAGCCGCTGAGGGGCCGTCTCGCCTGCCCTGGGAAGGTGCAAAGGAGCTGCATTGGGTCCCCTGGGCTGACTGTGGCTCTCAGTGGAGGGGAGGTGAGCCCCAGAGGCTGAGTGGTCAGCTGTGTCCAGGCAGCGAGGTGTCTCACGGCCTCAGCCCTTGACGAGCACTGACAGGCCTCGCAGGTCTCAGCTGTGACTTCCGTCAGGTGTCTGGGTGAGCCTTGAGGGATCTGCGGTGCTAGAGACCAAGGTGTAGCCAAGTTGGCCAGGGTCCCTCAGGACCGTGTGTGGGGCCCAGGTGCTGGCACCGTAGGAGACAGACTCACTGAGCCTTGAGGATCCAGCTGCTGCTGCGCATGGGATGGAGGCTCTTGAGGCAGTGTAGACGGGTCCATGAAGATGTTGAAGCCACATTTATATGAATATAACTGCAGCCGCTGGGTTTTGGGCCAGGAGCCTGAAGTGAAACCTCCTTTGCTGACCATTTAAGATGGGTGTCCAGCTGCAGTTACTCACACCGGAGATGGTGGCAGAGACCCTGTGGCTGGTGCAGGTGTGAATTGAGGGGGGTCCTCTGAGACACCCGCACCAGGCGAAGACCAGGGGGCGCTTCCAGATTTGTAGACCCTACAGGGGTCTCCACAGGTCTATTGGGGGTTTGCTACCTGTGGACCTGTGCTGCCCTTCTGCTGAAATGTGTCATCCCAGCCCCTCCTCCCAGAGCTACCACCCAGTGTCCAGAAGTCTGTAAGAGCTATAGCTGACAGGTGGTGACAGATGGAAGGTGACCTTGCCATCTACCTTACTCTACAGGAAAGCAGTCCCCCCACCTCCCTACAATGAGGGGAGCTGTGGTTTTCATTTGATGTGGGTTTCATTTACTTTTCTTTAAAAACAAGTACCCTCAGGAGCATCACAGGCCTGAAGGGGAGCAGCTCTGAATTTCTGAGGCTTGAGAGAGAAAGAAAAGGCAAGAGAAGATGGAGTGAGAGGCTGCAGGATCTTGGGCAAGTGTTTCTTTGAAAATGAGCCCAAACCCCCTTGGTTCAGAGGACATTCCCAGGGTGTCACCGTCTCTCTGTTATACAGCAGATGTTCCTTCTCTTACCAGATGGACAGGAAACTGCTAAAATCAGCTCCTCTTTTGTCCTCTGTCCTGTTCCTCAAGCTCCTCACTGTGCTGGGAGGATCCAAGGTTTCCTGTGAGGCCACAGCTCAGTTACCCTCTTTCTGGCCCATGGCTAAAGGCATCAGGGCTGCTGCCCATGAAAAAGAGTGTGGTTTCCACTTGCAACCACAGGCTGCAGTGTTCCCTCATTTGAGCATCGACCCAGCTGCCACTGGGAGAGTGTGAGAGAGGCACTCCCTACCAACACCCGCATCTCTGTCCTGAGGTTTCAGCCCTTGAAACCAGACAAGGAAAGTGTTTTGAATGCTGCCATCCTTGTGCTTTTCCAACTTAACCTTTGTCTGCATAGTGAGACGAGTCCTGGCAGAGCACATTTCTTTCTAAGGGGCTAGAGCAGTTGTGTGTGTGTGTGTGTGTTTGTGTATATGCTCTGTAGAAGGCTATCTCGTCACTTTTTGCTGCTGTTTCCCTGGTGAAGGTGGGATCTCTCATTCCTGAACATTACTTTGCTTCCCTGTGTCAGTATTCTTGTCACTTTTTCCATCCCTGTGCTGGTGTTGCACGGTATAAGACACTCTGTGCCTGCGATAGTGTTTTTATTTTATTTTATTTTAACTTTAAACAACCTTTTTCCAGTGGTTTCCCTAGAGTTTGCAGTCTACATTTTTCACTAATCTGAGCCCATCTTCAAACAGCCTGGCCACCTTATTTGCGCTGGTGCCTCATGGAAACGGCTCCCAGACCCTGGCGATGCTGTGTCACTCATGTCACCTTCCATGTGTTCCACAGCCCAGTGCATTGTTACCTATTCAGTTCAGTTCAGTCGCTCAGTCGTGTCCGACTCTTTGCGACCCCACGAATCACAGCACTCCAGGCCGCCCTGTCCATCACCAACTCCCAGAGTTCACTCAGACTCATGTCCATCGAGTCAGTTGTTACCTATTATTATCTTTTAAATACTTTTTTTTTTAGATGAACCAAGGATAAGAAAAAGAACAGATCTGGGGACTTCTCTGGTAGCCCGCTGGGTAGGGCTCTGTGCTCCCACTGCACGGGGCATGGGCTCCATCCCTGGTCAGGGGATACACTTCCTTTCATTATGTGAATCCAGGTTTCTGACCTGTGTCGTGCTCCTTCTGCCTGAGAACTTCCATGAGTGTTTCTTGTGGATCAAACCAAGCTTTCATTTCCCTTTCACTTTTGAAGGATAGTTTTGTTGATATAGAATTCTAGATTGGTGGTGGTTTTCTTGCTTGAACATTTTAGATATCTCATTCCACTCTCCCCTTGCTAGCATAGTCTCTCCTGAGAAGTCCTGTGTAACTCACAGCCTTGTTCTGCTGCAAGTAACATGTGCCTCTCCTCCCACTCCACCCACAGCTTCTTTCAAGATTTTCTCTTCGTTTTTTGCAGTTTACTTATGATCTGCCCCAGTGCGGTTCTTGATGGGTATGCTGAGCTTCCTGGGTCTGTGCTTTGGTGTCTGGGCTGTTCCTGGCCATCATTACTTCTCTGCTTTTTCCACCTTCTCCTCCTGGAATTTGGTTTTGTGTATGTTACCCCTTGTGCACTTTCCCCAAGGTTCTTGGACAGTTAGTTTTTTTCCCCCTACTCCTTTCTCGCTCTCTTGGCAGTTCAGTTTGGAAGTCTGTGTTGACCTTCTTCAAGCCCACTGACTTCTGGGGCTGATGAGCCCACAGGAAGCCCTCTTCCTTTCCTTTTGATCCTTTCTGGAGCTTTTCTGTCTCTGCATACATTACCTGTCTTTTCTTGAGTGTTGTCTACTCTTCCCAGTAGAGCCCTTAACATATTAATCGTAGTTACTTTTCCTTATCTGACAATTCCAGCATCTTGTTTTAAATATCTAAGCCTCATTCTGATGATTGCTTTGGATTTCCTGAACTTCTGGAATCTATAAATGCATGTCTTTCAATACATCTGGGAAGTTTTAAGGAGTGTTTCTTCCAGCGTTATTTTCTGCACTGTTTTCTCTCCTCTTGCTGGGAGGAGGTTATTGGTCCCAAACCACAAGTGTTGTTTTGGCCTTTGTTATACAGGATGCAGATATTACACAGGAGCAGGCATATTATGTCACTTTACTGGCAGGGGGGTTGGATTTACTTCCTTCCCAGGCTTGCACTTTAGTTGCCTTATTTATTAGAAACAAATCAGTAAGACTCTGACCATAATAATGATTCTGCTTATTGCTCAAGTGCAGAGCTAAGCTTACTGATAACCTGGAGTGTGCTAATATAGTCGACACTACTTTCCTGTGGATAATTAAATGCAAATTAATTAAAATTAAAAAAAGTTTAATTTCCTTAGTCACAGTAGCCACATTTCAAGTGCTTAGTGGCTACGTGCAGCTGGTGGCTGCCACGCTGCACAGAGTTGATAGACAACAGTCTGTCACTGCACAAAGTTCTTTTGGGTGGCACTAGCTTAGAGGGATCAAACTAAGGTTTTTGAGACCGTCATCTGAGCCACAAGTATGCATTAGAAATAGGTGGGGTAGAATTTAAGGCAAAAAATAAAAACTAACTGCTGTCAGAGTTTGTTCCTTCCATGATCAGATGACATCAGTTTTATTTTTTCCCTGCTGGGCTTATTAGTTGACACCAAGCTTTCCTTTCTTGGTTAGAAATGACACCATTGTCCCTATGTTCTCAGTGCCAAGCCAGGACCCACAGAACTCATGCACAGGAAGAATGTCTGCTCTGAGAGCCTGCCACAGGCCTTACTGGAGTCCCTAACATGCTAGACAGGCTGCATGAATCCTTCATTGATAACACTGACCTCCTAGTAGCTTGTTTTTCATGGAACAGTCTGCTTTTTCTGTGTCAGTGAGCTCATGTTAGTTTCCAGCCATGACCAGAACTAAATAAAAATAAATGAAACTAGGTTCTTTTGACAGTGGTTTGGAGAGCAGGTCTGTGGTGTGTATGTTCTGACTCTGGCACGCATATCTTCTGGTTGCTCAAAAGCCTTAAAACCAGAAACAGATCAGCTGGAAGTCAGCATCTTTGAGAGACTCAGGGTTTATACAGGCTGTTGAAGGAGCCCTTGCTCCTGACCCTGGACTCTCTCCCACCCCCTAGCGTTTGAAGGCAGTGAAGAAGAACCACCCCAGCAACTTCTTTCATAAGGTCTATGGCTTCTAAGTTTACAAAGTTGGAGACATACTGTAGGTATAATGTGACCTGTGTTTACCATCAAGCAGAATATCATGAGCACTTTCTGGATCATTTATTCTTGTGTAGCAAACCATATTTTCATCTGCACATTGGATGCTTGAAGCATAAATTTATTATCACAGTTCATTAAAATGTAAAATATTTAATGGTAGTGAATGTAAAATAATAATGTATTCAAACAGGATCCCAAAGCTCATTTTAGGTTCAAAAACAAAGGTTTTAATCTATGCCAAGAAGGTGGAGTTCCCCAAAGATGGGACATGGAAACTAGTTTCAGGATTTCAGTTACTAGTATTGCAGGTGAGAAAAGAGGTACTGGAAGGCCCAGGCTTTTAAGTTTGGGTTAATATCTTGATTGAAATATAGGAGCAAGTGGGTTACTTTTCTTGACTATAAAATAGAAGTATTATGGTCTCTGGGAATTAAGTTATGTATTACCTTTGTGGTTTCTCAGATATTGGTTACGATGTAGTGCAGAACTGTGGCAGGTGGGTTTCAGAGCACGAGGGTAGACCTGGAGGAAATTTTGATTCCTCTTGTGTGTCCAGATAGACCTAAAGAACTTGGACAAGCTGTAGTTCAAACAAGCCTTCCCCATGTGGGCCTGTGAACTTCAGTGTCAAGCTGGGCTCTGGAATGGAAGGCTGATAATTCCATTGAGACATCTGCTCATAATATGACCCTTTCCTAAGAGTGTGACCTGTGTTGAGTACATCTGCTGGAAGCATGTTCACAGATGTGGCATCTCCATGTGTAAACTACTGTACTTTTGCTTTTACTGAAGTTCATCCAATTAATTTAGATCTCAGGGGATAGAAACTGCTCTGTTAAGTCTGGGATTTAGTTAAACTTGGATGACAAATGAAGAAGCAACAGTCAGAACTGGACATGGAACAACAGACTGGTTCCAAATCGGGAAAGGAGTACGTCAAGGCTGTATATTGTCACCTTGCTTATTTAACTTCTATGCAGAATACATCATGAGAAATGCCAGGCTGGATGAAGCACACACTGGAATCAAGATTGCCAGGAGAAATATCAGTAACCTCAGATACACAGATGACACCACCCTTATGGCAGAAAGTGAAGAACTAAAGAACCTCTTGATGAAAGTGAAAGAGGAGAGTGAAAAAGTTGGCTTAAAACTCAACATTCAGAAAACTAAGATTATGGCATCCAGTCCCATCAGTTCATGGCAAATAGATGGGAAAACAATGGAAACAGTGAGAGACTTTGTTTTTTGGGGCTCCAGAATCACTGCAGATAGTGACTGCAGCCATGAAATTAAAAGACACTTGCTCCTTGGAAGAAAAGCTATGACCAACCTAAGCAGTATATTAAAAAGCAGAGACATTACTTTGCCAACAAAGGTCCATCTAGTCAAAGCTATGGTTTTTCCAGGAGTCATGTATAGATGTGAGAGTTGGACTATGAAGAAAACTTTATAAAGTCTTCGGTGCTTTATAAAGAGCACCGAAGAATTGATGCTTTTGAACTGTGGCGCTGGAGAAGACTCTTAAGAGTCCCTTGGACTGCAAGGAGATCCAGCCAGTCAATCCTAAAGGAAATCAGTCCTGAATAGTCATTGGAAGGATTGATGCTGAAGCTGAAACTCCAATACTTTGGCCACCTAATGCAAAGAACTGACTCATTTGAAAGACCGTGATGCTGGGAAAGATTGAAGGCAGGAGGAGAGGGGACAACAGAGGCTGAAATGGCTGGATGGCATCATCGACTCAATGGACATGAGTTTGAGCAAGCTCCAGGAGTTGGTGAGGGACGGGGAGGCCTGGAGTGCTACAGTCCATGGGGTCGCAAAGAGTTAGGCACGACTGAGCGACTGAACTGAACTAAACTGGATGACAAATGCTTGCCATATCAGTCTTGGCATGACCATCTGGCTTTTGTTGTAGGCTCAGAATTGCAAAAGGAAATTCTAAGAATTGCCAAGGAAGACACTTGGGCATTCTATACTAAAGAACCTACCCTCCTTTGAGCAATATAAAAAATATCCCAAGAACAAGCATTTAGTTTGTACCCTATTCCTATGCTTTCTTTAGGCTCCCAATCCCTCTGCCTCCCTCATTGTTAAAAGTATTTGGAAATAAGCCTTGTATTTTTTTCAAGAGATTTGTCCATTTTATCCATGTCTAATTTGTGGGCATAAAGTCGCGATACATCCTTTTTATTCTTTTAATGTCTGTAAATGTTCTGCTGTTGCCTCTTTGATTCCTGATACTCATAACTTGTTTCTTCTCTTTTTTTCTTGATAAGTCTAGCAAGAAGTATATTAGTTTTATTCATCTTTTTTAAAAATTTTCTCTTTTGCTTTTCTGTTTGAAATTTCATTACTTCCTGCTCTTGTTATTCCCCTTCTCCTGCTTGTTTTGGGTTTACTTTGCTTTTATTCTTTTAATTCCTTAAGATGGAAACTCCAATTATTGACTTGAAAGCTTTCTTATTTTCTAATGTAATAAGCATTTGATACTATGAATTTTCCTCTAATCACTGCTATAGATGAATATCACAAATTTTTATTGTTGTATTTTCACTCACTTTCAAATGTTTTCTGATTTGCCATGTGACTTTCCTTGGATACAAAGACCATTCAGAAGTATGTTGTTTAATTCCCAGATACTTGGTTGGTGTCTTTTTGAGCTCTTAAGGATGAAGTTCTGATAAATTGGCATCTCTTTGGTGAGAGGTATTAGGATTGATACATGACAATCCATTTCTCACAGTAAGGTGGAAAAAACCACTATCGTTCTCTTGTTGTTGTATAAACTTGAAAGGATATCTCCAGCTGTTTTTGTTATGCTTGGTCATGTATTTTAATATGATTTGAAAGCAAATTTTGGGACCTTTCTGAGTAATATGTCTTATCTTTGTTCTTTTTAGTGCATTATCATTGGGCAGAACTGGATCCTGAAAAATTCATGAAAGATGCTAGGCACCTATACTACTTTAAAGACTTGGACCTGAATCCTGAAAAGGAAGATGGAAATAAGAAACTGGGAACCTACAAAAACACACACAAAAAACCCACCAAAGGAGCGTTAACCATTTTTTGTTGCTGCTGTGGCTTAATAGAGGAGATGGGTGCTGCCAGGGTGGGGAAGATGCCCCATGCACAGGGCAGCAAGAAACACACCCAAGGGTCCCCTCAGGAAGGCCACGTTGGTTCCTCTGATTCTAGGCTTGCTTTTGGAACAGGCTGGCCCAACATCACTTGTCATCGAGTCCTCCTTTCACCCTGTGGTGTATTTCTGAGTGTCCATGATGGGTCCCAAATGCGGTCACACTGTCCATGTTTTTCCCAACACTGGCTAGGCCAGGGCTCATGTTAGGATGTAAAGAGAACAGTCGTCCATGATAATACATTATGTGAGACCTTTGCATCTTATAAATTTTCTCTTTTTTTCTAAAAAGAAATAAACTCCAAAGCTCAACAAACCACTTTATTCTTAGCCAAATTCTGCTATGTTTCTTCTTAAGGATTGTGTTTATAGAAATATGACGTGTCTGACCCTTCTGCATATACATACATGTCTTTTCAGATAACCTTTTTGTAGGGGGCCTTCCCTCAGGGTCCACACAGGCTTCTGCTTCTATGGTGAGAGCCTGTCTGTAGTGATTTATAGTTGGTGCCATTTTCCCTGGACACTAAGTAGCAGGAAAGGGTAATGTGCCTGTGAAGGAAATCCTCTTCAGAAAGGCCAGGTGACTGACACCATGTGCATGCTGCTCTGTATCTGGTTTATCCACCTCTGGGATGTAGCAGGGGGAAGCCCCACCACGCCAGACCACACAGATGACCTTTTCCCAGGAGCCACATGGCTGTCTGGGTGTACAAGTCCCCATAGCAGTGTGAAGGAAGAACCATGTCTGGTAAAGTGTTTCTCAGTTAAGTGTGATCTAGTGGTACAACAATAGTGATCATTTTTAGACATTATATGATATCAATAATAATATATTACCATACATAATATACATTTATATAGCATATCTGTAATATACTAATGCTTATATAGTTATCCTCTCTTGAAATACTTCTTGCCTAAGTATAGAAGAGGCATCCTTATTTGGCATTTTGGTGATGCTGAAACTTTTCTAAAAGCTCATGGCACCTGGTATTCCCAGGCAATCTCCCATCCAAGTCTTAACCAAGCCCGACTCTGCTTGGCTTCTGAGATCAGATGAGATGAGTTGCACTTAGGACGATGAGGCCATAGATGGGTAATGCTGACACTCTGTGACTTTATAATAATTTCTCAGCTCCTGTACTCTGATCCAGTTGTCTGCTTTGAATAAGAACATAGCTGGAAAATATGAGGGGGGAGAAAAGCTCAGATCACATCTCCTCCGTACATTCAAGTACTTGGAACACAGAGTTGGAAAGGGGCTTGCTGAATTGCTTTATTCTGACCCAATGCAGATTGTTCAGTATCCAGATGGTCCATTTGAGTCTGCATTGGTGTAAACCTCTTGGTTTGAAATCCTGGTGACCCAGATGCAGTTTGTGGTCATTCCTCCAGCCCACAGGCATTGAGGTCCAGGAAACTGTCCTGTTTCTCTTGTCTAAGTCGGCTTTTACAGAGTGAATCTCCAGTTTTGTAGACTCGGTTGTAGGGCCGTGGACTTGCTGAACAGATCTGTCAGGGGTTTCCTGCCATAGCATTTGATCACCAGCACCTCATGCTGAGTGAAGAGCTGCAGCCTGTATGTACAGACAGAAGAGCCTGTGTGCCTGACATATAGATGGTGATGAAACACGAGGCTCATTGCTCACAACCCAGTTCCCGGATCCCACCTCAGAGGAGCTCAGACAAACCTGAGTGTGAGCAGTAGCATGTGGTCAAGTCGATGAAAGATCTGAAAACCATAAAGGGAGATGAGCCGAAGGGGCAAAAACCAAGACTCTGAATATCTGAAGGATGTGAAAGAGATGCTGAGTCAGAAACAAAAGTGGAACAAGGGTTTTAAGTGTCATTAACACAGATGCTGCCTTGATGGCTGCAGCCACACCATGCAGCGGGGGGTGGCGATGCTGGGAGCCTAGAGCAGAAGTTCTGAGCCTGCTTGTGTGGGGGAAGAGCTTTGTTTGTTTTCATCACAGTCCAGGACCAGAGTACGTGCTCCAGTCCCTTATGTAAGATGATGTGGGACAGTCGGTCCTCTGCGCAGTGGTCATCCTCAGATATGGAGAGCCAGCTGTGTTTTTAAACATCTCCCCTCCCTCACAGTGTGCAGGGAAGATGGTAGATGTCAGAAAATGTTTGCTGCTTTTGTAGCATCAGGTGGAAGAGTGCTTTTCCATCATCTTGGAAGGTCGCTTTCAACTCCAGGCAGCAGCAGAGGTGCGTGTACACACTTAATGGCTAGCTGGAGGGTCAGGTCTGACCGCAAGGCGAGGTTAGGATGGAAACATGAAAGCTCAGGAAGAAACCCCACGACATCCTCAACTGCCTCAGAGAGGCTGTTCATCCCTGCCTTCCCCAGGCGCCTACTCTCCTGCTGAAGGTCATTTCCAACTCTTACTGTGAGACAAGTGGCTAAAATTAGATTCTAGGGGCAGCTCTGCTTACAGAGTGTAAAACCCAGTCTTCATGTCCCTCCCAACCTGTCCGACTCCTCCTCACTGCTTATTTATCAAACTTGCTGTTTATTGGCCACTAAAGCATGGTTTGACTGAGGATGGGAGAGAATCGTACCATGTACGGCTTTCCTGAGAGGTCTTGGCAAACTGTGGGCCTGGGACTTTAAACAGAGCGCTGCCTGGTGCCACTGGGTAGCAGGGGCCGTTTAATCTTGCCTTCCGTGATTTACTTTATAGGAGACAGACCTCTTCTGGTGACACAAACACAGACCAAAAACAGACACTTCCTGAGTGGAGGTGGGCGCCGAGCACCAGAGAGAGCAGAGAAGCCACGCCAAGGTCACGCAGCAGCTCACTTCAAGTCTGTTGAGATCAGGCCATCCCTGCCCAGAGGCCTTGGTCTCTCCCATGGGCAGAGCTGCACTCGTTCTCAAGGGCACAGCAGGCACCCTGTGCGTTGGAAGCTACTTTCCTGCAGTGGCCGCATCTCTTCTGTGGCTCGCACCAGCCCGCAGGCAACTAAAGCCCCACGTTTGTCCTGTGTGACCAGAGTCTGGCCAGTGGAAGGTACCCAGTGAAGAACTTAATCGTGTTCCTGTTGGGCTCAGGCCTCTTGGGCTTCCGTGTCATCCTGGCTCCTCCTCCAGCTCCGTGTTATCCTCAGATGAGGTTTTCTGTCTTTCTCCAGGTCCTGGCTGAACAAGCTGCACAGCGCAGAGTCGGCACCCTGTTAGGGATCTTAGCAGGTCAATAGATGCATCCATCATGTTCTCACTCACCCCACTATCCTTCTCCCCGTGTCACCACTCTTGCCAAAGTCAAGCAACTCTGTTTTCAGAGTAATTTGGTGATTAATCCCTTGATTCTGTCAAACAGTATTAGTGCAGCATCACTATGTTACAGCATGACCGATTCAATGGACATGAACTTGGGCAAACTCCAGGAGATGGTGATGGACAGGGAGGCCTGGCATGCTGCCATCCATGGAGTCACAAAGCAACTGAACAACAACTGTGTTACTTGTGAACCCATGCTGACTTCCGACCAGTGCTGTGCTGTTCCACAGGCCCCCAACATAACTTCTTCATCGTCATCCGTTCTAGAATGTTTTCAGATGATACAGTGTTTATCTTCATTTATTTCACTCGTAACCCCCTCAAGTTTCATCTGTGTTGTTGCTAATGACGGGATCTTCTCCTTTCTCTTGGCTGAATAATATTTCATTGTGTGTACTGACTGCATCTTCTTCATCCATTCATCCATTGACAGGCACTTACATCGTTCCCTTATCTTGGACATAAGGGAATAAGGCTGCAGTGGATAAGGGAGTGTGAGTTTATCTTCCAGATACTGGTTTTGTTTCCTTCAGATATATGCCCAGGAGTGGAATTGCTGGGTCATGTGGTACCTCTATTTTTTAATTTTTTGAGGCACCCCCGGGCTGTTTTCCACAGTGGCTGTACCAATTTACGTTCCCATCAGTGTTGTACTAGGGTTCCCATTTCTTCATACCTTCACAGACACTGGAAATCTCTTTCCTTTTTAAAAACAGCCATCCTAACAGATGGGAAGTGAAATCTCGTAGTTCTGATTTCCTTGAAGATTAGTGGTGGTGGGTACTTTTTCGTGTGCCTGTTGATCTTCTGTATATCTTCCTTGGAAAAGTTTGTCTGTTTAGTTTCTTTGCCCATTTGTAAATCAAGTTCCTTATCTATTGTTTGCTATTGAGTTGTATAGGTTCTTTACCTATTTTGAATATTAATCCCTTACCAGGTCTATGGTTTGCAGATATTTCCTTTTATTACATGGCTTTCCTTTACATTCTGCAGATTGTTTCCTTTGCTCTGCGGAAGCTTTCTAGTTTTTTAGTTCCTCTTGTTTGTGTTTTTGTTGCCTGCACTTTTGCTGTCATATCTAAGAAATCACTGCAAAGAACAACGCCATGGGGTTTCTTACCTGTATTTTCTTCCAGGAATATTATGATATGAGCTGTTATATTTAAGTCTTTAATCCTTCTTGAGTTAATTTTTGTGAGTGGTGTAGAAGAGGGGTCTGATGTCTTTTTTCTGCGTGTGTTTATCCAGTTTTCCCCACACCGTTTGTGGAAGAGGCTGTCCTTCCCCCATTGCATATTCTTGGCTCCCATGTCAAATATTAGTGGAACATATTTTATAAGCACAGACATAAATTAGGTTTATTTCTGGGCTCTCAGTTCTCTTCCATTGGTCTCTGTGTCTGTTTTTATGCCAGTACCATACCAGTCTGATTACTTTATAATATAGTTTGAAATCAGGAAGAGTGAAGCTTCCAGCTTTGTTCTTTCTGAAGATTGCTTTGACTGTTTGGGGTCTTTTGTGGTTCCATATCAATTTTAGGATGGTTTTTCCTATTTCTATGAAAAATGCCAATGGAATTTTGCATTTAATATATGGATGGTTTTGGGTAGTATGGACATTTTAAGAATATGAATTCTTTCAGTCCATGAACATGGGCTTTTCATCCCGTTATTTGTGTCTTCCTTAATTTCTTCCATTGTGTCTTATAGTTTTCAATGTATAGGTCTTTTACCTACTTTTGTTAAATTTATTCCTAGGTATTTATTGTTTTGATGTCATTGTATATGGGGTTGTCTTCTTAATTTTTCTTTCTGATAGTTTAAGTGTATAGAAAGGCAACTGATTTTTGTATATAGACTTTTTATTCTAAAACTTTACTGGATTTGTTTATTAGTTCTAAGAATTTTTTTTTGTATAGTATTTAGGATTTTCTGTATATAAGATCACATCATCTACTGAGATGTTTTCCTCTGAAGTCTTGAAACCTTCAAAGTCATCCATAAGTGTTGGAATTAACTTCTTCCAAACTCCTGTTAATGTTGGTATTTTGACCTCTTCCCCTGAGTCATGAATTCCTCAATAGATCTTGAGTGGTGAATCCTTTCTAGAAGGTTTTCAATTGACTTTGTCCAGATCTATGAGAGATTCACTCTATGTGGCAGCTATGGCCTATGGAATGTATTTGTTAAAAAAAGTAACACTTGAAAGTAGAAACGACACCTTGCTCCATGGGTTACAGAATGGATACGGCCGGTGTTCACAAGCATGACTGCAACATGCATCATGTCCATCTCTATCAGAGCTCTTGGTGACCAGGTACGTTGTGAATGAACAGGAATATTTTGAAAGGAATCTTTTTGCTGAGCAGCAGCTCTCAATAGTGAGCTGAAAACATGCAATGAATTTCTCCTCTAGACATTAAAGTGCTGGCTGGCATCTTCTAACCCAAGGCTGTTCCATCTCATTGGCAACCTGCTGTTCAGTGTAGCCGCCTTCAGTCATCATCTCGGCTAAGTCTTCTGTGTGGCTTGTTGCAGCTTCTCCGTCAGCACTTGCTGCTCTGCCTTGTACTTCTCTCGTGGAGACGGCTTCATTCCTTAAACCTCATGAACCCATCTCTGCTAGCCTCACACATTCCTTCGTTTCTTCTGCAGCTTCCTCACCTCTTGTAGTCTTCCCAGAATGGAAGAGAGGCAAGGCCTGGCTCTAGAGGAGGCTTTGCCTTGAGGCAGTGTTCTGGCTGATTGGATCTTCTGACCAGACCACTTTGACATTTTCTCCATTGGCACCAAGGCTGTTTCTTCTCATTTGTGGGCTCCCTGCTTCCTCGTAGCTCAGCTGGTAAAGAATCTGCCTGCATTGCAGGAGACCTGGGTTCGATCCCTGGATTAGGAAGATCCCCTGGAGAAGGGAACAGCCACCCACTCCAGTATTCTGGCCTGGAGAATTCCATGGACTGTATAGTCCATAGGGTTGCAAAGAGTTGGACACGACTGGGCGACTTTCACTTTTCACTTCACTTTCACTGCTTCCTGGGACCTTTGGCAAATGCCCAGTTGGCCAGTAGCTTTGTCTCTGCCCTGTTCACTGCCTCCGTCCGCTGTCACTGCCAAACTGGTCCCACCTGGATGACCGCTTCAACAGGCTGCCTGTTTCTCCGGCTCACCTCCTCCAGTGAGCCTGGGCTTCCTCACAGCGTAGCAACCTCAGGGTCCCAGGAGGTTGCCGGGCCTCTTGAGGCCTAGACTCAGAAATCACACACCATCACACCCGCCATATTCTAATGGTCAAAGTAAGTCAGAAGGCCAGCCCAGATCCAGGTGGTGTGGAGACATAGACTTCAAGGATGGAGTCTTGATGGGAGGGGCAGCAGTGTCCCATTGCAAAGGGACACATGTTCACTGGTGGCCATCATCACGGTGACCTGCCAAATCCCACCATTTGCCGAGTGAGGATCAACAAGCACATGCCTCACCAGGAGAAAACTGGGACTCTTTCTCCTGCAGCACTTACACATGAACAATAAAAATAGACACTAGTTAACTTGAACCTAACAAACATTAGAATGGCATTAGGAAGCTCACAGACTTGATGGAAGCATTTTTCATTGAGACCTCAAAAGTGATAGGAAGGGGCTTCCCTGGTGGTCTAGTTGTTGAGAGTCGGCCTGCCAACGCAGGGGTCATGGGTTCCATCCCAGTTCAGGAAGGATCCCACATGCCGCAGAGCAAGTAAGCCCTGTGCACCGCAGGCACTGAGCCAGTGCTCTAGAGCCTGTGAGCCAGAATTACTGAGCCCCCACGCCACAGCTGCTGAAGCCCATGTGCCTAGAGCCTGAGTTCTGCAACGAGAGAAGCCACTGCAGTGAGAAGCCCACACCACAGCGAAGAGTAGTCCCCCTCTTGCCGCAAGTAGAGGAAGGCTGCACACAGCAACAGAGACCCAGCACAACCGAAAAGGAAAGAAAAACAAAGAGGGCAGCCCTGAGGATCCCGGGAGGGACCTTTGTAGGGAACGGCCTCTGGGATAACTTCGTCTGATTTGGGGGTAAGGTGGGAGGTGAGTCTTTGTGTCATTTGGCTCACGATTCAGATTCCTTGAGAGTGTGACACAGCATAAGGAACGTGGTCAATAACACTGCCGTAACTTTGTGAGGGCAGGTGGTTACTAAGCCTAACGTGGGGATCACTTCATGGTGTTTGGTTGTGTCAAGTCATAACGTAGGACATCTGAAACCAACTTTATATTGTATGTCAACTCTGTCTCATTAAAAACAATTCCGGTTCCTTGGGGAGCTGACTTGGGATGTCTTCCCACTGCTCAGGTTGGTAAGGGTGGGCAGGGCACTTTTACTGATGGGACCTTGTGGAGTGGGGGTGGCAGGGTGTCCCAGAGGAAAAGTGAGGTGCTGTTTGAACACCAGGGAGGTGCCTACTGACTTCTGATCACCCCCCGAGGGAGCGTATGTGGACCCTTTGAGCCTGACTGTGACTTATGTCAGAACATCATCAATTTATTATTTTATCTCACTGCCTCTGCTTCCCCCCAACCCACAGTGAAAACAGTCACTAAAAAGCCTTTTTCCTCTTCTTCATGCAAAATGCAACTTTAGTTTAACCTGTCTCTCACTGGACTTAACTTCGTAAATGAAAGTGTTCCCAGAGGTCCTCTCACTCGCTCTGTTTGTTAGCAACCTTTCTGAGACATTTAGGCCCTGTCCTGAAGGTGACTCCTCTATTGTTTCCAGCCGTCCTTGTGAATTTTCCACCCAGATCCCCTGGACTCGATCTGCTCTCCCTCCCCAAATACCTGTAGCAGGTACCACCCTCAGATACACACACTCACCATCACTGTCAGTCCCCTGGCTCATGTCTTCCTGTGCTGTGGATTGTGGGAAGCTGAAAGGGCCTTTTCTGAGACTCCCATGCAGCTGGGGAGCCACGCTTGGCTGAATTGCTCCAAGCAGACCCATCCACGCGAGACAAGATGGCACGTGGATGCTGCTTCTGGGGTGGCATGGGATCTTCCACTATCCAGACCTCCAAAATCACAGACTGTGTATGGTGACAGCAGGAGGGTTTCTGCTGGAACATTCCTGTGGGGAGGTGGGACATGTCTCCCGGCTCCATCACTCCTGGCCATGTAAGCACCTGAGCTTCCTACCCCCTTGGGTGATTTGTGCGACAGCTAATAGAATAAACCTTGTCTGCTTAAACTTGTTGCAGTGGATTCTCTTGTCTGCAAGTAAGAACCCTGCGTGATATAAATGCTCACTAGCTCCCCCAGTAGTTGTGAAAGTCACTCAGTTGTGTCTGACTGTTTGCAACTCCATGAACTATACAGTCCATGGAATTCTCCAGGCCAGAATACTGGAGTGGGTAGCCTTTCCCTTCTCCAGGGGATCTTCCCAACCCAGGGATCAAACCCAGGTCTCCCTCAATGCAGGCAGATTCTTTACCATCTAAACCTCAAGGGAAGCCAAAGAATACTGAAGTGGATAACCTATCCCTTCTCCAGCGGACCTTCCCGACCCAGGAATTGAACCAGGGTCAGCTGGATTGCAGGCACATTCTTTACCAACTGAGCTATGAGGGAAGCCCCAGTGCTGTAGTGTAAATGTTGAACAACAGACTCTTTGTCCCCAACAGCAGCAAAACCTGATATTTCATACTTCCACCAGCAGTGTATGAGAATTCCAACTGCTTTGTCTTCCTACTGATTTTGTCAGCACTAGTTTTGTCAGCACTTTATTGAGGTTGGTAAAAGAAGGGATATAGTTTTCAGACAATCCAATATCATAATGTGACTTTGGGTGGGGACAGGATATTAACACATAAACACACGTTTTTATAAACCTTGACATTGCAGTTTTTAAAAAGTTGTTTCTTAGGTCTTTGTAGTCCAACTCCTTATTTTTAAAAAAATTTTTATTGGAGTATAGTTGATTTACAGTTTTGTATTAGTTTCAGGTATGGAGGAAGACGTGGCAACCCACTCCAGTATTCTTGCTTAGAGAATTCCATGGACAGAGGAGCCTGGCAGGCTACAGTCCATGGGGTCGCAAAGAGTTGGTCGGACACGACTGAGCAAGTTTTACTTCACTCACTTCACTTCAGGTGTATAGCACAGTGAATCAGTTAGATAGATATCCACTCTTTTTTAGAGTCTTTTCCCATAGAGACCACTGCAGAGTTCCCTGTGCTGTATGATAGGCCCTTACTAATTACCTATTTTACAAATATAGTAGTTTACATGTGTCAACCCCAATCTCCCAATTTATCTCTCCCTAGCTCCTCATTTTTTGAACCTGTTTGGTCACAGATTAAGAATTTAGGGAAATCTTCAAGGTATTGTTTGATTTGAGCTAGAAAAACCTCTCCAAATTTGGGCATAGCTCCCTGGTTGGTCTGTCTTCTTTTTGAAGAGAAAGAGCCATCTCATCGCTTTTTCATGTCCCCAGTCGCCCTATGAATGTGGGAGGAGACTGTGAATCGAGGGGCTCAGGTATGGCAGGTCAAGCATGACCGATGTGTAATTCAGTTGTCATTTCCATGTGGAATCAGGAAGCACATTCAGAAACGAGAGGCATATGGTCAACAGCCAATTAACAGCCTTGGTGGAATTCTGAGCAGCTCAGGAAATGGTGTGAATTGAAACCACGGCCCGCTCCGTCTGTCCGCGAGCCGCGCTGCTCCCTCCACCGCACTCCAGTGCTCTCCCTGACTCCCTGAGTCTGAGAGAGGAGTCAGCTACTGCGGCTAGAATCTGACCTCAGTACTGGCTTCAGTTTTTCATCCGCAGGGACTTTTCTTGTTTCACCATCCAAGGCCACATTCTCAGCACATGATACCAAATGACCAGAGAAGTCCTAGTTTTTGATGTCAGGGTTTTTAATGAAGACACTCGGGCCCGATGTTGTATTGTTTGCTGGTGTATGTGCGTGTGTGGCGGGGACAGGGGAGATTGAAGGCAGGGTGGGCGGTGAAGGAGGTAGACGGGTGGTGAGTCACTCATTCCAGATAACTGGTTAAATCACCTCCGGGTAGTCCATCATGTCCACCATTTTCTGCTGCCTTTTCTCCCCTCCTTGGTGCTGATGACCAGATCCTTTAGGATCCAGTGACCAGAGCAGACGGGCACCTGCTTGTCCGCTCAGGTCTAAGCAGCTCACGCTCTGCCTCTTTAGTCGTCGACCTAGGAATTGCATTCATTACCTTGTGCCCTACTTTGGAAGCTTCCAGAAATAGGAATTTTACTGTCAAACCTCAGTGGAGGGAGTCCATTCTCCTAATAGTAAGGAGAAAACAAAAACAGCACATAATGGGGCCTAAAAAGTGTGTCCTTGTAAAATGTCAGACCCAGCCTGTCATCTGGGTTTAACTTACTTTCATCTGGTTCTGCCTAACTTGCCCAACTACAGGCATGACTATACTCACTCCTGGATTCCATGGCAGCTGTTTTGTCTGTGTTTTCTCATTTGTGTCTGTGATTCTAATGTGGCAGATTCAATTCCCCTTTATTCTCCTCCCCACTCAACAGTTGACTCAGTGTATCAGTTAGGTTTTGCTGTGTAACAGGCCATCTAAAAATGGTGTGGCTTAGAATAACACATGTTATCTTTAATTGACTTTATTTTTTTAGAGCAGTTTTAGGTCCATAGCAAAATTGAGTAGAAAGTGGAGAGAGTTCCCATATTCTCCTGGCCTTACACATGCATAGCCTCCAATACCATTAATATATCTCATCAAGGTGGGACATTTGTTAAAATCAGTGAACCTATGTTGAGACATCATTATCACCCAAAAGCTACAGTTTACATAAGGACTGACTCTTGGTGGTGTACATCCAGTGGGTTTTGACAAGTGATGACCTGTAAGAATTCCATGGACAGAGGAGCCTGGTGGGCTACAGTCCATGGAGTCACAAGAGTCAGACATGACTGAGCAACTAAACCATCATCATCCATCGATATGGGGCTTCCTTCGTAGCTCAGATGGTAGAGAATCTGCCTGCAATATGGGGACACAGGTTCAATCCTTGGGTCAGGGAGACTCCCTGGAGAAGGGAATGGCTACCCATGCCAGTATTCTTGCCTAGAGAATTCTGTAGACAGAGGAGACTGCTGGGCTACAGTCCATGGGATCACAAAGAGTCAAACATGACTGAGTGGCCAACACTGCTACTACTATGACTCTCCACTGATACAGTATCATACAGAATAGTCATACTGCCCTAAAAATCCTCTGGGCTCCACCTGTTCATTCCTCGCTACCCTCAAACCCCCGACATGCACTGATCTTTTTCTCTGTGTCCATAATTTTGCCTTTTCTAGAATGTCATATAGTTGGACTCACAGTATGTAGCTTTTTCAGATTAGCTTCTTAGCAACATGCTTTGAAGTTTCCCCATGTCTTTTCATGGCTTGATAGTTCATTTCTTTTTAGTGCTTAATAGTATTCCATTGTGTGAATGTACCATAGTTCATTTTTAACCCACTGAGGTACATCTTGGTTGCTACAAGTTTTGGCAGTCATGCATAACACTGCTATCAATATCCTTGCGTGGGTTTTTGTATGGATATAGTTTTCAGTTCATTTGAGTAAATACCAAGGAGCACAATAGCCGGATCCTATGGTAAGTGTGTGTTTAGTTTTATAAGAAACTGCCAAACTGTCTTCCAAAGTGGCTGCACCATTTTGCATGCCCCCAGCAGGGGATGAGAGTGCCTGTTGCTCCACTTCCTCTCCAGCATTAGGTGTTGTCAGTGTTGTGGATTTCAGCTGTTCTAATCGGTTGTATACTGGTAACACACATTTTTCATTTCTCAAGGTTCTGTGGATTGTTTAGGTAGTTCTTCTCACATGGGCTTCTTGGCTGGGGCTGGGTGATCTAGGCATCTCACTTTTATTTCTGGGGCCTTGGTCCATGTGGCCTCTCATCCTCCAGCAGTCGTCTTCAGACAGTGGTGGAATATATCCAATAATCAGAGGGCATGGCTAATGGTGCAGCACTTTTTAAGCTCCTGCTTGTCTTAAGTTTGCTGCATCCCACTATCTAAAGCAAGTCATTTGGCCAGACCCAGACCAAAGGGATGGGGAGATGGACGTCACTTCTTGATGGAAGGAGCTGAAAAATATCATGACCACCCCCCCTGCAATTTTTTCCATCTTTGGTAACCAGTGACTGAGACATCTAACTCAGCAATGGGATAACCTCTGATATTACATTCAAAATCTCTAAATCTCCAGTTTGGGAGTCACCCAGAAAAGCAATTTCTTGTTAATGCAGGGAAATCTTAGAGGAAGGAGATTAGATAATCGCATTCTTCTTTTCTAATTACCCAGTTGGTTTTGTTCCAAAGGGGCATCACCATCTCCTCAGATCCATTAGGAACTCCCAGCCTCTGGTCTTAATGCTTTGTAAAAGAAGAACAATACATTTATTCTTATCTTCACCTTCTTAACTGCTGAGGAAGATGTTGTTGAGGTTTAAGGGGTGATCATTAGTCATGTGTCTTCCTCTTCCATCTTTGGAATCAGTTGAGAAATAGATGTAAGCCATGGGAATTGGAGGTCAGAGTAGCACCTTTGTTGCTGGCAGCCCTGGACCAGAGAACATGGTTTATGCTACAGTCAGCCAAGGCTCCCTGCTTCTTCCTCCAGGACTTGGGGTGCCCATGAGCAATGGTACTTGGGTCTGCAGAGCAGGTCCACTGGCTTGGCCAGACAAAAAGAGAATCATTGCCTCTCATGTTTCAGGTCATGGCAGTCAAGACAAGGGGATCAAAGCAGGGCCTGGGAGCCTGGGGAGGAGGGGTCACCCAGGCTCTGTGTGGTCGTGATTCCAGCTTCCCCTTCAGTACCAGTCAGCCATAGCTTTCCCCAGGGGAGGAGTAGGGAGGGAGAAAGTGGAAGGTTGGGTGGACGCTTTCCTCCAATACTTTCTGTTCTGATTTGTGGACACTTTTTCTGTGTGCGTATGTATTTAAAACCTCTCATTGAAGTGTAATATACCTCTAGAGAAGAGCACACATCATAAATGTATGGTTCAATACATTTTCCCAAATTAAAAACACTCAGATCAAGAATTAGAAAATTACTAGCTCTCTAGAAGCTATATGAACTCCTTTTGGCAGGGGAAGGGGGAGGGTCTGGCTTCTTTTGTTCAAAACGATGACTGTGAATTTCACGGTGTTGTGTATAGATGTAGATTGTTAATTCTCATTGCTGTTTAGTTTTCTGTAATTTATCCATTCTACTGTTGATGGGCATATGGGTGGTTACCACATTTGGCTGATTAAAGTCATTCTAATATGTGTCTTTTAAGAAAAAATGTAGATATTTCTGTTTGGTATATCCCTGGAAATATTGTCTGGGACCCAGCAATTCCACTTGTACAGATATATCCAAAAAAACCAAAAACAACCTACCCATTTTAGATACTGAAACTGCTTTCCCAGAGTGGAACTCTTTGGTGTTCTTGTTGGCAGCATTATGAGAGTTCCAGAGGCCCTTGTCCTTCCTCCTAATACTTTGGCAAAGGCCAATGTTCCTGTTCTATAGATGAGGGTGAAATACCCAGAGAGGGAGGAAATGAGTTCCCCTATAATTGAATACAGAAAAAAAGTTTTAAATAATTTTTTTAAAATTTAAAGTGCATGAGCCTTTCTTAATTTTTGAATGCATTTCAAAATAAGTTGCAGACTATGAACAGATGGGGTCTTTTCAGGGCAACACCACCCTGCAAGCAGGAGAGTGATTTATGACCTAACTTTAGAAACTGGAGATACTCTCAAAGTCTCACCCATCTGGGTGGAGGAAGGGTTTTGGCGGACAAAAAGTTACTGCAAAGAAACTGTGATAAAATACCCACTAGTGGCTGTTGCGATGGAGTGAGAGTGTTTAACCTTTCAGCCATGCCAACAACATGCTCCTTCTTTTGAAAATAGGGTGCAGAGTGTTAGCAAGTGAAGAAGAGTGACCAGTCATCATGCAGTCTGACTCATCTCCTTTGCAGCAGAGACGAGAGAAGGGAGTCTCTTGGCTCCATTGATTCTGGCTCTCGTCTGACTTCTCAGGGGGAAGGACCACATTCTCTAATGAGGGGTTCCAGATACTGGAGACACCTGAAGATCAGGAGAAAACATGCTGACAGCTCTCTCCTTCGAGAAGTCTGCCTCCCTCCTGCACTTCTTGGGGGCACTTTATATGCATTGCGCAGCAGCAGGGTTTATTATCTTTTTGCAACCGGTAGAAAAGTGAGGCAGGGAGGCTCAAAAGACTCACTGGGGGCTATCAGGGAGCCAGATGTTCAGCTGGAAATAGAAACCGAGAGCTCCGGGAAATCAGACAGCCTGAGTGGGTTTAATCTTAATCTCTGGACCCTTCTGTGACTTTTTAGACAATAAGACTTTCTTTGAAAGAGTTTTTTCCCCCCTAAGGACAGGGCTGCCGGCTCTCCTCCAAGATGTTGTAAAAAGGTGACATTTAACAGTGGAAATTGAAACCCTAATTGACTTCTCCTGCGGCAGAAAAAGAAGTGCCTCGTGTTCTGTCTCTTGGCCCGATGTTTATAATTGTCCCCTTGGGGTTCTACCTTGAGGGGAGCTGAAGAGGCAAAATAGAACAGTTCACTGGAATTGGTGTGGTTACACGCTTGAGATTTGCTTCTCCTGTGCAGTGGAAGCTGTGGAGGGGGCCATTCAAGAAGACAGAGGCTCCACGTCACTAGACCCTGATTGAAGCTGCCCCAGAATCTTTTGCAGTGATAAATAAAGAGGTGAGTTCTCCATTTCCAGAGCCAGGTGAATGAAGGGCTGTGATTATTTGGCTTATGTGTGTTACTTCCTTTGGCTAGTGGAATTTTAACAGAAATGTGAGCAAAATCTTGGCACGTATTTGTGCAGGAGGTCTTGCATTCTTGTATTCTGGTCTTCATAGTGAGAAGAACCTGCCCCTGGGAGCCTGCTGATCAAGCAGAATGAGAGACACAGGGCCTGGAGCCTAGGCCAGTGGGCCCCCACCGGACTGGCCAATCCCTAAACTCTCTGAAGCCATGTAAGCAAGAAATAATTGCTTATTACTGTGAGCCTCTGAGATGTGATGGTTTATTATGCAGCATTTTATGTTATAGATGACTGATAACAAGGCTGCCAAGTAGAGAATAAGTAGAGATTCTTCATGTCCTATGGACAAAATTTGTGTGTGTTCAACTTGGAATTGTCACATAACCAGCACTTAGTAACTGAGAGGAACTGAGTTCAACAGGGTGATTGTATTTCATATGTTTAAAAAGAATGGTGTGAACCATACTATGTATTCTGAATGTCTGGCCTGCCTTCTAAATGACTGTAACTTTTATGAGTCCTTTTCTAATAGCCTTTTCCCCATCTTTTCACCAGTCAGTTTTGTTGACATCTACCTATAATTCAGTACTGGGCTATTCATGGACACTCATATACTCCCCACCTAGATTCTATAGTTAACTTATTGCTGTATTTGTTTTGTTACATGTCTATCTATCCATCTGTCAATCCTCTTATCTTTTAATGCATTTCAAATCAAGTTGCAAGCATGAGTATACATCACTCCTTGGAGAATTTTGACAAATGCATATACCCATCACCCCTGAGTTTCTTTATGCCACTTCCCAGTTAATCTCACCCTCACACCTCAGAGTAAAGACTCTTTTGATTTTTTTTCCATTACAGATTAGTTTTGCCAGTTTTAGAACTTCATGTTTGTTGTTGTTCAGTCACTAAGTCCTGTCCAACTCTTTGTGACCCCATGGACTGCAGCACGCCAGGCTTCTCTGTTCTTCACTGCCTCCCAGAGTTGTCTCAGACTCATGTCCATTGAGTCAGTGATTCTATCTAATCATCTCGTCCTCTGCCACCCCCTTCTCCTAAAGGGAATTATATATTATGCAGTCTTTTGGCATAACATTTTTGATATTCATTCCTGTTGTGTCTATCAGTAAAGGTCCTCCTTGGAGGCTGAACAACACACTGCTGAATAACCAACAAATCACAGAAGAAATCAAAAAGAAATCAAAATATGCATAGAAATGAATGAAAATGAAAACACAACAACCCAAAACCTGTGGGACACTGTAAAAGCAGTGCTAAGGGGAAGGTTCATAGCAATACAGGCATACCTCAAGAAACAAGAAAAAAGTCAAACAAATAACCTAACTCTACACCTAAAGCAACTAGAAAAGGAAGAAATTAAGAGTCCCAGGGTTAGTAAAAGGAAAGAAGTCTTAAAAATTAGGGCAGAAATAAATGCAAAAGAAACAAAATAGACTATAGCAAAAATCAACAAAGCCAAAAGCTGGTTCTTTGAAAGGATAAATAAAATTGACAAACCATTAGCCAGACTCATCAAGAAACAAAGGGAGAAAAATCAAATCAATAAAATTAGAAATGAAATTGGAGAGATCACAACTGACAACACAGAAATACAAAGGATCATAAGAGCCTACTATCAGCAATTATATGCCAATAAAATGGACAACTTGGAAGAAACGGACAAATTCTTAGAAAAGTACAACTTCCCAAAACTGAACCAGAAAGAAATAGAAAATCTTAACAGACCCATCACAAGCACAAAAATTGAAACCATAATCCGAAATCTTCCAGGAAACAAAAGCCCAGGTCCAGATGGCTTCACAGCTGAATTCTACCAAAAATTTAGAGAAGAGCTAACACCTATCCTACTCAAACTCTTCCAAAAACTTGCAGGGGAAAGTAAACTTCCAAACTCATTCTATGAGGCCACCATCACCCTAATAATAAAACCTGACAAAGATGCCACAAAAAAGAGAAAACTACAGGCCAGTATCACTGATGAACATAGATGCAAAAATCCTTAACAAAATTCTAGCAATCAGAATCCAACAACACATTAAAAAGATCATACACCATGAAGTGGGCTTTACCCCAGGGATGCAAGGATTCTTCAATATCCACAAATCAATCAATGTAATACACCACATTAACAAATTGAAAAATAAAAGCCATATGATCATCTCAATAGATGCAGAGAAAGCCTTTGACAAAATTCAACATCCATTTGTGATAAAAACTCTCCAGAAAGCAGGAATAGAAGGAACATACCTCAACATAATAAAAGCTATATATGACAAACCCACAGGAAACATTATCCTCAATGGTGAAAAATTGAAAGCATTTCCCCTAAAGTCAGGAACAGGACAAGGGTGCCCACTTTCACCACTACTATTCAACATAGTTTTGGAAGTTTTGGCCACAGCAATCAGAGCAAAAAAAAGAAAAGGAATCCATTCTGAAGGAGATCAGCCCTGGGATTTCTTTGGAAGGAATGATGCTAAAACTGAAACTCCAGTACTTTGGCCACCTCATGCAAAGAGTTGACTCATTAGAAAAGACTCTGATGCTGGGAGGGATTGGGGGCAGGAGGAGAAGGGGGCGACAGAGGATGAGATGGCTTGATGGCATCACTGACTTGATGGACTTGAGTCTGAGTGAACTCTGGGAGTTGGTGATGGACAGGGAGACCTGGCATGCTGCAGTTCATGGGATTGCAAAGAGTTGGACACGACTGAGCGACTGAACTGAACTGAACTGAAATGAAAAGAAGTAAAACTCTCACTGTTTGCAGATGACATATCCTCTACATAGAAAACCCTAAAGACTCCGCCAGAAAATTACTAGAGCTCATCAATGAATATAGTAAAGTTGCAGGATATAAAATCAACACTCAGAAATCCCTTGCATTCCTATACACTAATAATGAGAAAATAGAAAGAGAAATTAAGGAAACAATTCCATTCACCATTGCAATGAAAACAATAAAATACTTAGGAATATATCTACCTAAAGAAACTAAAGACCTATATATAGAAAACTATAAAACACTGGTGAAAGAAATCAGAGGACACAAATAGATGGAGAAATGTACCATGTTCATGGATTGGAAGAATCAATATAGTGAAAATGAGTACATTACCCAAAGCAATCTATAGATGCAATGCAATCCCTATCAAGCTACCAATGGTATTTTTCACAGAGCTAGAACAAATAATTTCACAATTTGTAGGGAAATACAGAAAACCTCGAATAGCCAAAGCAATCTTGAGAAAGAAGAATGGAACTGGAGGAATCAACCTGCCTGACTTCAGGCTCTACTACAAAGCCACAGTCATCAAGACAGTATGGTACTGGCACAAAGACAGAAATATAGATCAATGGAACAAAATAGAAAGCCCAGAGATAAATCCACACACCTATGGACACCTTATCTTTGACAAAGGAGGCAAGAATATACAATGGAGAAAAGACAATCTCTTTAACAAGTGGTGCTGGGAAAACTGGTCAATCACTTGTAAAAGAACAAAACTAGAACACTTTCTAACACCATACACAAAAATAAACTCAAAATGGGTTGAAGATCTAAATGTAAGACTAGAAACTATAAAACTCCTAGAGGAGAACATAGGCAAAACACTCTCCGACATAAATCACAGCAGGATCCTCTATGACCCACCTCCCAGAATATTGGGAATAAAAGCAAAAATAAACAAATGGGACCAAATTAAAATTAAAAGCTCTACACAACAAAGGAAACTATAAGCAAGGTGAAAAGACAGCCTTCAGAATGGGAGAAAATAATAGCAAATGAAGCAACTGACAAACAACTAATCTCGAAAATATACAAGCAACTGCTGCAGCTCAATTCCAGAAAAATAAACGACCCTATAAAAGAATGGGCCAAAGAACTAAACAGACATTTCTCCAAAGAAGACGTACAGATGGCTAACAAACACATGAAAAGATGCTCAACATCACTCATTATCAGAGAAATGCAAATCAAAACCACAATGAGGCACCACTTCATGCCAGTCAGAATGGCTGCTATCCAAAAGTCTACAAGCAATAAATGCTGGAGAGGGTGTGGAGAAAAGGGAACCCTCTTACACTGTTGGTGGGAATGCAAACTAGTACAGCCACTATGGAGAACAGTGTGGAGATTCCTTAAAAAACTGGAAATAGAACTGCCTTATGACCCAGCAATCCCACTACTGGTCATACACACTGAGGAAACCAGAATTGAAAGAGACACGTGTACCCCAATGTTCATCACAGCACTGTTTATAATAGCCAGAACATGGAAGCAACCTAGATGTCCATCAGCAGACGAATGGATAAGAAAGCTGTGGTACATATACACAAAGGAGTATTACTCAGCCATTAAAAAGAATATATTTGTATCAGTTCTAATGAGGTGAATGAAACTGGAGCCAATTATACAGACTGAAGTAAGCCAGAAAGAAAAACACTAATACAGTATACTAATGCATATATATGGAATTTAGAAAGATGGTAACAATAACCCTGTATGCGAGACAGCAAAAGAGACACAGATGTATAGAACAGTCTTTTGGACTCTGTGGGAGAGGGAGAGGGTGGGATGATTTGGGAGAATGTCATTGAAATGTGTATAATATCATATATGAAACAAATCACCAGTCCAGGTTCGATGCAGGATACAGGATGCTTGGGGCTGGTGCACTGGGATGACTCAGAGGGATAGTATGGGGAGGGAGGTGGGAGGGGGGTTCAGGATGGGGAACACGTGTACACCCGTGGTGGATTCATGTTGATGTATGGCAAAACCAATACAATATTGTAAAGTAATTAGCCTCCAATTAAAATAAATAAATTTATATAAAAAAATAAAAAACCATCTAAACAAAAAAAATTTCAAGATCTTTACAGGCTCTCTTTACCATCAGCATTTCGGGCTTCTGTGATGTGTCCACAGTTACAGTGACCACAGTTAAATAACACACTGTACCAAAAACATCCTTCTGAGATAGGCACAGCTCCTGCTTGTCTGGCAGAGATCTTGTTCTTTGGTTTGCACCCCCGGCCCTCTCCTGGCTCAGGGTTGATGAATCTTTCAAAACAGCCGGGGGAACTTATCAGAATTTGTTCCATAGGCACAGTGCTCTTGACATACTGCGTTCAGTAGGACCTAGGGGCTGACCCAGCTCTTGTGACTGACTGCATCAGACTTTTCTCCAGGGGGGTCGTCAGGGTTTCCAAACCGTGTGTCAGAGGGAGTGGCTAGGGACATGGCAAGTTGTCCTTACTTTGCTTTGTTCTGCTCTGGCTGGGTGACCAGAGTCCACAGCAGTGAGTGGGAAAGAAGGAAAGAAAATGAGAATAAAATGCCACTTCCTCCACCATAGCTAAATGCCAGTGCTCAGCCTGTTGGGCCATTTTATCCTTAGAGTTAGTTTGAGGTTTTTTTGTTTTTCAAACTTTAAACCTTTCATTTTGTATTGGGGTATAGCCAAATAACAATGTTGTGATAGTTTCAGGTAAACAGTGAAGGGACTCAGCCATCCATGTACATGTATCGGATCTCCCCCAAACCCCCACTCCCATCCAGGCTGGCATGTACCATTGATCAGAGTCCCTTGTGCTACACGATAGGTCCTTGTTGGTTATCCATTGTAAATATAGCAGTGTGTACATGACTTTTGTTTCTAAAAATCAAAGCACTCGATGTGGCTCCAGCTTTGCTCCTGAACAACTTAGTGGAGCTGGAACTATGTTTTCCAGAATTCCCATCCCCGCAGACTTCCAGGGTGAGCACAGGGTACTGACCTTCCCTGAGCCTTGGAAGGCAGAAATGACACAATGCGGAGTCTTTCTACTGGGGGAAAGGGTGGGTGTGGCTACCCAGGCGCTATATACCTGTAGGGAGCATCTGGGGTCCGCTGGCTCGCCTGGTCGGTCACTTCGCGGGCTTCCTCATCTGCCCACTGCTTCCCTGACCTCTGGGCTGGGCTGCCACTCAGCTACCCTCAGGCCCTGCCCAGACGCAAGCAGTGGCTGCAGGGAAACTATGTAGCCAGCTCCTTCCCCCACATGAGGAAGGTTGCATCCCTCTAACATGTCCCTGGCCTGTGTCATTCTTACCCCTGACTCTCAGCGGACTCCTGAGTGGACACCTACCTCAAAGGATGAGTGCCATTCACTCTTAGTTCCATCTTTTGTTTCTCTAGCACCTCTATCGGGTTCCATGCTCCTCTAGGCAACCCCAAAATTAGGGAAAGGTGGCTGAGTCTGGCCTCAAGGGTGACTCTGTGAACCTCTGGACTGAAAAAAAGAGAAAAGCACAACCTAAAAATTGAGAACCATAAGCTGGGAAGACAGCCTCTCAGATGGCTCTGAGGGACAGCTTTGAAAAGGAGCCAGGATATACAGTAATTCTGTGTGTGTGCTCAATCCTGTTCGACTCTTTGCAGCCCAGCTATAGCCCGCCAGGCTCCTCTGTCCATAGGATTCTCCAGGCAAGAATACTGGAGTGCATAGCCACTCCCTTCTCCAGGGGATCTTCCTGACCCAGAGATCGAACCTGCATCTCCCACATTGCAGGCAGATTCTTTACCATCTGAGCTACCAGGGAAGTCCAAAAAAGTTAGTCGCTCAGTTGTGTCTGACTCTTTGTGACCCCATAGACTGGGGTCCACCAGGCTCCCCTGTCCCTGGAATTCTTCAGGCAAGAATACTGAAGTGGGTAGCCATTCTCTTCTCCAGGGGGATCTTCCCAACATAGGGATCGAACCTGGGTCTCCTGCACTGCAGGGAGATTCTTTACTGGCTGAGCCACCAGGAAAGAAACAAAAACAAAACCCAACAGTGGAACATCAGAATGTTACTGTTCATTAAGAAAACATGATGCCTCAAGTTAATGACTTTAGCTGCTTTTCTGTGTTTGGGAAGATGGGAGAGTCTGGGTTCACTGAAATCATTGTTTTGGTCTGCACCCCAGCTATCTAGGGCCAATATCCTGCTTTTCCCCATCCTGAATCCCCTCAGGGCACACACTGAGAGGTGGCTGAGGGCTTGATGGCCACAATACCTTTGGTTTGCTGATCTAGCAGGTGACATTTTTCAGCCATAGACAGAAGCTGATCCTGCCAAGGGTGATGATCATGGTCCTGGCCATGAGACAGGCATGAAGTTGCTGAAGGACTTGGGGAGAATAGGCCCTTTTGGTAAAGAGTACATGTAGGAGAAGGTGGCTCATTTTTTTTTGTTCTACTGAATGATGCCTCAAAGTGTTTCCTCCACAAGGGTCTCTGGCCTTAGAAGAACATCTAGCAGGATAATGTAAGGAGGGACCTTGGGTCCTTGAAGACTCACTGAGCTGCTTGAGGAACCAACCCTGGAGTGGCCAGCTCCTCCTGCTTGTCTTGGACTTGCTGGCTTTAGCACTGAAGGTCCTATCTTCTGGGAAACCCCTCAGTCATGGAAAACCCCAGTCCAGAGCTGTGCCCTGTGGTTGGTCCCTCTAGCCCCACCTCAGGACTTCTTTAATGGGAGATAACAGTTCTCTTCATGGGAAGGGAGACTGTCCAGTTGAAGGGTTGAAGCCTGTAGAGTTGTGGCTGTTCTTGGTGCTCATAGCTGAAAGCATCCTGAATGATAGGCAGTAAAAGAACTCACCTTTTGTTTGTGAAAGTGAAGTGAAAAGTGAAAGTGAAAGTCACTCAGTTGTGTCCGACTCTTTGTGACCCTGTGGACTAGAGAGTCCATGGAATTCTCCAGGCCAGAATACTGGAGTGGGTAGCCTTTCCCTTCTTCAGGGGATCTTCCCAATCCATGGATCAAACCCAGGTCTCTCACATTGTAGGTGGATTCTTTACCAGCTGAGCCTTGGTTTGTGACAGTGGTCATAAAGAGGTATTCTGAAAACATTTTGAGTGATGTCAGAACATGAGAACAATGCACCACTTTCCTTAGAAACTATATCTGTTATTCACAATCAGTTTTATTTATTTATGGGCAGGCATATTTTACACATTTTGTCTAATTTAAAAAGTTACCACTTGGGCATGCATATAACATATGGAAAGATAAATATAACTGTTTTACTTTAACTATTTGCCTGTCTTCGGCCCTGTCTTCAGCTGTGTCTTGAAATAGGAATGCCCTTACACTGGCCAGTGATGCCTTTTGGGAGGGATGATCTCTGTTCTCTATATAAAAAATCTAAGTTACTAGGACTTTACAAATATATTTATACATGAGTTTGGTATAGTGCAGTAACTCTTTTTCCAGTGAGAAAGGCTTTCAGGGCTTGGCATTGTCTTCCCATGGGTGTGATGGATTAATATCATTATTGATCTTTGCCCTTTTCTGTGTGCACACATGTCTTAGCTTGGGCTGCTGTCATAAAAATACCATGAACTGTGAGGCTTATAAACAACAGAAGTTTATTTCTCATGGTTCTTCAGGCTGGAGTCCCAGACTAGGGTGCCAGCCTCGTGGGAGAGCTCTGCTCCAGGTTATAGACTGTGGACTTCTCGCCGTATCCTCAAGTTATGGAGGAGAGAGGGGACGCAAGTTCTGCTGCGACTCTTATTAGGGCATTAACCACACTCATGAGGGCTTCCCCCTTATGACCTCATCTAGTCCTAATCACATCTCACTTCCTAAACCATCACATGGTGGGCTTAGTGTTTCAGCCTGTGAATTTGGAGATTATACAGAGTTCTTTATCCATTAATCTGTCAGTGGATGTTCAGGTTACTTCTATGTCTTCATACGACCAGGGATCAAACCCTGGTCTCCTGCATTGCAGGGAGATTCTTTACCATCTGAGCCACCAGGGAAGCATGGCACCCCACTCCATTATTCTCGCCTGGAGAATCCCATGGACAGAGGAGCCTGGCCAGTTGCAGTCCATGGAGTCGCACAGAGTCGGACACGACTGAAGCAACTTAACACGTCTTGGCTATTGTAAACAGTGCTGCAGTGGACATTGGGTGAATATATCTTTTCAGTTAGAGGTTTCATCTTTTCTGGATATATGCTGAAGGGCATATTATATGGTAGATCTATTTTTAGTTTTTTTAGGGGAACTATACTGTTTTCCACAGTGGCTGCACCAGTTTACATTCCCACCAACAGTGTAGGAGACTTCTTTTCCCCACACCTTTGCCAGTACTTATTATTGTTGTTTAGTCCCTAAGTCGTGTCCAACTCTTTTGTGACCCCATGGACTATAGCCCACCAGGCTCATCTGTCCATGGGATTTCCCAGGCAAGAATACTAGAGTGGGTTGTCACTTCCTTCTTCAGGGGATCTTCCTGACTCAGGGATCGAACTCAAGTCTCCTGCTTGGCAGGTGGATTCTTTACCACTGAGCCACCTGGGAAGCCTGATAGTAGAAATATCCTCCTCTAAAAGTTAGGAACTCATGGATAGGTATGCATGGACTGTGAAACTGTATTCTCTGACATGCTGAGGCAGGAATGGCAGCCCTGTTGGGGACCCATCTGAACAGTTCAGAAGGGGTAACCCATCCTTGAGGAAAATCAGGCATGGTGGCTTTGGGGCTCAGTTGTCCATTGACTGTTCCCAGCAAGCTTACTGGGGCAGTCCATCCTCTTCATTTTAAACTCTTAATGTATTAGTTACATACTTGGTGGCCTTAGGGGAAAGACTTGGTTTTGGAGCCCATTGGATTTTTTTTAACTGCTCCATGTTAACAATACCAGCTCATCCATCAGGTACCAAAGAAAATGTACTGAAAACTTTTGTACTTTCTGAATTCCTCCCAGGGAGAAAAGAGCTGCCAGCAACTCTCTACCAGCTTCACTTACAGTTAAGAACCCCATGGTGGGGAAAGAAGTGCCCACCTGGCCAGAGGTCCCAATGACCCAATCTGGGACAAACTGAATGAGAAAATAAATAATCATCATAACAGATGATAAGAATAAAACAATATCCATGAGCCCATATTGGGGTAAATAAATGATTGAACAGGTAAAAAAAATGGGGGAAAGCTCATCCTTCCAGCAGAATTCCAGTCTTTAAATCTAAAAGGAGTGATGGGCATTTCACACACATCACACCAGTGGGCCAGGGATGGTGGCAGACAGGAGTGGGCTGGAGTGTGATACGAAACAGGGTACTTGCAGAGTCTCAAAGTATCATCTTCCACAAGACACTTATTCATTACAAAGGGAGAAGCAGTAACTCTGCAGGGAGCTTCCCATCACCCGGTGACACCACCTTACCACGGAATCAAGGTCAGCATCACCGTGGTGGGACATCCTGGCACCATAGACCTCGATAGGATGCACGGTGAAGGCACAAGATCCCTGCGGTGGCATTCCTGCCCAAGCCTTCAACCTCATCATGAGAAGGCATCAGGCAGACCCAAAATGGGCTCTGAAGTCCGTCTCCCTCTGTTTAAACCTGGCTGCCCTATGACTCACTGGGTGGCTTTGGAAAGTCACTTCACTTCTACTTGCCTCAGCTTCCTCATCTGTAAAATGAGGATTGTACCAGTACCCACCTCAGACAGTTATATGGAGAGTTAAGTGTGTTGATAAAATACATATGCCATGCCTACAGCGGTGTTGTGGCTCAGAGTGAGGGCTGTGATAGTGTCTGCAGTTATCCTGTGAGACCAGCAGCGTCTTCTGCCGACCTCAGGGATATTTGTTTCTTTCCTTTTCCCCCTCTCACTCTGCTCCTGGAAGCTTCCGGTGCATGCCCTGGTGCTGAGCCCTCCTCCACCAGCTGTTTTGTTCTAATAGTTTTCCCCACTCCCCAGTAGGTAGTTGAAGCACCAGTCTCTGGACCTTAAGGATCTCTACTTTTGAAAGAATCAGAATGAGTGCCCTCTCAGTTAAGGCTGTTGAAAAGACAGAGCTCATGTCACCAGAGAGCCTTCTGCGGGCCAGTTTCCTTTATTCCCAGCCCGGGGTCCAGACCTTTCTGGGCTGGGCTTGTGGGACCTTGTGGTTTAGGGGAGCAGTGGTGTGGATCTGTGTCACAATGACCTGGCCAAGCCCTAACCCTATGTCACATGTTTAGCAGCCGTTCGGCCAATGAGACTGGCACACACACACAGCCTGAGTCCCCACTTGGCCTTGCCTTTGATGTCACAATCTGACCTTGTGGATATAAACCTGGCTGAAGCTGCTCACACAGCAGTCGGCAAGGTCAGGAGGACCAGTGCAGTAGGATGTGGAAGAGAATTGACCATCAGCTCAAGATCAAGGCAGGGGATGGGCCGCAGGCAGGCCAGTTCAAGGAACTGGGTCCTGGTCGGGAACCTGCTGTGCCATACCCTCTCTCACTGTCGGAATTCCAGACCGTCCCAGTGTTTGAGGACATCAGCCAGCACGTCAAAGAAGTGGGGGACCAGCTGGTGAAGAAAGTCAATGCCATCTTCCAGCTGGACATCACCAAAGATGGGAAGACTGTCCACCAGTGGACCATTGATCTGAAGAACGGCTCTGGGGACACGTATCTAGGACCTGCCAGGCTCCCAGCAGACACCATCTTCACCATCCCCGAGCCTGTCTTCATGGAGTTGATTTTGGGCAAAATGAATCCTCAGAAGGCTTTCCTTGCCGGCAAGTTCAAAGTGAGCGGCAAAGTTCTACTTGGCCAGAAGCTGGAGAGAGTTTTCAAGGACTGGGCTAAGTGGTAAGCCTGCCGAAATATCAGGAAAATGAGCAGACCTTCTCTCCAATTATGTCAAGCAGCAATCATGCTTAAGCTGAAGATTAAAACAAAAAGTATTCAATATTTTTACTCAAATTCTTCCTATTCAAGTTTGATTAATGCTCCTGCTGATGTGTTAATTTGGAGCGAGGGTTCTAGAGCAGTAAAGAGAGTTGCAGTGTATCACCTAAAATCTTTGTCTTTTTCTTTCCTTAGATTTATTTATGACATAATACGCTAGGGTGAAAGCCCCAGGTAGACACACAGGTGGTTTTGACAGCTGGGTTTAAATGCTTCAGTGATTGAGTTCCTGGAACTTTCGTTTTGTTTGGAGTCTGGTCTTTGGGAAAGAAGTGATGACCAGTTGGCAGCCTGGCTCTTTGAGGAGACGTTAACACAGGGTTGCAGCGTTCTAAAAGGGTGAACTCCTGGTGGCTCAGACGGTAAAGAATCTGCCTGCAGTGCAGGAGTCCCAAGTTTGATCCCTGGGTTGGGAAGATCCTTTGGAGAAGGGAATGGCTACCCACTCCAGTATTCTTGCCTGGAGAATCCCATGGACAGAGGAGCCTGGTGGGCTACAGTCCATGGGTCAGTGGAGAGTTGGGTACGACTCACACTTTCACTTTCTTTCCACAGCTGTGGGGATGGAATGAGGCCATGGAGGGGGTGTGCCCCTGATGTAACACGACTTCTGATGGATTTAATTCCAGTAGAGTCGAAGGGCTTAAAAAATGTTCTAGGCTGCTGGTTCTTAAATTGGAATGTGCATCCGATTACCTGGAAGCCCACATGGCTGGGCTCCACTCAGAGTTTCAACTCTGTAGGTCTGGATGAGGGGCAGGAATGTGCATTTCTAGCCCAACTCCCAGGTGATGCTGGTGGGACTGCCCTTGCAGAACCCCTGCTGTGGTCCCTGCACAGCTTTCAGTGAAGATCACAACTGATCTTTTCTAGACCTGTGAGATGCTCCAGCACATCGAGGGTCTCCCACAGACAGATTACACAGCCCTCTCGTGGGCCATTTGTGGCGTCAGGAGCTTGTGCACTGAGCATTTCACAAAATCAGAGGTGATGCCGGGAGATATTCCCTTCTGGGAACCCCCTCCACACATGGAACGAAGCAGCTGCAGCCCGATGAGGCCTCCCTGTGGGTCATTAGTTCCTCGTGACCAGTGTGCATCTTATCTTGTAGGTTAAATACATACAGTGTGGACCCTCCAAAAGCCACCCAGGAGCTTCGTGGAAATGGCCATCCTTAAACACATGCCTGCCAAACAATCCAGCTAGTCCTTCCCTAGGTATTTTTCCAAGAGAAAAGCGTACACACAAGTATAAAAATTTGTACGTGAATGTTCATGGCAGTGTATTTGGGATTGTCCCAGACTATAAATGAACTGAATGTCCATCAACAATTGACAGATCACGGGATGTTCTACCCTGGAATACTACTCAGCAATAAATGGGGTTGAATTTTCATTGCGGGCACAACCACATGATGAATGTTAGAACTGTGCAGAGTGAGCAAGGCCAGAGAAAACCAAGTATGTACCTATGGTCTACTCATGTGACATAGTAGGAATGTAAACTGTAGTGGCAGAAAGGTCAGTGGTTGCCAGGAGACAGGGATGGGTGGGGAGTGGGGAGGAAACTTGGAGTGGTGGATGCATTGATTGTCCCGGGGGTGGTGACGGTTTCACAGGCATTATGTTTTTCATAGATTGGATTGTGTACTTACATACACATAGGCAGTTTACTATGTGTCAGGAAAACTCAATGGACTGTAGCCCACCAGGTTCCTCCATCCATGGGATTCTCCAGGCAAGAATACTAGAGTGGGTTGCCATTTCCTTCTCCAGGAGACCTTCCTCACCCAGGGATCAAACCTGGGTCTCCTGCACTGCAGGCAGACTCATTACCGTCTGAGCCACCAGGGAAGCCCTATAAACTCAATAGCACTGTCTTAATAGCCTGCTGCCCTCCATTCGAAATGAAGTTTTTATTTTTTAATTGAAGGATAATTGCTTCACACAAAATGAAGTTTTTATAAAGAGAATTTAAGACTCAAGCCTCCCCTGGGCACGAGTCATCCTCTGACCTCATCGTGTGTCTGTTTTCCTCACTAACCTGTGGCGCCTGCGCAGGTTTCCGAAGTTCTCCATGTCGGAACAAGGCAGAGAAGGAGCTCATTGCTGTCAGAATCTCATCTCAGAGGGGAGTGAAGAGACCCTTGGCTGAGTTGACTCTCAGCTCTGTGGTCAGGAGTCGCTGATGGTTTGGGAGTGGGGCGTGGAGCATCCTGGCTCACCTGGGCCACTCAGCGGATAAGGAGGTAAATGGTGTGGTGTTGCTGCCAGTGCCCCTGCCTGGGGTCACAGTGGGCATTTCAGAGTCTTTGGATGATATGAGAGACCACTGATACCAGCGCTTACCGTGCCTAGTCCAGGCACTGCTGTTTGAGCTGCCTTTACGAATGTCAGGTGTTTGGAGGGCTGCTGTTAGGGACACGACTGGCCTGAGCCTGTCCCCTGATGGTCCTGCTCATACCTCTGGGGATTGGCCCTGAGATGAATTTGCTTAGAAAAGGGGTAGGTGGTCTGGAGGGGTGTGAGGGAGGGAGGGGAGGGTTACAGAGGGGTCCTGCCTGGACTGACATCTGGCCACAGGGAAGCTTGCCCCATGGATTGGCTAGAGACCTCTGACCCAGCATCACTTGGGGCAGAAACATGGCTCAAACCAGGCTGAATACTTTCTCAGGAATTCGGGGCTGGGAAGCTGAGGCCCTGAGCTACCAGGGGTGAGGGAACAGGATCCAAAAGGCTGGGCTGCCAGAAGGATGGCTGTCATGGTGAGCACTAGACAGGACAGCCAAGCCTTGAGTGAGGAGGGGGCTGGTTCACTGGCGAGGGGCGAAGAGTCCAGGCCTCGGGAATGCACAGCAAACCCCTGTGCCATCAAAAGAGCAAAGTCTCATGATGCCAGGAGGCCAAGTGGAGTGGCTGGACAGACTCAGATTTCGCAATTGGAAGTGTAGTTTTGAGACAGAGTCACCAGCTCATGTCTGGGGGCTCCCCGTTCTGGCCTCAGTGGCGGCCTCTGGAAAAAGGCCCATTGCCCTTAAGATGTCTGGTTGTCAGGGGCTGGGAGTGGGTCCCCCACAGGGCACTGGGGCTGGGGTCTTCTGCGAGTGTGAGTCCCTCCTCTTCTGCATGGTAGGAAGGACTGGGTCCCCATGGCCTCCTGGGAAGGCCCCCACTTGGGTGCTCTTCTGCCTGACCTCTCACACTTGGTGGATACCCCAGAAGCTCACCTCTGGCTCAAGACACTTCTCATTTGCTTGTTCTGCTCAAGGTTGGCCAGCACAGTGTTTTTAAAATTGGAATGAGAATATTTCATGTAAAAATTGAGTTTCTGGATTCTCTTGAAGAGTTGGGTCATTTGGTCACACTGGGCCCTGTTCCTGCCAGGCTGGGGGGATGGGGGCCTCGCTGGGCCTTCCAGGCAGGCAGGGCCCCACCCTGTGCTCTGCCTCCTGGACCTTTGGGCTGTGTTGGTGGCCCCCCTGCTGTCGAGCCTAGGTGGTCATTTTCTCTGGGGGGCCTGCTTTGCTGGGGCCCATGAGTACCTGCCTTCAGGCCCCAGCTCCATGGGGCATTGGTCGCCTCAGTGGAGTGTCCCTATGTGGACTCACACACGTGCTCAGCTCACCACAGACTCAGCAACTGCCAACAGCACTGTTCACACTCGCACAGCGTCTGCAGGTCAGAAGTGGGGGCAGGGCTCACTGGGTTCCCCACTTCCATCTCACAGGCCTGAAGTGATGGTGTTGGCCGGACGGGGCTCTCATCTGGAGGCCCGGGAAAGGGTCAGTTCAATTCCTCATGGTGGTAGCACCGAGGTCCCCGTACCCTCATTGGTTGTCAGCCAGGCCAGCTCTCTCAGCTCCTGGAAGCCAGCCCCCTTCCTGGTCACCAGGCCCCTCCCTCTGCAAAGCCTGCGGCAGTACGAGGAGGCCTTCTCAGGCTTCAGTGTGCTCTCTGAACCCTTCTGCCTTCATCTCTGCCTCTGGGTTGAAAGGATTCGGGTGATTACCACCCAGGTAACCCAGGAGAATCTTCTCTCTTCATGTCAACCCATCGGTAACCTTAATGACACCTGCGGAGTCCCTTTGGCTGTGTAAGGTAATGCCATGTGGACTGAACCATTAGGCCCATTCCACCAGGATTCACATGCGCTGTCTCTCTCCACCATGTGAGGACGCAGCAGGAAGGTGCCACCTGCAAACCAGGAAGAGCGTTCTCAGCAGAGCCTGACTGTGTGGCCCGTGACCTCAGCCGTCCAGCCTCGAGAACTGGAGGAGTAAGTGTCTGCTGTTAGGACACTCCATCTGCGGTGCTTCATTGCAGCAGCCCTGGCTGAGACAGGCTGGGTACTCGTGGGTGTGATCTATCATCAGAGCCATGGTTCTGGGCTGTGGGGAGTAGCGTCTTCTTGGAGACCAGAGTTCTGCCTGCCCCCAAACCCATCATCTAAGTCCTACCCTTAACTCCTCCAGGAGGCTGCCCCCATTCAGCTGTCATCTTCCCAAGGTTCTGTGGCCTCCCTTTTCTTCCAGCCCTGTGTTCTGGCTGTGGGTGGGTGTTATCCTGTCTGGGTCTCACTTCCACACCGCTATTTCGATGTTCAGTTTGTGGTACCCCCTCGGTCAGAGGCCTCAGCGTAGATGACAGGTTACAGGGCTCTGCTGCACAGCCCCCAGCACCACCCCAAAGGTGGGAATCAGTCAGGGCCTCCCTGCTGTCACTTGATCTCATTATCTTAGTGCCCAGTACCCATTGTACATACCAGAATTGCTTGTTGAATGAATAAATGAGCTCCTTAATATTTTTTTGAAAAACACACACATAAGAAAAAAAAATCCAAATAGTACAGAGGAGCATGGAGGAAATTCAGTTTTCCATCCCTCTCCTGGCCCCATTCTCCTGTTTTTATACCCAGAGGCCCCCACAGTTACCAGCTTCTGTGTGTTCTTCCAGATGGGCACACACCCCAGTTGGGCATAGGCCACTTCTCACCTCCTTGTTTCTGCAGGAATGACCGCCAATCTCAGATGCTCTTTTCTGTCTTGCATTTGAACTTATTCCGTAAGGTCTCACATAGATCTCTTCTCCAAAGAATGCCCTCCTGAACGGTCAAAGGTTATACTTGATCTACCCAACTGAAACTTTTCTCATAGTTGCCTGTGTCCTTTAGGGAGGTCCTGACGGTGGACTGCTTTACAAGTGAAGGAGGTGAAATGGACCCCTCTAACTTGAAACCAGTCAATCGTAAAGAAAATCAACCCTGAATATTCACTGGAAGGACCGATGCTGAAGCTCCAATACTTTGGCCCCCTGATGTGATGAGCCGACTCATTGGAAAAGACCCTGATGCTGGGAAAGATGGAGGGCAGGAGGAGAAGGGGACGGCAGAGGATGAGATGGTTGGGTGGCATCACTGCCTCAATGGACACAACTTTGAGCAAGCTTCAGGAGATGGTGAAGGATAGGGAAGACTGGCATTTTGCAGTGCATGGTGTTGCAGAGTCAGACACGACTAAGCTACTGAACAACAAAAGCCTTGAGGGGGATTTACTGCCCCTCGAGTGTGAGGGGTCCTGTCGTGGTCCCACCAGTCGGGGTGTTGGGATGTGAGCCTGGGAAGGACAGCAGGTGGTGCAGGGTTTGCATCTGAGCAGGTCCCCTCTGAGCTCAACCCAAGAGGAGTTCAGGGAGATGCCAGGGACTCAGCTTGAGTACGTCACACCAAGGACAGGGGCTGCAAAGGGGCTGCTCCTGGGACAATGGTGCTGACTCCCAGGCACAGTGGGATGCAGACACCGAAGGAAGCCCTCAGGCGGCTACAGTCAGCTAGAGAAGATGGGGGAGGCAGTCATGCGAGACCCAGAGACTGGAGCACAGCGGGGACTGATTCCCAGGCACCCCACCTGGGAGCTCTGATTCTTGGGGGCAGCAGGACCCAAGGGTGAGAGCCTGGACCCTGGGGCCGGGACACCTGGGGCTGGGTCTTGCCCTGGCCATTTCCTGACTATGGGACAGCACATCGCTGTTCTTTATTATTTTAAAATACACCTCTTACTGGAGAAATCTGCAAACCATAAGTATGCAGCTCCACAGATTTTCTCAAATGGAACAAACCTTTGTAGCCAGTACATGACTTGAGAAACAGGAAGTGTCAGTACCTCAGGAGCCCCCCTCAGGCCCCTTCTGTTCCTCCCTCCTCGAGGGTGCCCACTGTTCTGACTGCTGACATCATGCTGATGCCTGCTTGTGTATTTCAGGTAAACGGCTTTTTCACCCAAGCATCTCCTCCTTCCTCCTGTGTCTGAGCCCCAGGCATGCTTGTGGGACGCTGGGATTCACACACATTCCTGCTGAGCAATGTCCATGGTGTTCGAGTTGTGTCCAGTTGAGGGCAGTTTCCACCAGGGATGCTGTGAACCTTGTGCATCTTTGTGACCAGAAGTCCCTTTCCACCACTTAGCGTGTGTTAGCGTCTCGCCCACATTTGCAGTGAGAGCCATGATGTGGCATCTGGCACCCAGTAGGTGCTTAGCAAGGCGTGTTTGCAGGGTGAATCATGAATCGGGATGCCAGGCAGGGCCAGGGTGGGGATGCAGCCCATGTTGGGGTCAGGCGTCTGGTTAGCCTGGTGTTGGATCTGCTCCATTTGCTTATAGCTCACCTGCTGGCTTTCAGAAGGAAACTGACGATGGGAAGGAGTCGAGTCCCTCGAGAGTCCCCACAGCAGATGTTGGAGACGTGCTTTTCCTTTTCTTTGGAGGAAAAATTCTTCCAGACCTGTGACTCGGATAATCCCATGAAACATCTGTGACCCCCTAAAAATATCTGCTTCGTGCCATTTTGTGGAGCACAATATTTATACAGCCCGCAGTGTAATTAAATGGATGTTTGGTTACCTCTCAAGAACAGCTGTAGGCTCCCCAAGCCCAGGATGGGGTTTGCAGGTGCCCGTGAAGCCGGGTGGGCAGGGGACCCTGACTTTTGGTGGGGGTGGGACATGGAGGGGCTACAGTGATGCAGCCAGGGAGGAGTCGGGGAAGATGCTGGGATGCACGGCTGCTTGGCCTGCTGGACCGTTGGATGGCGGGTATTTCCACATTTCCATCTGGCAACCCCTGGACCATTTCCTACCGAGGAGAGATTTTCCCTTAAAGAACTAATCAGAAGGTGCTTTGCCCCTAAGTGGCTCTTTTGGCTGTTTTGTAGCCTGAGGAGGTTAAATGCTATTAATGGTTGATGTTTTCTGGAGATGTTCATGCTTGTTTCCAGGGAACGACATATATTAATCAAGATTTTAGCCAGTGAGGGGAGGGGCTGCGTTTTTTCTCTTACTTTTCACCAATAAAGAGTGTGGCTGAAAATTTTTTTTGATGAAAGGGTCCCCTAGCTTTTAAGCTGAGCAAGTTTATTTTCGTCCTCAGAGGTTTCCACAACAGGATCAAAGCCAGGTAGAGGCTGTGAGCTCAAAACTCCTGTGCAGCCTGAGTGAAAGCATTAGTCGCTCGGTTATGTCTGACCCTTTGAGACCCCATGGACTGTAGCCCACCAGGCTCCTCTGTCCATGGGATCCTCCAGGCAAGAATACTGGAGTGGGTAGCCGTTCCCTTCCCCAGGGGACCTTCCCAACCCAGGGATTGAACCCGGGTCTCCTGCATTGCAGACTCTACCATCTGAGCTAACAGGGAAGCATGAGGACTCTCTTCAAACACGGGTGTCTCTCCGGAAGTGGGTCTGAAGCACAGGCACGTTGTGGGGTGGGATTCTGGGGGACTTTGAGGAGGAGTTTGAAGTTAGGAAGGCAGTCCAGGGACAGTCCCTCTCCCCTGACTGCCCTTTCCTTTGGAATCCGGCTCTTTGCATGAGGAAGAGGGATGCCCGTTTTAAACATGTATCCATTCATCTGAGCACAGCACCACATACCCATTCATCAAAGGTCCTCACCACATCCAGGAGCTCCTTCTCTGTATCTTAAGTTACCAAGGGCCCATTTTCAACCTCACTAGCACCTTCAGTGTCACAAATTACCACCAACCGCCCCTACGATTCTGCCTCCAAGAGAAATTTCTGATAATAAAAACCCAGTAAGAGTTCATGTGCTTTTTTCCTGATCTAAGCCTGGCAGAGGGTGAGTTGGGAAGTTTTTCTGAGGACCTTGAACTTTTCACAAAGATATTTACCTGGTTGATGAGATCTTTTGATCTCACCTTGGGGGTGGGGATAGTTTACCGATCTTGCTGCACCCCTGAGAAAGAATAGCATATAACACTGGCCGCCAGAGCCCTTGCTGACCTAGAGGTCGCCAGGCCCATGAGGGCCATGCAGTGCACCAGGTGGGGAACAGTGCTGTCCCCAAGGCAGATCTGCAGTGAAATTACCAGATAAATTCTAATGACAGGGGTAGATGGGACCATATGATTAATTGTTTAATAGAGTTTATAAAAATTTACAATAAAACCCATCAATTATGGAAAACTAAAAGTTCCAGTAGGTTGCAGATGAAAATCCTGTAGTCTTAAAAAAACAGAGATTAGTGGAAGCTTTTAAAAGTGTATGAATGTGCCACAGATTGGGAGAAAATATTTGCAAATTATGTGACCGACAAGGGATTAGTCTCCAAAATTTACAAACAGCTCACGAGGCTTAATAGCATCAGAACAAATGATCCAATAAAAAAATGGGCAGTAGACCTAAACAGATATTTCTCCAAAGAAGACATACAGATAGATAGCCAAGAGGCACGTGAAAAGATGTTCAACATCACTAATTATTAGAAAAATCAAATCAAAAGTACAATGAGATAGTGACTCACACCAGTCAAAATGGCTATCATCAAAAAATCCACAAATGATAAATGCTGGAGAGGATTTGCAGAGAAAGAACCCCTCCTACACTGTTAGTGGGAATGTAAATGGTGTAGCCACTATGGAGAACAGTATGGAGTTTCCTTAAGAAACAAAAAATAGAGTTACCATATGACCCTGCAAGCTGATCAAGCTGGAATCAAGATTGCGGGGAGAAATATCAATAACCTTAGATATGCAGATGACACCACCCTTATGGCAGAAAGTGAAGAAGAACTAAAGAGCCTCTTGATGAAAGTGAAAGAGGAGAGTGAAAAAGTTGGCTTAAAACTCAACCTTCAGAAAACTAAGATCATGGCATCCAGTCCCATCACTTTATGGCAAATAGATGGGGAAACAGTGGAAATAGTGGCTGACTTGATTTTTTTGGGCTCCAAGATCACTGCAGATGGTGATTGCAGCCATGAAATTAAAAGATGCTTACTCCTTGGCAGGAAAGTTACCCACCTAGACAGCATATTAAAAAGCAGAAACATTATTTTGCCAACAAATGTCCGTCTAGTCAAAGCTATGGTTTTTCCATTAGTCATGTATGGATGTGAGAGTGGGACTATAAAGAAAGCTGAGCACCAAAGAATTGATGCTTTTGAACTGTGGTGTTGGAGAAGACTCTTGAGAGTCCCTTGGGCCACAAGGAGATCCAACCAGTCCATCCTCAAGAAGATCAGTCCCGAGTGTTCATTGGAAGGACTGATGTTGAAGCTGAAACTCCAATACTTTGGCCACCTGATGCAAAGAGCTGACTCGTTTGAAGAGACCCTGATGCTGGGAAAGATTGAAGGTAGGAGGAGAAGGGGATGACAGAGGATGAGATGGTTGGATGGCATCATCGACTCAATGGACATGAGTCTGAGTAAACTCCAGGAGTTGGTGATGGACAGGGAGGCCTGGAGTGCTGCGGTTCATGGGGTCACAAAGAGTCAGACACGACTGAGCGACTGAACTGATGAGCCTGCAATCCCTCTCCTGGGCACATATCCAGAGAAAAACATGGCCTGAAAGGATACATACAGCCCAGTGTTCATTACAGCACTGTTTACAATAGCCAGGACGTGGAAGCAACCTAAATGTCCAAGGACAGAGGAAAGGATAAAGAAGATGTGGTACACATATGCAGTTGAATATTACTCAGCCAGTAAAAAGGAAGGGGAAGGGTAGTTAGAGAGTTAGGGATGGACAGGTACACATTGCTGCACTTAAAATGGTTAGCCAACAAGGACCTACTGTATAGCAAAGAGAACTCTGCTAATATTATGTGGCAGCCTGGATGGGAGGGGAGTTTGGGAGAGAATGGATACATGTGTATGTATGGCTGAGCCTCTTTGCTATCCACCTGAAACTATCACAACATTGCTAATCAACTGTATGCCAATATAAAATAAAAAGTTTTAAAAGAAGAAAAAATAAAAAGTTTTAAAAGAAGAAAAAATAAAATACTTAACTAAAAATAAATAAAAAGTATATGAATATGGATCCAGCTGGGTGAGAGGGGTGGATCTCACAAGGCAGAACTGTTGTGTTCTCCAGGAAGTAGGTGCAGACCTGGCAAGGTCTGAACCAACCCCTCTGACCATCTGAGGAGAAATGTCTAGGCCCAACGTTGCTCCATTCTTGGTTGGATGTGAACTCAGCTTGACCTGAGCAGTCAAAGCTGGAGGCTGTAAGCAGGGCCCAGGGCTAGATGAAAATGTGGCCTCTTGGTTCAAAGTTACTAAGAAATTAGAGCTGGTGACAGCAGGGCATTTGGCCAAGTGTGGGGCCTTCTGAGAATGGACTGAGCCACAGAGTGGGTCACATGGCCATGAAGACAGTCCTGGCTCAGCCGACCACACTGCTCACTCCTGCATGTGTCCTTTCTTGAAGGGGATCTGAGCAGTTCACCCCACGTCTGCTGCAGGTCACTGGAATAAATCACTCTGTCCCCAGCTCTAAAGCACTTGCCCTCACTCAGGATGAACTTAGGAACTGGTACTTCTGATGGAACATGGCTAGAGAAGAGGCAGATATTGTTCCCAGAAGTGCTGTTTTCTTCAACTTGTGGAGGAAGGAACTGACAGAAGCAGGCCAGTGCCCACTGCAGGAGAGACGAGGCCATCGTTCGCTCTGGCTGCTGCATGAATCTCCACCGCACCCCCACCTTCTCAGTCAGAGAGTCCTCATGGCTGGTCCTCCTGGAGGCTGTGGGCTGCCGTGGATGTGAAAGACCGTGGGCTGAGGACTTCAGTGGCAGAAATTTCTCATGGTTCTGGAAGCTGGAAACTGAGATGGGGTTCAGCCTGGTCAGGTTTTGGTAAGAGGCCTCTTCCTGGCTTGTAGACAGCTGTCGTCTTACCGTGTCGTCAACCTGGCAGAGAGAGAGAGACAGACAGAGAGAGAAAGACAGGCAGACAGAGACACAGAGAGAGGCAGAGAGCAGCCTCTCTGACGTCTCTTCTAACAAGGGCTCTAATCCCACTGTGAGGGCCCCACCCTCATGACCTGATGACCTCCTGTCTCCAAATGCCATCAGGTCAGGGATTAGGATTTCAATATACGAATTTTCAGGGTGTGGCTTGAAGCAGCCCACCAGTGGGCTTGTGGTTTTCCCTAAAGTTCTGCCATCCCACTCCCACCACCACCACTCCCACCCTCCACAGCCAGCTGCTCAGAGGTGAACCTCTGGGGGATCTGAGCCTGTTTCTCAGAAATACACCTCTAGTCGCCACCTTTGTTTTACAGACTCAGGTGCAGGGAAGTCTGGTAGCTTCTCTAAGGCCACACACCTGGTGCTAGAACCCAATTTTCTTAACCTGCAGCCAAGAAAGACGGAGTTGCACAGAGCTGGGGCCCTGGTCGCTCCTCCTTATTCGTCAGGTAGGGGCAGTGAGAGACCCCAGCTGACTGCCCTCTCTTTTGCAGCAGGGATTGCCCAATGTTTCAGCCTCCCCCATCCCCCAGCCCCGCTGCTGGTGAGGCCACAGCCACCAGTTCCTTTTGCGAGGAGAAAGGGGCTTGAGTTTTCCAGGCAAATAAAATTCCGTATTCCACCTTAAGAAGCCTCCACAGTATGAACGTGCACAGGAAATGCACGTGGCTTAAACTGCCCCTGTAGCAAAGGGAATGCTAGCAAGTGGCAACAGTGATTAGAAACACAAGCATCAGACTGCAGGAAACTGCCCTAAAATAGCAGCCTCCTCCGACCCCCTGATGGGAGATCAGCGTGTAAGGAGTGGGGAAGTCAGTGATGCCCTGTGCCCCTTCTGCTGGCAGAGCAGAGTCTCTCCTTCCCCTTCTGTGCGAGCAGGGAACAGCCAGACCCAAAGCTGGGGGAATTCACATCCCAGGGCCCTGCTGTTTAGGGGCTCTGGGCTGGCCTGTGGGTGTCCACCCCAGATACCAGCCTCGGAAGACCCATGGCGCACAGGGGTGAGTGCCAGGCCAAGGGGGTTTCATTTCTAAGCATCTCGTGATGGTGGAAAGGGACAGAAGACATGAATTCTATTTCTGAATCTTCCATGAACTGGGTGACTTTGGGCAAGTCACATCCCCCTGGAAGTGTTCCCTCATCCATACTGTTACTGCTGCTAAGTCACTTTAGTCGTGTCTGACTCTGTGCGACCGCATAGACGGCAGCCCACTAGGCTCCTCTGTCCCTGGGATTCTCCAGGCTAGAACAGTGGAGTGGGTTGCCATTTCCTTCTCCAGTGTGTGAAAGTGAAAAGTGAAAGGGAAGTTGCTCAGTCATGCCCAACTCTTAGCGACCCCAGGGACTGCAGCCCACCAGGCTCCTCTGTCCATGGGATTTTCCAGGCAAGAGTACCGGAGTGGGGTGCCATTGCCATAAAAGGTTACTTATTGGCTCATTTCTTCTCTCCAGAACCCCCCCTACCCCCCACCCCCCGCCCCGCAAAATCTATTAAGCACTTACTGTGCATCTGGCCCAAGGATAGGCTCCAGGGACTAGAGACAAGTAAGTCAGGGCTGTGAACTTCAGGAGCGTGTGCAGGCTGCATCACTACCGCAGTTCCTCATCCTGCTCGATGTCTAATCCACCCACTTGGCATTTGATCTTGCAGCCCCTCTCACTAAACAGGTGAGGAAAGAATCTATTTTCCCAATCCTCGATAAAATTATCAAATAGAACGTGGTGGAAATGACAGGGTGCCAATTCTGAGTGTGCCCTGGCACATTTCCTTCCTGCCCTCTGTTACTGTCATGAAAGGGCACACCCCCTGATTCCAGGAGGAAGATGAGATGCACAGAGCAGAACCGTGACAGGTACAGTTCACCCAGACCAGCCGACCCCCAGTTAACTCAGACATAGACGCCAACCAAGCCAAGGTCAGCAGAGCCTCCACTCCAGCCCAGACCAGCCTGTTCCCAGCTGACCTGTTTGGTTCACGGCATTGTTGCGGCCATAGTCAGCTGCTCAGAGCTCTCAGGCAAGCAGACATTTCAACACAGTGGGATGAATACTTGGAAGACAGGGACTGATGAGGAGGTGGAGTGGGTTGGGTAAGTACAGAGAAAGGCATTTAGCTCCACCTGGGACTCAGAGAATGGTCAAAGAGGAGACAAAACCTTCACTAAGCCCTGGAGGGTGAGTAGAATGCAGACGGAGTGGACTAGATGGAAGATCAAAAACTGGTTGCTTGAATACAAGGTGAAGGTGAAGGTGAAGTTGCTCAGTCGTGTCCGACTCTTTTCGACCCCGTGGACTGTAACCTACCAGGCTTCTCCATCCATGGGATTCTCCAGGCAAGAATACTGGAGTGGATTGCCATTTCCTTCTCCAGGGGACCTTCCCGACCCAGGGATCGAACCCGGGTCTCCCGCATTGGAGGCAGATGCTTTAACCTCTGAGCCACCAGGGAAGCCCGCTTGAATACAAGTTACAGTTAATTTCCTTTGACCTGCATAGTATTTTGGAATTTTTCAAATTAGCTGCTAACATTTAAAAATGGGAAGATTTCTTATTAAAATTCAAATTTTACCATTCAAAAAAACTCTGGAAAACCTGGTGATACTGGGTCTGCTTTCTCGCTTGGCAAAAACGTCTTGGAGGTAAGTAAGCAGTGGCTGCCTCTTTAGAAAGGATGTCCTCTCCATTCCCTGTGGTCCCTTGTCATCCCACCTCACTCACTCCGAGACTTCCTACTCCCACAGACCTGAGCCTTCACCTCCTGGACCAGGCAGTCTTCCTGGTTCAGGGATTGGAGGCAGGAGAAGGGGATGACAGAGTTGGGTGGGTGGTGGGTTGAGTGGATGACAGACAGGTTGGGTGGCATCACCGACTCGATGGACATGAGTTGAGCAAACTCTGGGAGATGGTGAAGGACAGGGAAGCCTGACATGCTGCAGTCCATGGGGTCGCAAAGAGTCAGACATGACCAAGTGACTGAAGAAGTGATGGTTCAATTTTGCTTATTCCCTTGACTGTCCAGTCGCGGTTGTCCTATCTATCTTTCTTCTCCCCGGGGCTATATTTTTTTGTTTCCAGGATTTTGAATCAGTCTTTTTAATGTGCATTTGTTCTTTTTTGTATCAATAAAAAAATTAAAATGTTAATTTGAGGTAATTGTAGATTCACCTGCAGTTTTAAGAAATAACACAGAGAAAGCTCATGTGCCCTTTGTCTGATTTCCCCCCATGAGAACACCTTGCAAAATTATGATCCAATATTACAATCAGGATACTGATACCAGTGGAACCCACCCACCCCTCTGGTTTAGATTTCCCAGTTTTTCTTGTCCTCAATTCTGTGTGTATTTAGTTCTGTGCAATTTTATCACATGTATAGACTTGTGAACCCACCAGCCCACTTATGATACAGAGCATTTCCACCACCACAAAGATCTCTTGCGTTTCCCTGTTACAGAAATTCCCATTGCTCCCCTATGCCCTTGCCCCCCATCGCCTACAAATCCTTAACTCTTGGTAAACACTAGTCTGGTCTCCACTTTTATAATGAAATTGCACAGTATATAACCTTTGGGACTGACCTTTTTTTCCACTCAGTATAATTTTCTGGAAATTTGTCCAAATTGGTGTGTGTATCAATAATTTATTCTTTTTTTTATTGTAAGCATGTTCCAAGGTGTAGATATACCACAGTTTGCACACCTGTGGAAGGACCCCTGGATATTTCTAAATTTTGGCTCTTATGAATAAAGCTTCTATGAACATTCACACACAGAGTTTTGTACGAACATAAATTTTCATATCTCTGAGATAAATGCCTGAGAGTACGCTTTCTGGATCGTTGGGTTGTGGATCATTGTGTTTGGTTTTCTAAGAAGCTATCAAACTGTTTCCCAGTTTGGATGTGTCATTCCACCTTCCTGCCAGCAACGCGTGGGTGATCCAGGTTCCCCACGTCATCGCCAGCATCTGGTGTTGTCACTCCTTTACTTTCGCTGTTCTGATGGTTTTGCAGTGGTAGCTCACCGTGGTTTTGATTCACCGTCCCTGTTGGCTAAGACGTGGGGCATCGTTTCATCATGTGCTTTCAAAACTTGATTCCATCTGTATGTCCTCTTTGGTGAACTGTCTGCTTTTAAGGGAGGAGGTAGCTTGATTCAGCTCCTGGAATCAAACTGGTTGAAGTCTCCCTACATTCATTGGCCCTAAAAGCCATAATCCCAGGCAGCTGGAGGCACTTTCTTTTCAGGGAGCCTGCAGGGAAGCCCCGCCCTAGCTCCTGTCTTTAAGCAGTGAACCTGGTGTCTCCTGTCAGGATAACTTTGTCCCCTTTGGAACACCTTTATTCCAATGACCCTGGCCAGAATGTTCAGACTGTGCCTGGCTAACTTCACCCTGAAAACATTCCCTCTGTTATCTGAGGCTCTCTGATTCTTCACTCCATGGCCCCGAGTCTTTGTTTTTCAGGAGAACATTGATGTCAGCTCAGCCTTCTGCTGATGTGTGTTGTATGAGTTCTGTGCCTGACAGCACTTGGGGTGATGGATGGCAGGATGGAGGAGGCTCTGTACAGAGGGCAGGAGTTAGGAGGGGTCCTGTGAGTGGACACTGTAGGGACCCTGTCTGTATTCTCTCAGCCCACTCCACGGGACCCCTACAGAACTTCTTTTTTGTTTTTTAACTTTTTAAAATGGCTTCCCTAGTGGCTCAGATGGAGTAGGCAATGGCACCCCAGTCCAGTACTCTTGCCTGGAAAATCCCATGGATGGAGAAGCCTGGCAGGCTGCAGTCCATGGGGTCGCTGAGGGTCGGATACGACTGAGTGACTTCACTTTGACTTTTCACTTTTGTGCATTGGAGAAGGAAATGGAAACCCACTCCAGTGTTCTTGCCTGGAGAATCCCAGGGATGGGGGAGCCTGGTGGGCTGCCGTCTATGGGGTCACACAGAGTCGGACACGACTGAAGTGACTTAGCAGCTTAGCAGCAGTGGCTCAGATGGTAAAGAATCGCCTGCAATGCCAGACACCAGGGTTCGAACCCTGGGTTGGGAAGATCTCCCCTGGAGAAGGGAACAGCAACTCACTCCAGTACTCTTGCCTGGAGAATCCTATGGACAGAGGAGCCTGGCAGGCTACAATCCATGGTTTGCAAAGAGTCAGACGTGCCTGGGTGACTAACACTTTCACGTCTATGTATTTATTTATTTTTATTGTTTGGCAATACTGCACAGCATGTGAGATCTTAGTTCCCTGACCAGGGACTGAACCAGCACCCCTGCAATGAAAGCGTGGAGTCCTAATCATTGGACCACCGGGGAAGTCCCAGACATGAGTCTTTGAAAGCTGTTCCAGTGATTAAAGATCCAAAACTACTCCAAAGTACGTTTTTCTCCAAGCCAGAATGTTAAGGCTGTGGGGACTCAGAGGTGATTGACCCCACATGGCTTTGGACCTCTGAATCTGGCTGTCATTGGACTATCTGGGTAGCAGGCACCAGCCAGCATGGTGGACAAGCAAGACTAGTCTTGAAGGGCTTTGCAAACAGTAGCACATCAGCCTTAGCCAGTTATGACCCTCCATATTTTGACCTAATGGCTCGACTTTGGAATCTTATAAGTGTGGCTCTGCCACATGAAGTAATTTCACATTGAATTCAATCCCTCCCATAATGATCTTATGAGGGGGGATGTAAAACCCACTTCAGTTCAGTTCAGTTCAGTCGCTCAGTCGTGTCCAGCTCTTTGCGACCCCATGGACTGCAGCACGCCAGGCTTCCCTGTCCTTCACCATCTCCTGGAGCTTGCTCAAACTCATGTCCATCGAGTTGGTGATGCCATCCAACCATCTCATCCTCTGTCCCCTTCTCCTCCTGCCCTCAATCTTTGCCAGCATCAGGGTCTTTTCAAATGAGTCAGTTCTTTGCATCAGGTGGCCAAAGTATTAGAGTTTAAGCTTTAGCATCAGTCCTTCCAATGAATATTCAGGACTGATTTCCTTTAGGATGGACTGGTTGGATCTCCTTGCAGATCAAGGGACTCTCAAGAGTCTTCTCCAACACCACAGTTCAAAAGCATCAATTCTTCGGTGCTCAGCTTTCTTTATAGTCCAACTCTCACATCCATACATGACTACTGGAAAAGCCATAGCTTTGACTAGACGGACCTTTGTTGGCCAAGTAATGTCTCTGCTTTTTAATATGCTATCTAGGTTGGTCATAGCTTTTCTTCTAAGGAGGAAGCATCTTTTAATTTCATGGCTGAAGTCACCATCTGCAGTGATTTTGGAGCCCAAGAAAATAAAGTCTCTCTCTAAGTGAGTTGGTAAAACCCACTTAGCAACTGGAAAACCAACCATTCACAGTCTAGTGGCATTGTGCCCAAATTGAGGTCCTACGACTACAGTTTCTTCCTCAACTCCTCATGTCTCCTTGTGTTTGTGCTGTTTGAGGATGCTGTGGTGGGCATTCCTCACTGACCTTTTGGGGCACCTGTACTCTCCAATCTCTGGGGCTGACGATAGATGTCCAGTCTGTCCTAATTATCCGAGGATTCTGTACCTCGAATTTGCCTATTTGCTACAATAGGTTTGTGGTCCCAGAAGTCAGTACTCACCCACATTTGTGGCCATTCGAGGGCATGTGTGGAGCAGCCCCTCCTGGCTAAGGGCGGACGAGGCCACGCCCTGCCTGCTTGTTTCAGCTCTTAGACTGTAAACACTGCCCTTCTCACTGTGTGTTCAGTGCCACGCCTTGTGGGTTTTGTTGGTAATTTCAGTGCCTTGGGCTGAAGTGCTGTCTATCTTCCTAAGCTCAGGAGGCTGTGCTGTGTCTTGTGGAGAAAACACGTGTGTCACATGAGCTTCTTTGGGGTGTGAGTGATCACGCTGTGGGCTGTGAGTTCAAGGCTAATGAGTCAAGTGTATGTGTCGGATAAGGTGTCCTGAGATAGAAACACACACAGCCCCAGGTTATGTGTTGATTGCCTGGTGGCATTGTTGGGACCAGAGGCTCATGGGAACCTAAGCATGTATTTTCCCCCAGAGCGGGGATGCAGGATTCATGATGTCAGTGTTTGTCATGACCTTGAAGGATGACAGTTCAACTTCAACATTTTGCTATATTCATTATACCACCAGGGGAGTTTTATTTTTTTAATAAAAACTTTTTATCAGTGGATTATAATTGCTTTACAGTGTTGTGTTGGTTTCTGCCGTACAATGAAGTGAATCAGCCATACGTACACGTATTTCCCCACCCTCTGACCTTCCCTCCCCATCCTCCACCATCCCACCCCCTCGGCCATCACAGGGCCCTGAACTGAGCTCCCTGGGCTATACAGCATCTCACCACTAGCTCTCTCTTTTACACATGATATTTCCGTGCATGCATGCTAAGTCACTTCGGTTGTGTTTGACTCTTTGTCCAGGCAAGAGTACTGGAGTGGGTGGCATTCCCTTCTCCAGGGGATCTTCCCGACCCGGGGATTGACCCCACATCTCTTATGTCTCCTGCACTGGCAGCTGGGTTCTTCACCGCTAGCGCCACCTGGGAAGCCTGATAGTGTACATGTGTCAGCGCTGATCTCTGGTTCATCCCTCCTCCCCACCCCGCTGTGCCCACACATCCGTTCTCTGCGTCTGCATCTCTGTTCCTGCCCTGCAAATAGGTTCGGCAGTACCATTTTTCTAGGTTCCGTATATATGCATTGAAACTCCCTTTGCTCAGTCTACACCCAGACCTGAGAGGTGTGAATTAGCCTCCCTGGCAGGGACACCCAGTGATGGTGGACTTAAGAGCCAGTGTCCACTGTCACTGATTAAAACACAAGGAGGGGCGACAGGACCATCCCAAGCTCATGTGACAGCTGTAAGTAGTTGCTCATTTCATCTAAATGTTTTCTCTTGTGTTCTTTTTATTCAGTATTTTCCCTTTGTCTTTATATATGCTCTCTGCATGTAAACAGATAGAGTCAATGGGAAACAAGGGTTGCTTACCTGGAAGGCAGATGACAAGAACCACCCCCTGCCCCAGCAATCTGCAGCTCTCGTGCCATTTAGGGCCTGGGTGTGAGGATGAAAGCAAACAGGTGCTTGGTCAACACAAATAAAGAAGGACCTAGGGGCTGCCCTGAATCTCTCAGCACCTGTGATCTTGAGCAAAGGCAGGGGAATCAGCGCTCTGAACGGCACTGCTGCCGGAGACCAAGGCGAGGATTGATTCCGAAATGCAGAGAGGCAGCTCCTTGTCACAGGGAAACCTGTGTCTCCTCCTCTCGAGGTAGTCTGCACAGACTTAGCCAAGATCAAGTGCCCTGTCCATAGAGGATTAGCTCTGGTGTTGAAATTATTATAATCCTTTGGGTTAAACGGTGAGTCTCTGAAACCCACCTCTCAGGAACCAAGACAGTCAAGAGCTGCCGAAAGCACCTACTCTACCTGGGCCTCTGTCACCAGCTTCCCAGCCTGGAGGCAAATACCTGGATGTGTGGAAGTATCTGTGATCCCCGTGTACTTGCCTCCGGGGCAGGAAGCTCCAGCCAGTAGTACTCAGAGTTGAACTGGAAATTGCCAAAGGGGGTGTCTGAGTGGTTCTCAGACCATAGCAACACCATCACCAGGGAACTTGTTAAACACACCAAGGTTCCGCCCCCACCCCAGTAGGGTTGCCAGATAACCTTCAGGATGCCCCAGTTAAATGAGTTGTTGTTCAACTGATCAGTCATTCAGTCATGTCCGACTCTTTGCGACCCCATGGACTGCAGCACACCAGGCTTCCTGTCCTTCACCACCTCCCAGAGTTTGCACAAACTCAGGTGCACCAAGTTAGTGATGCCATTCAACCATCTCATCCTCTGCTTCCCCCTTCTTCTGCCTTCAGTCTTTCTCAGCATTAGGGTCTTTCCCAATGAGTTGACTCATTGGAATAATAATGAAATTAAATGAGAACTTCAGATAAACAAGAATGACTATTTTAGTCTAAGTATGTCTCATGTGCTATTTGGGATTAAGTACTAAAGAAATGATTACTTAGCTCAAATTTAAATCTAAAGTCATGTATTTTTGTTAACAAACCTGGTAACCATACACCCAGGACCTATAGAATCTGAAACTCCAGGCTTGGGACCCAGCAAAGTATGTTTCAAGGAGCCTTCCAGGTGATTCTGATGCAGACTAAACAATCATCGCCCTAGTGTCTGCTTTCTGTCTTATCTAGTTGATCTAGGAAAGGATTACTTCTACTCCACTCCTATCTCAGTGCTTGGGTTTTACTAGCAAGAAATATCTCAAATCTAAGCCCAACTTGTGTCTCAATTTGGAGCTGAATGACTCATTACCTATGTTCCTCTGTTTCACGTTGGACAGAGCCCTGACTTTAGAGTCTCAAGAACGGACCTTCTCTCTAGACACAGGCTAGTGCTTCAGGGTGCACAGGCCTGGTTTCTGGAGACTGTGCCCTTTGCAGTTTGCTGCTGCCTGGACCTCTGACCACACAGCTGGCAAGGCTGCCTACATTGGTGCCCTGTGATGAGTCTGGGGTGCACACTTTTCTTCATCGTGGTCACAGCACAGTAGAGGGTGGGCTTTCTTACCTCTGGGAGCCCACCAGAGGCCTACCTTACCTGGATGAGCGAACAGGTAATATGATGATGCCAGGCCAGGTTTCTTTCCCCTGCAGCAGCTGCCGCTTCACTATAGGAACCCACTGTTACTGAAGATCTAGGCATCTTAGGTCCTGGGCAGCATAATTAGAGTCTGAGTAATGGTAAACCCACCTGCAATGCAGGAGACCTGGGTTCAGTCCCTGGGTTGGGAAGATCGCTGGAGAAGGGGATGGCTACCCATCAGGATTCTTGCCTGGAGAATCCCATGGACAGAGGAGCCTGTCAGGCTATAGAGTCCATGGGGTCATAAAGAGTCAGATATGACTGAGCGACTAACACTTTCACTTTCACAGTGGTGATAACAGTAACAGTAACCAACATTCGTTGAGCACCTACTGTATGCCAAGCATCATGCTAAGTACATTACATATAACATCTTATTGAATTTTCATAATAACTTTGTGAACTCAGGACTCTTTCCTTCATTTTAAGGTAAGGAAGCTGAGATTTAGCAAGGGCATATTATTTGCCCACAGTCTCAAAACTAGAAAATGGACGGATTAAGATTTGAACCCCCTTTTACACAACTCAGAGCTGTTACTTGAAACCATAATGTCCATCAATTTCCTTTCGGGACTCTGACATTAATTGAATGTCCCTGTGCTAAATGCTGCGTGTACTGGCCCATACTGAGCTCATACTGTGTGTAGGCCCCGTGCCAAGTGCTGTGGAAATCAGAAGTGCCTGACAGTCCCTGCACTGGGGACATACGTGCTGGGGAGGGGGGGTTGGAATAAAATGTTTGAAATAATAACCAGTGTCTCTCCCCAGTGTATTTATCTTCTCTTCTGAGCCAGCCCTTTGTACTCTGAGGACTTGGGCAGCAGAAAATACGAAACAAGAATCTCTCTTATTGGCTCATGAGTTTTGGGGGCTTAGATACTTTGGGGGATGGGAAGGACATCCAACATGGATAAAAGATTTAGGAAAACACTTCATAGGAGGAGAAGTGCCTTCCATTCTTCCCTTAGACACGGATTTTCAGAAGAGGGAGGGAGAGGAGTGGATCACAGAGGGTGAGGGTTCTTGGCCCTGCCTCTTGGGTCATGTCCTAGGAGGTGATGGAGCCTCTGTGTGGACTGTGAGAACAGGGTGGTCTTGGAGCCTGCTTCTAGGGAGAGGCCCAGAAAATCCCCAGGGTAGAAATGGCCCCACAAACATTTGGGCACACAGGCTTTGGAGGCCCAAATGGACTTTCCTACACACAGTTTCAGAGGGTGAACTTTTTTTTTTATAATTCACATTTTTTTCTCTTTATTATTTATTTATTTTTTAATTTTTTTACTTTACAGTACTGTATTGGTTTTGCCATACATTGACATGAACTTTTATATATACCTGAAAAGGGCACCTGAAACAGCATCGAGAACTTGTAGATACAAAGGAGCAACTGATGGGGATAAGGGACGTCTCCATGGCAACACGCTCAGTTCGACGTTTACCTGAGTGTCCTGCAAGTTGGAGAGACGACGCCAAAGACCAGATAGCCCCTTCCCCAGTAATGGCACTGCTTTAACCCCCAAAACTTACATATGATATCCATGGGAAAGAAGAAGTGACCCCAAATTGACTAAGGTAATGTTTTTGCTATCTATGCTGAATTGGGACTTAAAGTAGAAATTAAAGCAAGTCATAGAAAAATAGAAACAGTTATCTGTTCAATTGTGCCAGGGAAAATTGGGAAAGCTTTCGAATTGGTGAGAAAGATCACTGAATATCCTGTCTAGGGCCACCCTTCCTGGCTCTCTCTGCCTTTTATTGTAGAGCTATCTTGCAGCTCTATAAGTTAAGCCAAACTATAGTAATTCAAATGATTCTTGTCCACAGAAATATAAATAAATTGTGTCTGATGGAGGTGTAATTAATTATTGCTCAGTGGGCATTGGCCAGTTTTGTACCTGTTTGAAAATTCATTTCAGGATTTATAGTGTGGGTGTTTTCTTGAATTCTCTTGTGAGCCAATTATAGTGCAAAGATCTAGATATGCCAATTGAAAGGGCGAGATTTTCAGTGGATCAAAAAACAAGACCCAACTATATGTTTCCTATAAGAAGTCCACTTTAAATATAAAGGTGTGTAAAGACTGAAGGTAAAAAGATGGAGAAAGATATATCATGCCAATATTGATCAAAGAAAAGTGGGAGTAGCTACATTAACTTCAGACAGAGTAGACTTCAGAGCTTCTAGTGGTAAAGAACCCACCTGGCAATGTAGGAGACATAAGAGACGTGGGTTTGACCCCTGGGCTGGGAAGATCCTCTGGAGGAGGACATGGCAACCCACTCCAGTATTCTTGCCTGGAGAATCCCATGGGCAGAGGAGCCTGGTGGGCTCCGGTCCAAAGGATCACAAATTGTCGACCAGGACTGAAACCACTTAGCACACAGCACACACAGACTTCAGAGCATGGAAAATCATCAAGGATAAAGAAGTTTCCATAATAAAGAAGTAGTCAGTTCTCCAAGAGACACAGCAATGTTTAATGTTTGGGTTGGGTTAAGTCGCTCAGTCATGTCCTACTCTTTGCAACCCCGGGGACTGTAACCTACCAGGCTCCTCTGTCCAAGGGATTTTCCAGGCAAGAGTACTGGAGTGGGTTGCCATGCCCTTTCCAGGGGATCTTCCCGACCCAGGCAGGGATCGAAGCTGTCTCCCACATTGCAGGCAGACGCTTTACTGTCTGAGCCACCAGGCAAGCCATGTATAAAAAGAGAGTATCAAACTACATGAAGCAATAACTGATAGAACTGCAAGCAGGACTAGATGAATCCACTGTTACATGGAGAGTTAGGCACTCTCCATCAGAAATGGACAGATCTGTAAGGCAGAAAATCAGGGCATAGTTAGAACTCAATAGCAGCATCAGTGAACTGGATATAGTGCCCTCTGTGCGCCATTTTATTCAGCACCAGCAGAACGTGTTCTTCTTAAGTTCTTGTGGAACAATCATCAGCACAGACCACACTCTGGGGCGTAAAACACCCCTTAACAAATTTAAAGACTAGAAATCATACAGTGTGCAGTCTCAGACCACAGTGCCTTTAGGGTCAGATTTGCCTTTTAGAAGAATCTTTTTGGCCAGTGGAGATGGAGCATGGGAAGGACCCAGAGGCAGAGTGGCCAGGAAGAGGGGGCCAAGAAGGTCCTGGAGCCCTGGGGCGGAATGACAGGAGAGGATGCAGCCGTCTCGGCGGGGAGGGGAGCTCTGGAGATGGAGGTGTTGCAATGGCTTCACTCTTTAAAAACAGCAAGGGACTTCCCTGGTGGTCCAGCAGTTAAGAATCTGCCTGTCAATATAGGGGACACCGGTTTGATCCCTGGTCTGGGAAGATTCCACATACCACAGAGCAACTCAGCCTGTGCACTATGACTCCTGTGCCCTTGCGTTGCAACTCCTGAAGCCCACGTGCTTTGAGTCCAGGCCCCACAACAAGAGAAGCCACTGGAATGAGAAGCCCGCACACCACAGCTAGAGAGTAGCCCCTGCTCACGGCAACTAGAGAAAGCCTGCACAGCAGCGAAGACCCAAGGCAGCCAAAAATAAGTCAGTCAAATAAAATGAACCACAGCAATGCCGTGAGGCGGTTCCTGTTTTTTCTTTTGACTGGAAACTTTTAACGCAACCTCAGATCTATAGAAAAGGTGTAAGAATATTTTTCCCTGCTATTTGAGCATGTTACAGACAGGATATCCCTCTGCCCCATTTTTCTTTAGACTCTAAAGTTTAGAGTATATTTCTCCAAAACAGCAGGAGACCTGGGTTTGATCCCTGGGTTGGGAAGATCCCCTGGAGAAGGGAAAGGCTACCCACTCCAGTATTCTGGCCTAGAGAATTCCCTGGACTGTATTATACAGTCCATGGGGTTGCAAAGAGCCCAACACAACAGAGCGACTTTCACTTTCACTTTCTCCAAAACAAAAATATAGAATCACTACCTCATTATAAAAGTTGGGAAATTATACATTTATAAAATACTAGAATGTATATAGGCATCATTGCATTTCTGTCCTTTGTAGTAGAAAAAAAAAAAATACTGGTTCAGACACTGTAATCTGTTGTCAGTCCTTTAAACCTCTCGCAGTTGGTAACAGACTTCACAAGTCTTGTCTTTCATCACCTTGACGTTTCAGAAGCGTGAAGGCCAATTATGTTGTAGGATGTTTCCCATTCTGAGTATCTCTGATGTTTCCCCCGAGATGAAACTCGGGTTGTGCGTTCTTGGCAGGAACTTGCAGACGTGTGGGTGTGTTTTCTCAGGGTGCAGCGCCGGGGAGCAGCAATGTAGATCTGTCTCTTTACGAGAAGTTGACTTTGATCACTCGGGTACAGTGCTGTCTGCCAGGCTTCTTCACTATAAAGTGGCTATTTCCCTCATGTGTCTCGTGGGGATATGCTTTGAGACCAGGAAAACACTCTCCATTCCTCAGGCTTCCCCCTGAAAGGGTTATTTTTAACCCACACTTTTCAGATGCCGACACTGATGCTTGGAGAAATGCAGTGACTTGCCCAGGTCAGGATGCTCAGCAAGAACTCGAGTTGAAAGTCTTGACTCTAGATCTCACCTCTATGTCTTCTCTTCTCGTGACTGGAAAATGTCAGCTCCTAAAACCTCCTCTCAGGTACCAGAGGCTGCTGGCGCCTCAGCCATGTCCCCTCAGCCCACCTCTGGGTCCACCTGGGGGCTTCCAGAATGCTTTCTCACCCAGCTGATAGCTGGGAGCTGAGCTGTATTGGTAGTCTTTTCAGCTTGGTGGTCTAAGGGTGGTAGATGTTTGAAATGACAGCCGTCCCCTGCCACCACCCCCTCACCAATCCTGCCTGCTTTCCCCAGGGCCAGTGTCCCATGAGGTCCCAGAAGAGATGCAGGACTTTTCCCACCTGGCCTGGAAGTGACTCAGCATCTCTGCTGCTGTCTGTTTGCCTGTCTGTCCAAGACTTCTGGTCGACCAGAGTCCCTGGGTGAGGCCGGGGTTGGGGCACACTTCTCCCCACCTCTTGGGGTGCTGCTCTGGGAACCGAGTTGCCATGCTGTGAGGAAGCCCAGTGGCCTGGGGGTGGCTGGGGGAGAGGAGCCAAGGCCACTGACTGCACCTGGCTGAGCTTCCAGCTGGCAGGAGCCCTGCCTGGGAAACGTGGGAGTGAGTTGTATAACAGGGGGAGCCTCATCCCCACCCCCACCCCTGCATGGAGCAGAGACAAGCTGTCCTGTGGCACCCTGTCCAGACTGCAGGTTTGTGAGCAACACAGTTGACTGGTGATTTATATATATACATATATGGGCTTCCCTGGTAGCTCGGCTGGTAAAGAATCTGCCTGTAATGCAGGAGACCCCGGTTCCATCCCTGGGTAGAGAAGATCCACTGGAGAAGGGATAGGCTACCCACTCCAGTATTCTGGCCTGGAGAATTTCATGGACTGTATAGTCCATGGGATTGCAAAGAGTCGGACATGACTGCATGACTTTCGCTTTCACATATATATGTGTGTGTATTGTGTGTGTGTGTGTGTGTGTGTGTGTGTAATGTCGACCATTTTAAAATTCTTTATTGAATTTGTTACAACATGGCTTCTGTTTTACATTTTGGTTTTTTGGCCCCAAGGCATGTGGGATCATAGTTCTGCAACCATGGATCAAACCTGCAACCCCTTCAACCACCGCTAACCACCGGACGACCAGAGAATGCCCTTGACTGGTGGCTTTAAGTCACTGTTTCACTGAGCAGCAGCAGGTAACCGGAGGTTTGTGCCGAGAGAACCTCTTTCTGGGACTGGGCTCACCTGACAAGGCTCCCAGCTGCTCCCCTGGCCTGGGGTGTGTCAGGGACAGAGCACAAAGCTCTCCTGCAGCCGTTGGGTGAGGAGGGTTCACCTGGCGACGACTTGCCCACCTTTCGCCATTCCTACCTGCTTCTCCCACAGGCTCTTTCTCCCTTGGAGCAGTGCTCAAAGGCTGGTGGAAAACACATTTATCACAAAAACAACACTCTGCTCTCAGAGAAGATCCCACCTCCTCTAGTGTCCCAATGAGGAGCAAACAACTTAGATGGGCTCTAGGTCTTTCATAACCGGGCCTGGGTCGTGAGGCTCTTCTGCCAGCTTTCATGGATGGGGACCATGTTTTCCTGCATCCTGCCGTTCCTGGCTGTGAAGCCGCCCCTTGGATATTCATTCCTCTGCAGGGGGTGTGTTGTTGACTCGTGTTGAGGGTGTGTTTCCAGGGCACAGTGAATTCTTTAGACCCCCTCCCACACCCCAGAGGTGTCCACTATGACCCCACCTCTCAGGGCTGGTGGATCTGATTGGGGTGTGTGAGTTTGGGGCAGGGATGCCGAGCCCAGACTGTGTGAGTGTCTGTCTCTGAGGGTGGTGGGGGATGGGGAGGTCCGATGGCTCACAGAGAAGATGAGCTGCACACACACAGAAAGAGACGCAGGGCTAAGAGTGAGAAGGAATCCTGCCTGGGTCCCCAGGGCTCCAGCCCTGCCGCCGTTGCTCAGGGCTCCCTGGACCCTGATGCCGGGCCTCCTGTGCCACTGATGCTGGAGTCCACTTCTGTCATTTTCCACCATGTTGTCATGCACAGAGCTGCTTTCCCAGAGTCGCTTTCCTCGGTTTGTGATGTAAAATGGGCCACAAGCCGTCATCTGGGACCAGCTTGCTCGTGTTTGCTGAGCCCATGGCTAGGTTCAGTCAGACAGAGATGAGCAGCACAGGGTCCGGCTCTGTGCTCCATCTTCCCAGTCCCCGTGAGTCGATAGAGAGCTGCACTGTGGGAAGATCCTCCAACCCCTCAAAGGACAGGGTGCCATGGCAACACTGAATGCCAGGTCCCGCATGTACCGAATTTCCATGCTTTTAGTTCCAAAGGAGAGAATTTTAAAAAGCCACCTAAATTGGCTTTCTCCCTTCAAAGGTTATGTTCTATTGAGGGAAAAATAAAAACAAAGTCACAGAATTCTCTTTTGCAAGGTACCTTTGCGGTCATAGTGACATTTAGAGTGCGTGGAGAGGTCCAAATAAAAACACAAAATGTGAATAAGACTCTGAACTGATTGGATGAGGGCCAAGTAATGCTTTTATTTCAGATTCCATCAATGCCAAGGACAGAGGTTGACTGACAAACTAATTCATTCCTCAAGCAAGCAGTGATCGACTTCCTGCTCTGTCCTAGGAGCCCAGGTCAGACAGAAGGCTGGTGGAGTCTCTTCTTTCACCAGCAGCGTCAACAGAAATGCAGGTGCCCACTGGCTCTTGCTAGGAACTCAGAGAAGCAGAAGAAAGTGTGAGACACTGCTCACCCCCTCCAGGACTTCATCATCCCAGTCGGCCATGAAAACGTACATAAAATAGTAATAAGCTGCAGCACAAAAACATATTCCAAATTCACATGGGTGGTGCAGATGAGACCTATCTCTGGGACTTCCTGTGGGCTGGGATGATCTGGGAAGGCTTCCTGGAGGAGGTGAGTTTTGCCTTGTCCCTTAAATGAGAGATTTTTGTTGGGCAGAGAGATGGAGGGAGGGTATTCCAAGGAGTGCGTGTTGAAGGGGACCTAGTCTGTCCACGTTTCAGCAGCTTGCTTGACTGGCTCCTTGCCTGGGAAGCCAGGTTGGGTGTGGATTGTGGTGGCTCAGGGGCTGGACCTTACTCTTCAGGGAATGGGAAGCCATGACAAGGTTCAGAATCAAGAGTGACGCATGGGACACTGGGCTCCGTAACGTTCAGCGCACCGGGAGCTGACAGCACGGCCAGAGCCACGGAGAGGCCGGATGCCCCAGCGGGATGAGAAACCCTGGTACTCTCCTGAGGGGTAGAACCCTCTGTAAGTGATGTAACAATGAAAGCTGGGGTGGAGAGTCTGAAATGACCTCTCCCCCTGGGTCTGCAGGGCACAGTTTTCTTCTGGGAGGCTGACTTTACTATTTGATGTGATGGGGTTCAGGACACGCTCCCCCAAAAAACTGCACCCTGACATATGGGCCCTCCCAAGCTGGAGGAATTAGAGAAACGGCAGAAGCAGGCAGTGTGCTCTGACCTTTCACCCCACCCCCCTTCCCTTCTTCCCTGAAATAGGTCAGAAAACTCCCATGTGAGAGATGCCCACACTCTGCCAGGAGGAAGGCAGACATTTTTAACACCAGAAAAGGGAAACTGGGAGTCAAGAAATCAGTGCGAACAAACCCCGTTGAGCTCACTCATCTTCCCACTTACTTCTTCACCGCATGCTGCCCCAGCCCAAACATCTTGGTGTGGCCGATTCTTCACTGATGTGTTGATTCTTCTTCTACAAGGTGTGAAAGCTGCCTGCTCTGCTGCTCTGGTCACTTCTTCAGGTCTTCATTCTTTTGTGAAAGCTCCTATGTACATGTGAACATTCAAAAAATGTGTTTAAATGTGCCTGCTTTTCTCCTGTTGACTTGTCTTTGTCAGTTTAACTTTTGGACCCAGCCAGGGACCCTGTGAGAGTTGAGGAAAATGTTTTCCTCCTTTACAGACTCCAGTTCATTTGCAGAAACCCCAGTGACCACAGGCATGACCCAGGAGGCCCCAGTGACCACAGCCGTGACCTGGGAGGCTGCAGAAGAGCACGTGAATGGCCTGAGCCAGGCCACTATGGTGTCCGAAAAATGGTGCGGGGCTGCATCCGCCCACGGGGGAGACAAGAGTAGACGTGTTACGCAGAGAACTTGGCAAACTCAGCTGTCGAACCTTGCACATCTCGCGGTGTTGCAGGAGGGGTCAGTGCCCTGTGCGTCTGCCCTCCTGGTCACTGTTCTGGGTGTGCTGGGGCCTGCCTGCTGCAAGTACCGGCAGCTCTCCACCAGAGGGCGCTCTCTGGTGTGCTTGGCTAGGGTGGGCAGGTGGAAGTTCGTGTCCCCTGGATGATGGCGTGTGATGGATACACACCTCACGTCCTCTCCCTTGTCCCAAAGACTGGACAGCTCTGTGCCCTGTTGCACTGTGTCTCCCTGACTGCTCGATGTGATGGACCATTAGCTGCCCACGGGGTGTCCTGATTCATCTCAGCTTTTTTTATTGGGTGCTTCCCTTCCTGGCCTGCTATCCCCCTTCCTGTAGTGGGACCAGCTTCCAAATAAACTACTTACACTCAAATTCTCACTTCAGGCTCAGTTTCTAGGGGATCCCAGCTGAAGTGAATGAATCAAAACCAGACACCCTAATATCCTGCAGGTCTACCTTTTCCGCTCACATCAGGCACATGGGGAGCCTGCTCTTGAAGTTGAGTCCACTCTGGGTCACTTGTCCAGGTGCGGCTGAGTTACCAGGTACACCAGGTGTCCAGGTGGCTTGCCATGGGATGTCCCCCAAGTTTCTTGCCTGCTCCCGGCCACTACCTTCACTTTGAGCAGCTGTGTGGGTTGAAGAGGGTGCTGGCTGCCGTGTGACGTTTGGAGGTCAGGCCTGATCTAGGGATGGAATGTAGGTGGCAGCAAAACCTTGGTCATATCTGTTGGGATTTATCCTCTTTTCCTTACTGTGTTGGAGATCAATTTCAGGCTCACTGTGCCGGGGGTTTGAAAGTCTTTTTCTAGTCATGACACAGTCTTCAAAAAGCTAACATCCCCCTCCCTGAACACAGTAGTCTCCACAGCCACGTGGCTTCTGAACTGTTTCCACTGTCAAGTTTGAAAATTTAAAGCCAGCCATGGGATGATTCCAATCAAAGCAAATTAGGGAGGATTCTTCATTCTTACAAATCCATTTGTCTGCGCACAATACTGACACTTTTTGGTGCATGTGGGTAAAGGTAATGTGTTAGCTCCCTTGTTTTTTCTTAGTTTCTCTTTCTGAGCCTGACTCTTTCACAGCTCCTTAGAGAGAAGAGTCAACGGGATGGAATCGTTCCTGCTAACTGATCCCCAAGTAGACAACTCAGACCAACCCAGCAGATGGACCTAGAAAACAGCAGATGTGCATCAAAAAAGTCAGGCAATATATAATTATGAATTTTTAAGATCAAAAGTGATTCTAAATTACCAGAAGTAAATTGTCCCTTGTGTAGCACAGTCGATTGCCAAAAGACCTTACAAGGACATTTTTCTTGGACAGTTTTTTATCCCAGTGATTAAAAAAATTTTTTTAATTTTATATTGGAGTATAGCCAGTTAGATTAACAATGTTGTGATAGTTTCAGGTGGACAGCAAAAGGACTCAGCCAAACGTATACATGTATACACTGTCTCCTAAACTTCCCTCCCAGCCAGGCTGCCACATACCACTGAGCAGACTTTCCTATGCTGTACCGTAGGTGCTTGTTGGTTCTCCATTTTAAATATAGCACTGTGTACCTGTCCATCACAAACTCCCTAACTATCCCTTCCCCCACCCCCCTAAGTTCATTGTGAGTCTATTTCTGTTTTGTAAATAAGTTCATTTGTATAATTTCTTTTTAGATTTACCATATAAGGAATGCCATAGGCTATTTCTCCTCTTGCTTACTTTACTCAATATGACAATCTATGGCACCCCACTCCAGTACTCTTGCCTGGGAAATCCCATGGACGGAGGAGCCTGGTAGGCTGCAGTCCATGGGGTCGCGAAGAGCTGGACACGACTGAGCAACTTTGGTTTCACTTTTCACTTTCATGCACTGGAGAAGGAAATGGCAATCCACTCCAGTATGCTTGCCTGGAGAATCCCAGGGTTGGGAGCCTGGTGGGCTGCTGTCTATGGGGTCACACAGAGTCAGACACGACTGACGTGACTTAGCAGCAGCAGGTCCAATTGTGTTGCTGCAAAATGGCATTATTTCATTCTTTTTAATGGCTGAGTAATATTCCAATAATATTTAAAACTTCTCTGTGAGGTCTTAGTTGAGCTCAAGTCTCAACTTCTCTGAGCTTCTAACATAGACTTTTATAACCTCAGCCACCAGCATGAAATCTTATCTCTTTTTACATTCTTTCTGGACCAATGTTGATTGAGAAGGTAACTTCGAGGACAGAACTTACAGCAGTGATGCAAATATCCAGCCCGTCTCTAAATAGCTTTCGTAATGGATCAGGGGGGCTTGGGCAGCCTTTTTCATTCCAGAGACTCCAGTAGAGTCAGAAAATGTTCCAGTACCAGAAGTTCTTGATAGTATGCTGAGAAGTGGCGCAAGTCTTTGATGAAGGGTGAAAATGACTTTTGTGGGAGTGTTACCAAGGATTCTTTCTTAGCCAATGGAAATTGATAAGAGGCCAGACAAAAAATTCAGCAAAGATTTACTGGGCTCCTGCTGCAGCAGAAGGAAGCGAGAACAGGGTAACAGTTTCCCTTGCTCGCTCCCTGAGCTAGGGCGGCAAGTTGGTTCCTTCCATAGAGTGAAGGTAGGGTTTATCCAGGGGTTGGGCCAGACAGGTGGCTTTGGTGGTTTGCCCACCCCCTTAGTGGTGTTGTGTTCAGAGTCATGCACAATACCTTGCTTTTCCTCCAGACTCTTCAGAAGTGGCAACTGGGGTTTTTTGGGTCTTTTTGTATTTTGTTGTTCTTAATTTGCCTCAACTGCAATATTGTTGTTGTTGTTCAGTTGCTCAGTCATGTTCGACTCTTTGCAACCCCGTGAACTGCAGCACTCTGGGCTTCCTTGTCCTTTACCATCTCCTGGAACTTGTTCAAACTTATGTCCATTGAGTCAGTGTTGCCATCCAACCATCTCATCCTCTGTCGTCCCCTTCCCCTCCTGCTTTCAATCTTTCCCAGCATCAGGGTCTTTTTTTTTTTAATTTTAATTTTTACTTTATTTTACTTTGCAATACTGTATTGGTTTTGCCATACATTGACATGAATCCACCACGGGTGTACATGCGTTCCCAAACATGAACCCCGCTCCCACCTCCCTCCCCATAATATCTCTCTGGGTCATCCCCGTGCACCAGCCCCAAGCATGCTGTATCCTGCCTCGGACATAGACGGGTGATTCGATTCTTACATGATAGTATACATGTTTCAATGCCATTCTCCCAAATAATCCCACCCTCTCCCTCTCCCTCTGAGTCCAAAAGTCTGCTATACACATCTGTATCTTTTTTGCTGTCTTGCATACAGGGTCATCATTGCCATCTTTCTAAATTCCATATATATGTGTTAGTATATACTGTATTGGTGTTTTTCTTTCTGGCTTACTTCACTCTGTATAATCGGCTCCAGTTTCATCCATCTCATCAGAACTGATTCAGATGTACTCTTTTTAATGGCTGAGTAATACTCCATTGTGTATATGTACCACAGCTTTCTTATCCATTCATCTGCTGATGGACATCTAGGTTGTTTCCATGTCCTGGCTATTATAAACAGTGCTGCAATAAACATTGGGGTACATGTCTCTTTCAATTCTGGTTTCCTCGGTGTGTATGCCCAGCAGTGGGATTGCTGGGTCATAAGGCAGTTCTATTTGCACTTTTTTAAGGAATCTCCACACTGTTCTCCATAGTGGCTGTACTAGTTTGCATTCCCACCAACAGTGTAGGAGGGTCTTTTCTAATGAGTCAGCTCGTCGCATTAGGTGGCCAAAGTATTGAAACTTCAGCTTCAGCATCAGTCCTTCCAATAAATATTCAGGACTGATTTCCTTTAGGACGGACTGGTTGGATCTCCTTGCAGTGCAACTACAATATGCGTGCAGTTATCTTTAGTCCCCCATAGTTTCCTTGTATTTTGTTGCTCAAGGAGATGTTCATCCTGCAAGCACAGCAGCGAAGGGTCTCGGGCCCCAGCTCCCAGCCTGTCTCAGGAGAAGAGGGGGAAGAGGACTGGATAAAAGTACCAGAATGAGTATATCTGTAAACCAGGACCCCTTTTGCACGAGATCTCTAGAAATTACAGAAAAGACATAAAACACATCCATTGCACATCTATAAAATTGCAAGTATTACCTATCATGGACCTGAAATTATGAGGAATGTGTGAAAGTCAGAAGGGAAATGAAATCTGATTGATAGTGGAGTTCAGTAACCAAACTCCATGCAGGTGAGATTCTTTAAATGGTAGGGGCAGCTCAGGGGTGCTGCAGGAGGGCTCCAGGAGAGCTCCAAGCTTGAGGCTGAGGAGGCTGGAGAGAGGGATTCTTGGGATGACCCGTCAAGGTGATTGATAGCATACTGCCAAGCAGCCAAGCACAGCAGGCAGGTGGGAGCAGAGAGTGTAGGCTCAGGAAAGAGGGTGGGGTACCAGGTAGCTGCTGACATGATGGGCTGATGAGCTGCTGACACAACTGACATAGTATCTTGATGTTTACCGGACACCTGTAGCGTCCCCATCAAAGCTGGAGACAAGACAGACGTAGCAAAACTGGTACTACTATTAAACATTATACTAGACATCAACACACTAAGAGAGGGAAAAATGAGATGATATGGTTACCCAGAAAAATCAGAGAAAATCAAGCGACAGATTATTAGAAGTAGGTAGATTTCTATATTGGGCTTCCCTGATGGCTCAGTGACAAGGAAACTGCATGCCAAGCAGGAGATGCGGGTTCCCTCCCTGGGTCGGGAACATCCCCTGGAGAAGGAATTGACAACCCGCTCCAGTATTTTTCCCTGGAAAATCCCATGGATAGAGGAGCCTGGTGACACAACTTAGCGACTAAACAACAGATGTCCATGAAGTGGTCTGGTATCAGAGCAACATAAAAAATCAAAAGATGTCTTTAACATTAGGAAAAATAAATTAGAAAATGTAATACTAAATAAGATTCCATAGCCATAAAACTAAAAAAAATCTAGTAATAAATATAACAGCATTCAAGATCTACCTGAAAAAATTACAAATTGTCAATAAATGTCATCAGTAGAGATTTGAGTAAGTGAAGAACCCTACCGTTTTTATACTATTTTTCTATTCTCACTAAATTAATCTGTAAATACATACAGGATTTTCAAAAAGCATATGATGAAGTGTATTATAGGGTTCTTGAATTGTCGGCTATAAAATATTGATAAATCATGAAAAATATCATATGTATTATATACAATAAATTAGAAGCCAAATGTACAAGTAAGTATAAAAGCAAAAATAGAGGAGAAAATATAGGAACATTTGTTAATAATCTTGAGATGGGAAAATTTTCTTAAGCAAGACAAAATGGGTAAGGAATAACTGATAGATCTTGATAGATGACATGAAAATTAAAATTGCAGTGGAGGTGTTAGCACAAAACCATTGAATTACAACAATGTAATGACCAGAAAATGGCTGTAACGTGGGGCGGTTAAATGATTAATACCATGGAAAGCACTCCAAAATGTAATCATAAAGATAAAACAGTGTTATGTAAAAATGAGTGTATCATAAAATTACTACATATTCGAAAGTGTGGACAAAATATTAGTACATTCCACGTTATTTCCCTATGCCCGGTCTTTTATATCCAATTGCATGCCTGAGTTTTGTCCACTCTAAAAGGCTTGATACAAATGAGTACGTTAAGCAGTTTCTTTAGCTGGATGCCAGTCTCTTTTGGGTAAGATGCCTAGACTTTCCTCCATCCCTGCCTCCTTCCTCCCTAAGGTGCAGCTGAGAGTGTAGACGAAAGAGTGTCTTGTGTGACCTTGCAATGATGAGGACGCACAGAGGGTTTCCCTGTTGACGTCTGGATCCTCCATGACGTTGCCTTCATCCTCGTAATGATGCCTCTCCCGTGCCATGAGGCCAGTGCCCAAGGTTTCCATTCCCATTGGCCTCGAGCTTGGGTCTGCATCTGTCTCTCTCAGCTTGGGCAGCACCTGGGCTCTTTCTGACTAACCAGGCCCCACTGCTGTCCTTCCTATGTCCCCTTTCCCTGAGGTCTCCCTATGTTCTCAAGCCACGTGCCCATCCAGTAAGTCTCACCCACAAGGAAGAGCTCATCACCTGTCTTCCTCACCCTCTGGCATGCTCCCCATCACCACCTGGAGAGGCTGCAGGGAACTCTGGGCTCCATCCCTGCCATGTGTGGAGTTGCTGGATAAAATGCAGGATGCTGGTCAAATTCAAGTTCCAGATAAACAATGAATAATACTTTTTTTAGTATGAGCATGTCCCAAATATTTCATATCTCAAAAATGTTATAGTGCAGCCTATAGCCAAATTTCAGAATCCTGTGAATGTTAAATTTCACCATAAAGATTTGTTTAGCAAAATTCAGCAGTGGGAAATGCTACTAGACAAACAACTGAGTTCATTTCTAAATCACAAGGAAAGAAAGAGGTGGAGGAGAAACCTGTGCACTAAAAGAAACTAACTAGATGTATCCAATCATAATGTGTAGAATGTATTTGGAATTTGTGTGTTTTTTTGTCAATAAATATTTAAACTTTTGAAATGATTGGAAATCGAGAACAGTGGATATTTGCTATTATAAAATCATTGTTATCAATAGTTTTTTGACAAGGTCATGGTAGTGTGCTTATGTTTATTAAATGTTCTTATCTTTTAGAAAAAATTGTATATTTCATAGTTACACTAAAAATTCTTCACTGTTTATCTGAAATTCAGATGTAACTGGGCAGCCTGTAGTTTTGTTTCCTGAGTGTGTCACCACTGGCCATATGGGAGCCCAGGTTCTCTTGGGAGATTTTAACTCTAGTGTCCCCTTCTTCTGCCTGGCACTTAGCCACCTTGAACTCTGGGTAGATTTGGCCATGCCCACTCCTGTTGAGGCTGAGGGTAAGCATGGGGCCGGCTCCTTCCACAGTCTGTGAGGGAGGCGAGGTTGAGGTTCTGCTATCTTTGGCTTTCTCTGAAGTGTATACACATATAGCCTCCACTCCTTCGACTCAAAGCACCTGAACTAGAAACACGTCTTTCTCTGCTGCGGCTGTCCTGCTTTCTCTTCCCCATCTCCAGGGTCTTCTCTTAGAGCCTCCAGACTCCTGAGGGCGGGAGATGAAGGAATTTAGAAAATCACCTTTTCTCTGCATGAAGCCTGGCTTTGGAGCTCGTTATTTTGTAGTAACTTCAGGCTTCCCTAGTAGCGCCAGTGATAAAGAACCCGCCGGCCAATGCAGGAGATGTAAGAGACATGAGTTCAATCCCTGGGTCAGGGAGATCCCCTGGAGATGGAAATGGCAACCCATTCCAGTATTCTTGCCTGGAGAATCCCATGGACAAGAGGAGCCTGTTGGGCTACAGTCCATGGGGTGGCAATGAGTCGGACAGGACTGAGCACCTTAGGACGTACACTCCCTCATGTTGTCATAACTTAAACATCACATAACAGCTTTCTCTAAAGATAAAGGAAAAATTGCTTGTAAGATTAGAACTTTGCCACAAAAAGAAGGCTGCAAATTTGATTGGAATGCAATGAGCGGCTCTTCTCTGGTGGGGCTCTGCGATCCCAATGCAGGGGGCCCGGGTTCAATTCCTGGTCAGGGAACTAGATCCCACATGCTGCAACTAAGACCCAACACGACTAACTAAATAAATAGATAGGTATTTTAATAAATTTTTTTAATGCAATGAGCAAAAATAATGATTTAAACACAATAAAACTCTTCCTTCCCCATCCCTACCCCCAAACTCTGAGCTGGAATCAGGAAAGACAGTAGAAAGGTCAGACTCTGAGCATTAACTCTTGGTATCACCACTGTAGATAATCCTAAAACCCCTCCCTAGTCCCCAGCCCCAAAGGCAGCTGAGTTCTTTCTGCTGACTAGGGAAAGCTGGCTAAGGTATCATTTTCAAGACGTTACAAGTGTGATGTACAAATACAAAATGAATGCACGTCCCAGATTTTATTTAGCTCATTAATTACTGAAGGAGTCAGTCAGTTGTTAGATTCAAGTCAGAATGTGAGTTACAGAGTTATATTCTCTTTGGGGCAAAATCTATTTGCATTGTTGTGGACAGGAACTGAGAACAGTGCTGCCAGCTGTCTTTAATTTAACTGCTGGCCCTACAGGTATGTAAAATAGCCTCATCAGTGGAGAGTCAATTAAAGGCACACATCTCTATAGAATCTGATCAGCCCTGGAAGATCCCCTAAGCAGCATCCAGATGCCAAAGAAGGGAGACCCGGGGATCACTTTTGCTTGTTCTCAAATTTGGGGCAATTTTTCCCCTGAACAATTATAATATTCTTCCCAAAATGTTCTACCTATTAAAATACTGAAATATAATAAGTTCAAAGAGGAAATATAAATGGCTAATCAATATAAGACTAAATATTCAATCTCACCAGTATAGGCATGGGAAACCCATACTGAAACAAGGTAAGAATTTTTATGAGTTACTATCTAGGGTGAGGAAGCAAAGACACCATGCTCTGATGTTGGAAGTGTAAACTGGATATGTTTTCTTGAGTATAAGTTGATTGTGTTGATTGAAATTTTAAATGCACCCTTCTTTGGCCCAGCCAGCTCACTAATCTATCTCCTAAAGAAATATCCACAGACATGCAAATGACCGACCATGAAGGCATCATTAATTCATGTATCAACTATTCACGAAGTGCCTACTCTACGCCAAGCAGGATCCTATGGGGCCTTCTGGTGACTGGCCTCCACCTATATCCTCTGCTTTAGTTCCTCTCTGAAGTACCCAGAGAGCAGTATTTGATGCAAACTTCCTGAGTTGTTTTGAAGATGGAAAAATCCTTCCCTCCCCCAGTATGGATGATGTTAACTACTTGACCAAGAGTACATAGTCCCAGGCCTTCTGGGGCCTGAGGACCGATACTGTTAATCCCTGTGACCCCACACTGCTGCTCACTATCAGTCAATCAGAGAACTGTGTACAAGCTGATCATAGACTCTGCCGCTCTCCTTCCTCACTTGGATTTTAAAAATGCTTTACCCAAACCCCTTCAGAGAGGTCAGGGCTTTTTAGGCATGAAAAACGGCCCTGCAGTAAACCTTTCTCTGCTCCAAATTCCAACAGTTCAGTTTATTTGGCCACACTGTGCTTTGGGACTTGAATTAACACATACTGTGTGCCAAGCTCAGAGAAGCTTGTGAGAAATCAGTGAACAACCAGGCAAAGATCCCTGCCCTCATGGATCTCAGGGGAATAGACAGGAGGAAATTAATATAAGGGCTATGTTAATTCTCTAGTATTTTAGATGGTAATTAGTATCAGGGAGCAGAGGGGAGGAAAAGGTTTTCTTTGACTGACCCTCTTAGGGTCCTGGGCTGGATCTGAAAATTAAACAGACAAAGCTTAACAGGGCAGAGGCATTTAGATTTATTTAAGATACATGTTATATGGCACAGGACCCTCCATAAGGAAATGAGAACTGGAGGAAACAGGTACGAGTCTTTTGATTCTGGGTGTTTTGAAGAGACAAGTCATGGAGGAATCTAGCACGTTAACGAGTAAGAAAGACCATGGCCCCACGTCCCCTCTCTCCACACCAGCCCTCCCCAGCAGAACTGGGAAGCAGAGAGAACAAGAGCAAGGATGATAGAATCCAACTGGGAAGGCAGAGGCAGCTATTGTTCAGTCTGACTCTTTGTGACCCCATGGACTGCAGCATGCCAGGCTTCACTGTCCTTCACTGTCTCCCAGAGTTTGCTCAGATTCATGTCATTGAGTCAGTGATGCCATCCAACCATCTGATTATCTGTTACCCGCTTCTCCTTCCACCCTCAATCTTTCCCAGCATCAGGGTCTTATCCAATGAGTTAGTTCTTTGCATCAGGTGACCAAAGTATTGGAACTTCAGCTTCAGCATCATCCCTTCCAGTGAATACTCAGGGTTGATTTCCTTTAGGATTGACAGCTTTGATCTTGCTGTCCAAGGGACTCTCAAGAGTCTTCTACAGCACCACAATTTGAAAGCATCAATCCTTCGGTGCTTAGCCTTCTTTATGGTCCAATTCTCACATCCATACATGACTACTGGAAAAACCATAGCTTTGACTATATGGACCTTTGTTGGCAAAGTAATGTCTCTGTTTTTGAAAATGCTGTCTAAGTTTGTCATAGCTTTTCTCCCAAGGAGCAAGCATCTTTTAATTTCATGGCTGCAGTCACCATCTGCAGTGATTTTGGAGCTCAAGAAAATAAAAACTGAGCAGCAGAAAAACCTGGCTCACCCTAAGGGGTTAGGGTGGGTCAGAGGAAAGATATGGGAACCTGGACCCTGGATGGAAGTAGCATTTTCTCCTAATACCTCTTGATGGAAAGTGAGGCAAGGGTGATGTCAGATATTGGGGTTAGCCTTTGGGTCCCCAGGGAAATGCTAATTTTGACACATTGTGGAGGACGCAGCTGCTGATTGTCCCCCGAGGAGAACAACCCCGCATCATTCAGATACACGATCAATGCGGTGGGTTCAGTGTTTAACCCCCGGTTCGGGCACCAGCCCCTTGTGTCGCCTTGATCAAGTCAGTCTGCTTTCCCCGGGTTCACTTTCCTTCTGGTGGTGAGACCAGGGAGCGGCATGGGTCCCTGTGTCTGTCTGTGGGCCTGTGCTCTCCTCCTGTCCCTGGGCAGCCTCATGCACTTCACTTCAGCCCATGTGTGGCGCTGCCCCTTCCTTCCCCATGGTGACAGCTCTCTGGCATCTGTCTGTTCCTATGGTCCCTCTGGAAGGGTTCTTCCTGTTGACTCACGGCATCAGCTTCAGGGCATGAGACAGAGGAGGGTAAGCACCAGGATGCTCCCTGGTGGTGGGGAGAGGGCAAAACCCGAGGGAAAGAACATAGTGATGAACGTGTGGGCGGGGAGCCCATCCATGGGAGGGTAGGTACAACTGAACGGAGATGCTTCTTGTTTTCTCTGCCTGTTCCTCCAGGCACCTCCCCACCACAACTGTGCTGCTCAATTATCTTTGCTGATAGAGATTAATGGTAGTCACTCAGCTCCCGAATGAGTGAAAGGAGAAATTGGATGTGAGTCACCCAGGGTCTTCTTCCAAACCTTCCTGGAAACTAAACTGTGCTTTTTACGACCTCTGCGCTTTGCAGGGACGCTAATTTCCCCCGCTGGCCACCATTATGGTGCTTTATACAGAAGAGTAAAACCACAGGGCACATTAACCTCTGCTAATGACACAGTCAGACAGTGGTGCCATCATAAGCAGCGCGCTGATGAAACTCAGAAAAAGGAGACACAACCTTAGCTCTCTTATGACGCATGACCTCAGCTTTGCATGGCTCCCTGCCCCCAGGCCCCGTGGCCCATGCGACACTTTGGAGGGTCACAGACAAGGCCGGCTCAGTCCTTCGCTCCTGAGGGTGGGAGAGGGGCTGTCACCCCCTGCCCGTGTGGAGCAGGAGGGGGCATCTGGCCAGTTCTCACAGCCCCACGCTCCCCCTGCTCTGGCCCACACTGCCTCCCCTGGGTTATTGCAGTAGCTTTGGGGTTGGGTGCCTGTGTCTACAGCCCACCCACAGCAGCCAGAGGGACACTTTGACGACATCACGAGATCACATCACATCTCCTCAAAGCCACCCCTCCCTCTGCCCCAGGTGCCCCCACCTCATCCTGCCGTGCTAAGTCACTTCAGGGGTGTCTGAATCTTGGCGACCCTGTCGCTTCCATTGTGTCCGAGTCTGTGTGACCCTACGGGCTGTAGCCTGCCAAGCTCCTCTGTCTCAGGGATTCTCTTGGCAAGGATACTGGAGTGGGTTGCCGTGCCCTCCTCCAGGGGATCTTCCCGACCCAGGGATTGAAACTGTGTCTCTTACGGCTCCTGCATTGGCGGGTGGGTTGTTTACCCCTAACGCCCCCTGGGAAGCCCGATTTACATATAACTTATATAAATACATTATACCTATGTCTTTAGATATATCATATATAATGCTTATCACTAGTTTTTGAACTTTCAATTTAATTGTAATTCTTTTAAGCTTTTTAATTTGTATTGGGGTATAGCTGATTATGGAGAAGTCAATGGCAACCCACTCCAGTATTCTTGCCTGGAAAATCCTTTGGGCGGAGGAGCCTGGTGGGTTGCAGTTCATGGGGTCACGAAGAGTTGGACACGACTGAGTGACTTCACTTTCACTTTTCACTTTCATGCATTGGAGAAGGAAATGTGTTCTTGCCTGGAGAATCCCAGGGACGGCGGAGCCTGATGGGCTGCCATCTCTGGGGTCGCACAGAATCGGACATGACTGAAGCGACTTAGAAGCAGCAGCATAGCTGATTAACAATGTTGTGCTATACCTATATATGTGTCTATTCTTTTCCAAATTCTTTTCCCAATTAAGTTGTTACCTAACATTGAATAGAGTATTGAATATTGAATAGAGTTTCCTATGCTATTCCTCAGGTCCTGTTGGTTATCCGTTTTCAATACAGCAATGTAAATTGTTAATCCCAAACTCCCTAATTATCCATCTCCTCCAATCCCCTTAACCATAAGTTTGTTCTCTAAATCTGCTAGTGTTTCTGTTTTGTAAATAAGTTCATTTCTACCATTTACTGTTAATCTCCCCCAAGTAAAATAAGCTTCATGAAGATGGGGCTTCCCAGGTGGCACCCACCTGCCAATGCAGGAGACACAAGAGACGTGGGTTTGATCCCTGGGTTGGGAAGATCCCCTGGAGGAGGGCATGGCAACCCACTCCAGTGTTCTTGCCTGAATAATCCCATGAGGGTTTATTCGTGGGATGTGGGCTGTGATCCATAGGGTTGCAAAGAGTCAGACATGACTGAAGCAACTTACCATGCTTGAAGTGGGACTTTTTGCCTGTTTTGTTCTCTATTCTTTGCTTTATGTACTTTGCATGAGTGTTTCTCACACTCGATGCCCGAGAATTACTGATGGAATCTCTAAAATGTAGATTCTAATTCGGTGGCTTTGGATGGGACCTGAGACAGCATCCCTGATAAGGTCAGGTGGCCCACCCCTGGAACGTGGGGCTGGAGTCTGCATGGGTCACAGCCTAGAGACAGGGCCACCATTTGTGCTCTTCCCAAAGCCAAGTTTAAAAGCCCAGGGCTGGGCTGATGGTAGCGAATCACAGGCACAAGCTTTCAGGTGCAGATTCTTGGCTGGAATGCAGCAGGTCAGCTGTGGAGCCCGGAGAATCTTGTTCTGTGTGGCTCTCCAGGTGCCCAGAGTTTGCATCCCGCTGGGTACCCGCTGCTGTAGAGAAATTAAGAATTTCCTGCATGTGTGAATGTGATGCTGATTTTGCTCAATTGTCGTCTGGTGAACACAAAATGAAAATTGATGTCTTGATTGAAAAATCAAAGAAATTCTCTCTTTTTCCTCCTTTGCATCATTTGGTTGGCCTCCAAAAGAATCTAATGATTTCAACAGAAAAAAAAGGAAAATGTGTATAATCAACTCAGAATATCCCCATTTGTCACTTTAAAATTCCATTAGTGTTAGGAAAATAACACAAATGTGAGAAACAATTCATATCGTAAAAAGGTCTGTGATGGAAATGTAGTTTTTTTCTCCACCCTGGATTTCCAGTCTCATTTCTTGGAGGAAATTATTGTCAACTGTTTCTTGTGAACATTTACAGGAAATTTCTAAACACACACACATTTTTTTTTTCTTGTTAAAAAAGGGAAATGTGACCAAAGCTCGTATCCCAGGTTGCTGTATGTCTTGTTAGCAGTGGCTGACTGGCTGTATTTCCGGAGATGGCCGCAACACTGAAATGCCCTGAAACTGAGATGTGGGGATTCTGGTCCTTTCCTTTGAATCTGGACCGGCTTGTGACTTTGTTGGCAGTGGCACCATGTGACCTTTTATTTATTTTTTTTAATTTGGCTGTGCTGGTTTTGTTGTTGTTGCAACACATGGACTCATTGCCGCACTCAGGTGTCTCTAGCTGCGTCAAAGGAGCTTAATTTCTCCATGGTATGTGGGATCTTAGTTCCCTGACCAGGGGATCACCCGCGTCCTCTGCATCGGAAGAGGGATTCTTAACCCCTGGACCACCAGGGAGTCCCTGACACCGTGTGACTTTTGAGGCTAGATCATAAAAAATGATGCAGCTTGAATCTGGTCCTCCTGGGATGCTTGCATATGGAACTCAGTCACCACGTTGTGGGACATAGAGGGAGCACGTGCAGAAGCTGTGTTTAATTTATTCTGGCCAGCAGCCATAGTTGAAGTCCTAGCCAACAGCCGACCTCAACCTCCAGACATGTCTGGGAGTCAGAGTCAGATGATTTCAGCTCCCAGTCTCCAGCTACTCCAGCACGAGCGGAGATGGGCTGCAAAGAGATTGGAGACATTTCCTAATCCTCTTTAAAAGCTCCACAGGAGTAGTTGCAAGAGGATGGTATAAACTGAGTGTCCTCCGTAGGTGATCTTGAGCCAGTCACTTTGTATGTGTTACACTAGGCCAGGTAATGCTGCAAAACAAACAAGGCTTCTTACCACTTCCATCCCCGATGTTCATTGTTCACTCGTGTTACAGTCCAGTGAACAGCACGTGGCCCTCTTCCGCATCGTAACTCAGGGATCCACTTAACTTCAATCTTCTGGAGCCTCCTTGGAATCCTTGATCACATCCTCTTCATTTGCCTAGAGGGCCTGGGGGATGGTGCCGGAGATAATGAGATTCTATCCTTTCTGCCCACAATCCTTCTGTCCAAGCAGCTGCCCCTTCCTAACCACAGAGGAGTCTGGGAGAGTTTGTCTCCTTGAGCGCTCAGGGAGAGCCGCCAGCCAGCTACAGCCACACATGGCCTCCATGTCCCCTCTGGGGATGAAGATGGTCACAATACCAACCTCACAAGCTCAAAATGTACAAAGCAGTCTTGTCTCTAAGGCAGTTGACAGGTTCATACACATTTTAGGGATTATGGTGTTTCCCATCAGAGAAAGGTACCTGAGTTGGTGGACACTTACCAACATCATTCTGGGGTCCTCATGGACACAAGGCTTTGATAAACCATGGTCCCTCCCCGGGGCTATTCTATATCTAACCACATCTAACCCTAATACCGACAATCACTTCTCCCCAGGGGGAAGAAGAATATATTACAAAGAGCAGCCCACCCATAGCCCACTGCCACGCTATTCAAAGTCAAAGAAAGGGGTGTCCGGAACACAGCTGGTCCCTCACTGGGCAATGCTCAAGATGGGAATGAAGGAGAGATGTACTTGTTCTTTCTGTCTTCAGCTTCGTACAACGCTGGGGGTTACCGGGGCTCTGTTTCTGTAAGTAAGTAAGTAAGTAAGTAAGTAAGTAAGTGTTAGTCGCCCAGTCGTGCCCAACTCTTTGTGACCCCATGGATTGCAGCCCACCAGGCTCTTTTGTCCATGAGATTTTCCAGGCGAGGATACTGGAGTGGGTTGCCATTTCCTTCTCCAGGGGATCTTCCCAACCCGGAGATCGAACCCAGGTCTCCTGCACTGCAGGCAGATTCTTTACCGACTGAACTACAAGGGAAGCCCCTGTTTCCATAGCAGCATGCAGACTTCATATAAACAAGAAAAAGATTAAGTTAAAGGAGCTGAAAACAAAGAATGTCAGTTCTTTTGGAGCCTGGTTGTCCACAAGGCTTTCTCATCCATTTATTAAGTAAGATGCTTCAATCTGGGGAGCCCCAGTCTTTCCATCTGGATGACAGGCATAATGATACCTGAGCTGCTGAGCAGTAGTGGTGAGGATCCCTTAAGGCAGCGCTCTGGGAAGGAGGGAGGTTTGTAAACCATGTCAACTGTACTAGGTCAGGGGGGCAGGGGTTCTCCTGCTATTTATTGCTTAAGAAGCAAGGACAGTGTCCTTATTTTGCAGCTCCAAATAATCACAATAACTTTTTATTTTCTTTATAAGGATGTTGTTTATTTGAATAGTGGTGGGAAAAAGATAGGATGAGGAAGAATGCGTTGAGCTGGCACAAGTTAAATCGTTCTTATCTTTTACTCTTCTTCTCAAAGAAAAAAAAATCCATGTTAGATATTAATTTAACTTTTACAACTTCCTGAAGTTGGATTAAAATTATTAGTCAATTTTTGTATGGTAGAAATTCAAAATCATAAGTTTTCATAAACCATTGTTTAACATAAATAGATCACTATTTATAAGATAGTGATCTTACAAATATATAAGATCTTATATATTATCTTAAGATATATATAAGAATATATACATCTTATATAAATATATATCTTATATAGACACATACATAGAATAAAATAGAAAATTTTATGCACAATTCACTTTCTTATTCTTTAATAAGTGATTGATTAATAAACACACTAAATTTTACTATAGAATATAACCTCATTCACAATTTATAAATATTTCCCTTAATTCTTTTAATTACATGTTAAAATATATTTAATTTTTAAGCCTTTTTAAAAAAACTTTTTCTTTTATACTGAAGTATAGCCAATTAGATTAGCAGTGTTATGATAGTTTCAGGTGGACAGCGAAGGGACTTAGCCATATATATATAGATCTATCCATTCTCCCCTAAACTCCCCTCCCATCCAGTCTGCCACATAACATTGAGCAGAGTTCCCTGTGCTATACAGTAGGACTTTGTTGATTATCCATTTTAAATATAACTGTGTGTACATGTCCATCCCAAACTCCCCAACTATCCCTTCTCCCCGTCCTTCTTCCCAGCAACCTTAAGCTCATTCTCTAAGTCTGTGAGTCTGTTTCTGTTTTGTAAATAAGCTCATTTAATTGCAATCATTTTTCTGATGATAAATTTTCTGTAGAAAACTTGGAAAATACAGGAAAGTCTAATTATAGCTTCTGTTTACTGAACAATTTCTGTCGCCAATGGGTTCAATCCTCTCTCCTGGGACGGGGAGTGAACCCAGCACTCCTGCTTCCATCACCCATGACTGAGCCAGCCTATTAACGTTAAGGCAGTCTTCTCTGTCCATCTGTTTTCAAAGCAAGCAGCTCAGCAATTTCACAGCATGTGTCTGAGTCTTCAAAATGTCCATTTCCTGTGACCCTATAAATTTCTTTCTAAGAATATTTCCTGAAGATATAATCCTAAACATGGCCCAGATTTATGGCCAAAATGCAAAGGTGGCTGCTGCAGGTATAAAACGTGAGAAGTTGAAAACGGAAATACCTGTCATTAAGCTAATGGTTGAGTAAATCATGGAGCATTCAGGCAGAAGAGTATCATGTGATTCCTAAGAATAATGTTTTATGTTATACTTTTAATGATATTGGAAGTTATTACATAAATATTCATTGGATGGTGATTGCTTTGTAGGGTTTTACCTCAACTGTACTCAAAACACCTAGAAAAATCACAGGAAGGAAACAGGCACAAAGGAACTGTATTGTGTCTGAATGGTAGCATTATGATGGATGGTAGGCTTATTTCACCTTTCCTACCCCATCCCGACTACCATGCTCGCTTTTCCGTAATACTTTTAAAAGTTTGTACATGGCACAAGATTAGAAAAAATAAAGTAAAATACTGAACAAAAATGTCAATCTTTTCTTTTTTAATCTTTAAAATTTTTTGGCCGTGCTGCATGTGGAATCTTGGTCCTCCAACCAGGGACCCAGCAATGAAAGCACAGCGAAGTCCCTGAATGAAAATTCCAAAGCTCTGCAAATTTCCTCTCACCCTGATGTTCCCTAGTTCAGCTTTGTCTCACTTGTTTACAATTTCATGTTGTACGTGTTGCAGTGAAAGAAAAAAAGAGGAATGAGTTTTTCTCTTTCTCTTTCCTGAGAGCAAAGAAGATAAGAGAACAAGAGCAGGCCTGACCCTGCATGTCTATAACTGAGTTTGCTTTCCTGCCTTCTACCTCTGCAGGAGCGATACACTTCACACCTATTTTTCCTTTGACTCTATGCTAAATACATCCTGTACTGGTGTTTACCCTTACAGCACCTTGTAGTTACATATCAGAAACAAGGCTGCAGAGCACTGAACTGCCAGACTCAGTCGCTGAGTTATTGACATCAGTTTATGGCTGTCTTTGAAACCATGCAAGAGGAGGAAATCAAGATCCTACCACCTTTGTTCCTCATCACTGGCTCCTGACTGTGAGACCCCTCATCTTATATAAGCCCCTAGATTCCTCATGGGGGTGGCCACAGTTCTTGAGGCATGAACCTACTGTATTCCCCTCTCTGCCTGCTAAGAATTAGTCACCTTTCTATTTCCTCCAAACTCTGTCTCCATACTTTTTATTCAACTTCAGTGGGCAAAGAAAGCCAAGATTTTGGTCAGCAACATAAGCCATAAGCACTAGGTGAAATTCAGTCCAACAACATGTAAAAACTGGAGTCAGCCACCCACCAAAGCCTTCATCTGCCAAGTGGAATCTTCAAAGGAACTGAGAGGTAAGTGGTTAAAATTCCCACCTTCAGACCCAGGTCAGGAAGCATACTCAAAAAATTTTTTTATAATATTCATTATATAAATAAGATTAAGAAGACCTAAAATCAGGGATCCAGCTTTAGCTGCAGCCTGAACTTCTGTGAAGAATCAGCTCAACTTAGAGGACCAATTTGCTGAGGATGTGTTGAAGTATCCTCACTGATGTGGAGAGATTTCACAGTCCGTGGTGAAACATGTGCATCTTCCTAAATGGAAAAATAAACCATTTATTTTAAAAATAAACCTGGTTGTCCAAGGAGTATATTTCCTGTTGTGGGGGGGTAACTGGACCGCACAGCCCAGATCTTGTCCTCCCAAGAGGAACCTTCTTGAGGATTTCTCACCCATGTTCTGGCTTGAGCAGGAACATAGCCCTTCTCCTTAATTGTATATTTGAAAAAGTCTGACACTCAGTGAAACTTTCCTGAAGTCTTTTGGACAGTACAATGGAAATAGATGCTGAAAGGAACCTAGATAATCTGGTCATGATGTATGGTTTCCTTTTGGCTTTGTCTTGTTTCGTTTATTCTTGGGGTGCTCTGCAGAAGATGCACTGCTCCCCTTAGGCCCCAGCTTGCTGTTATATCAGATCCTGGGTGGACAGTGGGAGGTCCATGGTTGAACTTTAGTGAGGTCCACTGATGCCCTAAAATTGTAACTGAATGTGCACCTGTGCATTTTCCTGGGAATGGAGTCTACAGCTTTTACAAGGTTCTCAAAGATGCATTTGTATCCCCAAGTGGTAGGTACAACCTTAGCCCCTATAAGTGAGTCCCACACACTTGGATATCTCAGCTCCTCAAAGCCAAGAGATGAACAGCAAGAGTCCTGTGGGTCCTCTCTCCAGTTTCCTTCCTGGATGACTGACCCCAAGAACAACCGTGTTTTTGAAGGGGGCCAAACCTTACCAATAACCAATTCTGAACACAACTTCCATAGAATTGGTACCCCAACATTTGGGATCATGTTTATTCTAGAGCCAACCTTTGCCTGGCCCTTGACAAGGTCCCCTACAAACCAAAGTTCCTTATTTTCTGGCATAAAAACAGGAAAAATTTTGTTTAAAGCCCTCACATTTTTCTTCTTGGACTTGGGTTTGGGGAATGTTTAGCAGATTTTGTTTTTAGAGAACCCAGTGGGGAGAACTTTAACTGTTATGTTCTCAGAAGGTGAGAACAATTAATAATGTGGAAACAATACCACGTGTAATCCCAGGGAGGGCTGTGAATATAAAATAACACATTAGTTTAATTCTTCTGATGGGTGACTTGTCATCCATCAGCAGATGTGGCTTCATATGTAACTGGCAAAACCATGTGGACACGTTTCCAAAGAGTCCATGTTGGGCTGGTAGGAGATCAGTGGCAAAATCACTGATTCGTACATGACCAAAGGTCATTAGTGATTGATGGGGGTCCTTGCAAACTGAAATGACAGTTTTGAGTCTCTGTGGAAAGAATGCTCCTCTTGGGATGGGGAGAATAGACTAAGGGTGCTGCCTTGGGTGCTAACCAGGTGTGTAAACTTTGTGAATTACCTGGTCTGTCTGGATGCTCACCTGGGTTCGTTTCTGTGGAATGAGGCTCTCTAAGGTCCAGTGCAGCTCTGATTTCTATGGATCTATTGACTGTACAAATTTCAGTGATTCTGAAAAATCCTGGGAGGGAACACATGACCTTAAATGTGGACAAAAAGAATGAGGGTTGAGGTTGAACTAAAACAGATTGAAAAGGTTGAAATATTTTTTGATATTGAATAAGGTTGAAAATCTTTTGATATAGAATAAGGTTGAAAATCTTATTTCACTATCTGGGATGTTCAGACAGACAGTCCAAAATGTATCCAATGATTGCACAATTCCCCAACTGTCTTTGGCTCCATCAGGGCAAGCAAACATGGCTAATCCCTAGAAATGAGAAGAAGTACAATCATGTTTACTGATTAGGGTCACATTTTCACATTTACCACCACCCATTTACCCCAGTGCACATGTTCCTTGTGTTGTTGGAAGAGGGTGTCATACCATTCAGGTATGACCTAAATCAAATCCCTAATGATTATACAGTGGAAGTGAGAAATAGATTTAAGGGACTAGATCTGATAGACAGAGTGCCTGATGAACTATGGAATGGGGTTCGTGACATTGTACAGGAGACAGGGATCAAGACCATCCCCATAAAAAAGAAATGCAAAAAAGCAGAATGGCTGTCTGGGGAGGCCTTACAAATAGCTCTGAAAAGAAGAGAAGCGAAAAGCAAAGGAGAAAAGGAAAGATATAAGCATCTGAATGCCGAGTTCCAGAGAATAGCAAGAAGAGATAAGAAAGCCTTCTTCCGCAATCAATGCAAAGAAATAGAGGAAAAGAACAGAATGGGAAAGACTAGAGATCTCTTCAAGAAAATTAGAGATACCAAGGGAACATTTCATGCAAAGATGGGCTCAATAAAGGACAGAAATGGTATGGACCTAACGGAAGCAGAAGATATTAAGAAGAGGTGGCAAGAATACACAGAAGAACTATACAAAAAAGATCTTCATGACCCAGATAATCATGATGCTGTGATCACTAATTTAGAGCCAGACATCTTGGAATGTGAAGTCAAGTGGGCCTTAGAAAGCATCACTACGAACAAAGCTAGTGGAGGTGATGGAATTCCAGTGGAGCTATTTCAAATCCTGAAAGATGATGCTGTGTAAGTGCTGCACTCAATATGTCAACAAATCTGGAAAACTCAGCAGTGGCCACAGGACTGGAAAAGGTCAGTTTTCATTCCAATCCCAAAGAAAGGCAATGCCAAAGAATGCTCAAACTACCGCACAATTGCACTCATCTCACACGCTAGTAAAATAATGCTCAACATTCTCCAAGCCAGGCTTCAGCAATACATGAACCGTGAACTTCCAGATGTTCAAGATGGTTTTAGAAAAGGCAGAGGAACCAGAGATCAAATTGCCAACATCCCCTGGATCATGGAAAAAGCAAGAGAGTTCCAGAAAAACATCTATTTCTGCTTTATTGACTACACCAAAGCCCTTGACTGTGTGGATCACAATAAACTGGAAAATTCTGAAAGAGATGGGAATACCGGACCACCTGACCTGCCTCTTGAGAAATCTGTATGCAGGTCAGGAAGCAATAGTTAGAACTGGACATGGAACAACAGACTGGTTCCAAATAGGAAAAGGAGTACGTCAAGGCTGTATATTGTCACCCTGTTTATTTAACTTCTATGCAGATTACATCATGAGAAACGCTGGGCTGGAAGAAACACAAGCTGGAATCAAGATTGCCGGGAGAAATATCAATAACCTCAGATGTGCAGATGACACCACCCTTATGGCAGAAAGTGAAGAGGAACTGAAAAGCCTCTTGATGAAAGTGAAAGAGGAAAGCGAAAAAGTTGGCTTAAAGCTCAACATTCAGAAAATGAAGATCATGGCATTCAGTCCCATCACTTCATGGCAAATAGGTGGGGAAACAGTGGAAACAGTGTCAGACTTTATTTTTTGGGGCTCCAAAATCACTGCAGATGGTGATTGCAGCCATGAAATTAAAAGACGCTTACTCTTTGGAAGAAAAGTTATGACCAACCTAGATAGCATATTCAAAAGCAGAGACATTACTTTGCCGACTAAGGTCCGTCTAGTCAAGGCTATGGTTTTTCCGGTTGTCATGTATGGATGTGAGAGTTGGACTGTGAAGAAGGCAGAGCGCCGAAGAATTGATGCTTTTGAACTGTGGTGTTGGAAGAGACTCTTGAGAGTCCCTTGGACTGCAAGGAGATCCAACCAGTCCATTCTGAAGGAGATCAGCCCTGGGATTTCTTTGGAAGGAATGATGCTAAAGCTAAAGCTCCAGTACTTTGGCCACCTCAGGCAAAGAGTTGACTCATTGGAAAAGACTCTGATGCTGGGAGGGATTGGGGGCAGGAGGAGAAGGGGCCAACAGAGGATGAGATGGCTGGACGGCATCACTGACTCGATGGACGTGAGTTTGAGTGAACACCAGGGAGGCCTGGTGTGCTGCGATTCATGGGGTCGCAAAGGGTCGGACATGACTGAGTGAGTGAACCGACAACTGACATGTTCCTTTATCACCACTGTGCTCTGAAATGACAGTTATACATTAGATGTCTGTGGAATATATTTTAGGCTCACATTTCCAAGGAGGATTCAGAGTCATACCATGTCTGATGCAAAGAACATGCACAAGGTCCCAAGCCAGGGAAATACTATGTTTCTAAACAACTCTAGACAAGGAATAATGGACATGCAGAGTGATCTCTACATGCAGACACTGGTCAGTAGCTTAAGCAACTTCCACGAATTTCTGCCAATGGCATGTCTGCTTCTCCCATTTCTCAGCTGATGATTTATTGTTGATCAAACCTGAAGCAACCTTGGCCCAGCAATGATACAGTAAGAGCTGAATGTCTCCACCTACAACATCTACCAGCAAACTGAGGTTTGAGTTTTGGATATGTTTTTGATAGATGAAACTTACAGTGACCCCATTAAAACTTTGAACCAACAGAAGGCATCATTTTAAAGTATTTCATGTGGGGCCCAGGAGAGTCGAGTACTGTTTGAGGATACAATAACATCCAAGTAAAAATAAAACTCAAATCATTTTCTCCCTCATGTATTGAATGTTTTGCTTAGGCCCAGCCAGCGACCTAGAAATTCATGACTGGAAAGGTGATATTTCAGAATGTTTCTGAGTAAAATAATTTCCGGTAAATATTGTCTTCAAACACAACTATTCTGCTCAGCTTGACACAAATGCAAATCAGATATAGAAAGCCTGTCCTAAATGAGCTTAAAGGGGAGACAAGTTCATAAATAAACAGGACATCAGTGACATGGGAAGCAGCATTTGGGGAGCAGGAGCCTTGATGCAATGGTGGACACCACTCTAGTTTCTGCTGGACATGGCACAGGCAACCAGGCTCAGCTTGGATAGAAACCAGCTTGAAAGGGTAGCTTGGATTCCTAATGTTTTTAGCGTCACAGGCTAGGACAACATTAAGTATGTATATATTCAACACGAACCTTTTAAAAGCTAAGGTGTTGTCCTATTGACTTAGAGCTCGTAAAATTTTTGGCATCACAGGCTAGGACAACATTAAGCATATATGTATAGTCAACACGAATGTTTTTAAAGCTAACGTCTTGTCCCATAGACTTAAAGCTCTTGGGTTACTGGGGCCCCTGTTAGTTCCCAGGTTCCCAGGAGGCCAGATCCCAGATGGATTTTTTTTTTTTTGAAATTTTTGAGGTATTTATTGAATGCCTCCTGGGTAAAAGAGCTCTACAAGGTATTGAACGCTAAGAAGAATCACTTTGGAGGATCTTGAAGTGTAGAAACAATTATAATTAACTGAAGAAAGATGCCAGGAAAGAGAGCATAGATGCTGAAGAGGCATTAGATGAACGTTAATCTCTGTTTCTGATAAAACTCTTTGAACTGGGAAGAGACATGTGGGTCCTTAATTTTGATAAAGATGATCATAGGGATATGTACTGTTTGGGGGTCATTCCATGACTATTTTATAATTGACTTAAGCAATTAACCTAACCTGTCCACTTGACCACAGCTGCTGTTTAGGAATAAATAAGTGACTATCCATGGGGCCAGTGTGACATAAGGATATTTCTTCTGGCTGCTGTGAAAGCAGCTACCTATAGAGATGTTCTCTTTCTGTTTTATGTGAACAAGAAAACTGAAGCCCTGGGAGGCTTCTGACTGCTGCGATGGGCAGGAGAGGAAGCCTTGGACCTAAAATGAGATGGTGATTGACTAGATCAAGGCTTGTCTAAGCTTGCCGGGGTGGGGGAGGGTCGGGGGATGGGGGGGCTTCTAATTTACTGTGTCAGCCAGTTGAAGTTTAGTTTTCCGTTACTGAAAACAGCTGAACGATTGCTTACTGATTAAAACATCAATCTTAAATTAAGAGAAAGCATCACATTTAATGGAGGAACATTGGAGACAGTCTCATTAAAGTCAGAAACAAGAAAAGATTGCCACGGTCCCAACCGTAATTCAATATTGTTTAACACGGCATTAGCCAAAGAAGAGAGACAGATAATGAGGAATAAGTTCTGGAAGGGAAGATTTACAGAGGACATTATTATCGTTTACCAGTTGTGTCATTTTCTATTTGGGAAACTTAAAATGGTCAACCAGGAGGCTATTGTAAGAGACTACAGAAATTTGACTGGGGTTCTAATATAGGGGTGAAAAATCTGTAATTCTTCTACATATAAGTTATAGTTATAAACTATGAAAAATGAGTTCACTCACAATTGCAATGAATCGTATGTGGAACCCAGGTTTTAAAATAAAAGCATTTAACAAAGGGAAGTCATTTCAGAAATATACTTGAATAATCTCCTATGTCAGTGGGAATGCAGCCCCACTCAGATGAAAATGGTATATTCATTTTTGAAGCTCAGTGAGGCAGTGAATATCAAAAGCTTTAAGAGTTCCAAAACACTGTTTTCTAACCTTTGTTTGTCCTGAAATTTATCCCAAAGAAGCCACTAAAGATTTGTTCAAAGATTTAGTTCTAAGGATGTTCACTAAAATGTCTTTTATAAATATAGGAAATAATAAAAAATGTGGCAAGAAATGGATTAGATAAATGCATATTTTCATACACAATGGGATGATTTACAATTATTGAAAACATGTTATAAGAGAGGGTTTGTTGGTTTGGAAAGATATACACATGTATATATTTATTTTTCATATTTGTTTCCATTAGAGTTTATTACAAGATATCGAATATACTTCCCTGTGCTTTATAGTAGGTCCTTGTTGTTTATCTACTGTATAATAGGAGTGTATATCTGTTAATCCCAGTAATTTATCCCTCCCCCTTCCGACCTTGCCCCTTTGGTAACTGTAAGTTTGTTTTCTGTGTCTGTGATTCAAGAGACGTAGGTTTAACTTAGCATGCACGCACGCATGCGTGCGTACACAGGTGTAGGTAATATTTGCTTATCTAAAGAGAAAGGTCAAAGATTCTCACTGTCTGGGTTGCATCAAACTGGCACAGCTTTGGCCCCATCCTCTGTTGGTGGTGGTGATTGGCTACGTGAGCCCCTGAGGCAGGTGTGGATTAAACAGAATGGGACATCTAGGCTCCGGCAAAGGCAGTACCCTGTTTGGAGAGTGGGGTGGGCAGGGAGGAACAGGGCCGCCCTCGGCTGTTGGCTCTTACTTTAGGAGGAATCCATGATCTGAAGATGTTCTATTCCTTGTTTTTTTCCCCAAATTTCAGAGACGGGCACCCCACCTGTCCTGCAGGGGAGGCTGTTGGTGAAGTCTTTGAGTCCCATAAAGCATCGAATTGAATCTTCTGGGCCATTACTGACCCCGGTTTATGGAGAGCTGTTGAGCTGGTTACAGAAACAAAAAGAAGGCCTAAACATTCAGTTCATTCACTCAGTTGTGTCTGACTCTTTGCGACCCCATGACTGCAGCACGCCAGGCCTTCCTGTCCATCACCAAGTCCTGGAGTTGACTCAAACTCATGTCCATTGAGTTGGTGATGCCATCCAACCATCTCATCCTCTGTTGTCCCCCTCTCCTCCTGCCTTCAATCTTTCCCAGCATTGGGGTCTTTTCAAATGAGTCAGTTCTTCGCATCAGGTGGCCAGAGTATTGAAGTTTCAGCTTCAGCACCAGTCCTTCCAATGAATATTCAGGACTGATTTCCTTTAGGATGGACATTAAACAAGACAAAACCAAAATAGAACAACAAAGCAACCAACCAACCTCCAACAGCCACCATCCCACCTTGCATTCCTCCCTCCCCCAAGTAATGTTAGCACATTGTGGGAAGGGGGCTTATGGGCGCCTGAACAGGACATGATCCCTGCTTTATACACAGGTAATATGGCCAGAGGATCCTTCTGTTTTGGGTGCAAGGAACACTGTAAATAACCACCATCCCCTGAAGCTTTACAAAGAGCTCTCTGAGCACTGCATGTCATTTGTGAGGGAAAAATGCCTGCTTTTAACATCTGCCTTCTAATCTTCAGCTGACAGAAACCAGGAAACTGTTCAATTTCATATGTTTACTTCAAAACACCTCACCTTAGCCAAGTGGCTGATGGCTCTATTTTGCAAATGCAAGGCACCACCATCATGCCTGTGCTTCTTTTTTCTCCTGTATTAGCTGATGCTTCTGTCTAAAAGGCAGGCTTTCAACAAATTGCATCCTGATTGACTGACCTGCATTTCTGTGGGGAACTGAGCACTAAAGCTGAATGGATTTGACCAAAACTTACTTTGCTGGGGTTTTCAGTCTCTCTCAGAAGCAAGCCTGGGACATGTTCTATGATGAGGACTGAAGGATATTATTCAACAACAATGGTACAAGCCAGAGTCATGGTAAAGAGGGTTTAGGGGTAGATGAAAACGTGGATTATCTGTCCCTAGTGTTCAGCTATTCAAGAAGACCCATAGGCCTCTTTCAGGAGCACCTGTTGAGACCCCATTTCTAGGTTCATTGAACTGCAGACTTCTGAACAATTAGAGCTGGGCTTTTGATGTCTTTTCACCTTGATATTTGCTTTGAATTCAAAACACACAGCCATTTCAACCTATCTAACCAAGGAGTCTGGTACCCAAAATGAGGTGTGGAACCTTCTACTTAGTTCATCATGATCCTCGATGTTGCTGGGGGTGAGATCAGACTCTGGTCAAGGCCATCATCGCCAGCCACGGTGGATCCAGGTGACCCCTTGGATGCTAGCCCTCCCCTCTCCCAATCCAACAGGACTGTTTTCCCAAGCCCTGGGATTGTCATGGTACTTTCCCCAATTGAAACACTTGAATGACCCCCTATTATTTTTTCTAAGACAACCTTTTAAATTTTATAACAGTTTTAAACTTACAGGGAAATTGCAAAGGTAATACAAAGTTCCCAAGTACTCCAAACCAAGTTAACTTTTTTATTATTTACTACCAACATAGTGTATTTGTCATGATAATAAACCAATACATATATATAGTTATTAACTAAACCACATACTTTATTCAGATTTACTTAGTTTTAACCTATTATCCTTTATGTATTCCAGGATCCCATCCAGGTCCCACAATACATTCATCGTGTTTCCTTGGGCTTCTCTTGGCTGCAGTAGTTTCTCAGACTTCCCTGTTTTTGATGATCTTGACAGTCTTTTTTAAGAACATGTTTATGTGTTTATCTGTGTTGGGTCTTAGCTGTGGCCCCGGGGTCTTCATCGTGGAGCACGGGCTCTCTAGTTGTGTCCTGTGGGCTTACTTTCTCCTCAGCTTCTGGGATCTTAGTTCCCTGGCCAGGGATGGAAACTGCATCGCCTGCACTCCAAGGTGGATTCTTAACCACTGGACTGCCAGGGCAATCCCTTGACAGTCTTGAGGAAGACTGACAAGGTATTTTTGAAAGATACGCCTCTATTGGGATTTGTCTGGATTTTTCCCTCATAATTCTGCAATGTAAAGTTTATCAGTTTTGGCAAATGCATAGCCACATACTCATCGTTACACTGTCTGTCAGGTAGATAACAGACACACAAGGATGTGATGGATGGCATCACTGACTCAATGGACATGCATAGCCACATACCCACCGTTACACTGTCAGGCAGGTAGATAATGGACACACAAGGATGTGATGATGGCATCACTGACTCAATGGACATGAATCTGAACAAACTCTGGGAGATAGTGAAGGATAGGGAAGCCTGGCGAAATACCTAAAAATGTGGACGTGGCTTTGGAATTGGGTGATGGGTAGAAGTTGAAAGGACCATGATAGAAGAGGTGAAGACTGTTGTTAGCAACATGGATGTGGCGACTCAGGAGGAAACAAGGAGCGTGATGAAGAAAGCCAGTGTGACCTGAAAAATACCTCTACTGTCACAAACAGAGCAGCAGTTGTTACCGTTGTTTAGTTGCTAAGTCATGTCCAAGTCTTTTATGACCTCATGGATTGTAACCTGCCAGGCTTCTCTGTCCATGGGACTTTCCTGGCAAGAATACTGGACTGGGTTGCCATTTCCTTCTCCAGGGGATCTTCCTGACCCAGGGATAGAACTCACATCTCCTGCCTTGGCAGGCAGGTTCTTTACTACTGAGTCACTGGGAAAGCTGAGAACATTGGTGGGAAAATGAATATTCAAAGTCCTTCTGGTGAGGAAGGGACTCAGAAGGAAATGAGTAGCGTGGGATGGGATAGGGAGGAAAGGAGACCCTTGTTACACAGTGGCGGAAAACTTAGCTGAGTTTTGTCTTATAGTTGTGTGGAAAACAGAATCTGTAAGGGATGAATTTGGATATTATCAATACCTTCATACCTTTGTCTTCTCTTTCTCTGGGCCTGTACCCTCATCCTGTACCTGTGTTGTCAATTCCTGCTTATTTTTCAAAGCGAGCTCAAATACCACCCTTTGGGAAGCCTTGTGTTGCTCCCCAGAAGTGGCCCCTTGATGAGTCCGTGGCCTGTCATGGACAGCGCTGGTGGAGGACTCATCTTAAGGCATGCAAGCAGGCTTTGTCTGTGACCTGGCCTCAGCTGATCGCTTTCCAGAAGTGACTCCTTTATTTACACTCGAGTACCTGATGTCTGTGCCTAACTCATGTCCTGGGACATGGTAGATGCTCAAAGCAGGTGTAATGAGTCCATTTTAAGGGGCATCATTTGGCAGACTGGGCTTCCCTTGTGGCTCAGCTGGTAAAGCATCCGCCTGCAATGTGGGAGACCTGGGTTCAATCCCTGGGTTGGGAAGATCCCCTGCAGAAGGGAAAGGCTACCCACTCCAGTAGTCTGGCCTGGAGAATTCCATGGACTATACAGTCCATGGGGTTGCAAAGAGTTGGACACAATTGAGCGACTTTCACTTTCGCTTGGCAGATTGCCCCTTCTAGGCGGTGCGATGAGCTTGTGGTGAGCAGATTAATCTGAGGTCTCCTGCAAACGGCATTCCTGCGGTTCTCACAGTAACTCTGCCAGGAAAGTTCTGCGTGGCAGAATCTGTGTTCAAGACTCTGTCTGCTTTGCTCCAGGATGGGTGAGGAGGCAGCAGGGAGCGGCAGCAGGGAGCTGCAGCAGGGAGCTTCATCGGAAGCACAGGACAGGAGTCAGGTGCACCAGCCTGCAGCCCTGGCCTTGTCACCAGCTTATCCCTTATCTCTCTGAGCTTCAGGTTCTTTGCACAGTGAGGCCCTTGAACTTGAGAGTCTCCCCAGACACTCCCAACTTTGCTGTGCACTTGTTGCATTCCGTAGGAGTGTGGAAGTAAGGAGTCCCTCCTGTATTACCCAGGTGCCCAGGAGGCATGCAGAACTATGAAGGATGGGGCAGCTGGATGAGGGGACCAGCCCTTATTGTGAGCAGGGAACTTGGTTCTTAGCAACATGCCCTATACCTGGACTCTTGTTATCTGTTTGCTGGTTAAAAATGACACCAAACTTCATGGCTTCATGAAGTGAATTTGGTATTATTTGATATTATTTCTGGTGCTTTTGCAGGTTGGTTGGGCTTATCCGGGCAGGTCTGTTCTTGTGTAGTTGCTGTCAGAGGAGGCTGGGCTGCAGTTACTTGCAGACTTGATGGGGTGGGACATTCAAGATGCATTGCCCACATGGCTGGCAGGGCAGAGACTGTCACTGGAGCATGAGTGTGTGGCCTCCGCGTGGCTTTGGTCTTTCACAGCATGGAGGCTGGGCTCCAAGTGGAAGTGACCGTAGAATGAGAGACAGAAGTTGCAGGACTTCTTTTTTTTTAAGTTTTTATTTTATATTGGAGTATAGAACTAACCCCCAAAAGATGTCCTTTTCATTATAGGGGCTGGGATACAAAAGTAGGAAGTCAAGAAACACCTGGAGTAACAGGCAAATGTGGCCTTGGAGTATGGAATGAAGCAGGGCAAAGGCTAATAGAGTTTTGCCAAGAGAACGCACTGGTCATAAAAAACAATCTCTTCCAACAACACAAGAGAAGACTACACATGGACATCACCAGATGGTCAACACCAAAATCAGATTGATTATATTCTTTGCAGTCAAAGATGGAGAAGCTCTATACAGTCAGCAAAAACAGGACCAGGAGCTGGCTGTGGCTCAGATCATGAGCTCCATATTGCCAAATTCAGACTTAAATAGAAGAAAGTGGGGAAAACCACTAGACCATTCAGGTATGATCCATATTCAAATCCCTTATGATTATACAGTGGAAGTGAAAAATAGATTTAAGGGACTAGATCTGATAGAGTGCCTGATGAACTATGGACTGAGGTTCATGACATTGTACAGGAGACAGGGATCAAGACCATCCCCATGGAAAAGAAATGCAAAAAAGCAAAATGGCTGTCTGGGGAGGCCTTACAAATAGCTCTGAAAAGAAGAGAAGTGAAAAGCAAAGGAGAAAAGGAAAAATATAAGCATCTGAATGCAGAGTTCCAAAGAATAGCAAAGAATAAGAAAGCCTTCTTCAGCAATCAGTGCAAAGAAATAGAGGAAAAGAACAGAATGGGAAAGACTAGAGATCTCTTCGAGAAAATTAGAGATACCAAGGGAACATTTCATGCAAAGATGGGCTCGATAAAGGACAGAAATGGTATGGACCTAATGGAAGCAGAAGATATTAAGAAGAGGTGGCAAGAATACACAGAATAATTGTACAAAAAAGAGCTTCATGACCAAGATAATCACGATGGTGTGATCACTCACGTAGAGCCAGAAATCCTGGAATGTGAAGTCAAGTGGGCCTTAGAAAGCATCACTATGAACAAAGCTAATGGAGGTGATGGAATTCCAGTTGAGCTGTTTCAAATCCTGAAAGTTGATGCTGTGAAAGTGCTATGCTCAATATGCCAGCAAATTTGGAAAACTCAGCAGTGGCCACAGGACTGGAAAAGGTCAGTTTTCACTCCAATCCCAAAGAAAGGCAATGCCAAAGAATGCTCAAACTACCGCACAATTGCACTCATCTCACACGCTAGTAAAATAATGCTCAACATTCTCCAAGCCAGGCTTCAGCAATATGTGAACCGTGAACTTCCAGATGTTCAAGCTGGTTTTGGAAAAGGCAGAGGAACCAGAGATCAAATTGCCAACATCCGCTGGATCATGGAAAAAGCAAGAGAGTTCCAGAAAAACATCTATTTCTGCTTTCTTGACTATGCCAAAGCCTTTGACTGTGTGGATCACAATAAACTGTGGAAAATTCTGAAAGAGATGGGAATACCGGACCACCTGACCTGCCTCTTGAGAAACCTGTATGCAGGTCAGGAAGCAACAGTTAGAACTGGACATGGAACAACAGACTGGTTCCAAATAGGAAAAGGAGTATGTCAAGGCTGTATATTGTCACCCTGCTTCTTTAACTTCTATGCAGATTACATCATGAGAAACGCTGGGCTGGAAGGAGCACAAGCTGGAATCAAGATTGCCGGGAGAAATATCAATAACCTCAGATGTGCAGATGATACCACCCTTATGGCAGAAAGTGAAGAGGAGCTAAAAAGTCTCTTGATGAAAGTGAAAGAGGAAAGTGAAAAAGTTGGCTTAAAGCTCAACATTCAGAAAACAAAGATCATGGTATCTGGTCCCATCACTTCATGGCAAATAGACGGGGAAACAGTGGAAAGTGTCAGACTTTAATTTTTTGGGTTCCAAAATCACTGCAGATGGTGATTGCAGCCATGAAATTAAAAGCTGCTTTCTCCTTGGAAGGAAAGTTATGACCAACCTAGACAGTATATTGAAAAGCAGTGACATTACTTTGCCAACAAAGGTCCGTCTAGTCAAGGCTATGGTTTTTCCAGTGGTCATGTATGGATGTGAGAGTTGGACTGTCAAGAAAGCTGAGTGCCGAAGAATTGATGCTTTTGAACTGTGGTGTTGGAGAAGACTCTTGAGGGTCCCTTGGACTGCAAGGAGATCCAACCAGTCCATTCTGAAGGAGATCAGCCTGGGATTTCTTTGAAAGGAATGATGCTGAAGCTGAAACTCCAGTACTTTGGCCACCTCCTGCGAAGAGTTGACTCACTGGAAAAGACTCTGATGCTGGGAGGGATTGGGGGCAGAAGGAGAAGGGGCCGACAGAGGATGAGATGGCTGGATGGCATCACCGATTTGATGGACGTGAGTTTGAGTGAACTCTGGGAAATGGTGATGGACAGGGAGGCCTGGCGTGCTGCGATTCGTGGGGTCGCAGAGTCGGACACGACTGCGAGACTGAACTGAACTGAGCTGAGCTGAGCTGAACTTAGCTGAGCTGATGGTAAACAGTGTTGTGCTATTTTCAGGTGGACAGCAAGGGGACTCAGCCATACATAGACATGTATCCATTCTCCCCCAAACTCCCCTCCTATCCAGGCTGCCACATGACATTGAGTGGAGTTCCCTATGCTATACAGTAGGTCCTTCTTGGTCATCCATTTGAAATATAGCAGTGTGTACATGTCCATCCCAAACTCCCTAACCCCCTTCTCTTCCCCCCTGGTAACCATAAGTTAATTCTCTTAAATCTGTGAGTCTGTTTCTGTTTTGAAAATAAGTTCATTTGTATCATTTTTTAAAAAAAGATTCGCATATAAGCAATATAGATATTTGTCTTTCTCTGGCAAGATGTCTTAGGTTCAGAATCATTTGAACATCATTTTTGCACTATTCTTTTGGACAGCCAGTCACTAAGGTCAGTCCCCCCCTCTCTAGGCAGAAGCTTTGAGGAATTTGCCTCATCTTCAATTCAGCCTGAGAATGTGCTAAGGATCAAGGGGCTGGAACATCTTTCAAGACTGGAGAAGCCCGGGTGATACAGCTGAACACGTCAGGATGCCTCAGAGAAGCTTTCCACAAGGCCAAGAGGGTTTTAGGAGAGTCAACTCTCATCCTGTCTTTAATCGCAGCATCTCTCTGGGGTCAGATTCACATTTTTTAAAGGAGTTTCATGGCTTTTAAAGGTAACGTTGTGTCTGGGGTCCTGTGTTGGTCCCTAAGCTACACTGAGTGAGTTGCTCCCCTGGATGCTGAAGGCCGGTCCAGGGCCTGCAGCAGAAGACAGACTCTCGTCTTGGCTCCACTGTATAGAAGGAGGGGCTTTCTTAGATGGAGGCTTCCCAGGAGCCTGGGCTGAACTCAGAGACAACGCTTCTCTTCCCATAAGAAAAAAACACACTTCAGACCTTCATTACATTTCTCCCTGGTCTACGTGTCTCTATGTCCGTATCCATTGCCAAAATGAAACACTGAAAGGAGAGCAGACTTGAGAATTCCCACGAGCCACATAAGCAGAACTGAATCTAGCTTATACTTGGGGTTACTTCTTGTAAACGTCTCTGATAATCATAAAAGAAACCTCAGTCACCTTCCTAGAAGGGTATGAGAGAATTACTTTAAACCAATCCCCTGCCATCCGGAAGTCCCCGCCGTCATCACCCATCTTTGTAAATGGGTGTAAATATTCACCTCATTTTTCACTTTATAAACCATCCTGTAGCGTCACACCCCTGAGCATCATATCAGCTTTAAATTTGAAAGTTCCCAGTTTGTAAACTTCCTACAGGTATAAGAAGCTCTAACTAGGGGTGTCTCTGTGTGTGTGTGTGTGTGTGTGTGTGTGTGTGTGTGTGTAGTTGTGTCTGACACTTTGCAACCCTGTGGACTATAGCCCGCCAGGCTCCTCTGTCCATGGAATTTTCCAGGCAAGAATACTAGAGCATGTTGCCATTTCTTCCTCCAGGGGATCTTCCTGACCCAGGGGTCGCACCTGGGTCTCTTGCGGTTCCTGCATTGGTAGGTAGATTCTTTACCACTGGTGCCACCTGGGAAGCCCTCTAACTAGGTACTATTTCTAAATTCAGTGATTTTTAATTTTGCTCTTTCTGGATTTGAGGCACTGTTAACTCGGTTTTCCACTTGAAATCTGGTTCCACAGTTATGCCCTATAGCACGTGTCACAATTCAATCCTCTGCTGTTTCATGAACTTTAAAGGAAGTTGAGTTCTTTTTGGAAAAGCCTGAGGGCATCACCTTCCTGTGCTCTTAGCTGTCTTTTGTCCCATTAGACTGAACTCTCACTGAGAGTAGGACCTGGGTTTCCTCGTCTCTGAATCTCACTTGGTGCCTTATTTGCACACAGGTGGCTCTCCGTGGGGTTTAGCCTGGGGTGGCAGGAGTTGCAATGCTCTAAGCTGTCCCTTGGTTTTCTTGGGAATCCCCCATGAGTCTCTGAACAGCCCTGAGTCCAGTGCTTTGAGATGTTTTGTTCTTAAAAGGGAGAAGGCTGTCTTTTTTCTGTGATGGATTGGTGGTCAGGCTCCCGAGGAGAAGTGACTCACTGCAGGGGTCAGAGTGCATCGAGAGGGAGGAGGTGTTGGCTGGCCATGCTGCCCGGGGAGCTGCCAGGCTTGTCATGGTAAGGACCTGCTTTCAGTCACAGGGGTCACTGGCTTCTGGGGCACTGGCCCACACTCTCCACTTTGAGAAGCACAGAAAGATGGGTTGAGGACAGCCCAGGTCCGAAACCTGCCATAAATTTGTCACGATTCGATTTCCCCTTTTTAGGCGCTGCACTGTGTATTTGTGTGCAGAAGATAACTTAGGACAGCTGGCTCCTCGACCTCATGTTCTTGGCTCCTCTGGGCATTAATGTCAGTGGAAGGAATGCAGAGCAATAACTGGTCCCTGGGAGGGCAGCACTCACCCTGCCAGCCCTCTTCTCCCTGGAATGAACGACTGGCTCATTTCTTCAGATGAGCAAGTCAAGTGGTTCTTGCTCGCTCATGCGGCTGTTCCCTGGTGAGACTGGGGCAATGACAAGCCCTCTTTCTGGACTGATGAAGCCAGAAGACGCCGAGGTCCTGAGTCATCAATATGGAGTCTGTTTTGGCTGGAGCAGAGTCTGAGACCACAGCTGGGTGCAGGTGATTTTCTGCGAGGTCATTCCAGGAGGCAGGAGGGTGAGACAGGGGAGGAGAAAGAATCAAAACGAGAGTGTATTAAAAACAGAAAACAAAAAATGAGAGTGTGTTTCTATGAGAAGCAGAGCTCGATTTTGCTAGGATGTGTGAGAAGCACGGAGAATGTTCCCCTGAAGGATGGCGGTCAGGACACTCACCACTGATCTCTCATGCCCCCATGGTTGTGGGTAGTTCCTGGGGTGTGGACTTCGCTGCCATCCTGGCTGAACTTGTGCTGGCCTAGGAGGGTCTTGAAGTGTCATCGAATGTTCTAGAGGGGAAGAGTGGGTACACAGGTGGTGTGGGCTTGAGGAGCAATGCTGTCCATGGGAGATGAGTCTGTACTCTCAAGGAGCTGCCCATCCAGCAGGTTAGAACCAGGGGCCGGCTGAGCACACCCTTTTCAACAGGGACAACCTCTGATGATATCTTGAACCATAAGGAGGAGTGGGGCCTTGGATTTATTGAGAAGAAAGAGGAGCAGTGGGTTAGGTGATGGACTGGATGTTTAGAAAAGAATTAACTAGTTAGAAGACCCACCACTATTGTTTACTCCTAGCACTACTTTTACCAACTTAAGGTGTTTTCTCATCTGAGACTAAAAATATTCTATAAAAAATGTGCTGCATATTTGCCTTTAGTTTTACGATTTTTCACTCTTCATTTCTTTAAGCAAATCCAAATACTTGAAATATTTGTAAAGATAATGACCAAGAATTGTCTAAAATTAATGAAAGCTCACAAACAAGAGGCTTGGTGTAACCAGATCAGGAAAAATATCACACACACACACACACACACACACTCCATAGTCAAATTGCTGCAGTCTAAACATAGAAATTTGAAGGCAGAGAAAAAAAATTGTTAGGTTGATACAGAAGTAATAGCAGTTTGTTGAAATTTGCCATTTAATATTGGAGTACATTCTAAATAAATGTGATTATGTTAACCATCATTCTAAGGCAGATTTCTCACTTTATGTTTTTTGTTGATGATTTATTACTTGCTGTTTATTTTAAATTTATTATACAGTGGAAGTGGGAAATAGATTTAAGGGACTAGATCTGATAGACAGAGTGACTGTTGAACTATGGACAGAGGCTCGTGACATTGTACAGGAGACAGGGATCAAGACTATCCCCAAGAAAAAGAAATGCAAGAAAGCAAAATGGTTGTCTGAGAAGGCCTTAAAAATAGCTGTGAAAAGAAGAGAAGCAAAAAACAAAGGAGAAAAAGAAAGATATACCCATTTGAATGCAGAGTTCCAAAGAATAATACAGAGATATAAGAAAGCCTTCCTCAATGATCAGTGCAAAGAAATAGAGGGAAACAATAGAATGGGAAAGGCTAGAGATCTCTTCAAGGAAATTAGAGATGCCAAGGAAATATTTCAGGCAAAGATGGGCTCGATAAAGGACAGAAATGGTATGGACCTAACAGAAGCAGAAGATATTAAGAAGAGGTGGCAAGGATATACAGAAAAACTGTACAAAAAAGGTCTTCATGACCAAGATAATCACGATGGTGTGATCACTCACCTAGAGCCAGACATCCTGGAATATGAAGTCAAGTGGGCCTTAGAAAGCATTGCTACGAACAATGCTAGTGGAGATGATGGAATTCCAGTTGAGCTATTTCAAATCCTGAAAGATGATGCTGTGAAAGTGCTGCACTCAATATCCCAGCAAATTTGAAAAACTCAGCAATGGCCACAGGGCTGGAAAAGGTCATGTTTTTCTTTCTAATCCCAAAGAAAGGCAATGCCAAAGAAAGTTCAAACTACTGCACAATTGCACTCATCTCACACGCTAGTAAAGTAATGCTCAAAATTCTCCAGGCTTCAACAGTACGTGAACCATGAACTTCCAGATGTTCAAGCTGGATTTAGAAAAGGCAGAGGAACCAGAGATCAAATTGCCAACATCCGCTGGATCATGGAAAAAGCAAGAGAGTTCCAGAAAAACATCTACTTCTGCTTTGACTATGCCAAAGCCTTTGACTGTGTGGATCATGATAAACTATGGGAAATTCTGAAAGAGATAGGAATACCTCACCTGACCTGCATCTTGAGAAATCTGTATGTAGGTCAGGAAGCAACAGTTAGAAATGGACATGGACCAACAGACTGGTTCCAAATAGGAAAAGGAGTATGTCAAGGCTGTATATTGTCACCCTGCTTATTTAACTTATATGCAGAGTACATCATGTGAAATGCCGGGCTGGATGAAGCACTAGCTGGAATCAAGATTGCCGGGAGAAATATCAGTTACCTCAGATATGCAGATGATACCACCCTTATGGCAGAAAGTGAAGAAGAACTAAAGAGCCTGTTGATGAAAGTGAAAGGCAAGAGTGAAAAAGTTGGCTTAAAACTCAACATTCAGAAAACTAAGATCATGGCATCCAGTCCCATCACTTCATGGCAAATAGATGGGGAAACAGTGTCAGACACAGTGGAAACAGTGTCAGACTTTATTTTGGGGGGCTCCAAAATCACTGCAGGTGGTGACTGCAGCCAAGAAATTAAAAGACGCTTATTCCTTGGAAGGAAAGTTATGATCAACCGAGACAACATGTTAAAAAGCAGAGACATTACTTTGCCAACAAAGGTCCGTTTAGTCGAGGCTATGGTTTTTCCAGTGGTCATGTATGGATGCAAGAGTTGGACTATAAAGAAAGCTGAGTGCTGAAGAATTGATGCTTTTGAACTGTGGTGTTGGAGAAGGCTTTTGAAAGTCCCTTGGACTGCAAGAAGAGCCAACCAGTCCACCCTAAAGGAGATCAGTCCTGAGTGTTCATTGGAAGGACTGATGTTGAAGCTGAAACTCCAATATTTTGGCCACCTGATGCGAAGGACTGACTCATTTGAAAAGACCCTGATGCTGGGAAAGACTGAAGGCAGGAGGAGAGGGGATGACAGAGGATAAGATGGTTGGATGGCATCACTGACTCAATGGACATGAGTCTGGGTAAACTCCGGAAGTTGGTGATGGACAGGGAGGCCTGGTGTGCTGCAGTCCATGGGGTTGCAATAGAGTCGGACACAACTGAATGACTGAATTGAACTGAACTGAGACTATGGAAATTATATTAGACAAAAAGCAAATTTGAGTGAGTTTCTTATTTGAGTTTAAAATGGGTTGTAAAGCAGCAGAGACACTCATAACATCAACAGTGCATTTGGGCCATTACCTGCGAGGACGAACCTACATGGCAGTGGTGGTTCAAGAAGTTTTGGAAAGGAGACAAGAGCCTTGAAGATGAGGCGTGCAGTGGCTGGCTGGCCATTGGAAGTTGACAACAACTAATTGAGAGCCATCACTGAAGCCGACTCTCTTACAACTATGAGAAAAGTTGCCGAAGAACTCAATGTCAACCACTGTATAGTCATTTGGCATTTGAAGCAAATGGGAAGGTGAAAAAGCTCAGTAATTGTGTGCCTCATGAGCTGATTGCAAAAAAAAAAGAAAAAAAATTGTCACTTTGAAGTGTCATCTCATATTATATGCAACAACAACTATTTCTTGAGCAGATTGTGCCATGCGATGAAAAGTGGATTTTATATGACAAGCAGCAATGACCAGCTCAGTGGTTGGACTGAGAAGAAGCTCCAAAGCCCTTCCCAAAGCCAAACTTGCACCAAAAAGAGATCATGGTCACTGTTTGGTGGTCTGCTGCCAGTCTGATCTGCTACAGCTCTCTGAATCCTGGTGAAACCATTGCATCTGAGAAGTATGCTCAGCAAATCAATGAGATGTACTGATAACTGCAATGCCTTCAGCTGGTATTGGTTAACAGAATGGGCCAAAATCTTCACCACAACAATGCCCAACCACACATTGCACAACCAATGCTTCAAAAGTCAAATGAATTGGGCTATGAAGTTTTGCCTCATCCACCATATTCACCTGACCTCTTGCCAACCGACTACCACTTCTTCAAGCATCTCAACAACTTTTTGCAGGGAAAATGCCTCCACAACTAGCACAATGCAGAAAAAGCTTTCCAAGAGTTTGTCAAATCCTGAGGCATGGATTTTTACACTGCAGGAATAAACAGATTTATTTCTCATTGGCAAAAATGTCTTGATTGTAACGGTTCCTATTTTGATTAATAAAGATGTGTTTGAGCCTAGTTCTAAAGATTTAAATTTTACTGTCTGAAACTGCAATTATTTTTGCACCAACCTAATAATGAAGAAGAATAAAAGAGACTTTCTTCTGTTACATTCTCTCTCTTCTCCTCTCTAATGACATGTATGTTAGACCGCTTATTATTTTCCTTCAGCTTATGCAAGTTTGTTCTATTTTTTTCACCCTTCTTTTTCTTTTCAGATTTCAGTATGTATAATTTTTATTGGCTTATCTTCATTGATTCCTTTCTCAGTTGTATCCAACCTGCTGATAAAGCCAGAAAAAGAATTAATCTCTGGAATCACATTCTATGTTTATAATACTCCCATTTGACCCTTTTTGACTCTCTGCTGAAGTTCCCTGTTAGTTCACCTCCTCATTTGATTTATTAGATTCCTGCGCAGTTTTCCCATGAGATTTTTTTCAGCGTAGTCATCATAGTTATTTTAAAGTCCATGTCTGACAGTTCCCATCTCTGAGTCATCTGAGTCTGATTCTAGTGGTTGTTTTGTCTCTCTACAGTGGATTGTTCTTGCTTGCTTTTCTGTGGATCTCAGCATTTTTGATTGCTTGCCAGATGTTGGTTGTGGAAAGATCGTAGAGATTGAAGTAAGCAGTGTTTATATTCAGAAAAGGGCATGGCTCTCCCACCAGGCAGTTAGCACGGATGACTGAGTCAGTTTCCTTAGGTTTTGAGTTTGTTTCCTTCAGGCTCCTCCATCAGTGGGTGCTGTTATCTTATGCTGGCGATTGGAGTGCTGGGGCTGGGGGGGGGGTCCTGTTCTACGCTCAGCTTTCAGGAGCACCTGTGTAGTCGATTCTCCATGGTCTTCACACCCTCCAGTGGTAGACTGGGTGCTTGTCTCTTGGTGCTCATGATGACAGCAGGGGGTGAAAGGTGTATCGCTTCTCCTGGTTCAGCCTCGGGCTTAGGTCAGGGCTGTGAGTCTCGGAGACAGAGACGGATTGATTGATTTGCACGCGAGTGTTAGTGGCAGTTCTATTTGTAACCATACAGAAGTGTCAACGGTCACGGTTCCTCACTTGGGGAGTGGATCAACAAACTTTGGTGGCCCCACACATTGAATCCTACACAGCAATAAAAAGGAGTACATAGATACACACAATTACATGGGTGAATCCTAAATGCGCTCTACTAAATGAAAGAAGTCGGATTCATAAATCTGTATACATTTTAACTTCCAGTTTAGAAAACTCTGGAAAAGGGAGAAGTTCAAGGTAAGAAACTATGTCAGTGGTTGCCAGGAGCTTGGAGTGGAGGAGGGGATGACAATAACGTGGCCTGAAGGAAATTCTTGTTAGGATAGAACTGTTCTAATCATTAGAGATCTTGCCTTTCAGGAAGAGGAATTTATCAGCACATCACCTACTGCCCTTGGAAACCAAGCTCTGCAGTGTTTCTCTGTGTTGAGATGGGAGGGACTTCCCCGTCCCTTCCCTTCGCCTCCCACCCCGAGTCCCATCAGCAGACCTCTGCTCTGTGTCAGGGTAAGGGTCTACCCAGGTGCTTGGGCTCGCCTGCTCCAGCCGTTTCAGGTCGTCGTTTCGTCTGAAGGAGGGTGTGGGAGGAGAGCTGGGTTCGGGGCCTGGACTGCAGGGCAGCAGGACATCACCCGCACCCCTGGACCACCTTGACACACTCATTGTAACCATCTTGCCCATGCCTTCCGGGTGGAAGCCTGCGGCAAAGAATACGTGAGTGACTGTGAACTCTCTGGGTCTGGAAGTCCCAATGATTCTAAGCTGGACACGCTAGTCTGCACTTGACCTCTAGAAGTCATTAGAATTTTAGATGATTTCTGCCTCACCTTCTGGGGAGGCCACCTCTGTCAGGATTGCTATGTGCTGGGGAAGGTGAGACAGATTGTGTCCCATGTCCCCTTCAGGGGAGTCCATCTTTGGGTATTTAGTTCACTTGGTTGCAGTCAACTCTCTGATGGACTCAAAAATTATGTTTTTGTGGGTTTCCTGGCCTTTCCTTGTCGTTAGAGTGGAAATAAATGTCCTCTGTGATTTTTTACATCCTCTGTGCAAGTGGAACAGCTGTTATTTGAATGTCTGTTATGCACAGGATGCTGGACCATTTCGTGTTTATTGGCTTTGCACTGTGACTCATCCCGTTTGACCAGTGAGCCTGAAAGGTGGAAACCTCTTTGGCCACCTTTTCATGTGGAAGAGTGATGTTCTGGATTCCTCCACAGTCTTTGGGCTGTTGAAGCCCATCCCAGTTCTTCCCCTGGCATTCTGAGTACCACTTGCCTGGGAGGGGCAGAGGACACACCTGTCTGGACATCCTGGGGCAGAGCGATGCAGTCAGAGGGGACCAGGTGTGTTGTCAGAACCTCTGAGTCCATAATGGGATTGACCAGATGTCCCTTCCCTCATGCTGGTTCACACTCTCCAGCCATGTGAGTTTAACCAAAGCCTCCTCAATTCTGGGCTTCCTTGGTGGCTCAAATGGTAAAGAATCTACCAGCAGTGCACCAGGGTTCGATCCCTGTGTCGGGAAGATCCCCTGGAGAAGGGAATGGCTACCCAGGGAATTCCTGGAGAATTCCACAGACAGAGAAGCCTGGCAGGCTACCATCTGTGGGGTCACACAGAGTGCGACATGACTGAGTGATAACACTTTCACTTTCTCCTCAATTCTGGGTCCCAGAATGCTCATCTCTAAAATTAGAGGTGGGACTAAATTCTCTTAGAATGGATGCCCTCCAGACTGTGATGGGCCAGCAAATCTCTCAGCACACAGGTGTTTTCTCATTCAATACATAATAAAAAGGCAGCTGTAGTAGGAGAAACGCTCTGTGTTAAAAGCAGTGCTTGGGTTCAAGAAGGATGTTCAGAGAGGAGGAAACCACAGCTGAACTCCTGCGGTTTTCAGAGTCAGCGCCCCTGTGCCCCCATTTTATCCAGCACAGCTCAGATCTCAGAGGGCTCACTTCCTGGTCTTCCCCCATGTGTGTGCTGGAAGGAAGAGTTTTGTGGGGAAAAAAAATGAAACTCACTCAGAAATTAGAGGGCTTCCCTAGTGGCTCAGATGGTAAAGAATCTGCCTATGATGCAGGAGACTTGGGTTCAATCCCTGGGAGAGGAAGGTCCCTTGGAGAAGGGAATGACAACCCACTCCAGTATTTACCAGGGGGAGGGGCTGGCGGTGGAGAAGGCAATGGCACCCCACTCCAGTACTCTTGCCTGGAAAATCCCATGAACGGAGGAGCCTGGTAGGCTGCAGTCCATGGGGTCGCAAAGAGTCAGACATGACTGAGTGACTTCACTTTCACTTTTCAGTTTCATGCATTGGAGAAGGAAATGGCAACCCACTCCAGTGTTCTTGCCTGGAGGATCCCAGGGATGGGGAAGCCTGGTGGGCTGCCATCTATGGGGTCGCACAGGGTCGGACACGACTGAAGCGACTTAGCAGCAGGGGCTGGCGAGGAGAGGTCAGTTGGAAGAGGTAAGAGGTTTGGGAGACAGAAGTGTTCAATGTCTAGATTGTGGTGAATGTTTCATGGGTGTGTTGTGTCTATTTGGTGAAACTCATGGAAATGTATATATAATTTTGAGATGATGAGTTTATGTTTCAAGGCAATTACATAACTTTATTTTGGTTAGCTTAATATTTTGTTGCACAATAAGTGCTGTTAGTTCAGACCATCTCTATACAATTTGGCTTTTTTTTAATTTTTTATACAATTTTGAAAGGTAGCTTTCCATTTACAGTTATTGCCAAATATTGGCTATATTCCCCATGTTGTCTTACCCTCAGTAGTTTGGACTGTTTCCTCCATCACCCCTATATATTCCCTCCCCCCACAACTGGTAACTGCCAGTTTGTTCTCTATATCTGTGAGTCAACTTCTGTTTTGTTATATTCACTGGTTTGCTACATTTTTTAGATTCCACAAGTAAGTGTTATCATACAGTATTTGTCTTCCTCTGTCTGACTTATTACACTTAGCATAATACCCTCCAATTTCATCCATGCTGCTAGAAATGGCAGAATTTCATTCTTTTTATGACTCAGTAATATTCCATTGTATAAATACACCACATCTTCTTTATCCATTCATTTGTTGATGGAGACTTGGGTTGTTTCCATATCTTGACTAATGTGAATACTGCTGCTATGAACATTGAGGTGCACATATCTTTCAGAATTAGTGTTTTTGTTTTCAGAATTGTATGTTAAAAGGGTGAAATGCATTGTATGTAAATTATATTTAGATGAAGTTGATTTAAAAATTGAGAGCCACTGCTTCAGCTTAGTGTTTCTCAAATTTTTAAATATCCATGTTCCTTCCAATTAGACTAAAAACCTCACACTGATCTTTAGTTACTTTGAAATTCAAAATAAATTGTAGTGGGAAAGAGCAAATCAAAAACAATGGTAGTTTTAGAATCTACTCTGTGAATTCAGAGAAAAGAATAATAAGACATGTACCTGGCTTTCCACCTCTCAGTTTGTACTTGCATTTTATCCATTTGCCTTCATTTGTGTGTGTGTGTGTGTGTGTGTGTGTGTGTGTATGTGAGTGTGAGTATGAGTGTGTAAGATTATATGCTATTGGTGCTGTTGAATTCCTTTGGCTCCACCGTTTCATCTCACTTCTCACCTCCCTGTTTTCCTTGCCTGCCTTCCTGTGGGCAATAATGGGAAAGTTAAGTATGTATACCTACAGTCCAGCCTGGACATCTTCTCATATATAAACATATACACACAGATGTACCTGAGAACAACACATAGTATTATTTTGAAATTTTACTTGTAAACTTAAACAATTGGTTTCAAAATATGCAGATCATGCTGCAATTTGGTTTTTTCAGTTACCACTGAGATCTGCTCATAATGACAAATATCCAGGTCTAGGTTATTTTTCTTCCTGTTGTGCTGCTTGCCATTTGAATGCACCATCATTTACTTCTCAATTCCCGTTTATTCATTATTGTCAGGAACAATGTGGCTATGATCTTGCTTTTACACTCCGAGGGTTTCTTCATGTTAGACCTGCAGCTGGAGGTCCTTGATCAGGGACTAGAACAAACTCTTCCGACTGCCAGTGCACCCCAAGTGCACCCCGAGATCCTGACGATCCTGTATCTATTACTGTGACTCCACGAGAGTCGCTGTTTGAGAAGAGGGGTCCACATATGGTTTCATCAAGGGTCAGAGAGGATATACTTCAGGCTTTGCCAGCCAATGGGGAAAACTGAGCCTACAATGTAGGTATTTATGTAAAACGTAACCATTATAAGATGTAAAAACCATTCTTGGCTCGTAGTCTATAGGAAAGCAGCAGCTGGCTGGATTGGGTGCCTGCACTGGCGTTCACTGCGCCTGCTCTAGACCTTTGCAGTTCTAGACCATCTTCTAGTTCTAGTGTGAATTCATGAATCAATAGATTAATACATGTGTCCACATACACACATGTCCACGTGCACACGCACAAGTGAAGGCATAGTGTTAGAAGTTAGGTGGCCAGCATACACACACTTCCAACTGAGGGAAGCCCTGGCAGAAATGCCAGCCCATTTCTTGCAAAGTTGCTTGTGCCCTTGTTTTGCATGAGCAGCGGGCCTGAGTGTGGCTCTAGGTTCCCTCCCAGCGCCGCCTTCTTCTGAGTCCACTTGGCTGGCCTGGGCCCCTCCCTCTGAGCACAAACACAGCAGGGATGCCAGCCTCTGCGTCGTAGCTTCTGACACACAAGCCCCAGGGTCCGCCTCACCCTGTGAACTCCTCATGAGGACGGGTCACTGTGGGGTGCTTGGAGGGAGAACGGGGAGATGGGCGGTGTTTTGGAAAGCACAGACATTAGGCAGTGCTGAGTGGCTCGACTTCATCTTTCCAAAGATGGAGCAGGGATGGGATACGTGGACAAAGACCCACCCATATTGCTCCCCAAGACAACCAGAGGACCAGGGGTTAGTGGAGCAGAGAACAGGTGATAATTACAGGGGTTTGGACAAAAGCAGTTTTTTTTTTTTTTTTTTAAATAAAGCCCTGGTCCTGGGCTGGGCCATCTTTCCAGTGGGACTACACCAAGAGTCACTGGGACTCTGAAGCTTCGTCTGCTCTTTCCTGTTTTTGAGCAAGGCGTCTCCATAACTTCCTTCTCCAGTGACTGGGAAGCTGCCTCTGGGGAGGTGACCAGCCTGGGGGACTGTGCGAGGTTCCTCACTAGTGTGAGGACAACCATCTTGTGAGGGAGGGTCGTGGGGTCAGGGTGGGGCGTGTAGGTAAACCTGCCCTTTTCCAAGCATCAACTCATGCAGAAGAGCAGCCTTCCAGACCTCAGTGGGTCTCAGATTCTGTCAGTGCCCCCAGGGTGGCTCACCCCAACGCCAGCTGGCCCCTTCCACCAAGCTCCTGCCCCTTCCTGTCCACCTCTGAGACCCCTCCTTGTATTCCCCGCCAGCAAACACCCTCCCACTCCCACCCCAGCCCCACTGGGTCGATGGACTCAGAGATGGCATGATGATAAAGGAGCCAATCGACGCAAGTTCTCAAGACTCAGTGTCTAGAGGGGATGAATCCACCTGAGCCCCTTCCCTGACAAGAGAGCCCCGTGGAGGGGTGAGCTAGAGCACCTAGAGCTGGTGAGGGACCTTGCTTTCTCTTCTGGAACTTTCCATCTTTGCCTGGAGTGGGGAGTTGGCAGGGCTGGGCAGTGCAGTCTTCTATCAGCTGCTTTTTCCATCTCCTGACTTTTACCTAGAGCACACAGCTCAGCCACGGAACCTAGCTCCCCAGAGCTCAGTTTCGCTGCAGCCCACACAGAGGGCTAAATTAGGCTGTTTGCACCTTGGCTGATGTCTTCTTAATGGTTCTGTAGATAATGGTGCCTATCCCCCGCAGAGATGGAATGACGCAGAGGGAGGAACTCAGAGGTGGGATTCCAGTGAGAAAACAAAGCTCCCTAGTGAACTGACCACCCACAAGTTTAAATATTTAAATTCTCATTTTAATGGAGGAGGGAGTTGTCATTACTTATTGTCAAGGCGCCAGTGTTATTCCAGGCTCCCCGCTCAGTAGCAGGGGTTCATCAGAGTCTTTTATTCCCTCTGGCCTTTGTAGCTGCTGCTCCTGGACTGACACTCATGTCTCCCTCCCACTCTTGCCCTGGAGAACTCTTAGTCACGGTACTGACCTCACCCTCGGCGCACTCCCGGGCTCCCATGGCGCTGACCTCCCTGCCTAGGAACATGTCACAGTGACTGTATTGCTCGTGCACTTACCCAAACCCTCCACCCGGTGAGAAGCGGCTTCTTCATTGCTGTTCCCACAGCCTGATGCTCTCCTGGGACCAGATGCAAAGAGAAGGGTCCCCCAGAGCATCAAGGTCAGAAAAACCCTCAAACCAGGGGGCACAGTGAGGAGAGGCGGGAGGCTGGGAGCTGAGGACGTGAGGACCAGGCTTAGGGGTGAGTTCTCCAGGGCTGGACACTGACCAGGAACCATGCCAGGCCGCCTGGACTTGTTCCCCGGCTGCTGGCTGAAGACAAGGAGGTCAGGCAGGGGTTTCAAGGTGGTGGACCCTCGCAGAGGCTCAGTTGGGCAGGCATGACCCTGAACTGGTTCTAGAAACTCCACCTGCTGGACACCAGCTCCAGGGCAGGTCCAAAGGATGGAGCAAACCCAGGAGTGGCTTGGATTTGGACATTTCCACAGCTCAGGCAGGTGAGGCAGACTGGGAGATGCTGATCACCTGGGCAGTCCACCTCTCAGCGAGGTTGGATCCAGGGCTGGGCTGCACAGCGGAGGAGAAAGAACATTGAAGGTGGGGAGGAGAGAATCGTGGACTCCGGGGTCTGAGGAATGCTGGAGAGAAATAACAGCCAGGCTTTAATTAGGTGGATCCCCCAGAAGCAGACCCCAGGCAAGGATTCCAGGGTGAGTGGCTTATTTGGAAGGTGGTGGGAAGCAATGGCAGGAAGTGGGGAGAGGGGCAGCCCAACGTCACCAGTGGATGAGCCAGGGTGCCTGGGGGGATTCCAGAGCTCCTTCTTGCCTCGGAGCCCCCTGCACACATGTCTGGCGCCACGTCCCGCCTGTGTTGGCTGAGAACTGAGGTCCCAAGACAGTGACTTCCTTTCCATCGAGGGTGGTGTGGTGACTTGAGTGTCAGATAAGGTGCCTGCTGAATCTCGATGGGGCCTGAGGGCTAGGGGCGCCAGCGGTTTCAGCGTGCAGACCCCGCCCTGGAGCATCAGACTGCACGCAGTGTGGCAGCTGCACGCAGTGTGCCCACGGGTGCACTTAAACGTGGCTGCTGGCGCACCTCTCACCCTGATGAACTGACTGTGGGGAATTCAGCGGGCATTCCTGCTGGATTGAGGCACCTGCACAGAGACCCTGCCTTGATTCTTCTGCGTCCCCTTGTAGAAGATCCTTGAGGGCTTTTGACTGAATAGAACTGAAGTTCAGCTTGGAAGCATCAGAGATAAGACGGGACCCACAGCTCATCCAAGGGCCCTGAGCCCCTGTCAGGGATCAGAGCTCCCTGGGGGGACTGGTCTCTCCTAAGTCCCCATGAGCAGCCTTGGGTACTGAACAGCCACCCGCCAGGCCCTTTGCACCCATGATTATAGCCTTGACCCCAGCAAGTCACCATTACCCCCGGCAGTACAGGCTAGGGGCAGCTCCTTTGTACAGAGGAGGAGAATGTGAGTCCAATGACCCCATTTCTCCTGAGTCTCTGTTCTTTGGCATCAGTGCCATGTGGGACACTTACCTGCATCTGACCTATTACTGTGAAGGGGCAGCTTGGCCCAAACCTGGGGCTGGTCGTGCTGGGCTCAGCTCATTGCAAGACCCCTACATGTTGAGAAGAAGTGGCAGACCCGACTCTGGGTCTGCTACAGCCCAGCCCTCATTTTACAGTGAGGGGTGTGTTGCCCATCTCAAGGTCCCATAACTGAGTCGGGAGCCCCCCACCCAGAGATGTGCCCACTCCTCCTCCACACTCCGCTCCCCCTGATGGGAGGGCGTTTTCTAAAATCATTTTGCTGATGTAGCCCATTTTCTGGGTTGTATTTCCCCAGATGAATTTTATGTGTGTATGTGTGTGTGTATATTGGGAGGGGGCACATCTTATAGAATTGTCGGGCAGTATTTAGTTTACGAGAAAAGGCCAATTATTGGCTACAATTCTGTGTCTATTAGGGTTTCCCTGGTGGCTCAGCGGTAAAGAATCCGTCTGCAATGCAGGAGACCTGGGTTCGATCCCTGGGTCGGGAAGATCCCCTGGAATAGGAAATGGCAACCCACTCCAGCAGTCTTGCCTGGAGATCCCATGGAGAGAGGAGCCTGGCAGGCTACAATCCACGGGGTCACAAAGAGTTGGACAGAACTGAGCAACTAACATTTTCACCTTCATGGTGGCTATTAGGAAGAGCTTCTCAATGGGACCCAGGGCTGGACCTTGTGCAAGAACTCGGAGGGAGACAGAGGCAGCCTTACCCTCGAATGTCTGCTGCTCCCAAGATGTAAGCAGGGACTGGCAGTGAGAGGGAGGTCCTCAGTCCTGATCCACCAAGCCAGAGTCTCGGGGGGCCTCAGGAACCCCTAGTTTTAACCTGTCTTTGGGTAATTCCCATGCAGCTGCTGCAGGAAAGGCAGCCGGATGGAAGGAATTCTTAATGTACAAACCAGGCCAAACCACTCCTGTCCAAACGGCACACAGCTGTGAGCCAGTGTCCCTCAGTTTTATGATGACAATTGCCCAGATGTTAGAAAGGGCATGGGGCCTCACATCACCCCACAGAGACCCCGGACTTTTGTCCGGGTTGCCTGGCCCTCTGGGGCAGGACCCCCTTCCTTCCTGGCTCAGACTGAAACTCACGTTCCTGCTGCAATCTTCCCAGACCACCCCTGCTTTATCCCCCAGGCCTCCAGCACTTCTCCCCATCTGACGCATGTCTCTCTGTTGACTGCTTAGCGCCCACCCGCCTCTCTCCCACGAGAACAGGAGCTCCCAGGACTCCAGCCCTGTTGTCTACTCCTGGACCCTTAGGGCTCGGCCCTTGGTGGGTACTTAATGACTCTTCCCTCCATGAATGGAGCCCCCTCGTTATTGTTTTCCTTTTGACTGTTGCTCTGTCTCCGGAATGGCGCCAACCTTGCCCAGAGTGTTCGCTTTCCTTGTCTGCCCTGTGGACCAAAGCCTTGTGGATGGAACGGTCTCCTCCCACAGAGACCCCTCTCACCGAGTTCCCTTCGCATTGCAAGAATTTTCTCTGGGGAAATCCTCAGAGGTGGAGGAAACCTCCTTATTCCCAGAGCCAGATCTCGTGCAGAGGTAGATGGGGAGAGGGCAGGGGATGCAGGACCTGGGAGCATCCTTACCTGTTTGGAGACTTTTGCTTGGGAACGCCTCCACTCAGCAGCAATTTCTAGTAATTAGTGTTTGGGTGTGTGAGGACACTGAAGTTCTACTCTCTGAGCAAATTTTAATGATACAACACAACGTTATCAGCTCTATCATTATATTTCATATCAGAGCCTCACCTTCTTTATCTTATAGCTGGATGTTTATACCCTTTTACCAACATTTTCCTATTTTCCCCACCCCTCAGCCCCTGGCAACCACTGTTTTTACTCTGTTTCAATGAATCTGACTTTTAAAAAAAAGATTCCACATGTAAGTGGTACGTGCAGCGTCTGTCTTGCTGTCTGGCTTATTTCAGCCTAACGCCCTCAAGCTGCATCCATGTTGCAGCCAGTGGCAGAACTGCCTTGCTTCCTGCGGTTGAATGGTATTTGATTGTGCATATGAGCCACTGCTTCTGTGTCTGCTCATCTGCTGGTGCAGGTGGGCTGTTTCCGTGTCTTGGCTCTTGTGAACGGTGCTGCACCATCCAGCATTTAGGACAGGAAGGGCCCCCCCCACCCCCGACCCTGCCCCGCTTGGAGGTAGCCTGGGGGTGGGGAGGGAAGAGGTGTCTGTGCAGCTGGTACAGGGCATACACCTCAGCACACGTGGGGGGCCCTTACTTATCTGGGGGAACAGTTCCATTTGCTCTCCTGCATCTTACAGGGGTGGAAGCAGAAATGTTGGGCCAATTCAAGACTTTCCTACTCCCCACTTGTCAGAGCGATGAATTCCCACACCGTCCTGTCCCCTCTCACTCTAAACGGATGAGCGAGTCGGGATTTCCTCATCACACCAAATCCTGACTTGACCTCCCTGAAGTAAACAGTACCCATGGGCCCTAAAATGCTTTTAGAAAAGGAGGAAAGGATTAAAGCTTTTTGCAAAGATAAACAAAAACTCCTGGGAGGCCAGAGTTCAAACTGTTCAAGAGGCAACCAGAAGCCCAGACACGGACTCTTGAGAGAGGGAGTCGACCTAGGGGGGCAGGGGACCCGTGGCGACACTGGTCCTCTCCAGAGGAGGTGGGAGGCTGGGGGGAGCTCACGCAGGGAGTAGGGGAGATGTTCCTAGCTCTTCCCTGGCTCTCTGTTCTCCTTCAGACAGTATCGTCCAGCTGCTTGTTCTCCGTCTCGCTGGAGGCGGGGGACAGCTGCCCAGGCTGTTTTACATCATAGTTTGCAGGCTGGACATGGGGCTGTTTCCAAAGGCCAAATGTTCAAGGCAGATGCACTGTGTTCCTGCTCGGAAACCTGGGGCTTTTTGGACGAGAAAATCTCCCATAAAACATGAGAATTCATCAGATCCAAGGACAGAGGAGTTGCAGACCCAGGTCCTTTCCTGATATGCCCCACAGGGTGTCCAGACTCCTTGCACATTCCTTCCGATGTCAGGAGTGGGCTTGCAGGGTTCCCTGAGGTCGGTCCAGATGGGGCGGGTGGTGTCAGTGACCAGGGCTGGATCCAAACGACACTTGTTCAGAGAAGATGCTCTCTGCTTCATTTGTGGAACACCAGGTCCCATCCTTCCGCCACCCCCCGCCGCCTGGGGCTTGGCAGGAGGGGAGGCTGGTCCAGCCCTGCCAGAGCATCCCGGAATGCAGTCTCATCTCTGGACTGAGTGAGATGCACAAGGACAGTGCTTGTCTAACCCACCTCGCTGCCACCCCAGGATCCTTGGCTTCCACATGGAAAGGCTGGTGCCTCAGGTCAGTGGGATGTTGATTCTTCAGGGCGCCAGCAGGAAGGACAGGAGGTTCTCACTGGTGCCTCTCAGAGGTGTCAGCCATCCTGGGAGAGCTTCTAAGAGACAAGGCTGGGGACAAGCAACCGATCAATGGGGGGAAACAAAGGAGAAACAGTGGTGAGGGTGAAAACTCAGCCCCGTGCCTGAGAATTGTAGCTGAACAGACATGGAACTGTTCCTTACTAAAGGAAGCCTCCGGGGTTGCCTGGGCCAAGGCAGGAATTCTACAGGGCTGCCAGTAGGGTTCATTGTCAACTGTCCGGGCCTAGTGGTGATTACCAAGGGAGGCAGAGGAATCTGCCAGCTTAACGGGATTATTATCCATTTTCACCAGCAGATTTATGTGTCTAACCCAGACTTCAGCCCTGAACCTCAGGTATGTCTGGGCAGCTGCCACGTGGCATCTCTGCTCAGATGTTTGACGGGCACCCAACCCATTCCCGACCTGCCAGCCACCCAAGAGGCTTCCAGCCCTCCCATCTTGACAATGGTGAATCCCTTGTCCGCGGGCTTGGGCAAAACAGCTTGCAGGTGCCCTTGACTCATCAACTGATCCCCTCGCCCAGGTGCCTGGACCTGCAAAGTTTACTGGAGTCGGCCCGTTTCTTGTAGCCTCTGAGGCCCCCACGCTGGTGGGAGCCACAGTGACGGTGGCTTGTCTGCAGTGTTGTTACCCTCTACTAAGTGGTCATCAACTCCTACTGTCTTTGCTCAGCTTCGTAGCTGGAATGATTCTCCCAAGAACACAGGTCAGACTGTGTTGCTCCTTTCCACACCACCGTGGCTTTTCCCTTTGTGCACACCTGCTCAGTCGCTTCGGTCATGTCCGACCCTATGTGGTTCTAGACTGTGTAGCCTGTTGGGCTTCTTTGTCCCTGGGATTTCCCAGGCAAGAATACTGGCGTGGGTTGCCATTTCCTCCTCCAAGTGATCTTCCCAACCCCGGGATCGAACCCGTGCCTCTGGCATTGCGGGCCGATTCTTTACAGTCTGAGCCACCAGGGAAGCCTGGCTTTTCCTTTTACTCAGCCTAAAATCCAGAGTAAATCCTGACTGTGCTTCTGTGTGCTCCGGCCTCCCCCTCTGACCTCCCTTCCCATCCTGCTCGCTAGGTTCCTGCTTCAGGACCTCTGTGCTTCCTGCGCCCTTCCAGCCGGGATGGCAGGTGATGCTCTGCCAACTCTGCTTTGGTGGACGCCCTGGGGCCTTGACCAGCCTCACAGCAGCTCGGCAGACACTCATGCCCGCCTGTATCCCCTCAACACTCACCTTTCTATCACGGGTTGATGGCTTCCTACTGGGGCACATGCTGTTCTATATGAGGCGTCTGCTCTTTGTTCTGTGTGGCTGCTCAAGGCTTGCGTGGGACAGGGCAGGTGGGCTTTGGAGGGCACCCCAGCTTCCTCGTCCTCTGGATGGGATGACTTAGAGGCAGGTTCCGGGTGGTCTCCTGTGACCCTGGCAGGACCGGGTGCCTGCCGGTGGCTCACCAGGGTAACAGACCTGATGACACGTGTTATTTGCTACTGTTCCTCCCTGGTCTCACTTCCCTGACTGCCTATGTGTCTCCTGGGATCACTTTCTGAATAAATCACTTGCTCTCAAATCTTCATCTCAGGGCCAGCATCTGGAGTCAAGTGTGTCTGGTACGGAAGCTTTCGAGGAGGCCATCCCCAGAGCTAGACCCCGTCTGCACTGTGACCTGAAGCTCGACATGGAGTCCCACTCTCTCAGAGAGATTGCTGTTTGTGGCTTCTACACGGGGGAGTGTCTGTGGGTCGTGGAAACATGGCAACAGATACACCACGGGGGCCGAGAAAGGGGTCTCTCTCTGCCCTGCTCCCACCTGCCCTCAGACAATACTACTGGAGTGAATGATTCATCTTCCATCACCCAGTGGGAGAGAAAGGATACCCAGGTTCTCAGTGGGTCATGGAATTTGAGAGCCCAGGCTTTGCCAATTGCGCTGCTAACTATGGCTACAGAACAAACCCCCTCAAACTCAGGGGCTTGAGACAACCACAATATTTATTTTGCACACAGATCTGCAGCTCTCCCCAAGCCCATCTCTGCTCTGTGGTGTCAGCTAGAGAACATCAGAGGCCAGGGCTGGAATCATCATGACTCATGCCAGGAAAGTGATGGGAAGGTGGTGCTCTTGGAGGCCTCCTGGGGCCATCACAGCAGTCGGGACCTGTCCCAGAGGGGCTCCCCTTTCAGGATGGGTTTCTAATGACATTCATAGGGGACTTTGTAATTCCTTCAGGGAAAATGATCAGAATTCTAACTGCTACAGTGTCCACTATATTTTATCACTTAAGAAAAGCTTTTCCCCTCTTTATTTAGTAAAACATGTTTACTTTTGGAAAATCTGAAAACATTGAACGATAAATAAAGAAAATAAAATCACCCTAAATCTTAAGGCTCAGATACACCCAATATTAATAACAAACATAGGAAAGGCATTGAGTATTTGGATTCTCAAATCCAAATTCCAAGTATTTGGATCTCTCCCCTCCTTTTCTAAGACAAGAGTCTTTATTATGCTGGGTGGGGAGGTTGGTGGGAAAGAAATTTGGACAAGCTGAGAGGGTCAAGTTGGTCTCTCTCTGTGGAGGCGTGGAGATGCTCTAAGGCAGAGGAGGTAAGAGATGGGAAGGAATTTGGAGGAGACAGACAGACAGACAGACACAGAGACGGGGGAGAGGGACACAGAGAGGGGGGAGAGGGAGACAGAGAAGGAGAAGGAGAATAAGAAAGTGAGGAGGAAGGAGGTGGACGGGCAAAAGAAGGAGGAGAGGGCAGGGGGGAGGGTATTAGAAGGAGAATATTAGTGAGTAGAAGAGAAAACAGGGAAGCCAGGCACCCGTGGGGTCACCAAGAGTCGGACGTGACTTAGCGACTGAGCAACAATGACAGAGAAGAGAGAGGCGAGTGATGAAGGCTCAAAGGCTGGCAGTCCTGGGGGAGGCCTGAGCAAGGTCAAAAAGAGAAAGGGGAGGAAGGCATCATCTGTCGTGTGGAACAAAAGTTTGAGGAAAGGAAAGGCTGGCAAAAGAAGTATTTAAAAAAACTATCGTCATCACCAGAAACCTTCAGTAAAGATATTACTCTTCAATTCCAGCTTGATAATGAAAGCCATTTTAAAGCCTTAAGCTGACCCAGTTTTATTCGGTATATTTATATCCATCTATATAATCCCATATTATTTTTAAAAATCAAAGTAAAGTCTTATTCTACACATTATTTTATAACCTGCCCTTTTCACTTAACAATATATATATATATAGAACATAATCTTTGATGATCACACAGGACTCCAGTGTTGGAATGTACCATAATTTATCTAACTCATCTCTCATTAGCAAGTTGTTTCCAATTTTTAAAACTATTCTAAGCAATATTGCAAAGAATATTAGTAAGCCTTCATGCACATACATGATGATTTCCTTAGGATGTATTTCTTGAAGTGGTTTTGCTGGATTAATGGGAAATTAAAATATTCTAGGCTTCAATACCCATTACTGGACTGTCTTACAGAAAGATCGGCTAATTATTCTTCTATTGGAAGACTAGCACTCAATCTGTGTTTTTTCCCCCCCTTTTTTTGACTATGTGGCTTGAAGGATCTTAGTTCCCCCACCAGGGATTGAACCTGTCCTCAAGGCATTGGTGTTGAAAATGCCGAGTGCTAACCACTGCACCACGAGGGAATTCCAATCTATTGATTCTAAACTTTCTTCCCTTGTTCTGTAAATATATTCAGAGGTCAATTCAACTAGAATGTAAGTTCCAGGAAGGCAGCAGCCCGTTCTGACTCTTGGTAGCATAGGTCTAAACGCATAAAGGAAACTGAATAAACATGTTGGGATGGATGAGGGATTGGTTGGGTGGATGGATGGATCTAGACTCCTTAAGGTCAGGCATCGACTTCTCTAGAGCCCTCTCATGACTGACAGGCTGCCAAAGGCAAGGTACGTGCCTGACACCAAATCCCTTAAGGAAGTGGGTCTCAGTCCAAACATATTTCCATTGGCAGTCAGACATTCCGCCCATTCTAAGAAAGCAGATTGTTCACTTGACTCTGAACCCAGAAGGAGTCTATGGTCCCAAGAAGGAGTTAAACTCCTGGAAAGATTGGGTCCTCATATTTACTGCATCATCTGCCCAATGAACTCTTTTGGGAAGTTGCCCCTGGGGTGACCTAATATGAGTAAAAGCATTATCTTCTTCCAAGAATAGATCAAACCAGGCTTTGTACACTCCTTTGGACTTCCCTGGTGGCTCAGATGGTAAAGCGTCTGTCTATAATGCGAGAGACCTGGGTTCAATCCCTGGGTTGGGGAGATTCCCTGGAGAAGGAAATGGCAACCCACTCCAGTACTCTTGCCTGGAGAATCCCATGGAGGGAGGAGCTTGGTGCAGGCTACTATCCACGGGGTCGCAAAGAGTCGGGCACGACTGAGCGACTTCACTGTCTTTCTTTAAGATGCTGTGTTGTGGAGATGGAGGGAGGGACGGAAGCATCCAGCACAATGCCCAGCACAGGGCTGGCTCCCGCGTGGTGGCTGTTACTATGCTCAAACCATCAGCATCACTCTTCAGTGGTACCTTGGTCTCATCTACTCAAGAAAAAAGGAAATAATATTTTGCTAATTTTTTAGTTGAATCCTCTCCATGCTGCTGTGAGTCAGGTGTATATATATATATTTCCCCCCATTTTGAAGCTCAGGAAATAGGAGTTTGGAAAGGCAACATGACCTTCCTGGTTTCTCAGAATGACTAGTGTCTATCTGACTTCAACAGAGATGGGTGCAGGGTCAGCATTCGTCACAGCCAACCTCCCTGAGCACAGATGCCCCTGTGATCAGTCAGCAGACAGAGGACAAGGCTGCTGGGATCTTGGGGGCCCAGTGGGTGCCTGAGTGCTTGTAACATTCCTGAGGATAGTGGGGGCTCTTTTGATCACAGCCTCTCTCTGGTGGCTCAGATGGTAAAGTGTCTGCCTGCAATGTGGGAGACCTGGGTTTGATCCCTGCGACAGGAAGATCCCTTGGAGAAGGAAATGGCAACCCACTCCAGTACTCTTGCCTAGAAAATTCCATGGATGGAGGAGCCTGGTGGGCTATAGCCCATGTGGTTGCAAAGAGTCAGACATGACTGAGCAACTTCACCTTACTTCACTTCTCTGACAATGAGGCTTCCCTAATGGCTTAGCAGTAAAGCCTCTGCCTGCAATGTGGGAGACCCAGATTTGATCCCTGGGTTGGGAAGATCCCCTGGAGAATGAAGAGCAACCCACTCCAGTACTCTCGTCTATAAAATTCCATGGACAGAGGAGCCTGGTAGGTTACAGTCCATGGGGTTGCAAAGAGTCAGACATGACTGAGCGACTTCACATTGTCATGGTCTCTGACAATGAGGCAGGCAGAGGCCAACTCCATGTAAGAAAGTCCAGGAGGTCAGCCAGGAGTTGAGATGGCTCAGGCCAGACACCGTCTAGAAGACAGAGATCATCTCCTACAAACGCTCCCTCCCAACATTGGGAGCAGTTTCTGCCAGGAAAGGACGGGGATCAAGGGTTTGTCACATTTGTTCAGTTCAGTTCAGTCGCTCAGTCATGTCCAACACTTTGAGACCCCATGGACTGCAGCACACCAGGCCTCCTTGTCCATCACCAACTCCTGAAGTTTACTCAAACTCAGGTCCATCACATCAGTGATGCCATCCAACCATCTCATCCTCTGTTGTCCCTTTCTCCTCCCACCTTCAATCCTTCCCAGCATTAGGGTCTTTTCAAATGAGTCAGTTCTTCGCATCAGGTGGCCAAAATATTGGAGTTTCAGCATCAATCCTTCCAATGAATATTCAGGACTGATTTCCTTTAGGATGGACTGCTTGGATCTCCTTGCAGTCCAAGGGACTCTCAAGAGTCATCTCCAATATCACAGTTCAAAGGATCAATTTTTCAGCGGAAGCAAAACAAACACACACGCTCATGTTGAAAATGAAATTAGACTGGAGGGGACAGGCTCTTCCTGTCGGTTGATTCCAAGTGTGGGCCTGGCACTTTTTCCTGCCCATATTCACGTGCTTCTTAGTCAGCTTCTGAGCTGAAGGAAGCAGGGAGTCCTGGGCTGCAAGGCAATTAAACCCCAGCGCTTTGATCCTCTTCCGTATTCTCCCAGTGAGGCTGGTGGCAATGGAAAAGGGAATTAGCTCAAGTGGAGTGGTTTTCCCCTCTGAATGTGTGAGTTTTTGCTCTTGGGAACTTTGTTGTGAACCAGATCTCAGAGTCTAAACAACAGCTGTAGCTGCTCTGGAGTGAGGGCTGCAGGATGGCGGTTGGGGTTAGTGGGGGAGAGGTTTGGTTTTCTTCTGTCAACTCTCGGATGATTGCTCCGGGGCAGGTTGTTCTGGCGTCGTAACTTGTCTGGAGGGTGGTACAGAGCAGAGCCAGGCTGTATGTAGGTAGAGGTGCTGCAGCCACACATATACCCCAAACGGCAGTTTATGCTTGTGCTTTGGGACTGGCTCTCTTTGATACCTTGTTCGCTCTTCCCACCTGGTTTCTGTGCGCATATAATTAGGTACTTGACCAATGGCGTCTGTGCAACAGCTGAGGCTGCAGTGTGAATCTGAGTGAGTCATGACCCGCAGGAGCTTCATTTTCCTGACATGGAAAGTGTGAGCCAGTGATGTCGTAGGTTAGGACCATAGTTGTAGAAATGCCCAGCACTTAATGGGCACATGCTGAATTCTCAATTCCATTCTTATCTCTTGGATACTAATTTTCTTTCCAATGCTTACTTGACATGGATATCTTTCAGGTGATGAATTGTAAGGGAGGTCCTGGAAACGTGGGCTGCTTGGACTTGCCTTGCCGCCTTTCCTGAGGCATCCAAGGTCATCTTTTTAGGAAGTCTGAGAGACAAACCTCAGACTGTGTTCATTCTTTCCCAGATGGAAAATGGAAAAATGTGTTCTAGCATCCAAATGTTTGGTCTATAAAACTCTCAGAACATTCAGATGTTTGGTGCTCAGAGGGCGAGGTGCCATGCGAGCATGTGAGTGTCATAAAGTCACAACTGGCCTGGCCGTTGCGATGGTTGGTTTTAATCAGGTATCCAGGAGAAGTAACCCAGACCTTGTGGTTCACTCATTTCTGTTCTCCCTGAGAAAGCCTTATATTTTATCCTTACTCCAAAGTTTATAAAGAAGGCTGCTTTGAAAGTAGTTCATCTGCAGTGGTTGGATGGGAATCTTAGAAACTGTATAAATAACTGATTTTATAAGGATTCGCATTTGGATACTGGCTCCTCATTCGGACCCAACTAGTGAGTCCAAAGGAAATTCTGGATTTGCACTAGAGACAAACGAAAATAAAGTATTTGTTTTCAAGATTATATAGTTTTTTTAAAAGCAGATCCTTCATCTATACCTTAACCAAGAAATTTTCATTTTCCATCTTCCTTAGAATATAGGCTTATTTTCAATGCTATTCACTGATGGAAGTCATAATGTTAAATATTTCTTTGAAAAAAAGAAACTGAAGTTTAAAAAGTCCCACTGTCAATGTTGCCTTCATCCATGGAGGTGGAAAGGGTGCTGAGGATGTGAGATGCACTTGCAATGATGATGCAATTTTTCACTCATCTCATTGTGGGCAGTGCCTTCTGTCCCCTCCTCAGTGCCTAGCTCAGCCATGTGACTTGATTTGACCAATGGGATGTTAGCACATGTGATGAGTGACACAGCAGAGGCTGGGAAAAAGCTTATGCATTGAGGCTTGCCCTCCTGCAGTAACCATGACAGTGTACCTGACCTGCTTAGGGAGTATTAGACCTGAAATATAGTCCCATCTCCCCTCATCCCGGCCAAGGCCAGTGTGACCACCGTGGGAGTCCAGCTGAGAGTAATCAGCCCACCCACAGCTGGCCAGATGCGTGAGCGAGCAGGCACAGCCGAGGCTGGCGGCATGACTCGGATGACCCACAGACTCGGGAGCAGTGATACTTACACCAATGTATATTTTAATAATCATCATTTTAACCTACTGCATTTGGGAGTGTTTTGTTATAGAGCATTGGTGTGGACCCATACATTGTGGTCCACACTGCCCGGTGCTCTGAAATCTCACAGACTCGCCTCATTCACACAAGCTCTGTGATAAGACAGGTGTTGCTCTATCTCTTTGAGCATCACCCGAAATATGGAAAAAAAATCCTCCCATCTGGCAGGATGGTGGGGCAGGCTGATATGGACGACCACCAAGCAACTCATAAACAGCCCGCTTAATAAACAGGGACTACTCCTGGCTTCATCTTTATTTAGAACAGAGCAACTGAGTGAGGCAGGTGATGCTTGGTTGAGGCAACCTGGTTTTTATAGGGCCTCTGGGTTAAAGTCCTTGGGAAAAAGGAGAAAGAAAGAGAGAAGACCCTGGGACATCCTTCTTGGAAAACAGAAGAATATTTACTGCCAGGAAATAACCTTTGAATCCGGACTATCATTTTAACATCATCTTCTGGTCTTTTCTTTTTTTTTTCCTTTCTATTTTTTGGCTGTGTGTGGCATGCAGGATCTTAGTTCCCCAACCAGGGATTGAAGCCATGCCCCTGGAGTGGAAGCGTGGCATCTCAATGACTGGACCACCAGTGAAGTCCCTCATTTTTGACCTTGGAGAGAGGATAAGGTAGGAATGAAAAAGAACAAACACCCAGAGAAATTTCTAGACCAAATTCGTGTCTTTAATCCTGAGCTTTTGGTAACGATGCAGGACCCACTGTCTCTTAAGTGAAGATATTTGAGTTGCAGAGGCAAACATGCATAGTTTAGGAAGATAGACTCCAGCGCGCCAGTGGGCTGTTGAAGTGGACACAAGGAGCTGAGCATCCATGCCTGGCTGATGAGGTTGTAGAGCTGTCCTTTGGGGTTCATTTTGTGTTTGTTTCTGGCTAAGACATGAGGGCTTCCCAGGTGGTGCTTGTGGTAAAGAACCTGGCTGACAATGCAGGAGAAGTGAGAGATGTGTGTTCCATCCCTGAGTCAGGAAGATCCCCTGGAGGAGGGCATGCAACCCACTCTGGTGTTCACTCTAGTATTCTAGAGAATTCCATGGATAGAGGAACCTGGTGGGCTATGGTTCATAGCATTGCAAAGACTGGGACATGACTGAAATGATTTAGCACGCTTGCACTCAAGATATAAGAGAGTTGACCAGTGAGAAACATGTTTGCATATGTTCCAGTATATTTCCATGCTATGAGACCTCTGTATTCAAAAAACACTGTTCAACAGAGGTCTTAACACTTCATCTTTCTGCAGAATTCATCCAGCCTTAGAGTCTGGCTGAACACGAATACTTAAGAAATTACTGTTGGATGGATAAATGAATGGATGAATAAATTCACCCTTGCCTCAAGATGCTAGTCTTCTATGAGGCTGTTGACTAAGCAAGGTTGGGATCTTAGGATGTGCACATGGAAAGAGGGATTAGAACACTTTGATCGGTTCTCTTAGTTGATGAAGAAATAGCCTCGGAGAGGTGAAGTGACTTGGTTTATGTCACCCAGGCAGTGATGTGCTGACTTAGGGATGTGTCTGTGGTAAGAATCCAGCTCTGCCGTCTGCCATGCCAGTGTTCTTCCCATTCTACCTTCTGGTCCCTCACCCAATATTCTCTCTCTCTCTCTCTTTTTTTTTTTTTTTTTGCCAGGTTACAATGTAAGTCCTAGGTAGTGAGCTGGGCTGTTACATATTGCTAGCATTTTACCTTCATTGTGTGGACTGTTTCCTTTAGCAGGTTCCTTGAGCTGTCAGAATTTCCCTAAAGTCCCAGATTTCATAATTATACATATGTATATTTATAATCATTATTATATCATATACAATATAGGAATATATATACAATTATCCAACACTGCAGAAAATGACTTTCTCCATCCATCAGTTAAGCTATGCCTATTCCACTGGGGCCTCACTGTTCCCATGGTAACTAATGCACTGCAAAGTGGGGAGCTCTGAGAGGAACTTGGTAGAGGATTAAAAACAACACCATATATGAACATAAATGAAATGTGACTTTGGAGGGGGCGCGGGAGAGGGCCATAAGGTTCCTAATGGAATGTCTGCTTAGGAAAATCCCCGTATCTGACTCACAGCTTTGCTACTCCTAGTGATCAAAACTCTGTACCATCTGGGACATCACATTCCTTGCTGCTAACAGTGCGGAGGTGCAGAGTAGGTGTTTGCTACCTGGTACTGACAGGAGTGGGCTTCCCAGGTGATGCTGGTGGAAAGAACCCGCCGACCAATGCAGACTAGATGAAAGAGATGTGGGTTCCATCCCTGGCTGGGGAGATCCCCTGGAGGAGGGCATGGCAACCCACTCCAGCATTCTTGCCTGGAGAATCACATGGACAGAAGAGCCTGGCGGGCCAGAGTCCATGGGGTCACAAAGAGTCAGACATGACTGAGCAGCTTAGCATGCACTTACTGACAGGGGTAGAATGGAAGTGTTTGGGTTTCCCGTTTTTCCATTTGCCTGGAGACTTTAGAGACTGTGAGAGCATTCCGGCTCCCCACCCCACTGCACTTGCCCTACTAATCGGCCATGTGAACTAAAGCTGCCCTGCTCCTGGGGCTGACAGTGAATCACCAAGGACCTCATGGAGCTGGACATTGAGCTACCTGGACTTCTTCTTCTTCTTTTTTTAATCTGTTCTTTAAAAATTTTTTTAAATTTAATTAAGATGTTTTTTTCCTATTCTGTTTTGACTTTTCTCTCCTTCGCCCTCCTTTCTTTCTTCTCTTTGGATTTTTCTTTACTGTGAAGCTTCTAGCACCCTGTCCCTGGGACCCCTGACTTTAGGTACTTCGTTGCTGCAGGCACTGGTCTTACCCTCTCTCCACTGCACAGTCCCGCGGCAGCGGCTCTGTGCACCTTGATCCCAGCACCATGGTCAGAGGCTGCCCCATCCATTAGCATAAGCCAGTGGTCCTCAAGTTTGAGTGGCATTGGAAATCTCCTGGAAGGCTGGGCTCCAGTTCCGTAATTTCTGACTTAGTAAGGCAGGTGGCGCCAGCGGTAAAGAACTCTGCTGCCAATGCAGGAGACCTAAGAGACCTGGTTCGAACCCTGGGTTGGGAAGATCCCCAGGAGGAGGGCACGGCCACCCACTCCAGTATTCTTGCCTGGAGAATCCCATGGACAGAGGAGCCTGGCGGGCTACAGTCCATGGGGTCACAGAGAGTTGGACACGTCTGAAGTGACTGAGCATGCACGCACTCAGGGTGGGAACTCAACTGAGAATTTACAGTTCTAATACTTTCCCAGAGGATGCTGCCGCTGCTGCTGCTGGTCCAGTGAGCACACTTGGCCTTAGTCAAGCACGAACCTTTGATCATTTGGCATCTTGTGATTCCCCCTTCTCCATTTTTAGAAGATGCTCTACCAAGCTGCATACACTACCCAGTGCGGGCGTTCTCTGAGCCCCTGCGCAGACCAGCTCTGAAAAGTCAAATCTTGCTTGAGGGCACTGGTAATGGGAAAAAGGTTTTTTTTTGTTTGTTTGTTTCCTTTCTCTGGACTAAGTCAAAGAATTGCTGGAAAGTGAGTCTGAGAGTTTCAGCTGGAGAAGCTGGGCTTGCCTTCACTTGCTTATACTGACCTGAGCTCAGAAGTGAAGGTGAGACACAAACCAGCTTCATATAGCTGGGATGAGCTCACATTTCACTGCCGATGAGCTGAGCCACATCCTTGAGGACAGCCAGGGCCTGGGACTCCCTCTACCCACTACCTAGGAAGGGAGCACTGTCTGTACCAGGGGCAGCTCCAGCCTCCAGTGGATCCTGGAAGCACAGGAGGAGGGGGTCCTCTGTGCTGACACCTGAATTACAGCACAGAGAGGCTGCAGTGGGCATGGGGCAGCCTCCGAGGACATCAAAAGCATATCCACAGGAATAAGTGTTTCTGTATGAAGTGCCCAGAGAGTCTCTGCTGTTTCCCATGCGGTTTTTGGAAACAAAGTATGTGATTTTTAAGAGGGTGGACATCTTATCCTTAAAAGACATCCCCAAGAACATCAATAGGTCCATGTCTAATTTTAGTTGCCACTGGTGGGGGAAGGGGGGCGGGGGAGGGGACAGTCTGTCCAAGCTTCAAGGGGTAAGTGTGTCCTAGGGGTATCTTCCGGAGAAGGCAATGGCACCCCACTCCAGTACTCCTGCCTGGAAAATCCCATGGATAGAGGAGCCTGGAAGGCTGCATGCAGTCCATGGGGTCGCTGAGGGTTGGACACAACCGAGCGACTTCACTTTCACTTTTCACTTTCATGCATTGGAGAAGGAAATGGCAACCTACTCCAGTGTTCTTGCCTGGAGAGTCTCAGGGATGGGGGAGCCTGTGGGCTGCCGTCTGTGAGGTCACACAGAGTCGGACACGACAGAGGTGACTTGGCAGTAGCAGGGGTATCTTCAAGGAGTAGCTGTGCATATGTGTATTGCTGATCCTGTTTACGATGCCAGTCTTCTCGCTGTTCACACTGTGTGTGCTGTTCGATGAACCCTGCATAGGCAAGGCGCGAGCTAAGAGGCTAGAAGAAAATTCGAGGATCCGTAGGAACTGCAGACATGTTTATTCTCTCCTGGCTGGCATAGCAGCAGACAGAACATCACCACACACAACCCTTCTGGGCTTTTCCAGGTGGAGCTGGTACAGGCGGGCCACACCAAGTAGCCCACGGCCCGGTGACGCGCATGCGCAGTGCTATAAATACTCTCACCTGTTACACACTGTTTGCAAAATGTGGGGCCAGAGAGCTAGAACACGCCATCTTTTCTAATTTGCTCTCTCCCCACAGTGTATGTGTGTGTGCATACGTGCACACCAAGCTCGATTTTCTGGTCTCTCCTGGGTGACTGTAGACGGTGGATGGGCACGACCCTCTATTCTGCTGGGCCATCTTAAGAGCTTCAGATGTATTTGGAATCTCACGGAAATCACCGAGTGAATGAGGCAGCACAGAACTGGGTTTCGGTGGAAGCTGTGAGCACCAGGCGGCCCAGGAACTGCTGATGCATGGACGGAAGAAGAGTGGCCGCAAGGAAGACCTGGAGTGTCAATCAGGGTAGTTCTTTGTTAACTGTCTGGGTTGTGGGATTCCCAAACAAAAACCCTGATTCTGCTGCTAAAAAGCTTTCCCAAACCACGGGATTGGGGTCTAAACCCGACTTAGTAAGGGTGAAAGCTTTCCCACAATGCAGCTGTGAGCCAGACTCTCCTTGCCAGTTGTTCAACTCTTGGCCAGAGAAAGCAGGCTGCACTTACCTTGGGGAGCAGATGGGAGTTGAGCCTTAGCTTCAAGACATCCTCCATTCTCTCTGATCCAGTGGAAGAGAAAGCTCCCATCTTGACAACAGCCACCTGCTCAGCCAGCTGCTGGGTGAAGGAAAGTCACATGGTTCTCTCTGCACAGCTTTCCTGGTCATCTGAAGCCAGAGGGGAGCAGCCAGCAGGGACAACAGGAAGAGGTACAGGAGCCACTGAGAGGTACCCTGCTGCTTAAACTGGGTGGGAAAAGTCTGGTCTGTGAAGCAGCGAGGGATTGGTGCTTTGTGGGTCCTAGATGCAAAGTTCCTGGTTCTCAGAGAATAGCAGGAAGGTACTGGGTTGGCCACCTGGAGTCCACCCCTGGAGAGGCTGATTCACTGTGTGCAGGGTGGGTTCTGACATCTGGATGTTTGTTACCTGCTCCCTAGATTCTTTTGGTGGCACAGACAGTAAAGACTGCCTGCAATGCAGGAGACCTGGGTTTGATCCCTGGGTCAGGGGGATCCCCTGGAGAAGGAAATGGCTACCCACTCTAATGCTCTTGCCTGGAGAATCCTATGGACAGAGGAGCCTGGAGGGCTATGGTCCATAGGATCCCAAAGAGTCAGACATGACTGAGTGACTAACACTTTCATTTCTCACTTTCAGTTCAGTTTGGTTGCTCAGTCGTGTCCAACTCTGCAACCCCATGGACTGCAGCATGTCAGGCTTCCCTGTCCTTCGCCATCTCCTGGAGCTTGCTTAAACTCATGTCCATTGAGTCAGTGATGCCATCCAACCGTCTCATCCTCTGTTGCCCCTTCTCCTCCTGCCTTCAGTCTTTCCCAGCATCAGGGTCTTTTTCACTTTAGATTCTTTTAATGCACGGCCAGGCCGAGGAGTCTTTGCCACGTTAGGGCACGTTGCTCTCACGTGAAGGTCATTCACAGCAGGGGCCACTGTAGCCAGTTCTGGCCTCATGGAGGTGGGGGAGGACAGTCACCTGTGGGGCATCCTTCATCCCCCTGTGCCCGGGGACCAGCAGCACTTGTTCTTGCAATTCAGGCAAGAGGCCAGAGTTCTCCGAGAGGACCATCCTGTGATGGGAACAGAAGAGCTGGTTAAAAACTAGATTGGATGGAAATAGCTGCCAGTGACCTTGCCTATGGTTCTTTCATGTCAATTTGAAATGTCCCAAGTTCTGAAGTTTCTCAGGGGAGTAATCAAGGCAGCCTGCTCTCCTTTCTTCTATAAAGCATGTGTCATCCCTCCTCCCTGATGGGATGTTCAAGAATGCATCTGCACTTGGTCCTGTTTCATCCTGGAGAAAATAGAAACATAGACGAATGGAGGAAGGCTTGGCTTCAAGTGGGGGTGAGGCTCCAGGGTGTGAGGTGCAGGGGAGGGAGAGGGGAGGGAGGAGAGGACTGTGATGAGAAAAGAAGGATGTGGAGAGAATGAAGTGGAGACAGAATGAAATGTGGAGAGAAGTGGGAAAGGACAGGCCAGGACGTGGGTGTAAAGAATGGAGGAGGGGAGGCAAGCAGACTCGTGTCTCCTCCTGGATTCCACAGGCGCCAAAGCCGAGCAGGCTGTGCTCTTGGGTCCAGGTGGGATAATAACAGGGATGATACAGTCTGAGCGCACTTTGTGGCAGCTGGACTAGGAGTTTATATGCTTTATACCCAAGCCCCCCATCCCTGTTCAGTTCTGGTTATCTGTTGTTATGTAACCAGCCATTCTCCAGCTTGGTGACTTAAAACAACAATCATTTTATGGTATCTCATGGTTTTGTGGGTCGGAAATTCAGGCCAGGCTCAGCTGGGCAATTCTGCTTCATGCCCATCCATTGAGGTCATTTGGTTGTACTCAGCTGGCGGATGGGCCGGTTTGGAGGGTGGCTTCTTCTTGTGGCTGGTGTCTTGGCGGGAGCGGCTGGAAGCAAGGCCCAGTTGAGCGGTTGACTGGAACACCTACATGTGGCCTCTCCAACCTGTCGCTCGGGGACCCTGAGGGGATGTTCTAGGGGCCAGAAGGCAGCTGCCACTCTTCTTCTGAGCTTGCCCTGGAATCTGCCGAACACTACTCTGCTGTATTCCCTCGGCCATACAAGGGAAGATCCGCTTCAGGCTGCTGGGAACTGCTGCGGGAAGGACGAAGCGGCCGTGTTCCTCCACCTGGCTCACTTTACATTCCCTGTCCGCAGCAGCCATCACCGTCTACAGAGTGTATTGATATTAGGCTCGCTGCTTAATGTTCATCTATCCAAACCCAAATGCAGGCTCCACGAGGGCAAGCATCTTTGTCTATTTTCTTCCCTGGTGTATTTCTTCCCTGAGCACCTAGAATGGCGTGTGGAACCTCGTAGGTGCTCAATGAGTACTTCTTGTGTGGGGACTGAGTTCTATTTCATTCACTCTTCTCACTACCCTTTGAAAAAGCTACTATTATTATCCTCATCTTACAGAAGATAAATGGAGGCACAGAGAGGGAAAGTCACTTGTTCACAGTCACACAGCTGGTGAGGGGCAGAGCCAGGGCTGGATCCCAGGTCTCTCTGACGTACTCTTGCTGGTCAGCGACTCAGTCGATGCCAGCATGTAAGAGGGCAAGTGAAGGATAGTGATCTGGCCTTCCCTTGCTTCTCAGGCCACAGAAGTGACTGGTGGGCATCTGTAGTTTCCCCTTGAAGAGGTTCTTCTTATGCATTAACTTTGCCTTCTTTTTACCGGGAAGACCTGCGGGATGATGGCTGTGGAGTTGAGCTGTGTCCTTTTTCAGCGCTGGCCCTGAAATCAACATAGAGGCCTTGGATGTGAGAGACAGTCCTAGTTTGCTTGTGAAATCCTGCCCAGCTGAGCTGTGATGAGTGGCAGCCATCTGCACTCCTGTTGAGTGATTCTGTGTAAAACCCTCCTGGCTGTATGTAGACGTGACACACGGGCTTTGTGTTTATCAAGACGGTGGCATGACCCAAGGGGGCAGTGTCGCTGAGGTCACCCCAGCAGGCGGAGCCTGGCCTCCACAATCTCTCCTCCCAGATGTCAGGCAGCCTGGGCCTCGTGTTGATTTCGGGGCCAGTGCTGAGAGAAGCCACAGCTCGCCTCCACAGCCTTCATCCTGCAGGTCTTCCTGGTAAAAAGAAGGCAAAGTTAATGCATAAGGAAAACCATTTCAAGGGAAAGCCCCGGACCCCCACCCAGTCACTTCTTTGACATGAGAAGCAAGGAAAGACCAGTTCATGACTCTTCGCATGCCCTCTTCCATCCTGGCATCTCCAGGGAAGCCAGTCTCCCTGGATGCTCTTTGATTTTGTCACCTCTGGAACGACTTCGGTGGAATGATGTCATGTGACCTTGTTCAAATCTGATGAAACCCTTTGTCTAAGTGTGAGCATGTTGGTGCATGTGACCTCCTCCAGGCTGGAGGAGGGGGCTCTCTGGCACTTGGAGACGCTCTGTGGCTTGTGGGACTTTCCTCCTTTGTCCTGGCTCTGAGAAGCCCTTCCTTCACTGTCCCCTTTGCAATGACGCAGCCCTGTGTCGGGGCTGACCTGATTGCTAACTGGTGGTCCTGGCCCCCTGTGGGGAGAGGTTTGCAGGGTGATTCCAGGTAGATGATGGAAGCCCCAGTCTAGGAGGGCTGTGTTTATAGATGGGGGAGCTCCTAAGGCCTGTAGGAGGTGGCAGAGAGATGTCCCTAAGGGGGATGGGTTCCAACAGTCTCATGACTGGGGGTGACATTAGGAGCCAGGAAAAAGCTAATCAGCAAATGAGAGATGAGGACAGATCTGAAGCCCAAGGCTGGGGCCATTCATTCATCCTTGGACTTGTTCTTTCAGCACCGTTTACAGAGGGCCGGCTGGGTGGTCAGTAATGTGCTAGGTGCTGAGAGTGTAAAGGTCAACCAAACAGTCCTGTTCTCACCCGCATGGAGTGTGCAGCCTGTCTGGGGAGGCTACAGGTGAACAAGCGGACAGATACAAGCTTGCAGGTGTGGTGGGTGTGAGAGAGAAGGAGGGGGGCTGTATATGGGGATGCTTTCTGAGGCGACCCAGGGGAAAATACAGCTGAGTTTGAAGAAGGGTGGTGGAAACAGTGTTCTAGCCAGTGGGAAGGGCGTTTGAGAAGGTGATAGGAATTTGGCGTGTTTCTGGAATTGAGCAAAGGCTTGCGGGGGAGGCAGATATTATAGAGAAGCATGGTGGGGGCGGGGGGGGCTCTGGCACAGACATGCCTCAGTAGGATTTTATGGGCTCAGCAGTCACTGCTGCAACTTGTATCCCAGTAACTTCTTAACTGTGCTATGCAGCTTCTGATTCTCTGTGGAGAAAACAGGGCAATATCTACCTTTCTGTACTTCTGGATGCCTCTTCCAGGAAGCCCCTCTAGATTCCCCACCAGAATCCTCTAGGTTTCTGGACTGGTTCCTGCATACACAGCACCATTAACTATCATGTGTGCTACGCATCTGCTCCCATACAAGACTTTGCTTTAAAGACAGGGTTGCTTTTCTTCATCTTTGTGTCCCTAGTGCCCAGAATATAGCCAGGCACACTGTATCAAACCAGTCAATCCTAAAGGAAATCAACCCTGAATATTCACTGGAAGGACTAATACTGAGGCTCTAATATTTTGGTACCTGATGTGAAGAGCCAACTGATTGGAAAAGACCCTGATGCTGGGAAAGATTAAGGGCAGGAAGAAAAGGGGGCAACAGAAGATAAGATGGTTGGAGGGCATTACTGAATCAGTGGACTTGAGTTTAAGCAAGCTCCAGGAGATGGGGAAGAACAAGGAAGCCTAGAGTGCTTCAGTCCATGGGGTTGCAAATAGTGATTGAACACCACCACAGTGTATGAGCGTGATAAACCCTTGGCAAATGAAAGATGACCTGGGCTCTACCTCTGTGTCACAAAACCTAGCAGCCTTGGATGGCCACTTTATGATGTGCAGATGCTGGGGCTTGGGATTCCAGACAGGACCTGGTGAGGATGCCTTGTGTCTGCTTCCTGACATTTGAGGCCTTAACTTCTCCCGCTTTTCTGGGAGGAAGGAGAATCCAGTCTGGGGAAGACTCCATGGCCGGAGGCTGGATCACCGGGAGGACCTGCCCTTCCCACGTGGTGGCTGGACCTGGGCAGGCTACCGACCAGGACTGTGCACACCCTCTCCGTGTGGCCTGGGTGGCTGGGTTCCGTACGCAAAGGCCCCCGCCCTCAGAATCAAGGGCTCCTGCATACAGGATGGACGCCACATTGGCTTTTCAGAACCCACCTTGAAATCACCCACTGTCACTTCCACCACGTACTCTGGGCTGTGAGTGACAAGCCCATGTGTAGACCCAGCTGTGTCTAAACTCTGCTCTGTGGATGGCCGTCCCTCCCGTCTCTTCCCAAGGTGAACTTGTGGCCGTCCTCCTCCAGCAGGTTGGCAGGAGGAGAGTTGGGGTCCCTGAGGTGCTTGTGGGCACAAGAGGACTCTCAGGTGGGGACACAGAGTCCTTGGGACCGATCATGTGCCATAGACAAGCAGAGCGGGGCTGAGACATGGGTTTCTACATCTTCTCCATCTTCTGTACCTTCCATAGCCCCTGCTCAGAGCTGAGATGGGGCCGAACAGACTAGCCACTGACAGACCTGACCTCCTGAAGTTTCAGCACAATGGCCATACCCATTACATTGCTGGGCAAACTGAGGAGCAGAAGGAGCAAGATAAAACTTATCTTAGGACCAGACAAAGGAAGTTTTGGGGTGAAAATTCTCTTTCTACCCCTCTCCTACCTCTGCAGGCATCACTTCTACTAGGTGAATTTTACCACCCCATGGCTTTCCAAACCCTGAGTCTGTGGCCTTTTGGGGGCTGTCAGGTCTTTTAAATTTATGAACGAAAAGGACTTCCCTGGCGGTCTAGTGATTAAGACTTCACACTTCCACTTGGGGGTTGGGGGGGTGTGGGTTCAATCCCTGTTGGGGAAGTTTCACATGCCGCAGCCCGTGTGGCCATCAATCAATCTGTGAAAAAAAAAATTACAAACAAGAAGTTGAGGGACTGTCCCCAAAAGAGACGGTTTGCTTTGTTTGGCAGTTTGGACAGCAAAATCTGACCTTTGTGTTGTTATCACCCACTGCAGATAGCACAGAGGCAGCTCTGGGCAAGGAGATCCAACCAGTCCATCATAAATGAAATCAGTCCTGAATATTCATTGGAAGGACTGATGCTGAAGCTGAAGCGCCAATACTTTGCCCACCTGATGGGAAGAACTGACTCATTAGAAAAGACCCTGCTGCTGGGAAAGATTGAAGGCAGGAGGAGAAGGGGATGACAGAAGATGAGGTGGTTGGATGGCATCACTGACTCAATGGACCTGAGTTTGAGCAAGATCTGGGAGTTGGTGATGGACAGGGAAGTCTGACATGCTGCAGTCCATGGGGTTGCAAAGAATCGGACACAACGGAACGACTGAACAAGAACAACAAGCGCTGGCACTTCTCACAGGAAGAGACAGGGTCACTGTCCTTCTAGAACTTCCCATGGGCCCTTGGTCTTTAGGTGGTGTCGTGGCACAGCCTGCAGGGGACTAAGGAGTGGGACCGCCCATCCTGATGGTGCTGGGAATTCAGATAAAGAGGTTGGAAGGCACGCCCTCCTGCCCCTCAGTGTCCGGGTCTGGGGTAGTGACCTGTGGCTCTGGGTCTTGGACCTTTATCCTGCCTGCCGTTGGTCTGCTCAGCGAACAAGAGAGAGGCTGGGGAGAACACACGAGAGCTGGCAGCCTTCCCATCCTCACCACCGATTGCTGTGACTTGTCAGGAGATGGCATGGAACAGACCTGGGGAAATGGCTGGCCTCTGCACTGAGGTCTCCACTCCCCTGGGGCCTGACTCCATGTCCTTGCCTCTCCTTCCTTGGAAGGGAAGAGTGGGTGCAGGTTCTAAAGCAAGACCACCCGAAACCCCCTTGCTCAGCTGGGGAGAACTGGTGGCCTCTGCGCTGGTAGAACTAAAGGGCTGCCCAGGATAATCCAGAAAAAGCCACTCCTCTCAGGATCCTTAATTTAATCACCCCATTTGCCATGGGAGGTCGTATCTGCAGATTCCAGGGGCTAGGAGTCGGTCGTTCTCTTTGGGGCCACCATTCAGCCCACGACAGATGGGAATCATAAAAGATGTGCCTTGCTCACTGCACGAAACTAGTTGGCAAGGTCCAAGGATATTTGCAATAAAATGTATGTCAAAACCAAACAGTTCCCTTCAAACCTTTCTTAGTGACTTCTCGAAGAACGCAAGAGGCAATGTAAAAGTGAGTTTTTGCCCTGACAGCAAGGATGCGTGGCATGCCACCTCTGAATATGGGCTGGAGCAGGAGAAATGTGTTCTGGCCACTGTCCCTGGGGTCTTACCAACCTGGCGGCCTCTGTTGGTGTCACAGCCATGCTCTGATAGCAGCTGCTTGAACTGATAAGTGTCTTGCTGAAAAATTAAGACAAGGCTAAAACAATGTGAGGCTTGTAGCTCTCTCGCAGTTTTGCAAGCTCAGCAAAGATAACTGGATTTGCTGTGTGTGCAGAATACTGTTCGCTCTGTAGCAGGGAGGGAACATAGGGATGTTTGAGCTCATGGTGTTTTTTCATCAGGAGAATCCAGTGTCCATATTAATGGCAGAGATGAAGGAGGGCCAGGCAGGGGACTGCTGAAGGCTGTAGGGGGAGAGGTAAGGAGAGGGGATACTGAAGATGACCATGGGGCTTCCTGGTTCCAACTGGAATCACCTGGAGAGTTTGAAGTCCTGACCCCCTGGGCCCTATCCCAGAGCTTCTGATGTAATCCTGAGTGTGGTCTGGGCAGAGGAGATATTTTACAACTACCGGGATGATTCTAGTGTGTTTTAGTCCATGTTCAACATCCCTGCATGTTCAAGGCTCTGGTTAGGGCCAGGTTATAGCTGCTCCAGGTGTGGTGGACATGATGGTCTCAGGGTAATCCTGAGACGATGGCCCTGTGCTGTTTCTAACTCACTGGCATGGGGGTGGAGAGAGGGTCAGTGACCTGGACTGGATGAAGCCTGGGGCTGGGTTTTGTCCTCCCAGTCTGCCCACACGGCTCACACGACTTCTGGGAGAGTTGGACCTTGGCCTAATGGAGGGGGTCCATGTAGGCCCTCAGCACCCACTGCAGCCACATGCCAGGTTAGAGGTGTCCTTGGGTGGGAGGGCTGTGTCCTGTGAAGCAGCAAAGCTGGTAGGGCCATTCACCAGGCCTCACTTCTTGAGCTTAGGAACCTCCCTGGAGACAGAGAATTTGGGTCTGAGGGCGGTTGTAGACTTTGGGCCTCAAGAGGGTGTGCCCCTTCTTGGCATATGTATGCATGTGAGCATGCATACACACACTGACACACACACGCACACACACACACTCTCTCTCTTTCTCACCCAGCAGGGAAGGACGATGGTGGCCATTGGTGCTCAGGCTCTGAGCTTCTCCACACGCTCCTGAAACCCCATGCAGAAGTTGGGGTCCAATGGCAGGGCATACTTGAGCAGGCCACCCTGGTGGGGCAGCCCCTTTGTGCACCAGCCAGCCTCTGCAGGGCCAGGTAGACACAGGGAAGTGTCCTCATGTGTTCCTCCAAGTCCGTTGGGGTCTTTCTGGGCCCCTGAGATGCAAGCAGATCTGATCGTCTGCAGTGGGGAGGACCTGGTGTCTCAGGTGGTAAAGAATCCGCCTGCAATGCGGGAGACCCCGGGTTTGATTTCTGGGTCAGGAAGATCCCCTGGATAGGGGATAGGCTACCCACTCCAGTATTCTTGGGCTTTCCTGGTGTCTCAGACGGTAAAGAATCTGCCTGCAATTCAGGAGACCTGGGCTTGATCCCTGGGTTGGGAAGATCCCCTGGAGGAGGGCATGACAACCCACTCCAGTATTCTCAGCTGGAGAATCCCATGGACAGAGGAGCCTGGTGGGCTACAGTCCATGGGATCACAAAGAGTCAGACACGGCTGAGCGACTAAGCACAGCACAGTGGGGAGGACATGGAACCTGTGGGAACCCAAACCTGCTGGGAACAGGGCTGCAGCCCAGAAGAGGGCAGGATGGGCACCCTGATGGGCCCCAGGCTGGGTAGGTACAACCACAGTCCACAGAGCTTCTGCCCACTCCTGGATGCCTGTGTGCCCACCTCCCTGTCTCTCTGCCACCAGGTTTATCTGAGCTTTCCAGGGAAAAGGAAGGTGAGGGAGAAAGGCTAAACCTGCCATGACTGAGTTGATCCTGGTATCTGAGGTAGACTAAGCTTTCTCACCCGCATTGGGAGGAGTGGGGTCCGATCTCGTGACTACCTGACAAGACTGTACTGGTGCCCACGTTCCGGATCTGAAGTTTCACACCCACTGCTCTGAGCCTCTGCGGGTCTCTGGGAACTCATCACCCGCTAGGCATCTCCACTTTCCAGGGTTTCTGCAAGCTCTACCCAAAGGGTAGAGAGCGGAGTGTTGCAAAGGTGAGAGGTCATCTGGGGAAGAGTATTCCTTGGGTGTCATCATGTCTCAGATGAACATGGAGCGGGTAATCCTGAGAGGACGGCCCCGTGCTGTTCCTAACTCAGTCACTGCCACACAAACTCCCAGACATCATCTCCGGTCAAAAAAGCTCCTGGGCAAATCACATTGGCTAATTCTTCTAATTGTAGGGATTTTTCTTTTTTTGGTAAGCCCATAGATATTGCCCTGGGAAGTTATCCCAACATGAGGCTGTCAAAATGTTACACTATCGTGTTTCAGAACACATCTTTACTTTCACAAAGGAGGGCGGCCATTGGCAGCTTTTCTGTGCGCGGTTTGGCCACTTGAGGAGCAGCGTTTCAGCCAGTAGGTCCTCCACCCCTGACACCGGCCCCGCCTCCAGGATAATTACTTTATAATTATTATAAAGTAGTTATCTTCCAATTAGGGGCTTCCCTGGTGGCTCAGACAGTAAAGAATCTTCCTGTTATGCAGGAGGCTCCGGTTTGAACCCTAGGTCGGGAAGATCCCCTGGAGAAGAAAATGGCAACCCACTCCGGTACTCTTGCCTAGAGAATTTCATGGACAGAGGAGCCTGGTGGGCTACAGTCCATGGGGTCACAAAGAGCTGGACATAACTGAATGACTGATACACAGATTTTTTTTAAAGTGATTTCATGTTTGAAGAACCAAAAGTGTGTCTTGCAAAATGCAAATACTCCAGTCATTCCTGCCCCAGTGATTTTGAATTTCTGTCCTACAAATAAAATGGAGACTATCTCAAAAAGAAAAAGAAAATTTCTTGTCTATACACCATGCATGGGACCTGGGGCAGGTGATTCAATTAGTTGGATTTATGAGTAGAGGGTGCTCCTTGTTCCTAACTGGAGGCTCAGTCTGAGTGGGGGCTGCTGGGCTGTACACTCTGACCCCTCAATTGCCTGCCTTCTACACACTTGTTTCTTCAAGAGCCTGTGCCCCTGGGTCTGAGGTTGAGTGAGATCACCCATGTGTTAGGTGATTTTATACCATTTTTGCTTTAAGGATATCAAACCCCCATGGTGACCACTGGACTCTGATTATATCCATGGTGGACGCCAGGACATGGCCCATTCTCCCTCCAGGAAGGACTTGCTTCCATCTCCAGGGAGTGCAGTCAGCGGGTGACTCGGCTGTCAGCTCCTCCTGGGTCACACCCCCAGGGATGACCTACGTCTGCGGTCCAGTGACTGAGTGAGGTGGAGAGTGAACCTGGGGCAGCTCCCTGCGGGTGGGGCCTGCCTCGCAGGTGACATTTCTTCTGTCCAGTCCTACTTCTTCCGCCTGCCTTTCACGGTACTGACCCCTCATGTAATTGGTGGCTTACTCACTCAGTCGTGTCCAACTCTTTCGACCCCGTAGACTGCAGCCCACCAGACTTCTCTGTCCATGGGATTCTCTGGGCAAGAACCCTGGAGCAGGTTGCCATTTCTTTCTTCAAGAGATCTTCCCCACTCAGGATCAAACCCGTGTCTCCTTATAAGCAGATTGCCTGTCTATCATGGTTTCCTCTGTAAAATAAACATGTGAAAATGTCTCCTCGGGGAAGCTGGTCCCATGTGCCCGGGAGTGACTAAATACCGTGAGGAGGGTGGCAGGGCAAGTGAGGGATGCGGAGTTAGGAGCCGGATCCCTCTTCTGTGCTCCTCCCCTGCCTCAGCAGAGAAGAGATATGCTGGAAGGCAGGTCCACGCCCTCTCCTCTGTGGCCCGGCACTTCCCCACATGTATCTGTTAACTACTGCTGAGTGACAAACCACCCAAAACTCTGTCTTTGGGCCAGTTCTCAGGGGCTGGCAGGGTCCTGGTGGAGGGTTTCTCATGGAGGGGGGTGTCTGGGGTCACAGTGGCTGAGGAGCTCTTGTTCTGGCTCACTTTCTTCCACCCTTTCACTCTCTGTGTTACACACCTGAGGACAAGAGCACCCTTCCTTCTGTTCTCGCCCTGAAATGCTGCAGGCACCAGAGAGAGAACCATGAACCACATCAGGTTCCCTTCTACCTGGAACTCAGTCAAGGACGCAGCTGGAGTCATGGCCCCAACTTCCCTCCAACTCCTGATCACATGATCTTACTGGAGGATGTCCAGCCATGTACCCTGCATCCTGTCCATCACATAGGCTGCCACATGGCTGCTTGGTAGCACATTATATAAATCCTACTAGGTACACCTGTGTGTATCTGTGTACCTCTTCCTCACAAGTCTCCTTTGCTGGCCTTGGAGCTATTAGGTGAATTCTCCTACCTTCCCTTTCTCTCCTGGGTCCTTTTAATTTTTTTGTAATTTTATTTTGCTTTTAAGTACTGATTAAAATTTTTTTAGTTTTAATTTTTAAGTTAACCTACAGTAAATGAACTCTTGGGAGCAGAGAATTTGACTTTTGGGGCATGTCATTCTATGAATTTTAACATGTCTATAGATTCCTGTAACTACTGCCATGACAAGGATAAAAAATAGCTCATTAACCCCTAAAACTCCCTTACGCTACCATTTTTTAGTCTTGCCCTTCTTCACTGGATCCCTGGCAACCACCGATCTGTTCTGCATCACTACCTTCGCATTTCTTGAGACTGTCCAAAAAAATGGAATCTTACATAACTTTTAAAGACTGGCTTCTTTTATTCAACATAATGGTCCTGAGGTCCCTCCAAGTTGATGCAAGAATCAATAGTTTATTATTATTATTTTTTATTGATGAGTAGGGTTCCATTGTATAAACATACCAGTTTGTTTATCTACTCACCCACTGAATTGAATTGCTTCCAGTTTGGGGGATTATGAATCGGACTGCTGTAAACATTTGTGTACAGCTTTTTAGTGAACATAAATGTTCATTTCTCTAGGGTAAATACTAAGAGATGTGTCGTGTTTAACTGGGTACATGTTTAGCTTCATAAGAAACTGCCAAACTGTTTCCCAGAGCGACTGAACCATTCTGTATTTCTCCCGTAATCATGGTGCAGATTCTTGCCAGCGTTTGATATCATCAGCTTTATGAGGTGTAACTCACATACCATGCAATTCACCATTCAAAGCGAACAGATGGGTTTTATTATATTTGCAGATACTTGCAACCATTGCCGCAGTCAGTTTTAGAACATTTCAGAAATAAATCTTGGGGTCTTCCCAGGTGGTCCAGGGATTAAGACTCATCTTCCAATGCAGAGGGCGAGGGTTCAATCCCTGGTCAGGGAACCAAGGTGCCACATGCTGTGAAGTGCAAACAAAAATTTAGAAAAAAAAAATCTTATATCCATGAACTCTTAATCTATGACCTCCCATTCCCTTCACTTCCTCCCTTTCACCCCAGTCTAAGCACCACCAATCTACTTTATATTTCCATAGATTTGCCTATTATGGACATTTCCTATAAATGGAATAGAAAATGTGACATTTTCTTTCATTTCGCACACAGTTTTCAAGGTTCATTCATGTTGCAGAATGTGTCAATACTTCATTCTATTGTCAATATTTTGTTGTATTTTACAGCCAAATTACATCCCATGGTATAGAAATACTATGGTTTGTCTATCTCGTCCTTGATTGATTGACAGTAGTTCCGTTCAGCTCAGTCATATTCAACTCTTTCCAGCCCCATGGGCTGCAGCACACCAGGCTTCCCTGTCCATCACCAGCTCCCGGATCCTACTCAGACTCATGTCCATCACGTTGGCGATGCCATCCAACCATCTTATCCTGTCATCCCCTTCTCCTCCCACCTTCAATCCTTCCCAGCATAAAGGTCTTTTCCAATGAGTCAGTTCTTCGCATCAGGTGGCCAAAATATTGGAGTTTCAGCTTCAGCATCAATCCTCCCAATGAATATTCAGGACTGATTTCCTTTAGGATGGACTGGTTGGATCTCCTTGCAGTCCAAGGGATTCGCAAGAGTCTTTTCCAACACCACAGTTCAAAAGCATCAGTTCTTTGGGGCTCAGCTTTCTTTACAGTCCAATTCTCACATCCATACATGACTACTGGAAAAACCATAGCATTGACTAGATGGATCTTTGTTGATAATGTGTCTGCTTTTTAATATGCTGTCTAACTTGGTCATAGCTTTTCTTCCAAGGAGCAAGTGTCTTTTAATTTCATGGCTACAGTCACCATCTGCAGTGATTTTAGAGCCCAAGAAAATAAAGTCTGTCACTGTTTCCATTGTTTCCCCATCTATTTGCCATAAAGTGATGGGACAAAATGCCGTGGTCTTAGTTTTCTGAATGTTGAGTTTTAAGCCAACTTTACTCTCCTGTTTCACTTTTATCAAGAGGTTCTTTAGTTCTTGTTTGGTTTCTGCCATAAGGGTGGTGTCATCTGCATATCTGAGGTTATTGATATTTCTCTCGGCAATCTTGATTCCAGCTTGTGCTTCATCCAGCCTGGCATTTCACATGATGTACTCTACATATAAGTTAAATAACCAGGGTGACAATATACAGCCTTGACATACTCTTTTCCCAATTTGGAACCAGTCTGTTGTTCCATGTCCAGTTTTAACTGTTGCTTCTTGACCTGCATACAGATTTATCAGGAGGCAGGCCAGGTGATCTGGTATACCCATCTCTTTAAGAATTTTCCAGTTTGTTGTGATCCACACAGTCAAAGGCTTTGGTGTAGTCAATAAAGCAGAAGTAGATGTTTTTCTGGAACGCTCTTGCTTTTTCCATGATCTAGCTGCCGCTGCTGCTGCTGCTAAGTCTCTTCAGTCGTGTCCGACTCTGTGCAACTCCATAGATGGCAGCCCACCAGGCTCCCCGGTCCCTGGGATTCTCCAGGCAAGAACACTGGACTGGGTTGCCATTTCTTTCTCCAATGCATGAAAGTGAAAAGTGAAAGTGAAGTTGCTCAGTCATGTCCGACTCTTAGCGACCCCATGGACTGCAGCCCATCAGGCTCCTCCGTCCATGGGATTTTCCAGGCAAGAGTACTGGAGTGGGGTGCCATTGGCATGATCCAGCAGATGTTGGCAATTTGATCTCTGGTTCCTCTGCCTTTTCTAAATCCAGCTTGAACATCTGGAAGTTCATGATTCACGTACTGTTGTGGCCTGGCTTGGAGAATTTTGAGCATTACTTTGCCAACTTGTGAGATGAGTGCAATTGTGCAATAGTTTGAACATTCTTTGGCATTGCCTTTCTTTGGGATTAGAATGAAAACTGACCTTTTCCAGTCCTGTGGCCACTGCTGAGTTTTCCAGATTTGCTGGCATATTGAGCATAGCACTTTCACAGCATCATCTTTCAGGATTTGAAATAGCTCAATTGGAATTCCATCACCTCCACTAGCTTTGTTCGTAATGATGCTTCCTCAGGCCCACTTGACTTCGCATTCCAGGATATCTGGCTCTAGGTGAGTGATCATACCATCATGATTATCTGGGTCATGAAGATCTTTTTTGTATAGTTCTTTTGTGTATTCTTGCCACCTCATCTTAATATCTTCTGCTTCTCTACATTCATACCATTTCTGTCCTTTATTGTGCTCATCTTCGCATAAAATATTCCCTTGGTATCTCTCATTTTCTTGAAGGGATCTCTAGCCTTTCCCATTCTATTGTTTTCCTCTATTTCTTTGCACTGATCATTGAGGAAGGCTTTCTTATCTCTCCTTGCTATTCTTCGGAACTCTGCATTCAAATGGGTATATCTTTCCTTTTTTCCTTTGCTTTTAGTTTCTCTTCTTTTCACAGCTATTTTTAAGGCCCCCTCAGACAACCATTTTGCTTTCTTGCATTTCTTTTTCTTGGGGATGGTCTTGATCCCTGTCTCCTGTATAATGTCATGAACCTCTGTCCATAGTTCATCAGTCACTCTGTCTATCAGATCTAATCTCTTGAATCTATTTCTCACTTCCACTGTATAATCGTAAGGGATTTGATTTAGGTCTTACCTGAATAGTCTAGTGGTTTTCCCTACTTTCTTCAATTTAAGTCTGAATTTGGCAATAAGGAGTTGATGATCTGAGCCACCGTCAGCTCCTGGTCTTGTTTTTGCTGACAGGTATAGAACTTCTTCATCTTTGACTGCAAAGAATATAATCATTCTGATTTCGGTGTTGACCGTCTGGTGATGTCCATGTGTAGCGTCTTCTCTTGTGTTGTTGGAAGAGCATGTGTGCTATGACCAGTGCTTTCTCTTGGCAACTCTGTTAGCCTTTGCCCTGTTTTGTTTTGTACTCCAAGGCCAAATCTGCCTGTTACTTCAGGTAGCTCTTGGCTTCCTACTTTTGTGTTCCAGTCCCCTATAATGAAGAGGATTGACAGCAGGGTTCTATCCAAAAATTTGCAATTGTGGTAATCTTTCGGTGAACGTTTGTGTACAAGTGTTTTCGTGGATATATGTTTTCAGTTCTCTTGGATATATACCTAGGAGTGGGGTTGTTGGTTCATATGGTAACTCTTATTTTGTTTTTGTAATTGTAGCCTCAGACTCAGTAATTATTAGAATATTTGATTTATTTTTGGCTGTGCTGGGTCTTTGTTGCTGTGCTGACTTTTCTCTGGTTGCAGCGATTAGGGGCTACTCTCTAGTTGCGGTGCGTAGGCTGCTCACTGCGATGGTGTCTCTTGATGTGGAGCTTAGCTTTAGGGCACAGGGGCTCAGTTGCTGCGACTCCTGGGCTCTCGAACACAGACTCAGTAGCTGTGGCACACGTATGGGCTTGATTGTGCCGCGGCATGTGGGGTCTTCCTGGATCAGGAATTGAACTCTTGTCTCCTGCATTGGCAGGCAGAGTCTTTACCACTGAGCCAAGTAGCAGGCTACCAAGGAAGCCTGCTACCCTATTTTCAATCCTTTGAGGAACTGTCAGAATGTTTTTCAGGGACTTCCCTGGTGGTCCAATGGTTAAGGCTCCATGCTCCCAATGCAGGGGGCACAGGTCCAATCCCTGGTTGGGGAACTAGATCCCACATGCTGCAGTGAAAGCTCCCACACATGGAAACTAAGACCTGGCAGAGCTAAGTAAATGAATAAATATTTTTTTTTAAAAATGTTTTTTAAAGTGGCTGCACTATTTTATATTCTCAGCAGCAAATGAAGGTTACAGTTCTCCACCATCCTCATCAGTACTTGTCATTATTTGACTCTTATTATAGCCATTCTGAGTGGGAAGTGGTGTCTCATTGTGGTTCTTGGTGTGCATTTTCCTAATGACTAGTGATGGTGAGTATATTTTCATGTGCTTGCTGACTATTTGTATGTCTTCTTGGGAGAAACATTTGTTCAAGTTCTTTACTTATTTTTACTATTAGGTTGTTGAATTGTGCACATTCTTTACATGTTCTGGATACAAGTCTTTCGTCAGATATATGATTTGAAAATATTTTCTCCCATTCTGTGGGTTATCTTTTCAGTCTTGAAAGTAACCTTTGATGTATAAAACTTAAATTTTGATGAAGTCCAGTTTATCTGTCCTTTCTTGTGTTGCTTGTGCTTTTGGCATCATATTTAAGAAATCCTTGCCAAATCTAAGGTCATGCAGACTTTCCCCCATGTTCTCTTTTAAAATTTTTATAGTTTTAGCTCTTAAACTTAGGTCTTTAATCTATTTTTGAATTAATTTTCATTTATGGTGTGAAGGGTCCAACTTCATTCTTTTGGATGTGGATATTCAGTTGTCCCAAAGTCATTCTTTTGTTGAACATCAATTGATTATAGGTATATGAGTGCATTTCTGGAGTCCTAATTCTATTCTATTGATGAACACATCTGTCCTTATGCTGGGCTTCCCTGATAGCTCAGTTGGAAAACAATCTGCCTGCAATGCAGAAGACCCTGGTTTGATTCCTGGGTCAGGAAGATCTGCTGGTGAAGGGACAGGCTACCCACTCCAGTATTCTTAGGCTCCCCTTGTGGCCTAAGATTCTGGTAAAGAATTCTGGTAAATAATCCACCTGCAAGAATTCTGGTAAAGAATCAACCTGCAATGCAGGAGACCTAGGTTCAATCCCTGGGTTGGAAAGATCCCCTGGAGAAGGGAAATGTTACCCACTCCAATATTCCGGCCTGGAGAATCCCATGGACTGTATAGTGCATGGGGTCACAAAGAGTCGGACACGACTGAGTGACTGACTTTCACTTTCATCCTGATGCCAGTACCATACATTGCTTTGATTACTATTGATTTGCAGTAAATTTTTAAATCAAAAAGTGAGAATACTCAAATTTTATTTTTATTTTTTGACTGTGTTGGCTATTCTGGGTCCCTTGCAATTCCATATGAATTTTAAGACAAAAATTTTCATTTCTGCAAAAACACTCCTTGGAATTTTGTTGAGAATGGCAATGAATATGTAGATTACTTTGGGAAATATTGTGATCTTAACAATATTAAATCTTCCCTCTGTGAACACGGGCTTTCTTTCCATTTATTTAGGTCTTCTTTTTGTTCAGTTATATTATCTTTTACAATTGCATACTAACCTGTTCTGGTGCTTTTTGTTTGTTTGGATAATATATACCATAGTCACTTGTGTTCAACCTGAAGAACTTTTATTAGTATTTTTTGTAAGGCAGCTCGCTAACACATTTCTGTTTTTGATCTGACAGAGCTTTTATTTTGCCTTTTATTTTTGAAAGAAAGTTCTGCTATCTTAGGATGCTAGGTGGACTATTTTTCTTTGAGCACCTTGAGCATGTTATCCCACTGCATTTGACTTCCATTGTTTCTAAGGAGAAGTTAATTATTTCTCTTATTGGTGTCCCCTGGTAAGTGATGTGTCTTTTTTTCACATTGCTGTCAAGATTTTCTCCTTGTCTTCAGATCTCAACATTTTTACTGTGATTTGTCAGTTTGTGGATCTCCTTGTATTTATCATATTTGCAGTTTGTTGAACATCCTCAATGTATAGATTATTATTTTCATCAATAAATTTGGGACGTTTTTCAAAATTATTTCTTTGAATATTTTTTCTACTCCTTTCTCCATCTTCTTTCATTCTGGTACTTCATTATGTGTCTATGGGTTTAGTGGAATCCCAAACATTTCTGAGACGTTCATTTTTCTTCATTCTTTTTTCTCTCTGCTCTTCAGGTTGCATCATCTTCACGCTTGCTGATTCTTTCTTCCACCAGTTCAAATGTACCCTCCAGCCTGTCTAGTGAATTTTCACTTCAGTTATTATACCTTTCAATTCCCAAATGACCATTGGGTTCTGTTGTATAATTTCTGTCTTTTTACTGATACAGTCTCCATAATGCAGCATTGTCATCAGTTCTTGAACGTATTTATAATGGCTAATTTGAAGTTGTTTTCTGTTAGATTTGACCTCTCTCTCTCTCAGGCAGTCTCTGTTGCCTGTTTTTTTTTTCCTGGTGTATGAGTTATACTCTCTTGTTTCTTTGAATGTCTTACATTTTTTTTTGTTGGAAACTGGAGATTTTAGACAACATATTGTAGCAACTCTGGATACTGGTCTCCCATCCCTGGGGCTCACTGTTTTCACTTGCTTGTTCCCTTGGGTCATGACTGGCTGGATGAGTTTAGTGAGGTCTGTTTCCCTCTCACCCTCCCTCCTTCTAGAAGGTAAAGCTTCCTACACTGTTTCCTGGGAGCATATCCTTGGGTAAGCCTGCAGTCTTCCTGGAATGACAGTAATTTTGTAAGATTTCAGTTCTTCTTTTTACATTTGTTAATCTTTTTTATAACCCTGGATTTGGTGTACCTTTATGAATGTTCCTTGAGCACTGGAAAAAAATGTGTGGGAATGCTTTATAAATATTTATTGGGTCCAGTCATTCAATAGTGTCTTTCCTTTCTTCTACCTCTTTGGTGATTTTCATTCTACTAATTTTATCAGGGACTCTGGGAGGAATGCTGGAGTTTCCAACTGTAACTGTGCGTTTGTCTACTGGGCTTTCTGTTCTCAGCTTTTGCCAACAGCTATTTTGATGCTTATTGATTTGATGGGTGTACATTTAGGATCATTACGTATTCCTCTTGAATCAACATGTTATCACTATATTATACCTCTTTTTACCCTTAATAATTGCTTTGCTCTAAAGTCTACTTGTTTCATATTAATAGAGCTATTCTATCTTTCTTTTAATATTTGCATAGAATATCTTATTTCTTCCTTTTACTTATAAATTAACTGTGTCATTGTATTTGAAGTGAGTTTCTTGCAGGCAGCTTACACTGTATCATATATTTGTTTGTTTGTTTTCCTGTTTATTCTGACAATATATTTCACTTTTACTTGATATATTTAGACTGTTTATCTTCAATGTCATTTTGGAGTTTTGGATTTAGGACTTTCATTTTGCTATTTTTTCCTCTTTGTTCCCTGTATTTTTTTTCAATTCTCTGACCTTCATTTCTTGCCTTCTTTTGTGTTATTGGAACATTTTAAAATATTCCATTTTAATTTGTCTATGTTGACTCATTCTTAGATAATTTAGAGGCTGCTTTGACCTGCCTCTTGAGAAACCTATATGCAGGTCAGGAAGCAGCAGTTAGAACTGGACATGGAACAACAGACTGGTTCCAAACAGGAAAAGGAGTACGTCAAGGCTGTATATTGTCACCCTGCTTATTTAACTTATATGCAGAGTACATCATGAGAAACACTGGGCTGGAAGAAGCACAAGCTGGAATCAAGATTCCTGGGAGAAATATCAATAACCTCAGATATGCAGATGATACCACCCTTATGGAAGAAAGTGAAGAGGAACTGAAAAGCCTCTTGATGAAAGTAAAAGAGGAGAGTGAAAAAGCTGGCTTAAAGCTCAACATTCAGAAAACGAAGATCATGGCATCTGGTCCCATCAGTTCATGGGAAATAGACGGGGAAACAGTGGAAGCAGTGTCAGACTTTATTTTTTTGGGCTCCAAAATCATGGCAGATGGTGATTGCAGCCATGAAATTAAAAGACACTTACTCCTTGGAAGGAAAGTTGTGACCAACCTAGATAGCATATTCTAAAGCAGATTACTTTGCCAACAAAGGTCTGTTTAGTCAAGGCTATGGTTTTTCCAGTGGTCATGTATGGATGTGAGAGTTGGACTGTGAAGAAAGCTGAGCACCAAAGAATTGATGCATTTGAACTGTGGTGTTGGAGAAGACTCTTGAGAGTCCCTTGGACTGCAAGGAGATCCAATCAGTCCATTCTAAAGGAGATCAGTCCTGGGTATTCTTTGGAAGGAATGACGCTAAAGCTGAAACTCCAGTACTTTGGCCACCTCATGCAAAGAGCTGACTCATTGGAAAAGACCCTGATGCTGGGAGGGACTGGGGGCAGGAGGAGAAGCGACAGAGGATGAGATGGCTGGATGGCATCACTGACTCAATGGACGTGAGTTTGAGTGAACTCCGGGAAATGGTGATGGACAGGGAGGCCTGGCGTGCTGCGATTCATGGGGTCGCGAAGAGTAGGAAATGACTGAGCGACTGAACTGAACTGAACTGAATGGGGGATTACAATATACATACTTAGTTTTTCAGTTTACTTAGAATCAGTATTTTACCACTTCGAATAAAATGTAGGAATTCTTACTATTATGTAGATCTCTCTAACATCTGATTTATGATAGGTACATCTTTAAAATGACTCTATAGTATAGCATAGTATTTATGTATCATAATTTTAAATGTAGTTCAAGAATTATTATGTTAAATTGAATATCCTTGAGATATTACATTTTTTAAAGGTTCAAAAGGTTGCTTTCGCCTTTTAATTTTGCTCTAGTCTGTCAAAAATCTCTTGGTCTTTTCGTGTGGGTCTCTTTTTGGTCTCTACTGCCTTGTTTTGTTCTACTGCCTTAATTACCATAGTTTTACTAAAACTAGGTCTTCCAGCCAGACAGCATGATTCCTCTAATTTATTCTTTTTAAAAATGACTTGGCCATTCTAGTTCCTTAGCCTTTCTATACATATTTTAGAATCAACTCATTTATAGCTACAAAAAGTCTGCTGAGATTGTGATTTCTATTGCCTAAATTCCATATGAAATTAATTTATCCACTAAAAAAATATGTACATCTGGGAATTAAATAATTTTTATAGCCCTGGAATAAATCCTCTGGAGTCATGGTTTATCACTCCTTTAATATACTGATAGATTCAACTTTGAATGTTTCACTGATAACTTTTTTTTGCCTGTGTATTTGTAAATAAAGTTAACCTAGATAGTGTTTTGTTTTGTTTCTGTTTTTGGACATCCTACATAGAGGTTTTGCTAGTATGGCTAAGGTAGCTTCACTGAATGGATTTGGAATATTTTCCATCTTTTTCTATGATCTGGAACAGTTTGATGGAAGAATTACACCTTTTTCCCATAGACTTTCTGAGTCTCCTCATATACAAAATATCTTCCCTTGACAGGTGGTTGGTTTTTTGTCCAGGGGTAGGATTCTTGAGATTGTGCCCTCTTTCAGTCACCCTTAAACCTCTTCTCACAATCTTACCTCCAGTATTGCAAGGTGGCTAATGCCAGCCAATCTTTTTTTCCATTGGAAGTAATTTGTCATTTCTTTCTATAAGCATGTAGTATTTTCTTTTCCATAATTGGAATTCAAGAATCTCATCAGGAAATATAAATGGGAGGTTTGAGTTTTTTGAAAAAAAAAATTATGATTAATTTTATTTGGGCTTCTGTCACTCCTATAACCTGAAGACTCAAAACATTTTTCTTCCCAGAGAGATTTGCTTTTATGATTTCCTTCCTTTTTTACTACTTCCTTATTTGTTCCCCTTTTCCCTTCTAGTAATCTTTTATTATTCACATTCACATATCCTGGCCTGTCCTCCAAGTCTCTTTTCTTAGTTCCTTATGAATTCCACATCATTTATAAAATACTTCTTCCACTTGACCTTCCAAAACAGTAATTTGGTTCTCTACAGAGACTATTTCTTCTCAATTTGTCTCCTGAAACTGTAATTTCAGAAATAAGCATTCTAGCTCTAGAAAATGTTTTTGGTTGTGTTAACTTGAATGCTCTTGGGGGCTCTCTCTTGCTTTTGGCTTAAGTTCATCTTTCTCTTCCATTAGCTCTCTTTTGACAGTATTCATCTCTTCTACTTGTTAAATTTAGTCTTCTCCCTCAGGTTGCTGTATTTCCTTAATTTGGCAGTTTTCAACCTTGGCCACACATGAGAATTACTCCAGGAGGTTTAAAAAATCCCCAAGCCCAGGACACAGTGAAACCAATTAATGAAGAATCTCTAGGGGTAGTATTCAAGCATCAGTAACTTTTAAGCCTCCCCAGGGGGTCCCAACTTTTTCCCAAGTGTAAGTATCTCTCTCTTAAATGGTTCTCACTCATCTCTGGATGGATATCCTTTAGAATTCGTAGAGGTCATAACTCTGGTGTTTCAACTGGCTATTTTCCTCTAATGAGGTGGGGGTGAAAAACCTGGAAAAGTGCTCACTCTACTGGAAAATGGCAGAAACCTCTCTGTCCCTGGATCTCTTTGGGGACAAGTCATAGCACTCCCCCAGCCCCACAATCCACAGGGACTGTGTTATTGCATTTCCACGTGAAATTCCCCTCTGGATCCACATGAGTCTGCGGAGTAGGCAGGCTTTCTGAGGGTGAATTGGGGCAGGAAAGACCTTTTCTTTTAATGTGACCTTTGGTTGTACTCGGTGAGTCATGTTATTCCAGATGGGAAGATGAGAAGATGGGAATGGAGGTGAATATCCATGCATGTAAGCAGCCACTCTTGCAGAATCCCCTCTGAGAATCTTCTTGGTAATTAAAACTTTATCACAACTTAGATTTTTAGGATCAGATGATTAGTGTAAATGTCAAATATCTGTAGCCTTGAGTTTCTGAAAACATCCATGTATATCTACAAAACAACATGGATGAATCTCATACGCATTGTGCTCAGTGAAAGGAGACAGACTCACAAGACTGCACACAGTATGATTCCATCGATATGACGTTCTGGAAAAGACAAACCACTGGGACAGAAAACCGATCAGTGGCTGCCAGGGTAGAGAGTCAGGGGAGGGTGCTGGCTACATAGGGGCACTGGAGGGAAATTAGAGGTGATGGAGCTATTCTACATTTTGACTGTGGTGGTAACATCATCATATGTATATGTCAAAACTCATAGAACTATGCACTAAAAATGGTACTTAAAAAAAATTGAAGTACAGTTGATTTACAGTGTTGTGCCATTCTCTACTGTGTATAGCAAAATGATTCAGTTATGCTCATATATACACTATTTTTAAAATCCTTTTCCATTATGGTTTATCACAGGATATTGAATATCGTTCCCTGTGTTCTACAGTAGGACCTTATTTATCCATTCTAAATGTAATCGTTTGCATCTGTAAATCCGAACTCCTGGTCCACCCCTCTCCCTATCCACTCCCCCTTGGCAACCACAAGTCTGTTCGCTGTGTCTGTGAGTCTGTTTCTTTTTCATATAGTTTCATTTGTGTCATATTTTAGATTCCACATATAATTGATATCATTTGGTATTTGTCTTCCTCTTTCTGACTTAACTTCACTTAGTATGATAATCTCTAGAAAATGGCATCCTTGCTGAAAATGGCATCCTTTTGTTCTTTTTTATAAGCTGATTATTATTAAAAAATGGTACATATTATTGCATGTAAATGATACCTCCATAAAAATTCCTGGAGAAAAACTTCATGTACCTCCTACACTGTATTGAGATTTTTGCAAATTCCTCCAAACCTCACAGACCTTCCAACCTTCATCCATTCTATGTGTCTTGCTAAGGAATTCCCATTTAACTTGTCTGACTTGGGTTAGATTCTTCCTCTTCGGGGAAGCCTTCCAGGTCTGCCAGTTTCCTCCTTGTGGCACTCTAATATCCAACGCTTTCCGCTCTCCCAGTGTTCCTTCTGTGGTGTGTCAGGAGCTTGTCTCTGTGTCTGTATTGCCTGAAAGGCTCTAAGTCAACAAAAGCTTGAATTTTATCTCATTTATCATGTGTCCCTATCACCTCCCTCAGTTCTAGGGATTGAGTCACCTACAACTTACTAAAGGAAGGTAGCTACCACCTAACACATATACCTATTGTTGTGAACTGTATTTCCAGGAATCTTCCAGGAAGCCCTTTAAAAAAAAAATCAGAAAATGTCCCAGAAATTACTAAATCTTTGCACTGGGGCACACATGTCTTGGCTGGGGAGCTCACAAATCAGCCATGAGTATTCAGCCTGAGAGGGGCTACCTAGAGGAAGATATTTTAGTAAGACAGAAGTGAGTTCCCTGAAAATCTATGGTCCATAACACCACATCCATTTTTATAGTTGCAATCAACAAGAAAGCTTGTTCTATTTGCTTTCCTTGCTTGATAATATAATTTCAGAGATGGATGAAAAATGCTTTCCGCACTAGAATCAATACTTCTGATTACGGCTGCTTTTGTGCTTGTCTGTCCCCAGTGGAAACATAGCCAGGAAAGCTAGGAAGATCTATGGAAGGCCTACAACTCTGATTTTTTATCTCTCCCAAAGTTGTCTGTTCTCATCAAATGCTGCATTTATTTTGAAGAATTTGAAGGCAGTCTAGGGCTCACAGAAGAGACATGATAACTTGGAGGCATTTGCTATATAAGCTGGGCTACCTGAAAAACTACAGACCCTTTCACCCACCTCTGCTACAGGATCACATCTTTCCCTTCAGATTCCACACCAAAGGCATCTTCTGAAAGCTCTTAGTGTAGTTGAGAGGGCTCCATTGTCCTCTTAATCTCTGCTCCCAAGGAATTCTTGTTCAGGATGGAAGAGGGAACACTTCCATTGGGAAGGGGCCTCTGCCTCCCCCAAGCGCTGAAGCCCACTGAAGGGCTGCGATCTCAAGCCAAACAATTCAGGTGAGCAAGAAATGCCACTTTCTCTAACTTGTCTTTAACAGAGTTAATTTCTCTTTTATGTTTGGCCGGGCTGCAGGAACTTGTGCTTGGTCATTTCAGAGTTTCTCTTCATTTTACTTCAGGATTTCGTATCAGTTCTAGGAGACTACAGAGGGCCAAGGTGTCCGGAGATGAGGGATCAAGGGAGGCCATGCACTTTTGATTTGTAATATGAAATATGTATATTGGTCTTTGACCCTGGTTCCTGCCACAGGGCTCCTGAAACCCTTGTAATTTCCTGATTCATAGGAGCGTCTTTTGTTTAAATGAGGTGACTGGGTGAGCTCCTGGAGCAGGGCTGGTCACTAGGAAGAACGAGTCACGATTAGAAGCTTGGAATTTTCAGTTCATTCTCCACCTTCCAGATAAGGGGGAAGGACTGAAATGGAGTCAGTGATCCATCATATTAAAGGATGAAGCTGCCATAAAATCCCCAAAACGGGGTTGGAGAGCTTCTGGGGTACATCCACATGGGGGGTGATGCACCCCAACTTCACAAGGACAGAGGCTCTCCTGTGCTCAGGACCCTCCCAGCTCTCACCCAAGTTTCTCTTCATTCAGCTCTTCATCCATCTCTTTTATCATACACTTTAATAAACTGCCAAATGTAAGTTCTTTGAGCTCCTTGAACAAGTTGATTGAACCTGAGGAGGAGGTCGTTGGACCCGCTGATTTGTAGCTAGATTGGATGGAAGTTGTGGGTCACCTGGGGACCTCCTGCCTGAGACTGGTCTCTGAGGTGGGGTGGAAGAAGTCTCTGGGACTGAGCCTTTAACTTGTGCGATCTGAAAGTATTTCCAGGCAGATGATACTAGAATTGGGTCAAACTGTAGGACACCTAGCTGGCATCACAGAGAATTGCTTGGGGTGGGGCAAAACCTGGACACATTTGGTGACCAGAGTGATGTGGTTTGTGTGTAAAATAGACCCACAGGAAAGAAAGATGTTATATGGAAGAGCTGGGTTTTTCCCTCCATACGTGGAAAGCTGAGTTTTCCTTCTTAGAGACACATTCCATTCTCTGGTCTTATTTCTCTATCATGTATTTCATCCCCTGTGACTCTTGCCCACTGACTCCTGCAGGTCACTGACCTCCAGCTCCATCACTGTGTCCTCCTTCAACTGCTGGATGCATCTCTTTCTCTCACCATCACACAGAACTTCTTGCTATTACTATGTAAGGGGTCTCTGAGCTTCTAGTGTGTCTCTTCCTCTTCCTAATCCCATGATGTGGCCCCATTCACATGACCTCATCTAAACCAATAACCTCCCAAAGGCCTCACCTCCAAACACCATTACAACCTCTTCTCTGTCTTAGGCCCTGGAGGCAGTTAATAAGCCACGCAGTTCCCAGGCCCATCAGGGACCGAGACACAAGGTCTTTGGCTCTTTATGGTCCTGGTTGAGGTCCCCAACTCCTAATTCACCTCAGTGGAGATGGATGGGTTGTGAGGTTCAAGTTCCTGTCTCAGGAAAGCCACAGGACTCTAGACCACTAGATGCCACACAAATATATATATATATATATTCAAATCATATGAAATTTCCAATTTTGTTTGTCCAAACTGGTTTCATAGCAGCAATTTCATACGAAGTTGAATTACATAGAATAAATGCAGTGTGGGCTAAACCTACCAAATCACAATACAGAACTTTCAGTCTGTCCACCAACTTTGCAAAGATTTCTGTTGAGATGTTTCTGGCAAATTGGATTCCTCCTTGATGACAAACAAGCCAAGTTTGCTTGTTTTTGCAAACTCATCAGAGGGTGTATCTTGAACAAATCGTTTCTAAGCTGGTGACATTCTCTGTTTGGAAGGTTGTTTAAAAGGTTATCAGAAGCTATTCCAAGTTTTCAGAGTAGGGAGGGAGCAGAGGTTTTACAGCAACACACATGATTAAAAAATATCACACAGTGTTGGGAACATACCCCCAGCATCTTTGATGAAAATGCTGCCTTCAGAAGCATACTTCTCTTTTAAAGAACAGTTTCTTTTCACTTTGCTTAAATGTCATCTTCACCTTGATTGGACATGTGTGGAACATCTTTTAAATAGAAATATTTGTTAGATACCAAAATAGTGACAGCCACTTGTCATCTCTGGAAAGGTCAGCAAACCTGAAACACTTGTCTTTTACAAAAGAAATGTAGAACCCATTGTTAAGTCTGTCACATCTTTTAAGCCCTTTGCTGTGAAATAACATACAAATCCGTATGGGACACAAGCAAGTTCCAAAGTGGGTCCCTTAGTCTGCTCAGGCTGCTGTAACAAAGTACCACAGACTGGGTGGCTTAAGCACTGGAAATTTATGTCTTACTGTCCTGGCAGTTGGGAAATCCAAGATCAATATGCGGGCAGATTCATGGTGTCTGTTGAGGGTCTGTGTGCTGGCTTGTGGATGGCTGTGTGCTTCTGCACTTCTGGTGGTTGATGGTCGTGGAGACAGCGTGTTCTCGTGTATCTTGCTCTTCTGATAAAGGCATGAAATCCATCAAGGGAGGTTCATGTCCATGACTTCACCTAAACCTGATGGTCTCCCAAGTCCTACCTTCAAATATCATCCACTGGGGGTTAGAACTTCAACATATGAATTTTGGGAACAAGCATCAGTTCATCACAGTCTCCTTCTATGATAAAATATTATAAAAATTCTACTTCAGAGACGTCCCTAGCAGTCCAGTGATTAGGACTGAGCACTTTTATTGCTGCGGCCCCAGGTTTAATCTCTGGTCTGGGAACAAAGATCCTGCAAGCTGCGAGGTGCAGACCCCCCTCAAAAGACACACAAAAATTCAACTTCATCTTAAAGGTCTTAATCTTACATGTCTGCCCATATTGCTGACATCCTGTAGTCCTTGGCACACTTTTGGCTGCAACAAACCTACTGTAGGTCTTTGCCTATGAATGAGGAATGAGTGTGTTTTCCACGTAGTATTATCTTGACAGCCTCACCCCAGAATTCTCTTTTAATCTCATAAGATCTTGTATTTAATACCAAAAAGTCAGTTGTTGAGATTATATCTTTCCTTGCACATCTTTACTGTAGTTGCGCTCCGAAAGTACCTCTTGTGGATTTCATTACTGAAACCAATCTGTCAAACCCCAGACGCTGCAGCTTGTTAGCAACATCTGTGCTTGATCTGTTTATAACCTCCTGCACTGCCAGGCTTGTTCAAATGCTTGTTTCTTCAGCGGTGCATTCTCTGAGTGTCTGCTAACAAAGGAATGCGTTTTAGTTTGTGACTGTATTGTTCTCGGTGCATTATTTTAGTCATTTTTTATTGTTGTTGGAGGACAAGTGTTGTGCGAAAGCTAAGTGATTTTCTGTCCATTCCTAACAAGATTCTTGAAACTGTTGAGTACCTGACAGAGACTTTAAATACCCATGAAGAACATAAGGCTTTGTCTTCTTATTTCTGATGCTTTAAAAATATCTTTCTTTAAAAAAAATTTATTAGGATATAGTTGATTTACAATGTTTTGTTGGTTTTGGGTATACAGCAAAGTGAATCCATTATACACATACACATATCTACTCTTTTTAGATTCTTTTCCCATATAGGCCATTACAGAGTATTGAGCAGAGTTCCCTGTGATAAGGACCTACTGTAAAAACGTCTTTCTAAACAGGACGGCCTCACTCAGCCATTCTCAATTTAAGTAAGTCCCACAGATAATGCTTGGAGAAATTTTTCTGAATTCCTCCAAGGAAAAAAGCAACACTAGCTAATACCATTCTGGACACCTAGGGAGAATGCAATCCACTACATTTAGCTGATGCTTTAGGGCATTAGAACTTAATTTCCTGGAACTCCGGTTGAGAAGGACTCAAAAAGTCTTCAGACAAAATATAACTTAGAAAGTGTCAGTCACTCAGTCATGTCTCTTTGTGACCCCATAGACTATAGTTTGCCAGGTTCCTCTGTCCGTGGAATTCTCCAGGCAAGCATACTGGAGTGGGTTGCCATTCTCTTCTCCAGGAGATCTTCCCAACCCTGGTCTCCCACATTGCAGGCAGACTCTTTACCATCTGAGCTACCGGAAAAGTCTGTTAGGCCTGTTATTAGTAATAGTAGATACAATTGATTAGGATTTGGTGCTTCCACTGCAGGGGCACAGGTTCCATCCTTGGCTGGAGAACTAAGATCTCACACATTGAAGGGTGCAGTCAAAGGAAAAAAAAAAAAGACAGGATAGGTGCTCCAAAGCCCACGTTCTTGGCATCGTATCTCACAACTGCCCATGTAGTTTCCTCCTTACCACCTGGTGTTGTCAGGGTTTGTGTGGCTGTCTCCTCCACTGGACACCAGTTTTCTTGGAGAGGGACATCTCTCTTATTCAGCTTTGATTTTTCCATTAATTGAAAATGTTGTTTACTTTGGCAAAGCATCTGTGTATAGAAGAAAGTCAGCAAGTATTTTTTAAAATTAGATTGTTTAGATCTATAAACAAGATGCCGAACATGTAGATGACAAGGTGGATGATCGAACTCGGAGGTAAACATTCTTCTTGTTGTCATTTAAAGTCTGGGTGTTTTGAAACAAGAATTCTTGCCATGCTCACCAAAGCTCTTCTCTCAACACCAGGCTGGACTCCACTCCAACCGGATGGAAGACCAAGTTTAATTTAAATAATGGATTTAAGATTCTCAAGGACTTTCCTGAGTTTGCGCAGGAATAGGAAGAAAAAGACTGGCAGGGACTAAGAGTCTCGTGACAGTCCATCCTCCGACAGCACATCACTTCCCGGTGATTTGTCGGACTATTTGCATTTAAGAGAAGCATCTGCTCACTTGGTCTCTGGAATTTGCTTTCCTTCTCAACCCCATCCAGTCTGTCTCTCCCAGCATCTAAAAATATCATCTTATTTTTGCTCTCCTTTCAACTTGAAACAGACAGCGGATGCACACATTTCATACATTTATACTCAGAAGGCTGTGAGCAGAGGCGTGCAGAGCAAGAGCGTGTTTAATCTTGAGAAGGAAATAGAATGTGGACACACCCGGTACACTGCAGCGTTGTACCTCAGCTCTGGCTTGCACAGCCCCAACGCATGGTAGCAGCTGCCAAGACTTAACTACGAATCTCCGTCATCGTCCAAGTCCTGTTGATGGGAATAACTGCTAAGGTTTTCCTGCTCCATAGACTCTGGGCCTAGCCAAGCCACCAGGTCATCACTCGTGGGGCTGCTGGTTCAATCTCGTTTGCCGACCCCGCTGGGGTAGCTAGTTGATGACCAATTTATAGGGAGGAGAAATTGAAAGCCTTGTTCTCTTCCCTCCTCTGCTGGCCTTTTGGGGCCTTTGGAACAAAGCTTTGGTGACTGCCAGCTCCTACTGGTCCCCAGAGTGACTTGACGGCAAGAGGGTCAATCACTGGCAAACCCATCCCTTCTCAGGCTGTGAGCTATGTCCCTGTGCACTGGGGCTTCTGCCTAAACCATGAGAAATCCTGAGGGCATAAGTCCTGGGCCCAGGGGTGGTGTCACCAGCAGGAGTCGAATGTCTTAGGAGGGTCAGGCAATTCAGTAATTATCAGGTAATTCAATATTTACTGTCCATCCCCACGGCCCCAGAAACCAGGCTCCTATAGTAAGAACCTGTGCATTTGCTTTTTTCTCACAGTTTTCAAGAAAAGGCAACATTTGTGCTATCTTGCCTCACGTACTCGAGTGATCTGAAGATGGCAGGTGGGCCATTCTTACATTTTACAAGGTGGCGTGGCTAATTCCTCTTCCCCTCCCCCTCCCTTCTTCCCCTCCCCCTCCCCCTCCCTCCCTCCTCCTTCCTTACTCTCCCTTCCCCTACTTTTTTCTCTCTCCTCCTCCATTTTCAGTGAGTTTTGGTCAAAAACAAAAACGCCTATGGCCTCTCAGGCACTGCTGGTTGAAGTCACATCTTTATTAGGTGTAGTTTACATATATATGGCTTCCTTGGTGGATCAGATGGTAAAGAATCTGCCTGCAGTGCAAAGGACCCAGGTCCTATCCCTGGGTCAGGTAGATCCTCTGGAGAAAGGAATGGTGACCGGCTCCAGTATTCTTGCCTAGAGAATTCCATGGACAGAGGAGCCTGGCGGGCTTCAATAATATTAAAACAAATATGAAAAATAAAAATATAAAGATCAAAGAGCTTGCTTATGTGTTTTTTCCCCAATACCTTGGCCATGGGCAGAGAGAGGAATTATTGCCAGGTACCAACTGCCCACTGAGTTTAGCAGGCTTCCCTAACCTGTAGGTCTCACCTCATTTTCTCATCCTCAGACCCAAAGTCGCTATTCCCCTGTCTCTCTAATCCCACATCGCAGGTGTTAAGGCAGCCTCCCTTGAAATTTCCCATCTGCCAAGATCCCTAACACTGTGTCTCCTTGGATGTAACTGCTGGCTTACAGTCTGAGCCTTGGTAGGGTTGTTGTTGTAGCCTCTAGTGTGTGTTATGGGCCTTGAAGAGAAACCACAGCTCTTTAGGTGTCTACATGTCCCTGTGGCATCTGAAATCGCCAGATTACCCAACTCTTTTGGACAGTGGTATTGAACGTTCCTACTCAAGTGTTAGAGTGGATACAGCATACTCATGCATGTTTGTAATCCACTAGAGATCTCTTCAAGAAAATTAGAGATACCAAGGGAACATTTCATGCAAAGATGGGCTCAATAAAGGACAGAAATGGTCTGGACCTAACAGAAGCAGAAGATATTAAGAAGAGGTGGCAAGAATACACAAAAGAACTATACAAAAAAGATCTTCATGACCCAGATAATCACGATGGTGTGATCACTCACCTAGAGCCAGACATCTTGGAATGTGAAGTCAAGTGGACCTTAGGAAGCATCACTATGAACAAAGCTAGCGGAGGTGATGGAATTCCAGTTGAGCTATTTCAAATCCCGAAAGATGATGCTGTGAAAGTGCTGCACTCAATATGCCAGCAAATTTGGAAAACTCAGCAGTGGCCACAGAACTGGAAAAGGTCAGTTTTCATTCCAATCCCAAAGAAAGGCAATGCCAAAGAATGCTCAACTACCGCACAATTGCACTCAACTCACCCACTAGCAAAGTAATGCTCAAAATTCTCCAAGCCAGGCTTTAACAATACATGCACTGTGAACTTCCAGATGTTCAAGCTGGATTTAGAAAAGGCAGAGGAACCAGAGATCAAATTGCCATCATCTGCTGGATCACTGATAAAACAAGAGAGTTCCAGAAAAACATCTATTTCTGCTTTATTGACTACACCAAAGCTTTTGACTGTGTGGATCACTACAAACTGTGGGAAATTCTTCAAGAGATGGGAATACCAGACCACCTGACCTGCCTCCTGAGAAATCTGTATGCAGGTCAAGAAGCAACAGTTATAACTGGACATGGAACAAGAGACTGGTTCCAAATTGGGAAAGGAGTATATCAAGGCTGTATATTGTCACCCTGCTTATTTAACTTATATGCAGAGTACATCATGCAGAATGCCAGGCTGGATGAAGCTTAGGCTGGAATCAAGATTGCCAGGAGAAATATCAATAACGTCAGATATGCACATGACACCACCTTTATGGCAGAAAGTGAAGAAGAACTAAAGAGCCTCTTGATGAAAGTGGAAGAGGAGAGTGAAAAAGTTGGCTTAAAGCTCAACCTTCAGAAAACTAAGATCATGGCATCCGGTCCCACCACTTCATGGCAAATAGATTGGGAAATAACGGAAACAGTGACAGACTTTATTTTCTTGGGCTCCAAAACCACTGCAGATGGTGACTTCAGCCATGAAATTAAAAGACACTTGCTACTTGGAAGAAAAACTATGACCAACCTAGATAGCATATTAAAAAGCAGAGACATTACTTCACCAACAAATGTCCGTCTAGTCAAAGCTATGGTTTTTCCAGTAGTCATGTATGGATGTGAGAGCTGGACTGTAAAGAAAGCTGAGCACCACATAATTGATTCTTTTGAACTGTGGTGTTGGAGAAGACTCTTGAGAGTCCCTTGGTCTGCAAGGAGATCCAACCAGTCCATCCTAAAGGTAAACAGTCCTGAGTATTCATTGGAAGGACTGATGCTGAAGCTGAAGCTCCAATACTTTGGCCATGTGATGTGAAGAACTGACTCATTGGAAAAGACCCTGATGCTGGGAAAGATTGAGGGCAGGAGAAGGGGATGACAGAGGAGGAGATGGTTGGATGGCATCACCGACTCAATGGACATGAATTTGAGTAAACTCTGGGAGTTGGTGATGGACAGGGAGACCTGGCATGCTGCAGTCCATGGAGTTCCAAAGAGTTGGACATGACTGAACAACTGAACTGAACTGAGCTGAACTAGCCAGGCTCTCCTCACGGCTCCTGTGAACCAGGGAACCAGCAGCCAGCACTGCTTCAGGAGAGGTCATCAGACAGTTGACCTTGAAGTCTTGAAGAATGGGCCCAACATTTGTGTTTTCTTTTGTGTTTAATGATTGCATTCCATTTTTTTCTTGACATAAATTGTGGACACCAGAGATCTATCTATGTGGTGATTTTTCAAGTTGCTTTTTTTTAAAAAAAACAAAAACAAAAAAATGAAGAAACAAAACCTGCCATTGTCCTTCTTCAAATGCTGCATAAATTAGAAGCACAAACTCTAGAGACAGTTAAGGGCTGGGTTGTGTGGCAGCAGAGACAGAGTCTCCCAGAGCCCACTCAGCCCCTCCTGTGGGGTCCCATAGGGCCTGATGTTCAGGTCCATTTGGGGGCTCTCAGGACCTGAGATCAGAACACCTGGGGTCTTGCCCCATCTTTTCATCTGCAGTCTCGGGAGAGTGAAGCGACCAGCTCAACTCACTCTGGCCAAAATGGCAAAGAACGTTGAGACTCTCCCTCAGCATGAAGGAGGGCTCTTACTTCTGTCACATGAGGAATTCTGGTTTTCCATCTTGCCGCAACATTTTCAGTATATTTCTCCTTCTCTGTGTGCTTTTTGAGTTCCTGAAGTCCAGCTTCTCCCCAGACATTTGTAATCCTTTTTTTTAGGTCTGCACTAGAGCAAGGTGCAGGAAAATTAGTCCCGAGGCTGGGGCTCTCCTCAAGGAACAGACCTGGGGGTCTAATCCTTTAGGTGAATTTCTTCACCTATTTCATTTTCTCACCCATAAAATGGGATAATAAGGCCTGTGATATTTTGATGGATCTATTGTGAGAAGATAAGAGGCATGTGAAAAATGGTAAGATGGTGCCAGGGAGTAGAAAAGGGCACACATGTGTGTTAACCCTGAAATAGAGACTGGAAGCTGCTGGCAGGGGCAGGGAAGTCCCATGACCCAGAGAGCTTGGCTTCACTGGTCTCTGTTGGACATTGAAGGGAGACACCTCCCAGGACGAGGCTAGACTCTCTCTATCACATGCCGGGGGGAGAAGGGACCATCCTCAGTGAGAGCAAATGCGAATAAGAAGCCAGGTGGCCTCGAGAAGAGTTCTGACCAAAGAGTTCGGGAGAAATTCATCCCTTGGATTTTCAAATAAGGTGAAGCAAGGTTGTAACTGGCTGTCATTTCAGACCCATGAGCAAGGAAGCATGGTCCCCACTGGAAAGGACTGCCAGAAGGAGGCTGTGGAGAGTGGTTCTCCAAGTGTGGTCCCCAGACCAGCAGCAAATGTGTCCCCTGGGAACTTGTTAGCAATGCCAGTTCTCAGGCCCCACCCCAGAACCATGGAATCAGAAGCCCTGGAGCTGGGGTCCAGCCATGTGAGTCCTGGCAGGAGCTCCAGGCGATTCTGGTGCTGCCGAAGCGTGAGAACCACTGCTGTGCAGGAGGTGGGGTCTGCTCAGCACAGGCCTGAGGCCAGTCCTCGGCCAGCACACCCACGCAGGCCTCACTTCAGAGCAAAACTACCAGGCACAGTCTATCTGTTCATTTTCCAGGCCTCAACGCGGGACTCCCCATTGGTCTCCCTCCCTCCACACCAGGTTCTCACAGTTTTTCCAATCTGGCCTCGGACCTGAGGAGCCCTGTGAGGATGCCATCGTCCTTAGGCGTGTGACAGAATCTGGTGGCTCTTGTTCCCAAGCAGACCCTGCATCTCCTGACCCTCTCTAGAATCAGGGACAATCTGTGGCAAAGTCGAGGACATCTGTGTAAAATGGTCCCTTTCACGCAGGTTCTGAGCTGCTGGAGGAAGTTCTATGCGGTTCTCTGTCTGCCCACCCTGAGTTCCCGGGGTTTCTCAAGTTAGGAAGTTGGTGTAGTAAGAAATGGAGTTTATGAGCTGGCTGGCAGCTGAAATGACTTCCCAGTTGGCCTTGGGAAATAATAAATCATCGGTAGCAGAAAACGTATTCCTGCTTTTCTTTGCCAAGTGTTCCAATGCCACGGTAAAATTCAGTGTCTTTAAGGGACATCCAAGTTCCCCCGCCACCTGCCACTCCGTTAGTCCTCCTCTTCCCTCTAGAAGCTCCTGGCCAGGCAGCCATCCATCCAACATCACTAATTTCCCACCCCAATTTCCCCTTCTCTTGGTTAACAAAGCCCGAAGCACCAGTCTTGTTTTACAATAAAATAAATTAATACTGCTTCAGCCAATGTAATTTTTTTTTAAAGACATCAGCTTAATTATTTTATAAAAACCAAAGTGTCACTGTTTACATTAACACTGAAAGACCTCCCGCTTCCCACCAAAAAAAGAAAAAAGTAGTACTAAAGGGACAGTGCTCACCTGTGGCCACAGACACCCTGGCTGAGGGTGGCAGACGCTGTTGTTGACTCATGTTCACCCACCTTTCTTGCCAACAGAATCACTATCTTGCTTCTTTTGGTGAAGGGAGGCCTTCCGGAGGGCTGGGGGATAGCCCGCTTTCCCAGTAAGAGATTGCTGTGTGGGCAGAAGGGCCTGTACCTTCTGCCCTTAAAAACAGCTGAATGAAGACAGGATGCTGAGGCTGTGGCTGGTCCCCTGGGACCCGGAGAAGACAGAACCACAGAGGGGGTGCCCCTAAGCTGCTGAGCTGACCCTCAACACCTGCGCTCAGGGTTTTCAACAAAGATATGGGCTTTGTGGTCAGGGGTTGGTATTTACCCTCTAAAGAGATATTGAAACGCTTATACTTAGCCTAGGGCCTATAGGTTGGTGGAGAGGGAGTTCAGTCACTCAGTTGTGTCTGACTCTTTGGAAGCCCATGGACTGTAGCATAGCAGGCTTCCCGGTCCTTCACCATCTCCCGGAGCTTGCTCAAACTCATGTCCATTGAGTCAGTGATGCCATCCAACCATCTCATCCCCTGTCATCCCCTTCTCCTCCTGCCTTCAATCTTTCCCAGCATCAGGGTCTTTTCAAATGAGTCAGTTCTTCGAATCAGGTGGCCAAAGTATTGGAGCTTAAGCATCAATTCTTCCAATGAATATTCAAGACTGTTTACCTTTAGAATGGACTGGTTGGATCTCCTTGCAGTCCAAGGGACTCTCAAGAGTCTTCTCCAACACCACAGTTCAAAAACATCAGTTCTTTGGTGCTCAACTTCCTTTATAGTTCAGCTCTCACATCCATACATGACTACTGGGAAAACCATAGCTTTGACTAGATGGAGAGGGAGGGGTGGGTTTTAAGAGGGATGCAAACTTGTTTTCTGTCAAAACAAAGGGGAAGGAGAGGACATATGTGTACCTATGGCTGATTCGTGTTGATGCTTGACAGAAAGCAACACAATTCTGTAAAGCAATTATCCTTCAACTAAAAATAATTAAAAACAAAGGGGATGTACACCATGTTTTAAGAGTAAAGGAAGAACTGGAATAAACTAAAACAACCTAATCCAGTGGCAGAACAGTTAGCTTGGCTAAGGGCTGTGTGAGACTCTGGTCCCCAAGGCTGCCCGGGACTAGGTCTGACCATGGAAGGAGTCACAGGGGAGGGGGCATCCTTGGTGACCACTGCAGTGGCTGAGGTACGGAGGACAGGGGTTTCAGCACAGTGCTGGTGGGGCCAGGGACTGCAGAATGAGCGGTGGGAGAGGGGAGGCGTCTCCTGTCCCCAGGAGGCCGGGCTCGGACATCTTTGAAGTAGAAGGGGAGTGATGGGAATAGTGATTCCTTGTGATTACTTCTTAGCCATAAGCTTGGGCATAGGTTTTATTCTTTCCTTCTTGCCAAGGCATTCTGAAATGGAAAATCACTCAGTCATGCTAACTGTGACAGCCTGAGACCTCCATCAGATTACTGCAGAGCTTGTGCTCTGGGCAACCCTGCCTTTAAAATTGAAAAATGCCTTCTTAGATTAGTACAATGATGAACATCATTTTTAGGATAAAAATGCCCCAGAGGGCTTCCGAGAAAACAGCTCTTTACTGTGGGTGCTTTTCTGCTGCTTCTCCATCACCACTCCCATTCACCTTGGTCAAGAGTAATTATGATATGATTGAATTTTCCCTGGGTCGTGGGGATGGTGGGGGAAATCTGCTCAATGTATGAGCCAGAGCTTCAGGTCATACCAGTTTCTAGTCCTTGGGCAGTTGTACTGGACAAGTTCATCATACGGGTTTTGAGAAACAGTCACATTCCTTAATCTCATGCTCAATTTTCTCAACCTTTTACATTTATTAACTTCTAAGCGTGGTTGTGTATTGAATAGGAAACTCTCAAATCTCTGTTTTCCCATGTCTGTTGCTTTAAGTTATTCCCATTAGTGGTGGTGGTGGGGGTGAGCTCACGTATGCCACCGAGGAGCAGCTGGCAGAGATTCTGCAGCACATGCAGGGTGTAGGGGATTTGCTGGTGTTCGGGATGGGTAAGGGGCCTGTCTGTACAAGCTCTGAAGAGTCAGAGAAAGAGCTAACAACCCAGTAGGTCTTCTTCATGGGAGGCCCCACAATTAGTGTGCCAGCTTGAACTCCCATGAAATCGACTGCTCGGAGGGTCCACTGCTTTATCTTGGAGTTATATCCTCCGTGTTTGAGGGAAATAGGAAAGTCAATACATTTAGTTGAAAACCAGCAACCCTGCACTGTTCAGTAAATAAGACTTTATCGAACATTTCCTAAGTGCTGGTCAACGTCTGGATCCTGGGAAAGTGTAGACTGGCTAAATGGATGGGGCTATGGAGTTATGGTTGTGGATTTCCATTCCAAAGTTTCCAGCTCATGGCGTTAGGCGGTTTGTGTCTCCTTCCCTCCTCCTCAGTAACCATGGAAACCATGTGGCTAAGATGGCAACATCCTAAGGTGAAGGATTTGGGCTCTGGAGTCACCACATGCAGAAGAGCTGCTCACGCAGCCACTGGCTCATCTCATGCTGCAGGGTGGGTGAGGTAAAACTGTGGTTGTCCTAAAACAGGGAGACTTCAGCTCTGTCTGTTACCACTGCAGAACCATAGCTGAAACCAGCATGTCATGACCACTTCCTGCCCCCTGTCCCTGCCGGTCTGCTGAGCCCTCCTCCTCCAGGTTTCCCTGCTGCCTGGATCCCTGCCCCCCTAGTGCCCTCAGCCAACCTCTAAGGGCAGGATGGACCTCTGGCCCCACCCTTGCCCCCGTCTCTCACCTCTGTCTGTAGCCCGAGTCTCTTGCCAACTGCAGGAATCCCTGTAACCCCTGCACAGACACCCTGCAAGTCAGATGTGAAACTTGGAGGATAGAGGTCAGAGTTAGGCGATGTTATGGAGAACACAAGTAGACACATCCCACTTTGTGCCTCACAGCCTCTGAACTGGAAACCAGGGTGTCCCAGCAAAGACAGCCTTGTACACTATCCTGTAATGTCAGGAAGCATGGTGGCCATGCATAGCAGAGTGAGCCCAAGGTGAAGGGCATTTGTCTTATAACAATTGTCTTTCCTGATATTTTCAGACAGAAGAGTGTTTTTTGGGGATGTGTTCTGATAGACCACTAGCCTGCTAGATGCTCCATGAAGGTTGCCCTCAGAACAGGTTAGCTGGGGCTACAGCACACAAGGCATTCCCATTGTAAGACTCAGCATGCGCCTCAGTGCATCTGGTCTTTGAGACACGCTACAATAAAACAGGTTCCAACTTCGTTTCTCCAAAAGTATTTAACCCTCGGCACATCTTCTTCTGTTCACTAACAGTAGGAAGAAATTTAGGGAAATGACCAAAATAGAGTATTTATCCTTATTCGCACAACCTCTGACTTTCATAGCATCAGCTGGAGCTAGACTGTAACAGGAGGTCTACACCCATTGTTGGGAACAGTGGAGAAAGTACGATTCTTTATGGAGGATGCTTCAAGTGAATTTCATAGCTTCATACTGTTGTCTACTAATGATGATTCATAGGAAATAATGTAACTAAGTTCAGTTACATTAATAAAGTGAAACTATTTTCCTTTTCATATAAGACTATCAAGGACTGTTCACTTGATGGGAAGGGATCATTTGTACATAGTTATACCTCACTTTCCACAAAATGTATTCTGAAAAAGTGTGTAAATGAACCTATTGAAAATAGCATCTCGTTTTCTCATTGATCAGTAATGTTTTCATCTCAGTTCATCCCAATCTGGTATTAATTTACTTTTTCCATCTTTAATCCCCTTCATATTTCACTTCGTTAGCTAATAATCAGTAAACTCCTAAAGGCACAGAGAAACTTAGCCATGAATCTTTAAGCAAATCATCACTCTCTCTAGAAATCTAGATTTGGATACAGGGCCTTTCCTATTATCAACATTCAATAAATATTTTCTAAATGAATAAGTGAATTTTTTTCTTTAATTTTTAGTTGGAAGTCATTCCACATTTTTAGAAGTGAGAGTACATATGAAAAGCATAGATATAAAATTTTATTAGGATTGTTACTGACCCAATTTCTTGGCCTTCCCCAATCAATAGAAATAGACAAGAAGCCAGACAGGAAATTCAGGCAAGGTTTTATTGGGGGCCCCGCTGCAGCCAGGGTGGAGAGAGGGGAGCGAGAAGTTAACAGGGTCTTTGCTCACTCTCAGAGGTGGGGCACGTTGATTTCTTGTTTGGGATAAAGGTAGGGGTGTGTCCAGAGGTGGCTGGAGGGACAGCTTCAGTGGTTTGCCCACCCCTCTGGTGGTATTGTGTGCAGAGGGCATGCATAACACTCTGCTTTTGCTTTCAACAGCTTGTTTTTGATCCAGGCTCCTCAGAAGTGGCAGTTGAGTTTTTTCCCCATCTCCTTGTATCTTTTGGGTCCAGAATTAGCCCCAACTGTGCATGCACACAGTTATTTTCAGTCCCATACAGTTTCTTTGCATTTTGTTGCTGGAGGAGAGGTGTGTCCAGGTGCAAACAAAGGGTCTCAGGTCCCAACCTGTCTCAGGATTGCTCAAGAAGTTCTCCTGGAAAGCAGTTTCAAGTCAAAAGTGTTGTTATGTGGTCAGGTTAGGGCCAGAAAATGAAATATACCAAGGTTCTGAAAGCAAAACAGGAAAGGGGAGCATGTTTCTCTCAAGCCGCAGGCCAGGTAATGAATGTCCACTGGAGTCATTCCACTGTTGGTGCTAACTCTGCGTCACGTGGCATCTCTCGTCCACCTCGTGTGTGCCCAGCTCGCGAGCATCTGGGCGGGTCTCGCTGTCCACCAACAGCTCTGCCTTCAGAGTCATGCGTCTCTTGGTAGACCAAGCACTGAGGGGATAGAAGGCGGGGTCACCAGGGTTTGACCACGACCACTGGCCTGGGCAGGGGGCAGAGGTCATCTCCTGCCCTGTTCTGCCCTCCCAGCTGGGCCACCTCCTCCATCCTCCATCGCCCGAGGGAAAAAGAAGGCCTGGGTCTCTCAGTAGCAGGACCCTCCCTGTTCACCATCCTGCTCCAGCCCAGAATCCTTCTGGGAGTTCAGGCTGGCCCGGCTCCCTGTTTCCTGGCAGCAGCTCTCAGCTGGGACCCAGTGTCCAGATCCAAGAGAGGATCCAGAAATGTCAGCTGTTTACCTGGTTCAGGTGTTTCTCCTTGGTGATGCTGGAGGGATGCTTTTATTTTATCCTTTACGTTTTCTGTTGGGATATAACAGACAGAAAATGCCTAATGTGCATCTAGGAATGTATTGCTCTGTAAAACTCTGCATGCTGTCATCTATGCCAGTCAGCTTGCAAATACCATAGCAAAATAACAAAAGCTGCAGACTGAGCGGCTTAAACAACAGAAATATTTTTCTCGAAGTTCTAGAGACTGACCGTCCAAGATCAAGATGCCAGCAGGGTCTGTGGCTGGTGAGAGCTCACCCTTGGGTTGCAGACAGCCGCCTCTCACTGAGCCCCCACAAGGCAGAGAGAGAGAGAAAGAATGAGGCTTGGGGAGTCTCTTCTTGCATACGTGTGTACTAAGTCGCTTTAGTTGTGTCTAACTCTTTGCTATCCCATAGACTGTAGCTTGCCAGGCTCCTCTGCCCATGGAATTCTCCAGGTGAGAAGACTGGAGTGGGTTGCCATTCCCTTCTCCAGGGGATCTTCCCAACCCAGGGATCAAACCTGTGTCTCTTATGTCTCCTGCATTGGCAGGCAAATTCTTTACTACTAATGCCGCCTGGGAAGCCAATATCTCTACTAATTAGAGTATAAAACACCACAACAGCAGGAGCTTTTATCTGTTTTGTTCACAACTGTATTCTTAGTGCCTAAAATAATGCCTGGCACATAGTAGGTGGCCAGTCAATATGTGCAGAATAAATGAATCAATGATGAAATTATTAAGTAAGCAGTTCCTCATCCGTTATTCTGCAAAGGGAATTCTGTTTTTATGAGTTTCATATATTTTAAAAAAGCGTCAAGTCATAGGGCAGCTTTTCAATAATTGAAATGGAGATGAATACACAATGAAAACAGGGAAAATTCTTTCCACATCATGCCCCTCCTTCCTCCAGAGGTGCACCCAGTTAAGTTTGCTTGGTATCCTTTTCAAGGCTTTTTAATCTAGTTACATATATATGTCTCAAATAGATATTAAGTTTTGTTTTATTTTAGATTTCAGTAAATAGCAAAAGGCAGGAATCTGTAGTCTTTATATAGTTAGATATACCATTTTCTTCATGGCACTGGAGATTATGTCTGGCATAAGATCTTTATGGCCCTTATATTCTTGTTTTTTAATAGATGATTTTCTCTTGGGAGCTTTTAGAATCTTCCTCTTCATCCTTATTGGCTAGAAAATTACCAGCATAGGTCTAGATGTGATTTCAAAGTTATGCTTATGAAGTTATCGTGCTTAGCATTTTTTTAAAATCTCAAGATGCACGCTGTTTTTCAGTACAGATTAATTTTCTATTCACATTTCTTTGATTATTTATTCCTTGCCATCTTCTCTGATCCTTCCCTCTGGACTTCTATCAGAATTCCTCCAACATTTTCCCTACAGAACTCTCGATTCAAGTTCTTATATTTTTCATCTCGTTGTCTTTCATCCATGTGTTTTGGCTACTGAGAATTTGATAAAGAAGAAAGATAGTAAATAAAAACATTTACTGGTCTGCTACATGGGTTACCTGCTCACATATATCTTTTGCAGGGTGCATGTTTTTCAAGAAAACAGTCATCTCTTTATCACATAAAGACTTTATATCAGCTGGGGCTTCCCAGAGCTTGAAATTTATTTAAAATTATTTAAAATTTAAAAATTTAAAGCCAAACCCATGGCTTGTTGAAATCCCAAGACCACCCCAAGATGCCTGTGAGTTCCAAGTGTGCTCAGATTCTGGTGACCTTCTTTCACTGGGGTCATTGCCTTGCTGCATCAAGTATTTTCCTCCTTGTGCTTGTCCAGGGGAGAAATAATCCCTTCTTCAGTTTAAAAGTGGCCTTCTCCTAGAGCCTATTATACAGAGTGAAGTAAGACAGACAAAAACAAATATTGTATATTACGCATATATAGGGACTCTAGAAAGATGGTACTGATGAGCCTATTTGCAGGGCAGCAGTGGAGACTAGACACAGAACAGACTTGTGGACACAGTGGGGGAAGGAGAGGCTGGGACGAATGGAGAGAGCAGCATGGAAACGTGTACATATGTAAATAGATAGCCAGGGGGGATCTGCTGCATGACTCAGAGCTCAGATTGGTGCTCTGTGACAACCAGTAGGGGTGGGATGGGATGGGAGGTGGGAGGGAGGTTCAAGAGGAAAGGGACATAGGTATACCTATGGCTGATTCATGTTGCTGTACGGCAGAAACCAACACAAAATTGTAACCATCCTCCAATTAAAGATAAATAAATTTTTTAAAAAGTGGAAGTGTTAGTTGCTCAGTCGTGTCCAATTCTTTGCGACCCCATGGACTGCAGCCCCACTGGCTCCTCTGTCCGTGGGATTCTCCAGGCAAGAATACTAGAGTGGGTTGCCATTTCCTCCTCCAGGGGACCTTCCTGACCCAGGGATCGAACTCGGGTCTCCCGCACAGTGAGCAAATTCTTTACCATCTGAGTCACTCACACAAAAACTTGGAGGATGTTACTAAAGAGCTGGCAAAAGAAAAGTGAAGTTGCTTAGTTGTGTCCGACTCTTTGCAACCCTATGGACTGCAGCCTACCAGGATCCTCCATCTGTGAGATTTTCCAGGCAAGAGTCCTGCAGTGGGTTGCTATTTCCTTCTCCAGGGGATCCTCCCAACCCAGGGATCGAACCCGGGTCTCCCACATTGTAGGCAGTCACTTTACCGTCTGAGCCACCAGGGAAATCCTAAACAGCTGGTGAGTCATTGCCTAATGGGTCACACCACAAACAATTTAATCCTCCGTGTCTTCATTCCTTTTCTTCAAGGTCCTTTCCAAACACTCAGCTGGCTGGGGCTCCTCCATGACCTGCCCTTCCCACAGCATCACGGAGTCCTCCCCTTGTCCTCTCTTTTCCCCAAAGTTTCCCCTCCACTAAACAAAGTCACTCAGCTGCCTGTAGCTTATGCTCCTAAAAGAGCATCACAAAGCATTTCTGCATCCAGTGCAGACAAAGAGCTTCTCCTAACAGGATCCATTCTCTTTAAAAGGCAGTTTGAGTTATAAGTCATATTTTGTTCTGTTTCACATGGCTAGAGATGCTATTCAATAATATTTTTCAAAATTTTTATTGAAATAAAGTTTGAAAGATTGAAGGCAAGAGAAGGGGACGACTGAGGATGAGCTGCAGTTCATGGGGTCACAAAGAGTTGGACACAACTGAGTGGTTGAACAAAAACAATAATTGAATCATTTTAACATTCCAAACATGGCAAGGACCTTAACACTTTCTAGCAAAATAACTGTAGCTAATTACTCGTCTAAAACTTGAGTCTGTATTTTTACAACCTCCCACCAAGTCCATATTTGATCTGCTAATACCATAAAGTATCACCGTGCATGGCTGACACACAACTGGTTTATTGTGGCTTTTAGTTTTTTTCCCAGAGAAGTAAAATCGATAGTGCTAGGTGATGGGTCGGAGAAGGCAATGGCACCCCACTCCAGTACTCTCGCCTGGAAAATCCCATGGACAGAGGAGCCTGGAAGGCTGCAGTCCATGGGGTCGCTGAGGGTCGGACACGACTGAGGGACTTTACTTTCACTTTTCAGTTTCATGCATTGGAGAAGGAAATGGCAACCCACTGCAGTGTTCTTGCCTGGAGAATCCCAGGGACGGGGGAGCCTAGTGGGCTGCCATCTCTGGGGTCGCACAGAGTCGGACACGACTGAAGCGACTTAGCAGCAGCAGCAGCAGGTGACTGGGTAGTGATGAGGAGTAACTATGGGAAGTGATGGAGAAACTCTGAGGCTCTCTAGTGACTGGGAAGAGGGTGTATCTCTTAGGAATTACATTTGACCGCAAATAATGACGACTTTATAAAGTAGAGGCTTAGTTGTCTCCTGTGACAGGAAACCTAGAGGTGGGCAGTTCAGACTAGTTCAGCATACTGAGACATCTTCTGTGACCCAGGGCCCTTCTCTATGCTTTTCCTTCCCTAGCGTATGACTCTGGGTCTTATAAGGTGGCTGCAATAGCTCCAAGCATCACTTGCTTATATATTATTGGCTAGTAGGTTTGCATGACTACACACAGCAGTGAGTCACTGGAGATTAAGTTTTTAGCTTCCATAGACTCTGGTGTAGAGGCAAGCAAATGAGTGTGTGTGCTCAGTCGTGTCCGCCTGTTTGCAACCCTGTGGACCGTAGCTCACCAGGCTCCTCTGTCCACAGAATTTTCCAGGCAGGAATACTGGAGCAGGGGGCCATTTCCTACTCCAGGGAATCTTCTGGACTCAGGGATTGAACCTGTGTCTCTTGAGTTTCTTGCATTGGCAGGCAGACTCCTTACCACTGCACCATGAGGTGGGGGGTGGGATATAAATAGGATCCAGGTGAGCTGATGCCCAGGGTCTCCCACATGTCATGATGACTTCCAGAGACAAGGGGACATAGGAGAAAGCATGTGCTTTGGCAGAGAAGATAGATGTATTTGGGGGCATATTGAATTTAAGCTGTGGTCAGGGTTATCCCAAGAGACTGGTGGTTGGAGCTGCTCCAGGCTAGCCCATTTTACTATTTGCTTACATAAAAGTGGCATAGGTGGAAACTCTTTAAGACATAGGTCTGCCCAGCCAGAATTTTCATCTCCTTAACCTTCACGACTATCAAACAATATACGCTGGACATGTAACTCAAAGTGGACCAACAAGATTCATTTCTAAGGATGTGAGAGAGCATTGGCCAAAGGAAACATTTTTTACTTGACCGTTGATATTTGGGTTAGAAGTGGATATGCTGGGAGCCGCTTGGCTACTGCATAGCAAGATGGTGACAGGAGGGTGCATCTACCGGCTGACCAGTGGACCCAATAAGCTGGCGTGAGGCCTGAGAAGGCAGATTCTCCTGGGCGCACAAGACTGGGTTGGTTCCTCCACGGTCTAGGACACCTGGCTTTCTTAGAGCAGCAGTGTCAATAACAGAACAAATAAGGTTTCATTAGACGTTTTGTAATTTCTTACAAATGTTTAACCATTTTTACAGAAGGCAGATTCCACGCAAGATTTGAGAAAAATAACATCCACAGTAGATATTGCAGTATTGTTTTTAGCAAAACCTGGCAAAAATGTAAACAGCCAACAACAGTAAAATGGACTTGTGAATTATGGCATGTCCATGCGTGAGCGTGTTATATAAACTTTAAAAATTATGTGTCATATAGCCCTTAAAGATTATATGTCAAACAACTTTTAGTGGCAATGGAAAATGCTCATGATAAAATGTTAATACAAAATTACATAAACCATATTATTCTATTGCTATTTTTTTTTAACAAACCTTAATTTGCAGATAGAAGAGATGGGAATGAAATACATCAACAAATAATAATGTTTTTCTCTGGTTGGTGAGATTATGAATAATTTTAATTTTCTTCTTTATCCTCCCTATATTTTCCAATGAGTTCCTACTTTCATGATCATGAAAAAACCCAACATTACTTGTGTAAAAAGATACACCATATCTGGTTATCATTTCAAATCCATCCTTAACAGTAAACGGTCCTTCCCTTTTCTCAGCACATGGGGCATTCCACTGTGAATTTGGTTTGAGTCTATATCCAAGGTCATCTTTGTTGCTGGATTATAGATTCCCTGAGGGTGGGGCCCCTGCCTTGGTCCTTCCTGATGCCACACTGCCCTGAAATCTGATACAACCTTGAAATCTGATACAGATTTGTCGAGTTGAATTGCTGTGTGCAGCCCAAGCTGATATAATTGAGTGCCACAGCGGCAAGAGAAGTAACGAGACTAAAAAGGGCCACGGAGCCCTGTAGAGAAGGTGGTCCTGGGCAGGAGGGGAGGGTGCTCTGCTTCCCCTTTGTGTTTCACGTTGGTCACCTGTGAAGTGGGAATGATGGTGGCAGCTCTTCATGGCAGGGACGTGAAGATTCACGAGTGAGCAGAGGTGGGGTCCTCTGGCGGTGCTGGGACCACAGGAAGTGTGCAGAAGCATTTGCTTTGACAGAGGCTCTGTCAGAGGCTGTCGTCAGCCTCTGTGTGGGGACGGCGCCCCGTGCTCTGTGGCCGAGCACCCGAGTCTGTGTGCAGGCGCCTCTCACCTCCCACATTCTGCCTTTCATCATCTCACTCCAAACTACTTTACCCTTTGGGATCATAAGCCCCCTGAAATTGGAGATTTATTAAACTGTATATCCCCTTTGATCCATCGCACCCGGCAGGTACTACATAAAGCCTGTTTAATTAGCTTTAAAATAATGTGTTTACTTTTCCTCCCAGGCGCCTTAATTTTTCTTTTTAAATCACAGCATCCCTTAAACCTTAGTGTAAACGTTCTCTGCTCTCTGCAAGCCAGTTCCCAGAGAAAAGCACTCTTGGCTTCAAGACTCGAGAAACTGAACAAGAGGTCATTGGTCCAGGCACACAGCCGGGCACCAGGAGAGACACACTTAAGCCGACATCCTCAGCTGAAATCCCCTCACTGTTGTCCGGCCAGAAGTCAGCCTTCAGTGCAGAGAGGAAGGGCCACACTTTTTTCTTTCTTTTTTGGCTGCGCCGTGCAACATGTGAGATCTTAGTTCCCTGGCCAGGGATCAAACTCATGCCCCCTGCATTACCAGCAGGGGTCGCAGCCACTGGACCACCAAGGAAGTCCCGGGACTCCCTTCTTGTTTCCCATTCCCACCTCACAGAGGATGAGCCACGTGCATGCACAGCTCCTGGGCACCCCGTAAGGTTATTCTCAGCAAGTATTATAAAAGCCATTCATGGCCCCAAGCTGCTCAGTCACCCCTCCCCAGTTTTCTGGCAGGTTTGGAGTGAATAGAAGTCCACTTTTGATTTATTCTCAGTTATAGGGTTCTGATAGTGGTGACCTTCAGAGCATCCACTGGGGAGAAGCCCATGCCACCTTCCAGAGCCAGAACCAGGAGCTCCTTTGGTACCCAGGCTCCACACTAATTCATAGGGATCTCAAGATAGATCCCGAGGAGAGGTCCATGAAGCACAGGCCCAGCCCTGAACTGGAATCCAACCCCATTCACTCGGTGGCCCTGTTACATCAGGCATCCTCAATTTGTTTGCTAGGTTGGAACGCTCTCCTCCAGCCTAGGGAGAGAAGTCAGCCTGCTGTGACTTGCTTTCTCCTCTCCTGGAGCAGCAAGGTGAGTATTCACATGTAAATGATGCCTAGCATTCTTTGAGTATAAAAGTGAGTGGGCAATAAGCATGGGCTCTGTTGATTTAGAAACCTCTGGAGAAAGCTTCTTGTTTAATCTGCTAATAAAAGTCCTACATTTGATCGCTTGATTGCGGGCTGCCTGTCATCGCATGATGGTATTGGAGCGTATGTCTCGCTGGCGCATGACTCACCGGCTGAATTGCCCGCCACCGGATGTCACAAATGATGCTGCTATTCAGAAGATGAAGGATGCACAGCAGGGCTCAGAAAAGATTTTTTTTTTTTACATATTAAAAGCCTTATTTGTAGTCCAAGCCCCTCCAGGAGGAGATGCCATGCTCTCTGTTTCGCCGGCAAGGCAGAGGAAACAAAAACCATGTTATGCCTAATACCCCTGAAGCCAAATTACAATATTTACCCCCCCCACCCCCCCGCATGGCAACTTGATGAGCATAATTATCTGTGCATAGAAAAGAAAATGGAAGAAAATGTTCAATGAACACTCACCTGGCTGTTGTGAATGATGTTGTTCCAACAGAAACAGAGGTTGAGGAGGAGGGCTTGGGGGAGGGAAGGAAGCGTGGTCCTTGCACATCCTCTGATGAGGAAGGAGCAGAGTCGCCTGGAGCTGGAGGATCTCTGTTTCCATCCCAGCAGGGATCAGACAGCTGTGTGGTTTCCTCTGTGAGCCACTGTTGGCATCCCCAGTGCTGCTCCCGCACAAATCAGATGTAACAAGCTCCCAGACCACCACGCGAGCTCAGGGAGCTTCCAGTCTCGCTGCAAAGGAAGAAGGAAGACCCCCACTGTGGCCTTTGTGACCGGCTCCAGTTCAGACGAACCCAGTGCTGCACACCATGCGGCGGTCTGCTCACACTTGCCAGCATCTGGCATTGATGCCTCTCTCCTGGTAGACTGACCACCTTCCCTTGGGTCCAGGGTGCATGGAGACCCAGAAGTGTGGACCGACTGATGGGTGTGGGTGTCTAGACACCCTGCCCTGTCCACCCACACCCACAATTCAGGCAACTCTGATGCCTCCCCAGAGCCCCCGGTGGAGTCAGAGCCCCTCCATGGGAGTGGGCTGAGTGCTGCACACTGGTCCCCCTTTCCATTCCGAGACTGGGTTTTCTTTCTGGAATGTTTCCTAGGAAACGGTTCATGTGAATCTCTGGGTCCTGGATGATGGGCTTGGGGAGCAGCCCCGCATGTCCTCTCACAGGAGACTCAGCTACTCTGGCCTCAGCTGATTGGAGCAAGGAGAAGGGTCTGACCCAGAGCAGCCTGTCAGTAGAATGGCTGCCCCAGGGAGTCTGCCTAACAGGACAGGTCCTAGATGTCATTTGGAGCCTTCTAGCCCATAGTGTGGAGAAGTCGATGGCACCCCACTCCAGTATTCTTGCCTGGAAAATTCCATGGATGGAGGAGCCTGGTGGGGTGCAGTCCATGGGGTCTCGAAGAGTCGGACACGACTGAGGGACTTCACTTTCACTTTTCACTTTCCTGCATTGGAGAAGGAAATGGCAACCCACTGCAGTGTTCTTGCCTGGAGAATCCCAGGGACAGGGGGAGCCAGGTGGGCTGCCGTCTCTGGGGTCGCACAGAGTTGGACACGACTGAAGAGACTTAGCAGCAGCTGCAGCAGCCCATGGTGAGGAGTTTGGACGGGACGCAGTGGAGGGACCAAACAGAGGTTCAGCCTCCTTTCTGGTAGGGTTAGATCGAGGGGAGGGGGCCAGGAAGAGAGGGGTCAGCTTCGTGCTGCCTCCTGTGGGCAGGTGAGCGCCAGGACTCACAGGGAAGTGCAGGGATGGAGGGGGGGAGATGAGATTCCCCGCAACAACTTAAATTCACTTCTTTTGCTTTGCACCAGCGCCCCACCCAGAGCTCAGGGGTGACTAGGAGAAGCAGGGTGTTGCCCCTGGGTGACATCTTCTCCATTACCTGGTCCCACCTCCATTCCGACAGGGGAATGATTTACCTACACTCATGGTGGCAAATCTGGGACTGGAAAACAAGTTTTAAGTTTTGATTGATTGATGATTGATTGGCAGTGCATGACACCACCTCTTTTCAATTTCCCAGGGGGAGCAATGCCTTGCATTCCTGAATTGTTAGTAATACTCACGTGCTCATTCTATCTCTTGCCACCGATACCTGCTCATACACATTATGAACTCCCTTGGCTGCCTGCTAGAAATGTCCCACTGCGACATGATTCCCATCCAGAAATGTTTGAGGCCTCAGCTTTCCAGTGCTCTCAAGGACAAAGCTGTGCTCTCTGCTTCAGTCCTGGGCAGTCTTTTCCCGGCTCCAGGGCGAGGTTGTAGCAGGGCTGATGTGTAATTTGTGGAGGAATTCCAGGTGAGCTGTGGATGGTTGAAGAGAAGGACACTGTCTCTGTCCTATGGGTGGGGAAACTGAGGCAGTGGAGGAGGCTCAGGTATCCAGGACGCCTCATTCTACCCCTCTCTCCCACCACCTCGATTCCTAAGCTACGACCGAGCGAATAGCACCCTCCAGGTTTTAGCCATCAGGTGATGCTGGTAGGCTCATCCTTCGGCATTTAGTTTCTTCACACTGTCCAGGCATTCTGCCATGAAAAGGAGGTCTCTCTTGATCTTCACTGGGGCTCCTCCTCCCCTCCTGCCCGTCACCTTCCTTCTTCCAAAAAGACCCAGTGCACTTGCAAGGACCCTCTGTTAGACCTGCCGAGCTTGTCCCTTCAACTCAGCCTGTCTTTTGGCTCATTGCTGCCATCCCATTCCCACTCACCTCCTAAGGCCAGGATACATCTCGCTTCCGCCCTGAGTATCCTCCCAGCAATTCCAGCACTTGCTGACCTCCTCCATGTATGCAGGTCTGTAGGCTTTATATCCAAGTTAAGAAATCTTTCGTTAACAGAGAATAGACTGACTCAGATGAGTTCAAGTTAAGAAATAACAAAAGAAAGTTTGTATCTTGGAAAGCTAGTCAAGAATACAGCAAGGAATAGACATGAATGGGCTTCAGGTTTGGGTGTGAACTGAGAATGGAGCTGGCAGCTCCTGACTCTCCAGTTCCACCCTCTGCTCCCTCCTTATTTGCTTCTCCCTGTTATTTTCACCCAATCTTTATTTCCCAACCTTCCTCTGAGCAATGCTGTCTCATGGCTTTGATGTGCAAATGGCCCCACACACGGTCCCCTGCCCGAAACTCATGCTCACTGGTGCCTACAGATGACCAGAAGCCTTCCCCTCCATCTCTTAGCTCCAACTCCTGGGAAGAGAAGGCTATGGTTGATTTGGTTCATTCTTTTGAACCAGGACACAGAAACCATAAGTCTGGCCAGCCAGTGGATTATGCTCCCATGGGTCAGGTATCCATTCTCGTTCAATCAAAGGTGGTCCCAGAGGTTAAGGTGATATGGTACAATACCTGTTAATCTGGGGGTCCATGAATGGAGATTAAATGTGGGTGTGCAGGGTTGGGGATAAGTTGGCATCTTTAAGGCGACTTAAGTTCAGTTCCACAGAGTCTAGCACTTAATGGTCCTTGTGATGCTTCAGTGTTTTATTCCTGCCTCCTTTATGAGATGGGCCCTGCTGGTTCATTGGCCAAACAATCCCTGTTCCATTTGACCCAAATTCTCCCAGGTTGTGGAGAGGATCCACAGAACGAATGTCTGTTTTAAATATGAAATGTCAGCCTGAATATCTAATGAAGAGCAATTGATAAATGAATTAAGGCAGTACTGCATAACAGAAAACTGTTCTGCTATTAAAATGCACTTGCAGAAGAATATTTATATGAAAGATGTTTAAGACATAGTTAAATGGAAGCAAATGAATTCCAAACAGTGTAAACATCATGATTCTGTTTGTGAGCATGTGTACATATACACACATTCATCCTTGCACTTGAAAAGATGCTCACCAAAATATCAACAGTAATGCAACCTGGGTGATAAGATTATTGATGATATAAATTTTATCCTATTTGCTTAGTTATATTAACAAAAATTTTTTGCCATAAGCATTTATTACTTTGCAATAAGAGAAAGAAATAAAAAGATAAAAGGAAAGTGTTAGTCACTCAGTTGTGTCTGAATCTTTGTGAGCCCATGGACTATAGTCTGCCAGGCTCCTCTGTCCATGGAATTCTCCAGGCAAGAACACTGGAGTGGGTAGCTGTTCGCTTCTCCAGGGGATCTTCCTGACCCAGGGATCAAAGCTGGGTCTCCTGTACTGCAGGCAGATTCTTTACTGGCTGAGCCACGAGGGAGTGAAATGCAAAGCTATAACCTCCTTAACGAGAGGCTGGTTTTTAGATCCCACTGCAATAAATAGTTTGGAGATCCCTTAAATCATATCTGGAAAGGTTGTCTATGTATCTTTGTCTACATCTGAAAGTGTATGCATGTAAAAATCTGATTATGTGTCTAATTACACTGAATGGCTTTCTCAGGTTGAGCTTCCAAGGAGTCAGTAATTTATCTGGGAGGTGATCCCAGGAAGCACTGATAGGTGAGCAAAGAAGTGAGGGAGAGAACGGGGAGAAGCCACAGCTGGTGTGTTCCTGAGCACCCAAGGGGCCAGCCACTGGAGATCCGAGACGGGGAGAAGCTTGCTCAGAGCTGTCCTTCCTGAGGTGCAGGGGAGCTGGGGCATTCATTGGTCCACTGCTCCTATCTGCTAGCGGGTTAAGATTGCTCCCAGTGAATGTTTCTTCGGGCACTTTCAGCCTCCAGTGCCCAGGCAGAGAGGACTCCAGCAACCAGAAAAGGCTCTTGGTTCAGCATAGCCTCTTAAAATTGGAAGGTGTTAAGTTGACATACACAAGAATGGTAGGATGGGCCGGGTACCAACAGCATCCATGCAATGGCATTCTGTCCCTTTAACAGCTCTGCCCTGCTGGGTCTTTCTTGAATTTCTGTGCTGGTTGGCAGGAGGGAGCAAGAAGGTCAAGATGAAGAAGATCTACAGGGGAAATCCTATGACTGTGCTTATTGCTACCCTGTCCCCCACCAAAGGCCTAACGTTCTTTTTGAAATCTGATCCTCCCTGGTGCTGCTGGGAATATTCAAAACAAAAGTTGTGAAATCCAGGTTTCAACAGGAACCCATTATAGCCAGCGAAATTGAGGAATGCACCAGGAAAACATGATATCAGGACTTGGAGATGCTTATTTATGAGTTTGGCAAAGTCTTTTTTATTTTATTATGATGTTTTTGGACTCTTCTGCATATAAGGCAGATTCCCTCAACCCAAGTCTATTAAATCCCTCGCCGTTCATTTTATGATGTGTTTGAAATACCAAAGGCTGAGTTATTTGTTGATGATTTGTCCTGTTTTTCTACCCCAGCTGGGGATTGTCCTTCCAAAAATAGAGTTGCTAACTTCTTAGAGACCCGTGAGCATACTTGCTGACTACATCTGTGCACCAGGAAGAAGAAATATTTATTTACTGGGCCATGTGAGTAGAGACAGAGTTCTGGGCCTTAGAAACTCTAGGAATAACATGAGCTTGTAGAACTAGAATCACTGTTCATTTTACGGTCTAGGAAACTGAAGTCCAAAGTCACCCAGCAGGTGTGAGGGAGGAATTGGTGTGAAGCTTCCCTGCCTCTTCCTGGGAAGTAGCCTGTGCACCAGGGGCTATTGGCCTCTTGTGCTGGTTGGGTTGGTAAATGACACTGATGCTCTAATTCCATGATTAATCCAAGCTGTCCAACCACTTCCTGGCTTGGACTTTGACGGAATCTCCGTCTCCTTGGCCGCTGAGTACTCTGGCAGTGACGTCACCCTGTGTGGCTTTCCTGAGTATTTTACTTTCTTAGATTCACCTTTCTCTCCTTCAGGAAAAACTGCATGATCACTTAAGGATGTTGCCGATTGACTAGAACAAGTCATCCTGGATTCCTTCTGTAATTTTTTATTAAGATTTTTTTTTTTTTTTGCGTGGACCATTTTTAAAGCCTTTATTGAATTTGTTACAATATTGTTTCTATTTTATGTTTTGATTTTTTTGACCACAAGGCATGTGGGATCTTAGCTCCCTGATCAGGGATTGAACCTGTTCCCCTGCCTTGGGAGGTGAAGTCTTAAGAACTTGTCACCAGGGAAGTCCCCCTTCTGTAATAATCTGGAGTGTTGGGGTTGGGGAGAGAGAGAAAAGAGACAATGGGGACCCTGAGCACTTGCATTCAGACTGGTCTATTTCTTAGCCGGGGTGGGAACAGGGGTCTGCTGCCCCATACCAGGGACTAGGAGCAGAAATCCTCATGGAAGTGGGTGAAGGCAGGGCCAGCAAAGTAGGAGATTCTTAAGACTGTGTGAGTTTAAGACATGAAAACAGCTTCACAGAAAATCAAACCTTGAGCTTATCTGCAGGGCTTTATGGGACCAGACTTGCTCAGGGCTTTTGTTCAGGAACCGAAAAAAGAGTCGGGAGGTTGTCTACTATCTTTTCCTCTCCCTAAGCACACTGAAACTCTTTACTCTGCCAGAGGCATTGTGTATGTGTGAGCGCTCAGTTGTGTTCGCCTCTTTGTGCTTCCATAGGCTGTAGCCCGCCAGGCTCCTCTGTCCATGAAATTCTCCAGGCAAGAATACTGGAGTGGGTTGCCATTTTCTTCTCCAGGGGATCTTTGCAACCCAAGGATCTAACTGCATCTCCTGCATTGGCAGGCAGATTCTTTACCACTGTGCCTCTTGGGAAGACTCCAGAGGCATTAACAAGCCCTATTTTCTTAAAGTTCTGCCAACAAGGGGGCTCACTCAACCACCCCTCCACCACCCAACTTGGTGATCATCAGTAGTAGTTCCCTAACTTAGAATGGCTAACCGTTTACAGTAGACAAACACCAGAGCCTGGTCTCCGTGGGTGCACGGGGAAACCCTCATGATCTGAAATATGTAACAGTCTTCAACTGGCTCCTTCTGCCTCCTTCTGAGAACAGAATTTGTCCGATTAAAGAGGGATGCTACCCACCCCAGGGTGTCCTTCCACCCCACCCCGCTGTGCTGCGTGTGCAGGAAAGTGTCACTTGGAGCTGAGCCTGAGAGATGGTCACCAGGGAAGGCTCAGCCAGGCTGAGCTGGGTTTCCACCAGGCTACGGGATGAATGACAGTGGGCGTGCACACACGTGTGTGTGTGTCTGCATGTATTCACATGTGTGCACATGCTTGTGGCACTTGTTTCCCAAAAGTGTTTGTGTTTCAGTGGAGGCTTGTGCAGAGGCAATGAGAATCTATGTCCCGGGCTGTCTACACTCAGTGCTGGTGTCTGGTGTGGGTGCTTTGTCTTTTGGGTTTGGGGACTTCTTGCTGGGTTTATGTCCCCCTTTCCCCTCTTTCGTCTCCACCTTGTCCCCTTCGTTGCTCCCTAAGGGTTTCAGGTGGGCTTCTGAAAACCTGACTCTGTTCATGGAAAGCAGGACTGTCACCCTCAGACACTTTCCCTTACTCCTTGGAATCCCCGCAGCCTTCAGTGTGGGTGGTGGCGGCCGGTGACGTGGTGGGGACAAACTGCAGCAGATGCTACAGCCAGAGCTTCACCCACAGCCCCCAGGGTCTCTTCACCAATTTCCTGCACATCTAGTGCACATTCACCTTTTAATTTTTCCAAGTCTGTGCCCTTACCAAGTAGCATGCTGAAACATCTGAGGTCTACAGGAGACAGGCCCTCCTTTGCACAGACTCTGGAAGATTTGCTCTGATGGGTAATTAGGAGAGATGCAAGGGTCAATGGACCCCAGAGGAGGCAGATAGGACTTAATGGGCCATGAGCCCAGAAATGAGAAAGATGTGACCCATGGGCCATGGAATTGGTGCAGAGTCTTGGTTACAAACAGAAAGCTCTGCATGCAGTCATGTCCAACTCTTTGCGACCCTGTGGACTGTAGCCCACCAGGCTCCTCTGGCCATGGGATCCTTCAGGCAAGAATACTGGAGTGGGTTACCATTCCTTCCTGCAGGGGATCTTCCCGACCCAGGGATCAAACCTGGGTCTCTTACGTCTCCTGCATTGGCAGGTGGGTTCTTTACCACTAACGCCACCTGGGATGCTGGGCTCACACTGTCCGCATGTTCAGTGGACTGCCGCAGTGGTCCTCCCTTATCCAAGTGGGCTTTGCAGCTTCAGCCTCAGTGAGCTTCTCTCCCCCTGGCAGAGAGAAGCATTCTATTAAGGCTGAGAGAGATTTAGCAACCTGCCCAAGGTCACATAGCTAATAAGTAGCAAAGCCAGAATTGAAACTCAGGTCTGTTTCTCCCCAAAGTTCACACTCTCCCTGACCTGGCATCTTAGATAATAAGTTATGGACAACTTATAATTAGGAAGGAAAAAGGATGGAGCTCAGATCTTTGACTTAGTTTTTTTTTATGTGTAACTAAAAGAAGGCATGCTTGAGGCACAAGTGGCCTGTGTGAAATTCAGATGAACCTGGAGAACAAACTGATGAAACTGGAGCCGCAAAGGGGCAATGTTTCTCAAGGTGGATGAGCAACATGTGGATACAGAGCAGTGACCTGTGAATGCCTCCCGGCACAGGAAGCAGTTGGGAGAAAAAGGGAGGAAAATCATTCAGCTCTACTCTTGTGAAGAATACCTTCCCAAAATATGTGGCTTGGGAAAATGGAACATGGATCAAACAGAAAACTGGGAGCTCAGAATTACTGTGGGGAGACAGTCCTTTTCTGTGCCGCCAAGTGACAAAAAAAAGATACAAGTGAGCGTCAGACTGATTTAATTGTATCCACAGACAGCTGATCTTTAGACACTGGATGCTCCGTGCTTCAGAAACACCTGGAAATTGTTCTTAAACTTTAAGATATTCTCTTCCGCAGACTCTCGGTTACCCCAATGTGGAAGTTAACCATTGTGCAGGGAACACCAACTCCCTGACTACCTGGTACCTGCCTATGACTGGGCTTTGTGCCAATGTCTTGAGGGCAGGTGAAGCGGGGAGCCCCTGAGGAGATGCACACAGGTGAAGACAGCCCAGCTGGTGGATGGCAGACCACCTGGATCAGCTGCACACGCACAGCTCCCTGTCTGGTTGAAGGGTCACTGACTATGTTGGAGGTGAGTGTGCATCTGTGTGGCGTGCTAAGAAATAATATATTTATCAGGATAAAATCATTGTGGGGAATAAATCATTCTTTCCCAGGTAAAATAATCAGGATATTTGGTTCAAGCTTCAGAGTCACTGATGCTTGTGGGAGGGGAATGTTTTGAAAGTAAGAAAAACCAATAAGATTTTTATCTGTACCCCTCTGTGTTATAGCAACCATTCTGCAAAATAGCCAGGTGAGGGGGAGGTGGAGGCGCCCCTCTGGGAAGGAGGCTTTGACTTCCTGCCAAGCAGACTTTTCAGCTTGCAATAGCTCAGTGAATATTGACAGTCAATTTTTTGTTACAGTCACCCTGCATTACCCACCACAGACTCATTAAACTAGAAGATATCTGGTTCACCCTCCTGCCTCTGCTGCTGCTGCTGCTAAGTCACTTCAGTCGTGTCCGACTCTGTCTGACTCCATAGATGGCAGCCCACCAGGCTCCCCTGTCCCTGGGATTCTCCAGGCAAGAACACTGGAGTGGGTTGCCATTTCCTTCTCCAATGCATAAAAGTGAAAAGTGAAAGTGAAGTCACTCAGTCGAGTCCGACCCTTAGTGACCCCATGGACTGCAGCCCACCAGGCTCCTCCGTCCATGGGATTTTCCAGGCAAGAGTACTGGAGTGGGGTGCCATTGCCTTCTCTGCTCCTGCCTCTAGGCAGAGCTTAGTGATTCTTGGCAAAGTTCAGGTCAAGGGGGTCTTCCCAGGTGTCCCATGTTAGGGCTCCAGGAAGAAGCTTAAAGGGGAGCAGCCCAGTGGGCATATAATTGAGGCCAGTCAGGAGGAAATGTGAAACTCATTTCTTGGAGTGCATCATAAGTGTAGCTACATAAAACACTGTGTGAGGCCAAACAGGAACACATGCCAACCTCAGGTGGGGAAAGAAAGTGTGACTTGCTTATTAACAATGAAAGGATCAATCTCCCTAGGAGCACCCCTGCCCCACCCCTCAGGGTAACTGGGAACCAGCCTTGATGATGAACAATAATTCTCCCTTTGGGATTTAGCTGGCCCCTTTCAGAAGGAAATGGCAACCCACTCCAGTATTCTTGCCTGGAGAATTCCATGGACAGAGGAGCCTGGTGGGCCGCAGTCCGTGGGATCACAGAGTCGGACACGACTGAGTGGCATTCATTCATTCATTCCAGTGTATGATAGAGTCTTTCACAGAGCCCCTGCTTTGGGTTCCCTCTATCATACAGCAAATTCCCACTGACTATTTCACATGTGGTAATGTATATGTGTGTCGATGTATAGCAGAAACCATCACAATATTGTAAAGTAATTATCCTCCAATTAAAAATAAAATTAAATTTTTTAAAAGGAGTCCCTTTCAGGTAAATGCTTGGGGCTTTCAAATTCTGCCCCTTCCCCTTCTCTTCCTGGAGATGGCCCCAGGGAAGTGCTTCTCTTGTCTTGGGAATGCAGGGGTGGGGGTTCTTATGTTGCTTGTTCTTGGAGCCCCCCTGTTGGGGGATCTTTTATCAAAGATCAGAATCAAGTGTATACTATAGAAAAGATGTCAGCAAACCAGGCCTGCTAACTCTTGGTATTTGGGGACCATGTCTGCTGGGAAATGTCTGACCAGACCACTTACATTCCCTGTTTGGCAGAGTGTATTCTTTGTGGCAGAGATGCTGGGCCTTGGAAACACAAAGCATGACTTTCTCATCTCTCTTTCTGTGCACTTATATATTCTTCCAGAATCTGTGCCTGGTCTCCAAACAGATCTCCCTGGGGCCTGCAGTAGGCAGAATAATAGCTCCCCAAAGATATCGTTGTCCCTGGAGCCTGTGGGTATTACCTTCAAAGGCAGAAGACATTTTTCAGATGTGATTAGGGTTGAGGACCCTGACATGGGGGAGAGTCTCCTGGATTATCCGAGTGGGTCCGGTTGAATCATGGGAGTCGTGAAAAGCAGGGACCCCTTCCCAGCTGTATTCAGAGAAGTGACATTGCTGGCTTGGAGGCTGGAGGAGGAGAGCCATGAACCAGAGAATGGAGGAGACTTCAGAATCTGGAAAAACGGAAAAAAAGCATTCTGGTATCAGTCTGTTCAGGCTGCCATTACAAAATAGCCTGGGTGGCTTAAGTGACAGAAATTGATTTCTCATAGTTCTGGAGGCTGGAGGTCAAGATCAAGTTCTCTTCCTGGCTTGTGGGTGGTGTCTTTTCTTGATACCTGCACACAGGGTGAGCGATCTCTCTCTCTCTTCCTCTTGTAATAAGGCCACCAATCCCCAGTCCTGTTGGATTAGGACTCCATCCTTATGACCTTGTGTGTGCGTGCTAAGTCGCTTCAGTCATGTCCGACTCTTTGCGACCCTATAGATCATAGCCTGCCTGGCTTCTCTGCCCATGGGATTCTCCAGGCAAGATTACTGGAATGGGCTGCCATGTCCTCCTCCAGGGGATCTTCCCGACCCAGGGATCGAACCCACATCTCCTGTGTCTCCTGCATTGGCAGGTGGGTTCTTTACCACTAGCGCCACCTGGGAAGCCATATGACCTTACGAAAGAAAGGAAGGACTAAGTGGTGTCCGATTCATGTGACCCCATGGACTGTAGCCCTCCAGGCTCCTCTGTCCATGGAATTCTCCAGGCAAGAATATGGGAGTGGGTTGCCATTTCCTTCTCCAGGGGATGAACTTAACTTTAATAACTTACTTAACTTTAATAACTTCCTAAAAGCTTTAGCTCCAAGGACAGTTGCATGAGATGTTAGGGCTTCAACATACAAATTTGGGGTGAACACAATTCAGTCCTTAGCTCTCCCCCTAGAGTCTTCAGAAAGGAATGCAACATTACTCATGCATACATTTTACCCCAGTGAGATCCATGTCAGTATTCTGACCCTCAGAACTAGAAGATGGTAATATTGTGTTATTTAAACACTAAGTCTATGGTCATTTGTGACAGCCACAAAAGACCAGTACATACCCCCTACCCTTCTCTTTGGCATTCTTCCGTCCTTCATGGATGAATTTTGTTTGACGCAGACTAAACTGCTATGTGCCCAGTGGTATTTGACATACTGCATCTCTTGTCCTTCAGCACTACAAGGGCAGGATGAAGGTACCTACTACAGACAAGTACTGCGGGTCCCTGGAGGTCAGGGATTGCATTGATCATGCCTCTGCTGGCCTAGTCCAGTGCCTCAAACATAGTAGATGCTCAATCAGGATTTGTCCAACAAAAAAAGAAACATTGATGTTCAGAGAGGTTATGTAACTTTCTCAGGATCAGGAGATCTGATATGTCCAACCAAATGAAAGTCATGCATTTTCCATCACAAAATGTAAACCCCCCAAATTATAGTCCTTGCCTATCCGTCTGCAATGCCGGAGACCTGGATTTGATCCCTGGGTTAGGAAGATCTGCTGGAGAAGGGAATGGCTACCCACTCCAGTATTCTTACCTGGGGAATTCTATGGACAGAGGAGACTGCGGGCTACAGATCACTGGTTTGCAAAGAGTTGGACACAACTGAAGTGATTTAGCACCGCCCCCCCCACACACACACAAGCCAGAGAACATATATTTATTCACTTCCCACTGTCACAGATCCTTTTCATGCATTTCTTCACTTGGATCTTAGGAAGCAGATATTAATTATATTCATTAGATAGTTGAGAAAAATAAAAGTTCGGAAAGGTTAAGAAACGTTCTCCAAGTTTTGGGAGCGGTAGTTGTGGTAGAAGTGATTTCAAAGCCCAAGTCTGGTAGGTTTTGCAAAATCCATCTTTTCCCCACTACCTTGCACTGTACATGGACTATTTACTTTCATTTGTGTGTTTTCATGAGCTGCCCTATGCAAGCAGAATCTGTTCCATCTGAAGGTTCTAACTGTTCGCTGTGACCATGATCTTTCAAAGGTGGGAAGCATGTCTCCTCCTTTCTTTTTATTCCCAGAGGCAGCTCATTTCAAGTGGCTCATCACATACACACATCCTGGCAGCAGACTTCCTGGGTTTAACCCAGATCTCAGAGGTATGCCTACACTAATTAGAGCTGCTTCAATATTTTAGAACAGCTGGAAGTATTTTATTCTAAAGAGCCACTCAGTCAAGACAGTTTTTGGATGCTTGTCATACAAGACACACCATATGGAGGACAGAACCAAAGCCACCTGGAGGCAGTACCACCTGGTGGTTAGACGCCTGGCCTCTAAAGTCAGGCAGGTCTGGCTCTGGGTCCCTGGACCACATCCCTCACTGGTTGTGGGACTGCGGCAAGTGATCCCATCCCTCTGAACCTTAGTTCCACATCTCTAACTCTAGTTCTTTTTTTTTTTTTTTTCTTTTTGGCCACGCCATGTGGCTTGCAGGATCTTGGTTCACTGACCAGGGACTGAACCTGTGCCCTTGGCAGTGAAAGAGCAGAGTCCTAACCAATGGACCACCAGGAACTTCCCTCTAACACTAGTCTTTATTTCCCAGGTTTTGTTGGGTTTTGCTTTATTTCAATTTCTTTTTGCTCTTTTTGGGTGGTAAAGATTAAGTGAAATAAACCCAAGATGCTATTAACATAGATCCTGGGATGTAGGAAATGCTTATTAAATGTTAGCTGATTTCTGTTAAGTGTTTGTTCTGGCAGCCTTAGCAAATGAATATAGTATCAATCAGCTGTTCTATGGTCTGAGTTCTGGCTGGTCCTCGTCAATCGAGGCACTGGAATTCCTGTGAAGACAGTGGTTGGCTGACTCCTGAGAGCAGCAGATGGAGTATTTAACCATAATCCTCACCTCTGCTTATGCCCTCACCGCAGCTTCATCTTGAGCAGTGTATCCGGTCCTGTCCTTTGACTTGGCCACAGCTGTGGGTCTTACTCTGACTGGCAGAAAGGACGCTGTGCCAGTTTTATGCATAAGAAGCTGTCTGTGTCTCCACTTCCCCTCTTGTACCCCTGCCATTTCTATGACAATGATATGACTCAGCCTCAGAGCCCAGGAGAGGGAGGGAGGTGGCGCAGAGCCTTCCTGGCTGAGAGTAGAGCCATCTGGTCACCCAGCCTACATGCACACACCCCACCAACCTGCGATGTGTCGAGGAGCCCAGATGACACAAGCAGATCTCCTTTCAGATGACTGTCGGCCATATGAGTAACATTTATGGTTAAATGGCACCAAGACTGTATGATTATTACACAGTGTTTCACAGCGACAGCTAACGACGTATACAAGGAACACGTCACCTGGGGTTGTTCCATTAAGATGGAAGCCCAAGAGTCTTTTTTTCCAGTGTTGGGGAGAGTTACTCTTTCTCAAATGGGGTGTATAGCATGGACATTTTTGGCAGCCACCTGGCAACCAGGTTGTAGATGACACTGAGGAATCAGAAGAGAAAAATGAAAGGAATAAGTGTTCTTATCAGTGTTGCTGAGCCAGGAGATGAAACCAAACATAAGTCTTGAATGACCTCTAAAATCTCCAGTTATCCGAGCAAGAAATAATGCTGTTGTTTACTCCCAGGTGGCTTAGATTTTCCACTACTTCAAAAAAACAGACTCAGAACTTCTGGTTTCAGCTCCAACATGTAAAGAGCTTGGCAGTGATCATTCCTGTTCTTACAACAGACAAATTCTGAGCAAACTGAAAATAAACAGATTTCCTCCAACCCATCGAGGATTTGAAATCAGAGGGTAAACCGTCACCTCCAGTCTGAAGAGATGGTAAGTGAATACAGAGTCTGCTTACTTGGAGCAGAAGGTGCTGGAGCCATAGATAGGTAGGAATGCCTACATGAGAGTTTGATGAGTGTAGAATAGTTTGAAAGTGTGAATTCTCTGGAGTCTGAAGTCTTAGGGAGCCCAGTGCTTTTCAGGACCTATTTTCAGGAACCTCACCAGGTTCTTATCATGAAGCTAAGAAAGATCCCCTCAGGGACTTCCCTGATGGTCCAATGGTTAAGACTTTGCCTTCTGATACAGGGTGTACGAGTTCAACCCCTCGTCCAGGATTTAAGATCCCACGTAGGCGCCTCAACCCAAAACATAAAACAGAAGCAATATTGTAACAAATTCAATAAAAACTTTAAGAATGGTCCACATCAACAGAATCTGAAAAAGAAAGAAAGATCCTTTCGTGGGTCTGACAAGAGGAGGGGAAATCATTGTGAGACATGCCCAGAGAGTTCTGGGCAGATGCTCACTCTCCTGGGGAAAGATTTTCACCAGAACCCAAGGGAAAGGGAAAAAAACTAAGGGGCCTTTGTGAAAGTCACAGTCCAGGAATATGGGCCTGTTAAAAAGACTGAGATTTAATCAAATGATTATAGAATGCTTCCTCTCTCCAGCAGCTTACCACCACATCAGTAAGACAGTAATATAACTCAGCATTCAAAGAACCAAGATCATGGCATCCAGTCCCATCATTTCATGGCAAATAGATCAGAAACAATGGAAACAGTGAGAGACTTTATTTTCTTGGGCTCCAAAATCACTGCAGAGGGAGACTATAGCCATGAACTTAAAAGATGCTTGCTCCTTGGAAGAAAAGCTATGATAAAACTAGACAGAATATTAAAAAGCAGAGACATTACTTTACCAATAAAAATCCGTCTAGTCAAAGCTCTGGCTTTTCCAGTAGTCATGTATGGATGTGAGAGTTGGACCACAAAGAAAGCTGAGCACTGAAGAATTGATGCTTTTGAACTGTGGTGTTGGAGAAGACTCTTGAGAGTCCCCTGGACTCCTTGTAAGGAGATCCAACCAGTCAATCCTAAAGGAAGTCCTGAATACTCATTGGAAGGACTGATGCTGAAGCCCCAATACTTTGGCCACCTGATGCGAAGAACTGACTCATTGGGAAAGACTCTGATGCTGGGAAAGACTGAAGGAAGGAGAAGGGGACGGCAGAGGACGAGGTGGCTGGATGGCTGACTTAATGGACATGAGTTTGAGCAAGCTCTGGGAGTTGGTGATGGACAGGAAGCCTGGTGTGCTGCAGTCCATGGGGTCGAAAAGAGTCGGACCCGACTGAGTGACTGAACTGATAACACTGGATTACAGCTGACAGAGCTGCAAGACACAGACTCAATTTAAGGAGCCCAAGACAACAGGAAAGGTAAAAACAAAGAAGTCAGACAAATTTGAAGCCTCTGACATCTACAGTTACAGCAAACATTAAACACAGCCCAACTCTCAAACTGATGAACACAGGATCTTACACTAAAGGCTCTACCTCAGTTCTTATTACCCAATACATCATGTTCAACATTTAATAAAATATTATAAGGCATGCTAAAAGGCAAGGAAAATCAGAGCCTGTAGAGAAAAAAGGAAACATTAGAAACAGATTCAGCTAGTACACAGATTCTGAACTGGTTAGACGGGGAATTAAAAATAACTATGATTAATATGTTACAGGCTGTAATGGAAAAACTAGACAACAGGCAAGAACAGATGGATAATGTAAGCAGAGAGATGGAAACTATAACAAATAATCAAAAGGAAATCCTACAAATCAAAAAGCGCTGTAATAGAAATGGAGCAAACCTTTAATGGGCTCATCAGTATACTCAGTGGAGCCAAGGAAAGAATCAGAGAGGTAAGTTCCCAAACTGAAATGAGGATAAAAAGAACAATAGCAGCAAACAAAGGCAGAACAAAATATTCTAGAACTGTAGGGAAATTCCAAACATTATAGCATAAACACAGTTGGAATACCAAAAGGAAAAGAAAGACGAAGATGACATATTTGAAGTGATAATGACAGGGACTTTTCAAAAATTAATGACCTAGGACCAAACCAAACCTATGGTTTCAAACCATAGACCTAGGAAGCTCAGAGAAAACCAAGACAAATATAAAAAAAACGCTACACTTAGATATATCATATTCAAATTACAGGAAACTAATGAGAAAGTCTTAAAAGAAGACAGAATTGGAGGGGAGGTGTCTTATCTATAGAGAAATAAGGATAAGAATTATGGAGGATTTCTCATCAGAAACTGTGTAGGCAAGCAGAGAGTGAAGTGAAATATTTAAAATGTTGAAAGAAAAAATTAAGATTCTATATCAAGCAAAATTATCCTTCAAAAGTGAAGGAGAAATATTTTCTCCATTAAACAAAAACGGAGGAAATTCATTGCCAGCACACCTGTCCAGAAACAAATGTGTAGGAAGTTCTTCATGAAGAAAAAAAATTACATAAGTAAGAAACTTGGATCTACATTAAAAAAAAGGAAAAGCATTAGAGAAGGAAATTTTTAAAAGGTAAAGATAAGCATTTTCATTTTTCTTACTCTTTTTCCCACTTTCACCCAATTGCCTACTCCCAACCCCAGCCTCTGGCAATCACCAATCTGTTTTCTGTGTTGACACGTTTGATTTGTTTTAGATTTCACATAGAAGCGAAATAAAACCGTATGTTTATCTGACTTATTTCACTTCACATGACACCCTCAAGGTCCTTCTTTGTTTCTCAAATGGCAAGATTTCTTTCCTTTTAATGGCTGCTTTTTCTTTTTTTTAATCCACTTTTAATGCTCATCAGTGGGCACTTAATTTATTTCCATGTCTTGCCTATTGTAAATAATACTGCAGTGAACATGGGAACCCAAATATCTTTTCAAGATAGTGGTCTTGTTTCCTTCAGATAAATATCCAGAAGTGCCATTACTAGATGAGGTGGTAGCTCTATTTTTATTTTTTATTTTTAGAAACCTTCACATGTTTCTCCATCGCGACTTCCCCAGTGTACATTCTCACTAACGGTGCATAAGGGTCCCCTCTCCTCCACATCTTTGCCAGCACTTGTTGTTGCTCCTGGTTCCCCAAACCTCTAGTGCTGCTCCGTCTGTGGTGATCTTAGTTCTCCGACCAGGGATTGAATCTGGGCCCTGGCAGTGGAAGCTCCAAGTCCTAACCTCTGGACTGGCAAGGAATTCCCATGTTTCTCATGCTTTTGATGAAAACCATTTAATTGTGATTTTAATTTGCCTTTCCCTGACTATTAGCCACGTTGAGCACCTTTTCAGGCACTTGTTGGCCATTTTTATGACTTTGGAAAAAATGTTTATTCAGTTCCTCTCCCAATTTTAAAATCAGATTATTAGGTTTTTTCCTATTGAGTTGTATGAGTTCTTTATATAATTTGGATATGAATGCCGTATCAGATACATAAGTTGCAAATATTTTCTCCCACTCTGTAACTTGCTTTTTCATTTTGTTGATGTTTTCTTTTTGGTGTGCAGAGGCTTTTTAATTTTATGTGGTTTAGTTGCTAAGTCGTGTCTGACTCTTGTGACCCTGTGGACTGTAGCCTGCCAGGCTTCTCTGTCCATGGGCTTCTCCAGGCAAGAATAAATGGAGTGGGTTGCCATTTCCTTCTCCAAAAGTAAAGTGAAAGTCACTCAGTTGTGCCCAACTCTGCAACCCCACGGACTGTAACAGTCCATGGCATTTTCCAGGCCAGAATACTGAAGTAGGTAGCCATTCCCTTCTCTAGGGTATCTTCCCAACCCAGGGATCGAAGCCAGGTCTCCCGCATTGCAGGCAGATTCTTTACCAGCTGAGCCACCAGGGAAACCCAGTTTTATGTAGTACCTATTTTTTCTTACTCTTAACTGATATTGAAGTATAACTGTTTCAATAATAGTAATAATGTATTGGGTGGCTAAAGCATATGGATATATGAAACCAAGGACAGCAAAGTCATACAGGATGAGAGGGAAGAATTGGGAATATTCTGTTATAAAGTAGCAACAACACATGTGAGATGATATAGTGTTATTTGCAGGTGAGCTTCGATTAGTTGCAAATGTATATTGCTATTTAAAAAAAAGTATGAGTCAGGTTGTTGTTGTTGTTTTTGATGCAGACTATTGTTAAAGTCTTTATTGAATTTGTTACAATATTACTTTAGTATTATGCTTTGGTTTTTTGGCCCTAAGACATTTGGGATCTTAGCTCCCCAACCAGGGATTGAACCCATGCCCCTTGAATTGAAAAATGCAGTCTTAACCACTGGACCACCAGGGAAGTTCTAGAGATGTGTACTGTAAACTCTAGAGCAACCACTAAATTTGTTAAAATAACAATCTCTATAGTAAAAAAGGAAAGAAAATGGAATAGTATAAAATGTTCAATTAAAACCAGAGATGGCAGGAAAGAAGAAATACAAACAAGTGTGATGACTAGAAAACAGTTTTAAATGTGGTAGATATTAATCTAACTATATCAGTAGTCAATATATGTGAATGTTCTAAATACCAGAATTAGAAGACAAACATTGTCAGAGTGAAAGAAAAAAAAAAAGATTCAAATATACTTTGTCCACCAGAAATTCTCTTTAAATCTAAAGGTTCATATATGCTGAAAATAAAGGGACAGAGAAAGATATATCATGTTAACATGAATCAAAAGAAAACTGGAGTTAGTCACATTAATTTCAGTTAAAACTGACTTCAACACAAGAAAAAAAAGTCAGATATAAATAAGAGGATTATAGGACAATAAATGGAGAAGGCAATGGCACCCCACTCCAGTACTCTTGCCTGGAAAATCCCATGGACGGAGGAGCCTAGTGGGCTGCAGTCCATGGGGTCGCTAAGAGTTGGACGCGACTGAACGACTTCACTTTCACTTTTCACTTTCATGCATTGGAGAGGGAAATGGCAACCCACTCCAGTGTTCTTGCCTGGAGAATCCCAGGGATGCCGGAGCCTGGTGGGCTGCCGTCTATGGGGTCGCACAGAGTCAGACACAACTGAAGTGACTTAGCAAAACAATAAAGGGGTAAATTTCCCAAGAAAGCATCATGGTTCTAAGTGTGAAAGCATCTAGTATCAAAATATTTGAGGCAAAAATCAACTGAATTTCAAGGAGAAATAGATAAACTCACTATTATAGCTGATGACTTCCACACCACTCTTTCAGTAACTGATAGATGAAGCAAGTAGAAAACCTGGAAGGATATAGCTAATCGGAACACCACCATCAGTCACCCTGACATTTATAGAATACTTCTTCCAACAACAGCAGAACACACAATCTTCTCAAGCCCATGTGGCTCTTACATGAAGACTGACCATGTCCTTTGTCATAAATCACACCTTAACACACTTAAAAGAATAGAGATTGTACAAAATACATTCTCAGGCCACAATGGAATTAAACTGGAAATCAATAACAGAAAGACAGTCCAAAAATCCTGTAATAGTTGGAAATTAAAAAAAAAAGACACTTCTGAATAACACATGGGTCAAAGAAGAAGTCTCAAGAGAAATTTACAGCTATTTTGAACTAAATGAAAAAGAAAAGTACAACTTTTCAAAAATACACACTTCTCACTGGCACATCCATCATGCTAGACTCCCAGAGTTGCCTGTGCTCTTCCAGCAGTAAGGGTAATTCCTCCATAAAGTTGTCATCTAATCCCCTTGGAAGGATCTGACTAAGTCACAGAAATGATTGGCTCCCCTCCAAGGGGGCTAGGGCATGCAGACCAGCTTCGGTAGATCTGAGGTCAGGCATACCGTAACTGAAAGCTTCAGAGAATAAGCCTTTGGAGAGCTTGTTCCATTCAGAATGTCCAAATGCTGCCTGGTTTTTATTACATACACCTTAACAAAGTGGTAAAACTTTTTAGATTGCAAATTTAAAATATGCTAAAAGTGATACTGCATTTCTCAAAGACTTGAGACTCTGGTCTGCTAGAGTTCACTTAGGCATGTTGAGTTCAATTGGATTTCACAGGAAATGCTGACACATGGTGTAAGGATGCATCAGAGTTTAGCTCTGACCTCAATATTGGGCTCTGATTTGCTCTTTGACTTTTCCTGGTCCTAGTCTTCGGAAGTCTTCCTAGCCTAATTCCCCTATTTCACCGCCCTACCTTGTTTCCAGTCGATGATCATGTGATTGTACAGGCAACACATATGTGGTCAGAAACGATGCCGCTTGTCCAATGCTGATTGGAATAAGACATCTTTAGATTTATCTTTCATATTGGAATATTTATTTTCAGATATACGAAAGCATTTCAGACATAGCTTAGAGTCAATAGTCTACAAATTTTGAAATTCTATTGAAGATGTTCAACATCACTCATTATCAGAGAAATGCAAATCAAAACCACAATGAGGTACCATTTCACACCAGTCAGAATGGCTGCGATCCAAAAGTCTACAAGCAATAAGTGCTGGAGAGGGTGTGGAGAAAAGGGAACCCTCTTACACTGTTGGTGGGAATGCAAACTAGTACAGCCACTATGGAGAACAGTGTGGAGATTCCTTAAAAAAGTGCAAATAGAACTGCCTTATGACCCAGCAATCCTACTGTTGGGCGTACACACCGAGGAAACCAGAATTGAAAGACGTGTGTACCCCAATGTTCATCACAGCACTGTTTATAATAGCCAGGACATGGAAGCAACCTCGCAGACAAATGGATAAGAAAGCTGTGGTACATATACACAATGGAGTATTACTCAGCCATTAAAAAGAATACATTTGAATCAGTTATAATGAGGTGGATGAAACTGGAGCCGATTATACAGAGTAAAGTAAGCCAGAAAGAAAAACACCAATACAGTATACTAACGCATATATATGGAATTTAGAAAGATGGTAATGATAACCCTGTATGCGAGACAGCAAAAGAGACACAGATGTATAGAACAGTCTTTTGGACTCTTTGGGAGAGGGAGAGGGTGGGATGATTTGGGAGAATGGCATTGAAACATGTATAATATCATATAAGAAACGAATCGCCAGTCTAGGTACGATCCAGGATACAGGATGCTTGGGGCTGGTGCACTGGGATGACCCAGAGGGATGGTATGGGGAGGGATGTGAGAGGGGGGTTCAGGATGGGGAACACGTGTACACCCGTGGTGAATTCATGTTGATGTATGGCAAAGCCAATACAATATTGTAAAGTAAAAAAAAATAATAATAAAATAAAAATTTTTTTCAAAAAGGGAGTATAAATAAGAGAGCTTCCCTGGTGGCTCAGATGGTAAAGAATCCACCTGCAAGGCGTGATACCTGAGTTTAGTCCCTGGGTTGGGAAGATCCTCTGGAGGAGGGCGTGGCAGCCCACTTCAGTATTCTTGCCTGGAGAATCCCCTTGGACAGAGGAACCTGGTAGGCTATAGTCCATAGGGTCATATAGGGTTGGACATGACTGAAGCGACTTAGCATATAAATAAGAGAAATAAAATATTGCCTGCAGTATCAGTAAACAAAAGATTAACAAAAGATTGCCATCATTAACCCCTGCAGCCCCCTACTCATGGTGAGCCCTGCGGGAACTCAGGAAGGAAACAAAGAATGCCCGCCACCTAGCAGTCATCAACCAGCAGCCAGCCACTTGAGGAAACTCACAATGTAAACAACCCAGATGGCTGAGTGCAGATCAAAGGAATGATTTGGGGGCACCCAGACTCTTGTATTCTCCCATTTTCCAATTTAGAAAAGCACTAAATTCCTTAACTTGAGATATCTGGTTTTCTTTAACAATAATCTTTTCATTTTTGTCACCCAAGGATTGAACCCTCATCTCCTGAAGTCTCCTGCATTGGCAGGCGGATTCTTTACCACTGAACCACCTGGGAAGCCACCGCTACTACAATCAACCATTTTATCCTTTCTGAGCAAATGTTTATAAAAATTTGAATAATAATTGTATTAGTCTGTTTGAGCTGCTGCGATGCTTAAAATTCTCCAAGCCAGGCTTCAGCAATATGTGAACCGTAAACTTCCAGATGTTCAAGCTGGTTTTAGAAAAGGCAGAGGAACCAAAGATCAAATTGCCAACACTCACTGGATCATCAAAAAAGCAAGAGAGTTCCAGAAAAACATCTATTTCTGCTTTGTTGACTATGCCAAAGCCTTTGACTGTGTGGATCACAATAAACTGTGGAAAATTCTGAAAGAGATGGGAATACCAGACCACCTGACCTGCCTCTTGAGAAACCTGTATGCAGGTCAGGAAGCAACAGTTAGAACTGGACATGGAACAACAGACTGGTTCCAAATAGGAAAAGGAGTACATCAAGGCTGTATATTGTCACCCTGCTTATTTAACTTATATGCAGAGTACATCATGAGAATTGCTGGGATGGAGGAAGCAAAAGCTGGAATCAAAATTGCCAGAAGAAATATCAATAACCTCAGATATGCAGATGACACCCCCTTATGGCAGAAAGTGAAGAAGAACTAAAGAGCCTCTTGATGAAAGTGAAAGAGGAGAGCGAAAAAGTTGGCTTAAAGCTCAACATTCAGAAAACTAAGATCATGGTATCCGGTCCCATTGCTTTATGGCAAATAGATGGGGAAACAGTGGAAACAGTGTCAGACTTTAATTTGGGGGGCTCCAAAATCACTGCAGATGGTGACTGCAGCCATGAAATTAAAAGACACTTACTCCTTGGAAGGAAAGTTATGACCAACCCAGATAGCATATTGAAAAGCAGAGACATTACTTTGCCAACAAAGGTCTGTCTAGCCAAGGCTATGGTTTTTCCGGTAGTCATGTATGGATGTGAGAGTTGGACTGTAAAGAAAGCTGAGCGCCGAAGAATTCATGCTTTTGAACTGTGGTGTGAGAGAAGACTCTTGAGAGTCCCTTGGACTGCAAGGAGATCCAAACAGTCCATCCTAAAGGAGATCAGTCCTGGGTGTTCATTGGAAGGACTGATGTTCAAGCTGAAACTCCAATCCTTTGGCCACCTGATGCGAAGAGCTGACTGATTGGAAAGGACCCTGGTGCTGGGAAAGATTGAGGGCAGGAGGAGAAGGGGACGACAGAGGATGAGATGGCTGGGTGGCATCACCGACTCGATGGACATGGGTTTGGGTGAACTCTGGGAGTTGGTGATGGACAGGGAGGCCTGGCGTGCTGCGGTTCATGGGGTCGCAAAGAGTCGGACACGACTGAGCGACTGAACTGAACAGGATACTAAAGACTGGGTGGCTTAAGCAATGCAAATTTGTTTTTCTCAAGTTTTGGAGGCTGAAAGTCCAAGACCAAGGTGCCAGAAGGACAGACTTCAGCTCTCTTCCCTGCTTGTAGGTGGCCTCCTCGCTGTGTCCTCACATGGCCTTTCTGCTGTGAGTGGGCTCCTGGTTTCTCATATAAGGATCCTATTGGATTAGGGCCCCACTCTTATGATCTCATTTAACCTCAGTTATTTATTCCTGTCTTCATGTACAGCTATATTGGGGGTTAAAGCTTCAGCATGTGGATTTGGAGGGACCCAAGTCAGTCAATAATAATAATAATAAATAATAATATAATGTAAGGGAAATAGAAATAATAAACGGTTGTACCAGCATCCATAGCATTAACTGAAATTAACATTATGAACTGGTTTTGAGACCACGGTAATGCTGGCTTTATGAAATGAGTTAGAAAGCCCTCTTTTTAAATCTATTACCTTCTAGAAGGGATTGTAGAGAATTGGTATAAATTTTTCCTTACATGTTTCATAGAATTCACCAGTGCATTGATTTGGTCTGATACTCTCTGTTTTGGAAAGTTATTAATTATTGAATTATTGTATATATATATACACACTATCTTTTCTACATGTATTCAGATTAATATTCAAATTGTGTAAATTTTGGCACATTTAAAGGAATGCATCTATTTCATATAGGTTATCAAATTTGTGGGTATAGAGTTGTTTATAATATTCCTTTATTATCCCATTAATATCCTGGGATCAGCAGTGATGACCCCTCTTATATTTCTGTATTAATCATTTTTCTGCCTCCTTTTTACTTAATCAACCTGGCTAGATGCTTATTGAGGTCATCAATCTTTTTGAAGAACTAGTTTGATTTTGCTGATAGTATCTATTGTTTTCATGCTTCCAATTTCATTGATTTCTGTTGACATTTTATTTCTTTCCTTCCGCTTACTTTGGATTTAAGTAAAATCCAAATCATTTTCTTTTTCTATTTCCCTAACCTATAAGGCTTTTAGATTGTTGATTTTAGATTTTTCTTATTTTTTTAATATAATCATTCAGTGCTATTAATTTCCCTGTAAGCACTGCTTTTATTGTATCCCACCAATTTTAATAAGTTGCATTTTAATTTTCATTTACTGCAAAGCATTTTAATTTTTTCTTGAGAGTTCTTCTTGACTCGAGTATCATTTGCAAATGTTTTGTTTAATCTCCAGATATTTGGGGGACTTTCCAGCTTTCTGTTATTGATTCCTAGTTTAATTCAGCTGTGGCCTAAGCACTTACTTTCTGTGATTTCTGTTCTTTTGAATTTGTTAAGGTGTTTTTTATGGCCCAGAATGTGATCTATCTTGGTGAATGTCCATGTGAGCTTTCAGAAGAATGTGTATTTTGCTTTTGCTGGATGAAGTAATCAATAGCTGTCAATTGTACCCAGTTGATTGATGGTGCTGTTGAGCTCAACTATGTCCTCACTGATTTTCTGTCTGCTGAACCTGTCTATTTCTGAGAGAAGGGTGTGGAAGTCTCCATCTATAATAATGAATTCATCTCTTTCTCCTTACAACTCCATCAGTTTTTGACCCACATAATCTGACACTGTGTTGTTAGACACAGATAAACTCATTAAGGCTTGTTATATATTCTTGGAGAACTGACCACTTCATCATTATGTAATATCCCTTTTTATCCCTGATAACTTTCCTTGCTCTGAAGTCTGACCTGTCTGAAATTAATACAGCTACTCCACTTTCTGCTTATTACTCCACTTTCTTATTAGTATAACTATGGTAACATCTTTCTCCATCTCTTTATTGTTAATCCATGTGTACCTTCATATTTTAAGTGTGTTTCTTAGAGACAACGTGTAGTTGAGTCTTGCTTTTTGATCCACCCTGACAATCTGCCTTTTATTTGCTATATTTTAAACCACTGGTGTTTAAAGTGATTTTATTTTTTACACTTTTAACAATATAACGTCTCCTATTCAGAATAAATATACACCCAGTGAGAGCGGGATTCCGAGTGAATAGAGGCTTGGGGGTGCTTGTTAAAGTGATTATTTTTTTAATATATACATTGTATTGAAGTATAGTTGACTTACAGTGCTTCAAGTACACAACAAGGTGACTGAGTTATACATATACACATATATGTTTTTGAAATTATTTTCCATTATAGCTATTTAATGTAATTATTGATACAATTGGATTCAGATCTACCATATTTGCTGTTGTTTTCCATTCATTGCTCTATTTTTTTGACCCTATTTTTGTTCTCCTCTCTGTTTCTGATATTTGTGGGTTTTAGATAGCATTTTATACGATTCAATTCTTTTCCCTTTCTTGGCGTATCAGTTGTACTTCTTTTGGTGGCTGCTGTAGAGTCTGTAATATACATTTATGATGAAACCAAGTTCACTTTCAAATTATGCTACACTCCTTCACAGTTGGTGCAAATACCTTATAGTAACAAGTTCAGTAACAAGATAATACTAATCTTCCCCTCTGTCCTTTGTATCATTGCTGTCATTCAAAAATGAGTATCTCACAGTCAAGTACATTGTTGCTGTTATTATTGTAATGAGCTTCTGTATGTCAGCTCAATTAAGAATAAGAAAAATAAAAACTTTTATTTTACCTTCACTTATCCCTTCTCTATGAGGCTTCCCAGATGGTGCTAGTGGTAAAGGACACACCTGCCATTGCAGGAGACGTAAGAAATGCTCGTCGATCCCTGGGTTGGGAAGATCCCCTGGAGAAGGAAATGGCAACCCACTCCAATATCCTTGCCTGGATAATCCCATGGACAGAGGAGCCTGATGGGCTACAGCCCACGGGGTCGCAAAGAGTCAGACGCGACTGGGCACAAGTGTATCCCCTGTCTGGCGCTCTCCTGTCTTTATGTAAATCCACGTTTCTGACCTCTATCATTTTCCTTCTCCCTGAAGAACTTCTTTTAACATTTCTTTCAGGGCTTATCTACTGGGAACAAATTCCCTCAAGTTTTATTTGTCTGAAAGTCCTTCTACACTGCTGAAGGATAATTCTGTAGTGTTCAAAATTCCAGCTTGGAGTATTTCTCTTTCAATACTTTAAATAAATCACACCACTCTTATGTTGCTTGCATGATTTCTGAAGAGAAATTAAATGCAGTTCTTATCCATGCTATGCTACAGGTAAGGTTTTTTTTTTTCATTTTTTATCTGACTTCTTTCAAGCTTTTTTTTTTTGGCACGTATCCTGTTTGGTGTTCTCTGAGTTTCCTGGATCTGTGACTTGATGTCCAACATTAATTCGGAGTAAGTTATCAGTCATCATTGCTTCAGATATTTATATTCCTTCCTTCTTTTTCTGGTATTCCTATTATATGGTTGTTATACCTTATTTTTGTAATCCCACAATTATTGGATATTTGGTTCTGTGACTTTTTTTCCAGTTTTTTTTTTCTGCTTTTTCATTTTGGAAGTTTCTGCTGACATATCCTCAAATTCAGTCTCCTCAGCTGTATCCAGTGTACTAGTGAGCTCATCAAAAGCGTTCTTCACTTCCTTCATAATATTTTCAATCCTTTCCATTTCTTTTAGATACTTCCTTAGAATTTCCATCTCTCTGCTCCATTGCCCATCTGTTCTTATGCGGTTTCTACTTCGCGCATTAGAAACTTTACTGTATTAATCATGACCATTTTCACTTCTTAGTCTGATAATTCCAACATCTTTTGTCATTTCTCAGTTTGATTTTGATGCTTGCTCTGTCTCTTCAAACTGTGTTTCTTGCCTTTTGGTATGTCTTGTAATTTTTTCTTGATAGTCAGATGTGGTATACTGAGTAAATGGAACTGCCATAAGGAGGCCTTTAGTAAAGTGATGGTGAGGTGGAGGGGGAGGGGAGCGTTCTGCAGTCCTGTTGATGCAACTTCAGTCTTTCAGTGACCTTGTACCTCTGACCTGTGATATTCGTAAGTGCTTCTTAGTTTCCCCAACCCGGTTAGGTGGGACAGACGGCTAGAGTGGGCTGGAATTGGGTATTTCCTGGGTTGTTTAGGCTCTGATAAGTCCCCTAGAGTTTAGGGTCGGGTAAGAGAGTTTCTCTTGAGGACAAGCCTGATGAAGAAGGACAGAATGCTCCTTTTCTTCTCTCCATGCTAGAAGCATGAGGGGATTTTCTTCAATATCATTGTGAAGATCTGATCAAGTCCCGGGAGGTAAAAATCACAAAAGTGTAAGATCCCTCTTACGACTGCTTCAGTCCCTGGAGTTTTACTTCCCAGACTTGCCCACCCTGAGCCTCCAGTAACTCATCAGTTATAGTTTACATGTTTATTACCTTGGCACTGAGGTCCTGGGAGGTTTGTGCCTAGGGTTTCTGTTCTGGTAATTTGTGATTTTCTGTATTAATATTTTCATGTCTGTCTCTTTAATTTTGAGGGCAACACTTTGCCTGTGACCTCAGTTCTCTCAATGGTTCTTAAAAGAGTTGCTGATTTTTCCAGCTTGTTCAGCTTTTAATTACGTTAATAAACACAAGACAAATTGTTAAGGAAGAGCAACAACTTCCAATCTCCCTATATGTTGAACTGGAAACTGAAAGCCTGTATCCACGTAGATTTCAAAATCAACTTGTTAATTTCTGCGAAAGGGAAGCAGGAATTTTAAGAAGTATTGCATTAAATCTGTAGATCAGTTGAAAGAATACTGCCATCTAAACAATATTAAGTATTCCAGTCCTTGAACACAAGTTGTCTTTCCATTTCCTTAGGTCTCTCGTTTCTTTCAATGATGTTTTGTAGGTTTCTAAGGACTTGTCTTGCCAAATTTATTCCAGGTGCTTCATTCTTTTTGAAACTATTGTAAATGGAGTTTAAAAAAAATTTTATTGTCAAATTTACTACTATGGTATGGAAGGAAATTCAACTGATTTTTGTATGTTGATTTTGTATCTTGCATTTTTGCTAAAGGCATTTATTAGCTTTAATACCTTTTGTGCAGATTCCTGCAAATAGAAATAGGTTTATTTTGTCCTTTATCATATGGTGCCTCTTATTACTTTTTTCTTGCCTGATTGCCCTGGCTAGAATCTCTCATACCATATTGAATAGAAGTTTCGGGAGCAGATAACCTTTTCATGCTTCCAATCTTAGAGCAAAAGCTTCTGTGTTTTGCTATTATGATGTTTCTTCAGCTTCTTCACAGATGCCCTTTGACATTCTGAGGAACTTCTCTTCTCTGTGTGGTCTGTTGAGTATATATATATATATTTTTAATCACAAAGGGATGTTGAGTCTTGTCAAATTTTTTTGGCATCAATAGAGATGATCATGTTTTTTTTGCCCTTTATTTTACTGAAATGCAGTATTATTTGTTGATTCTTATATACCAAACCAATCTTGCTTTCCTGGGTTAATTTATACTTGCTCATGGTGTATAATCCTTTGTGTATGTCCCTGGATTCAGATTTTTAGTATTTTGTTGAGGATTTTGTCATCTATATTCATAAGTTTCTTTTTCCCACTGTGATGTCATTGACTGGTTTTGGTATCAGAAAAATACTGGCCTCATAGAATGAGTTGTAAAATGTTCCCTCTTCTATTTTTGTAAGAGTTTGTAAAGCATTCATTTAAATTCTTCCTTAAACATTTGGTAAAACTCATCTGTGAAGCCATCTGGTCCTGCACTTTGTGAGGTTTCTTGATTACTAATTTTATCTCTTGTTATAGGTCTATTCAGATATTTTATTTATTCTTGAGTCAGTTTGGGTAGTTTGTGACTTTCTAAGAATTTCTGTATTTCATCTAGGTTATCTAATTTCTTGGTATACTATTGTTTATAGTTCATAGTACTTCCTTCTAATTAATATTTCTGTGATGCTTATAGCCTCTTTTGTTCCTTATATTAATAATTTGATTCCTCTCTTTTTGAGTATTCTGGTCAGTTAAGCTAAAGTCCTGGTTCCTTTTTTTTCAAGTCAGTTAAACCAAAGTCCTGGTTCCTTCTTTTTTCCTGTTTCCTTATTTAAGGAAAACATGAAAATACCTCCTGATTCCTTCCAGCCCTGCTGTCGGCAAAATATTCACTCACAGTTCTGGAACCAGAGATTGTTGCTTAGGAAGGAATAAAAGTGATTGGCGTGTGGAGCAAGGAGCTCATGTTGTAACTTCAGGGCCTCTGAAGTTTCTCTTAAAGAGAGAATACACGTTTTAAGAACAAAACAAAACACCTTTGAATCATGACATTTTAAAATTTGGTAACCAAGAGCATAATACCCAGTAAGTCTAGCCAAAGACTTCTCTATGAAAACTATTTCAAGGAATCAAAGACAAAAATGGTGTCTATCAAAAGGATTTGTTAATACTAATATAGTATGGATGACTTTACAATAAAAAATGCCAACTATTTCACTGTAAATAATTACCTCGGCTTATCTGTGCATTTTACTAACACTAGGTGTGGGATCATGGAGGTGGTTAGTTATTCGGTTTTCCCACTCTGAACAGCTTTCTTGTCTTTTAAAGGCATAATTCTAAGTCTTACAAGCCTTGATTCCTTGACTGGTCGATTCCTATGGATGGAGAGGTTGTGAAATCTTATCTAGGAGGTCTTGAAATCAGGTGTGACAGTTACAGCTTCCTGGGATTTCAAGACATGCTAACCCTACCGCATTTAGAGGAGCCCTTCTGCTTTCCAGGGCTTCCTTAGCAGCTCCTGGGAGTTCGATTCCTGGGTTGCGAAGATCCCCTGGAGAAGGAAATGGCAACCCACTCCATTATTCTTACCTGGAAAATTCCATGAACAGAGGAGCCTGCCAGGCTACAGTCCATGGAGTCAGACATGACTGAGTGACTTCACTTTCTTTTCTTTCTGCTTTCCTGTCCCCACCCCTCATTTATTATTTGAACATACCTCCTCTCCCTTCTCAAATTCCCAGCCTACTCACACACACTCAGTCTCCTCTAGAATTTATTAAATACGTCAGGGAAATGGTAAGTAACTTTTAATAAAATGGTTGAGTACCACAATAATCATTATTGGGGACAAGATCCATCGATGGATGCTAAAACTAATGGGTGAAATTTTGAAGGGAAACAAGTTGATCTGTTTCCAAGGTATCACCTCCCAAGATATTAACTCCAAGTGATCCAGGTTAATATCACCAGTAATGAGACATATGGACATTACAAACCTCTTGATACAATGCAAAGAGAACTCAGTGTCATTTCATTGCCCAAAATGGATAACCTCATGCAAATCTTGAGAAGACATTAGAGAAACCTAAATTGAGAGACATTCTACAAAATAAACCACCAATACTCCTCAAAAGTGTCAAGATCATGAAAGGTAAGGAAAAAGAATTGTCAGAGATTAGTGGAAAAGAAAATAACTGAATGCAGTGTGGGAGACCAGAGAATTCTATCTTGAACAGAAAGGGGATATTAGAAGGAAAGGTGATGACATTTGAATACGGTCTGTATTTTGTTAGCAATAGTATAACTGTGGTAATTTAATCTTTTTTAAGATTTTTTTTTGTGGTCCATTTTAAAAGTCTTTTTTGAATTTGTTACAATATTGCTTCTGCTTTATGTTTTGGCTTTTTGGCTCTCAGGCATGTGGGATTTTAGCTCCTTGGCCAGGGATTGACATCTGCATCCCCTGCATTAGAAGGCAAAGTCCTAACACAGGGAAGTCCCCGTGTTAATTTTATAGATTTGATTATTGTGTAGTAGATGCCCAATGTGATAACCTTAGGGGAAGTTCCTGAGAGGAACTATTTTTGCAACTTTCTGCAAGTTTAAAATTAGTTCAGAATAAAAAGTTTAAAGGGCTTCGCAGGTTGTGCTGATGATCAAGAACATGCCTGCCAATGCAGCAGGCATAAAAGATTTGGGTTCGATCCCTGGATCCAGAAGAGTCCCTGGAGGAGTGCATTGCAACTCACTCCAGTATTCTTGCCTGGAGAATTCCATGGATAGAGGAGCCTGGCGGGCTATGGTCCATAGGGTGGCAAACAGCTGGACATGACTGAAGCGACTTAGCATGCAAGCATGCAAAAAGTTAAAAGAAATCATTACACTCTATTTTAATTTGTCAAAGGACTAGTGTTTGCATTCCTTTGTTCATTTTTATCATCTGACTTGAAAACTTGGTATTTTTGGACATAATAGTCTAATGAGAATATGACCTATGCAGACTATGCAGAGAAGCACTGAAAGAAAAGAATAAGTATTATATCAACATAAGGTTGTAGTCTCAAATTCTCACACCGCTTTTGCCAAGTTTAATTTAGACTATGTTTTGTGCATCATACACTGGTGGCGGTGTGAACTAACATAGTTTATCACCGGCCTGGGATTTAACTTAGAAATTCCTCTTCTGAATATTTTCCGGATTGGAGGGACTTGCTATTCACAGCTAAACGTTTAATGGTGTAGCTGGAATTCTTATACCTCAGGGACCTCAGAATCTATTGCTTGTAGACTGATTTGAATGCTTAAACCTTAGGAGTTTGGCTTTGTTGGCTTTCCATATTTAAGAAGTGTTTAAAAGCAAATGAGACACAGCAAGTTGAACAAAATAAAATGGTACATGTAGTCTTGAGTGTTATAATTTGTTAGCCACAAATAGGGGAAGTTATGAAGTCCTAGTCATCTCATCTAAGAGGAAGTACCAACCGCATCCATGTTTCTCTGTCTTTAACATACACAGAAATCTGTGGGTTTTGTTAAAATGCAGATTCTTAGGCAGCCAGCCCGCTGGGTAGGGGGATGGGCCTCCAAGATTCTGCATCTCCCAGGAGATGCTCCTGGTCCATGGTCAACATTGTAAGTGGCAAAGACCCTAAGTGATTGGAAAGGACAAGCTACCTAGGAGGCCTGTTTCCCTTAGGTGTACATTTCCAAAGGGGATTTAATTTTAAACAAGTGAAATATTTAAGTACCTTCAGGCAGTACAACTGATAGTAAAAATGTAAGGAAATCTCGCTCATGAAACAAACTCTGGAGGACGGGAGCGCTGCCTGCGACACGGTCACGCCCAAGGTCAGATTTGTCTGAGCAGAAACGTGGATCAAGTCCGAGATGAAGCTCAACCAGTTCATGACCCGGCCCATTATTAACACAACCCCGGGAGCATGTCTGCCTCTGCCACCAGGGGGCGCGGCGCCACAGTTTTTCCAGGCAAGCCGTGTGGACTGTCAGCCTCACCTTGGGTGGCAGGCGGATCAAAGGAGATAATGAAACCCATACAGCACCGTTGGCGGGGGATGGGGGGGTGAGGTGGGGGAGTGGGGGTGGGAAATCCCCTTGTCTCAGACCCTGACCTCGGGTCTTTTCCCGTGACAGGGACTCTGGGATGGGCCATGTGTTAACAAATCTTGGGATGTTACACTGGCAGTTGAGCTGGGCTCTAATGGAAAGGCATTCCAATCTATGGTTAGATTCCAGGACCCTCATGTGGATAACACAGGTTGTTCAAGTACAAGGAGTGACTGACTTGGGTCTCTTTTGAATGTTATGTATCCTCAGAAGGTATTCCTGCGGCCAACATCTTTCGGAGGAAGGCTTGTCAACTGTCTTTCAGATGGTCAGTGAGCAGAGAGATGGCTGGCTGGTGGATCTGCAGCCCAATTCAATGCACGATCTGCTTCCTACAGAACCCCCCATCCAACCCACGACCTTGGGCATCAAGCAGTCAGCACAGGACTCACACAGTAGGCAAGGCCAGAATCAGGCCACGTCAATTGCGTTAATTTAAGTCAACTTATCCTAACTACTTACACATGAGCATATTCTCTTAATTGTTCTTTATTTTTTTGATTAGAAAAATAGGGCAGACTACTGCCAGAAAAACAATTCTAAAAATAAAAACCAATATAAAATAAAAAGTGAAAGTCCTTCCTTGGTCACTAACCTCCACCCCAAATCCAGAAATCCCACATTTAGAAGTAACCGTTGCTGACCATATGCATGTTTGTATATATAGGGCTTCCCGGGAGGCTTAGTGGTAGAGAGTTCACCTGCCAAAGTAGGAGATGCAGGAAACATTGGTTCAATCCCTGGGTCAGGAAGATCCCCTGAAGGAAGAAATGGCAACCCACTCCAGTATCCTTGCCTGAGAAATCCCATGGACAGAGGAGTCTGAAAGGCTATAGTCCATGGGGTTGCCAAGAGTAAGACACCACTGAGCGACTGAGGACATACGTATGTATATATATTACATATATATAAATATATTTATATTAAAGTATATATATATAGGGAGACATGCAAGTGATTTTTCTTAATTTTGCAGCCCTGACAGTATACAGTTCACAATGTATCTTGCTTTTGCCACTTAAGATGTATACTATATCATGGTAGTTGATCAGGATGAGGTTTTGAAACCTAAAATGACAAAACACTTTACAGATCTGTCTTTGTCATTCAAAACAGGATTCCTAAGCCTAACGTTTATATTTTTACAAAAATAGGCCCCCAGGTCCCTTGTTAGTGCCCCCTGCCACACTCAGCATCCTCCCCGTCCTAGGTTACAGTGCCAAAAGAAAATGAGTGGGGCTTACGTGTTTTCTTTCTGAATGAGTCTCATAGAATGAGAAAATTTCTCAAACTGTAATTGCTTATCTTTTGTCTTCTGAGGATTTAAAATTGTAACCTCTTTATTATTTTCCCTGGATTATTTTTTATAGGATTTTTTTACTTGTGAAACAGGAGAGATATTAATGTATAGCCTTGGCTACAGGGTATGCGTGTGTCCTCTCTCTTTTCTCTGTTTCTTCCAAATATCCAAAACAAGTCAATTACAAATCTTGACACTGGGTGACATAGTTTCCCTTTTCAGATTTTTTTTTTCCTCCAGGATCCACCAAAAAGACGTGCCGCACTGTCCCTTTCTCTAGAACAGTTCTCAAATTTTAACACAGACGGGTCCCTGGAAACGTCTGAATGATGTAGGTTTCCAGGCCTCGTGAATCCTTTTCCTCAGGATGGGCTGGGAGTGAACATTTCCAACGAGATCCTTTGTACTGTTTATATCCACTAATGCTGGATTGAAAGGACCCTCCATGGCCCTGCCTAGGAGTCAGGGCGGGGGGGGGGCGTCTTTTCTGGTGGCACCTTAATTCTACTTTCCTCTCATTTAGAAGAAAAAGGGGATGGAGAGAATGTACAAGAAATGGGTTGTGCTTTTTCCATGAAAAGCAGCCTCCAAATTTTATGCATATCATAGCAGTTCTTCTAGGCCTGCCTTTAAAAGCCTGACCCCCCAAGCTGGCCAGCTGATCTGCCGTCCTGCAATTACCCTCGGGTCGTGTAACCAGTTTGAGAGGCAGCCCATGACTGTTTCAGTTTCAGCTGAAGTTCCTTCTAAAACGAGCCAATCTGGGAGGTCACTTGTCTCAGATCCCGAGGCAGTGGGGTGGTTATTCTTGGCTTACACTAAACTTGGAAGGCAGCTGAAGCATCAGGTAAAAAGCAACGTACACATACGCAGCACGAAAAGAAACCATCACAGCCCTACGCACCCACATGGACAGACCCCATGGAAACAAGGCTGAGCGAAAGGAGCCCACCTGAAGTTCAAGGACAGGCACCCATTACCCACGAGGGAGAGCAGGGAAGAGGGGTTACCTTCAGAGGGTTATTGTCCAGGGAGGGCTTGGCACGAGGGGGCCAGAGAATGCTCTACATCCTGATCTGGAACTCAAGTAGGTTGTCCATGGATAGGTAAAGTCATTGAGCTAAATGCTAAAGCCGTGTGCATGTTACTATATGTAAATAATCCTCAGTAAATTAAAAAAAACATGATGGGCACCTATGATAATGACTCTGGTCCACGGTGGGGGCGGGGGGCAGAACTACAGTCACATCCATGAAGCGAGTCAAAAGCACCCAACAAACACTGACCATGGCCTGAAAAAGAGTACAAAAATAGGAAACAACTGTAAAATAACTGATTGCTGTACACCCGAAACTAACACAACATGGTAAATCAAGGATACTCCCATAAAAATTTTAAGAAAAGAAAAGATAAATAAATAGAACAAGCAGCTTCTTTTAAGTTCATTTCTAACTGAATGCTTCAAGTCCTGTGAGCCCCAGATTGTGGACAGGGCCTTCCCACAACCTGCTGACCTGCAGCGTGGACTCACACTTGTCCAGGAATGATGATTCTGTGCTCTTTGAAATGCTGACAGCCCAGAAAGCATCTAAAGGAACAGGTTTACCAGCCTTTTGATGAAGGCATTGGACAAGAACAAGGAGGGGATCAGCAGTCAGACCTTCCTCGGAGAAGCTGGGGTTTTGCTGGCCTCTGAGTGCCCGATGTGCAGGTGACGCGTCTTGAGGTGAAGTGCAGCTGGTCCGTTCGGCCAGGGTCACGGTTGACCAGACCTGGCCTGAGACCGGAGGCCTGGGAGTCTGTGTCTAGCCTGGTGTGAACAGGTGTCATGTCCAAGGCGGTCCCAGGCTCCCCTGCGCACAAGTCGCCCCCCTACTCTCCGCCACCCACCAGCACGTGGCATTAGAGTGTTGAAGGTGTTCTGTGAACGCCCAGCGTCTTCCCTCTCTTTGCTCAGGCCTCGCCTCCCTGGGTGAGAGCCAGCCATGGCCAGGAGGCTGACTTGTCACCTCACCCAGCAAGTGGCTCCTCTGATTTTCTCCTCTCCTCCCCCACCCTCTTCCTCCCATCTCTCGCCAGTGGCTTGTCTGACAACTGGCACTGTCTGGTGTTATGGAGACACAGTCCTGCTTTGTTGTGGAGACAGGTCTATCAGGTGTGGGCACTGTGGGCTAGAGAGCGCCTGGAGCCTGGGAGCGAGGCCGGCGGGCACAAAAGACCCCGGTAGCCCGGGCCTCGCTTCTGGGCTGATGTCTGTGCACGTGGTCCTTTGTGATCGAGGTAGATCTATGAGAAAGATGAGCCACTTAGGCGCCCTCATATCCAGTCCAAAGTCTTTGCATGGAATGCTTTTTGGAGGTTAAAAAGAGGGCATGGATGGTGACACCAGCACCCAGCCCAGGCTGCCAGGCTGTGGAGGGGCCTCGTACCCACGCCTGTCTTGCTCCTGGAAGGGTGCAGGCCCTGGCACATCTTGGGGTGATGCTTCTCTTTCCAAGCAAGCGAATTCTCAGACGACTGTATCAGGGCCTGGAATTTTCTCCCCGAGGCTCTTTGCACAAAATGTGAGATCAAATGCAAACAGATTAAGAAATAAAAGGCAAAAGCTGCCTCGGGATTGACGAGGATCCTGATGGTGAAAGATAAATAGCACATAAGTTATCGCAGCTCCGGCTCCTTCCAAAATCCAGTTCCTTGCGGGGAGCTTCCGAAGACTGGAAGAGGGCAGGTAGGACAAACACAGGTGGGAAGAGTCCACCGGGGTCTGTCTCCTTCTTCCAGGGTTGGCAGATGATGTGAGAACCTGCTCTCCCAGCCCAACTCCCAGTCCCAAAGGGTGCCCGCTGGAGGGAGGGTAGGGGGCTTTCCTGACCCTAAAAGGAAACTTTCTTCTGGCTGAGGGGCCACCCCTGCTTGGGATGAGGGCCCATGACTGCAGGTGCTGTCAGGCTGGGGACTGGAAGCACCCATCCTTCTTCTTTGGGTGGTGGGCTTCTCAGGGGTCTTTGTCTCTGCTATACCCACTTTGCTGTGAAATCTGTTTAAATGAAGATGAACTAAAAAAAAAAAAAAATCACTTCAGCATGCCCAGGAAGGATTCTCCATCTCTGTCTCCCTTCCCTTTCTTTCCCCACCTGGCTTCCGCTCTTTCATTCCATGCAGGTGCCCAGGGCACTTCCAGGGCATTGCCAACTCCTGGTTCCTCCCCTCTGCCCTCCTGCTCTCTTCCTGACACCTCTCCCACCCCCATATTACACAATTCCTTGTGCCTGTGGCTCATTCTCTAACCCAATTAGTTCCAGATTCCCTCTCTCACTTTTATTTTTCTTATTTACATGAGAAAAAGCGAGTGTCTTTCCTGGTTAGTTGAATAAAGGACAGACTTCTGAGCTCCTAAAGTTTCTTCTGAATGTTGATCAAGGTGATGAGACTGGAGCGCCTCCCCTTCCCCAGGGACTTCCAGGGTTTAAATCCTCGTGCCAGGGATGGTAGCTGGTAGCCAACAGGAGCAGACGGGTCAAGAAGGGCAGGGTAGGGGAGGTGCTTCTGGGGAGACGCCAGGCTGAGGAAGGACTAAAGGAATGATATGCCCAGGAAGCAAGAGCTCTCAGGCATGCTGGGTGAGATGGTCTCTCTGTGGTGAGGAAGCCACCTGGGAAGGTCTCTTTTGTCCTTGGCCATGACCCGCTATTCCCCGAGGCTGAGGGGGGGTCATCTGGGGAGCTTGGGCTAGGAGGTCACCCATAGGTGGGGTCACCCTTGGACTCTGTGGATCCTCCCAGACCTAGGCGTGGAGAAACCCATACAGAGGTCTCGCCTTCCTTCTCACCTCCATAGACGTCTTCAGCTGGATTCCCTGAAATGACCGGACTCTGTGGAGACAGTCACCTAGACCAACACCTGTGTTCCAGTGATCAGTTTTTGAACAAACCCTTTTGTTTTCCCTTGTGGCTCAGCTGGTAAAGAATCCGTCTGCAGTGCGGGAGACCTGGGCTCAGTCCCTGGGTTGGGACGATCCCCTGGAGAAGGGAAAGGCTACCCACTCCAGTGTTCTGGCCAGGAGAATTCCAGGGACTGCACTGTCCATGGAGTCGCAAAGAGTCGGACACGACTGAGCGACTTTCACTTCACTTCACTTCTGTTTTCAGCCCCACCATAGAGGCATCTCCTTCTGGGGCTAGATCCGCCATCCTAGCCTCAGCCCAAGGGAGGCACCAGGCACTGGGGAAGCTGGAAACCCCAGGAGGGAGGGTGGCTGTACCTGAGACCACCAGGTGTCCTCGCTAAAGGACATCTTCTGCAAGGCTGCAGGTGCGGGCTGGAGCACAAGAGGAGGCTGGGGAGTGCCAGGATTAGGGCTCTGACCTCAGGATGGGGGGCAGCCTGACTGCTCTCGGCGACAGGAAGGCCAGGAGCCTCGTCCCGGGGTTGGCCGGCGGCCCTCGCGCCGCCCTGACCCTCTTCCCTCGGCCACAGCCCTGGAGGCTTGGTACAGGACTATCCCGAGTGAAGTGTGAGCCCGGGCCAGAGGAGGGAGCCAGGACACCCCCAGCGAGCCAAAGAGCCTGGGGGAGTCCTGTTTCAGGTCCTGAGCCGGGCGCACGGGGATCCCCACAAGGGGGCGGAGGGAAACCCAGGAGGCCCGCGGGAGGAAGCGAGCCCGGCGGCCCGGCGAGCGCAACCAAGCGCACTTGCGGCGCCCCTCTCCGGGCACAGGGCGGGGAGGGGGCGGGAGAGGCCCTCCGCTCCTCAAAAAGTTTCGGGCGAACCCTTTCCCCCCCGGAGATCAGCCTTTCGGCGGCGCGTGTGTCCCGAGAGGGGGCCCTCCCGCGCCGGCACGAGCGCAGGACCGCGCGCGGGGCTCCCTCCCCGGCTCAGTCTCCTCCCCACGCGCCCCCTCTCCGCCGGGCTGGCCAGCGCCGCCGCGTCCCCGCCGCTGCCCCCAGCCCGCGCCCGCGCCCGAGCCGCCGCGCCGCCGCCGGCTGCCGCCTCCCGCCTCGCCCCGAGCTCCCGGCGCGCTCGGCCCGGCCCCGGCCCCGGCTCGGTCCCGGCCCCGCGCGAGGACCATGGAGTAGGCGGACGGCCCCGCGACGCGCTCCCGCCGCCGGCGAGGCCGGAGCAGCCCCGGGTGGCCTCGCCCGCCGGCCGAGTTGGCCCGCGGCGGGCCCTCCTCCCGCCGGTCCTCCCCGCTCCTCCTCCTCGGCCGCCGCCGCCCCCGCCTCCCGGCCGCCCCCGCCGCCCCCGCCGCGCCGCCGCCCGAGGCCGAGCGCGGACGCCGAGCGTGGGAGCCATGGCGCGCGAGGAGGACGGGGACCCCGAGCGCCGGGAGGCGGCGGCGCGGGCCGGCGGCGACGACGACGACGACGAGGAGGAGGAGGAGGAGGAGGGACTGAGCGACGACGAGGACGGAGATCGGGAGAACCGCGGCGGCCGCCAGGAGGAAGGAGAGGCGGCGGCGGGGGCCGCCGGGCGGGAGCGCAGCGAGGACGCGCCGCCGCCGCACGCGGAGCTGCCTCCCGCCACCAGCCTCGCTGCGGCCGCCGGCGATCGGAGCGGCCGCCGCCCTCCGGGGACCCCGCCGGGGTCGCTGCCCTGCCGCGCGGAGAGGATGCAGTCGCACGACCTGGAGGAGCGTGAGCGCCGCCGGAGCTGCCGGAGGGACCTTCTTCTGAGCCAGGTCGGCTTCCTGGCCCTGGTGGCGCTGCTGCTCTGGTCGCTGTCGAGCATGCGGGACCACGACGGTGAGTGCTCGCCGCTCGCCCCGAGTGGGCGCTGCGGCTCCGGCGGCGGCGCGGGGCGTCCAGGCCCGGGGACGCCCCCTGCCCCGGGCGGAGGGGCCCGGGAGGCGAGGACCGTGCGCGCGGGCACGGGGCGGGGGTAGGACCGTGGCCGGCACGCTGGGCGCCTGGCTGCCCTGGGAACCGTCACCTGTGCCTCCCGGCTCTGCCCCGCTTCCTGCCACGAGCTGGAGGGACTGAGGGAGGCAGCAGTGGGGACTCTTGCCCTAAACAGGTCCCCCGTGGGCAGTAATGAAGTTGTCCTGGTGAGCTTCTGTCCCTGCGCGCGTGACCACCCGTGCAACTCCTTGGCCTGTGGAGGGAGGGCAGGGAGAGGGCTGGTTGACCCGTGGACACAGTTAGTGCTCCGAACAGAACAGGCAGGATGGACCGCCTGTTTCCTCGGAAGCTCCATCCCCCTCGTTGTAGAACAGGTGCCCGGGAACTAATGATAGGAAAAAAGTGTTGCCCCCCCCACCGCCCCGCCCCGGCTAGATTTTGCGACTGGTTCTCCTCCACTGGCCCCTCGCTGGGACTGGTTGTCCTTCACTGGCCCCTCGCTGGGAACACGGATCCCTTTTGCAGACTTGCAACGCGGAATGAAGCCGTTAGACGGGACCGCCGATGGTCTGTACCTTACTTTCAGGGTGCCCTGCGGTGCGCCCTCCCGGCACACAACTTCTGTCTTATGTTTGCCCTCGGCCTTTCTTGAGCTGAAATAGATCTGCTGAAGAATTGTGCTCAGCACAGTTGTTCACGGGAGAGTTTGGACCTTGGGTGTGCAGCTGTCAGAGAAACGGAGGAAAGGCTTGGAAGAATAGCTCTTGTAAAGCAGTTTTCTATCCCGGCTCCCCCAGTGGCACGCTTGGTGGGAAAATAGATGCAGAAATACTCGGGAGGGAAAACAGTGACAGATACATGCTTTGGTGTTAAGATCCACGGAGCTCCAATACAAGGGGTTATGAAGTGCAGAAGGAAGGCATTTGGATAGTGATGCTCAAATATACTTAAGGGTACAAAAGGTTAAAAAGAAGAGACCTTCCCCAATTGATTGTGCTCCTGCCTGGTGGGGACAGTGGATGGTAGGTCTTGGTTCAAGTCTTAGCAGACTTCAGCATATATGGTAATAGGAGAGAGCCTCTCCAGGTCCTCAGTGGAGCCTCCTGGTTCTCTGCGTTTCTCCAGGATCCTAGACTGTCTGGCCATGGGGACTGACATCGGAAAGTGGACGGTGCCCAGTGAGAGAGGCCGGACCTCTCTCCAAGGGCAGACTCTGACCTGCCAGAAGCAGTTCCTGGCCTTGTCTCAGGAAGAGGGTTTTCATTAACCCCCTTTTCATCATCGCGGCTTAGACAAGTGTAAAGCCAGTCCATACTATCGAAAGGGCCATTTCAACTCAGTTACACACCGCCCATCTTCCTACAGGTCAGGGCTCTCAGGCCATAGACTTCCTACCACTTTCCAGGTGGAAAAAGACATTTTTTTCTCGATGGGGAATGTGACCCAGATGGTTAAGTCCATCAGTGGCAGGGAGCTTCCTGGGCCCAGGGAAAGCTGGGATGTTCGGAGGAAGCGGGTATCAGACACTCTGCAGACTTGAAGCTAGGTGACTAGGTGTCATTTGGGGATGGACAGAAGTGTCCCTGCTAGGGACTCAGGTTTGGGTCCAGTATACAGCCCTATCCTCCATCCTTCCCCTGATTGGTCTCTCTCCTGCCTTTTCACCTCCTCTACACCCCCTCCCATAAATGTGGGGCTTGAAAAGACCCCCACCCCAGCAACTTAAGACAACAGTGACATGTCAGTGGGAGGGGAGCGTGTGCCATTGAGCCCCCTGGATGGCATGCAAGTTGTAATTCTGTCTCAAATCACCTTTTCTTCCACTAGATATTGATAATTTCATTACATGATGCACAGCAAGATTGCTCAAGGCCCAGGTTTTTTGAAATGATTTTTAAGATACTGATTAACATGTGTGAATCTGCAAGTGATTATTTTGCTTAAGGGATTGCCATTCAGCATACCTAACCATCTGAATAGTGACTTTTACTAACTTAGGAGCTTCTCTGCTTGAGGGTCCTTTCAGTATGAATAAAAAGTTTGGAATGTAGCCTTGTTTTGAAGACACTCTGACTTGGAGAGGCCAAGCGATTCACTTACAGTCACACAGCAGTTGAGGAACAGAGGAAGAAATGAACCTGAGGTGACCTGGCTCTTTGATCCCATCTCTGTCCCCCCCGTATTTGTGCCATTCTGTAGTGCAGCTTTGTAATATTTATATAACCACATGGGGAGTGGTACCTTCATAATGATCAAAGGTGATACTTCTATTTATTCACCTTGAAAACCATGCAGTGATTAAGTGTAACTTCTCAGAAGCCTGTTTTCTAACACATGTTGATTTTTCTTTCTTTTTTCAATAAAAAGGACAGTTCTTTTACCAAACCAAAATAGAGGTGTGCGGCAGGTGTATCATATAAATAACATTTCTGATGTATGGAATCGGAGACTCCTTTTAGGAACCTCTAACCAAACTCAGTATAGATTCTCTCCTCAGATAGGACAGGAGCATTGTTAGGCTTAAGTCAGGAAGAATTAACACTGGAGTAAAGGGAAATGTTAATTCTCACATCAACAAAAGCAATAATAATGTTAACTGGAATTTGGCATGTTCTCCAGTGCCAGGCCCTGGGCCGAGTACCCTTTCTATGCATTGCTTCATTCAAGTTGTGCACACTCTTTGCAGATGCTTGAGCCTCCAGTGGTCGGTGCAGAAGGAAAGCCCAAGGTGCTCTATTTACTTGTTGCCGATGAAGATCTCATTTTGATGTTTTCACAGCCAATTTGCTAAGGGCTCCAATTTGCTAAGGTGGATTTTCTTTTTCTTTTTCTTTTCTTTTTCTTGCAGTCTGAATGGATTACTTTGTATGTGTTGAGTGATTTGAAACTGTTTAATTTTTATTTGGAGTCAGGAACCTGGTCCTCCTTTTCCAAAAGTGGTGTGGACAAAGTCCAGAGGTCCTTTGGAGGGAGTGGTTGAAGACATCCGCTCTCTGAGATTCGTAGGGTGGTGAATGGTGATTAAGGAAAATTATATATACGTATAAACTTGGAGCTACTCTTCGGCTTGGTTACTGTTGCCGCATAAGAGATCACTCCAAAATCATGGTGTGAAATGACTCTTTTATGTTCTTACTCAAGGATTCTTTGTGGCAGTGACTTAGGCAGGGCCTGGTGGGGAGGGCTGGCCTCTGCTCGGCTACGTCGGGGTCTCAGATGGAGACATTCAAGGACTGGGTGACTTGACAGCTGGGCCTAAGTCGTCTGGAGGCAGCATCACTCCCATGTGAGGTGTTGATGCCAGCTGTTGGCTGGGCCCTCAGCTGGGCTGTCACCCAGGACATCTACATGTGGCCTCTCCACGTGTCTTTGTCTGAGCTTCCCCAGAACATGGCAGCTGGGGTCCAGGAGAACAAGGTGGATGTGCCTGGCCTTTTTATGTGTCAGCCTCAGGTGTTGTGTGTACCACCGCCACTGTTTTCTGTTGATCAGGGAAGTGACAGATGTCAACCCGCGGTCACAGAGAGGGGACACAGATGGAACCACTACTCAACGGAGGAGTGTCAGGACATATAGAAAGGTGGGCATGTGTGATGCGAGGTGCTGTTGTGGTTGTCTTTGGAAAAAAACAGGATCCAAAGGGATGATGGCTTAGGAGTGATTGTATATATTTCCCAAGATGGTAAAGGCAGATAATATATACATGTGACATGTACACACATGCATACGTACATGTGTGTATATATGTGTGTGATTATGTATATATGTGTAGTGTGGTATATGTGTGTGTAATGTATATGTATATGTGTGTATGTGTATATATGTATTAGTGTGTTTATGTGTGTGCATAAGTATGTAGATGTGTGTGTATGTTTATACGAGTATGTGTGTGTGTATTTCTGTGTGTGTGCATGCATGCTTAATTTGCTTTAGTTGTGTCTGACTCTGCAACCTTATGGCCTGTAGCCCCCCAGGCTCCTCTGTCCATGGGATTCTCCAGGCAAGAATACTGGAGTGGGTTGCCATGCCCTCCTCCAGGGAATCTTCCTGATCCAGTGATCAAACCCACGTCTCTTATGTCTCCTGTATTGGCAGGTGGGTTCTTTACCACTAGCACCACCTGGGAAGCCCATGTATATGTACGTATAGGTGTGAACATCTGTGTGTACGTGCATGTATACATGTATGCATTGTGTATATATGGGTGTATGCATATATGCATGAGTATATATGTGTATGCATATGTATGTATGTGTGTATGGATGTATATATGTGTGCATATGTGTGTGTGTATCTGTATGAGTGTGTTTACAATTTCTATTGATAGATCACCCAGTCATGGAAACACCGCTGCTCGTCTTCCTGGTTGGGGGTCCAGAGATGGCATGTGAAGAGTGGCCGCAGTGGGACTTGAGCTGCACATTTCAGTGGCAGAGCTTTGTGGCTTCCCATCCCTCGGAGGGCCCTGATCGTGACCTTTCAGTCCCTCCTGTAGATTCCCAGGGGTGGAGGCTGGCTGGACTCTCATCAGACTCTTCCCTCTCCCCTGGCCGGGCATCACCGCTCAGGCCTTCCTTCTGCTCCGTAGACCCAACCCCAGACCCATAGCACACGCAGGTCACATTGTCACCTCTCTACAGTTTATCCTTCACCCTTCACTTCCAGGACCAAGACCTTCCTGGCCAGACTGGATCCCCAGTTTGCTCTCTGAACACACTCTGCCTTCCCTTTGTAGCAGTTCTTGCAGTTGGCAATTATGTATTTCGTTATGACTTGATTATGTATTCGTTATGACATCTCCTTTTCACCAGAGTCTAAGCTCCCAGGAGGTCAGGGACTTTTCTCACCTTTGTCACCCCATCACCCTACCCAGGGTAGATGCTCAAAAGGCATTTATTCGGTGTGGAGGCTGTTTCAATGTCTGAGCGACAGTGCCTGTGATGAAACCCAGCGACTACGTCAGAGCCCAGCTTACAGGCACACACTAGTTTTCATGATTTCTAATTCTGCCTTCAACCCAGCAAATTTGATGTTGTTACCTGTTTTGCCTGGACTCACCCTGACCTGAGAAAGGTGGGTGCCTCCATCAGAGGCACTTCATTCAGTGGCAGGACTTGAACTGAAGCCGCCTGCATCAGAGCCGCGTAGCCCCGGCCTCAGAGGACGCGAATGGAAAGCAGGAGCCACTCTGTCTTTTCCAGTCGACTGGGGAGTGAAGGAGTAACAGAAGGTTGCTTTCATAGAAGCAGTATTTTAGAAAAACATTCCTTTTCAACCTTTTCTATTTTCTGCCTAAACATATATAGATGTGTCTCCTTCCTCCTGGCTTTTCTTAGCTGCTCATCAACCCAGATTTTTCTCAAAGATTTCCTCCCCTTGTGAGTCTTGAATCCTTGTGGGATGATTTTTTTTTTTTTTTTTTTTACCCTGGAGGGTTGGCAAAGCCCAAAGAATTGCAAAACCAGCCATTTGCGGAGGATTCCAAGGCCTGGTGGAAGTTGGCTGATAGGATAGGCTTTTGGCAACTCTCTTTTTCCTTCAGAAGATTTCTCTTTCTTGAGCAGAATAGTTTTGGAGGGGGGATAAAAGGACACAGACATTTATCCTGGAGGAACCGGGGTCTGCGAGGGTTCAGAAAATGTCCCTGAAGTCGCAGAGTAAATGGGTAGTCCTGCCAGGAAGGGAATTTGAGTTTTTCTGGCCTCTTCCAGCGTTCAGTTTCTGTAGAGCTTATTTGGCAATGGTTTTATTTTCTCATTTGCAGTGGTGTTACACATGGTCCCATCTTGTGCGATCTGAGAATTAAGTATTGAGGATTCAGTGGAAGGAGATTTCCTATACATGAAGCGGTGATGGGCACCATTCGGGCAGTTCAAACCATGGAGTTGTGATGTTTCAGATTTGGATGGCATCTCCCAGTCTCCCTCCTGCTGTGAGGTCTCTGTCTGTCTACACCTGTTCTCTCTTCATCCTCATCCCTGAGCTGGGTGATGCTTTTCATTGTTGCAAGTCCTAGGGACTTCACTCACTTCCCTGGTCTTCCCAACCTTGCCCCCACCTCTGTAAATGGTCCTTTATGAAACTCCCTTCAACAGTATCCCTTGAGTGAGTTTCTACCTGGATCCGACTGGTGTAAAACACAGGGATGTTCGTTCCTTCTTTCTGGAAACGTGTGACAGGCTTTTGCTCGTTGCTGCGGTGACAGCAGTGTCTGAGATGGATACTCACGGTATCCTCATGATGCTCTGACTTTTGTGGGAAGAGACACATTGAACAACTTATTTTCAAGAATTTTGAGAGACAAATGAGAAATACAGCATGACGTGGAAGAGGTCTTGGTCTAGGGTGGGAGATGCTGGAACCTGGAAAAAAAAGGAGTTAGGTTGGTCAAGAGAGGACAAAAACACAAATGTACAGAAAAATGGGTAAAAGAAATGGGAAGGCAGTTCACAAAACAAACAAGCAAGCAAAAACATTTGCAAATGGCCAGTTGACACAAGTAAAAATCCTCAGCTTTGATAGTAACTGGAAAACCTAAATTGTAAGATGACGAGTTACCATTTTATAGTATCAGACCAGCAAAAATGAAAACAGAGTGTTGCCAAAGATGCAGGGGAGACTGCTTCTCTCGTTTGTGGCAAGTGAGGATGTGCCATTGTGCCCAGAATGGGGTGAGACTGTAGCAGACTGATAGGGTGCTAGGCATAGACCTCCTGTGAAGCCTCTGTCTTTTAATGAGTCGATGTGCGGAAAGTGGGGAGGTAGGATGAGAATGGCAATGCAAAGTATTTGAGACGTGGATACAAATGCAACTTGTCTGGACCCATCTGTGACCATGGAACAGGTTGGCCCTGACCCTGGGAACTCCAGAGTGTAGGGATTAGGTGAGAGTTCAGGGGAACAGGGGAGAGGCCCCTGTCCCTTCTGGAGCATGCCCAAACCCATCCAGGTTGCTAATTTAAATTTATTTCATTTGTTTAGTTGTGGTTGTGCTGCTGCTTCGTCACGGTGCAGGCTTTTCTCTAGTTGCGGCGCTTGGGGGCTACTCTCTAGGTGCAGTGCACAGGCTCTGGGACTCGGGGGCTCAGTAGTTGTGGCGTGCGGGCTTAGGTGCTCCATGGCATGTGGGGTCTTCCTGGACTGGGGCTGGAACCTGTGTCCCTTGCATTGGCAGGTGAATTCTTCACCACTGAGTCACCAGGGAATCCCCTACAACTTGCGGATTTAAATCATGAGATCCAGCCAGCATTCTTGCTTGTCAATCACCCTTTGCTGAGAGAGGGTGAACAAATAAAGTAAGCTCATCACTGACCTACTTCCAGGGAGTTTCATGTTGCAACTTTGTATTTTCCTTTTCCTTTTCCCCTGTGTGCTTCTGCATTGTTTGGCCTTGGCAGAAGTCATTTTCACATTCGTGACATGCATTGGATTCTGAACTTGGGAAGGACAGGAAGTAACAAGTGGGTTTCTTGAGCAGGATTTTGAGGTTAGAACAAAGGTCATGGGGATGAGCATGGGGGACCAGGAGACGGGGTGCCCTGCTGGACATCAGGGAGTCACTAGCACTAGTCTCTCTCTATTCTTCCTCAGATTCTTTTCCATTAGAGTTTATTATAAGATAATGAATATAGTTCCCCATGCTAAACAGTAGGTCCCTGTTGTTTATTTTATATGTAAGTATGATAATCCCATACTTCTAATTTATCCTCCCCTTTGGTAACCATAAATTGTTTTTTATGTCTGTGAATCTGTTTCTGTTTTGTAAGTAAGTTCATTTGTTATCACGTTTTTAGATTCCACATTTAAGTGATATCATATGCTATTTGTCTTTATCTGCCTGACTTATTACGACAATCTCTAGGTCCACGCATGTTGCTGGAAATGGCGTGATTTCATTCTTTTCTATGGCTGATTTTCATTCTTTTTTACCCCGTTGTGTATATGGACCACATCTTCTTTATCCATCCATCTCTTGATGGACATTAGATTGTTTCCATGCTTGACTACTGTTTTCTAGTGCTCCTATGAACATTAGAGTGCATGCACCTTTTCAGATCAGAGTTTTCTCCAGATACATGCCCAGGAAGGAGATTGCTAGGTCATATGGTAACTCTATTTTAAGTTACTACTGGTGTCATTTTAATCGGGTTTCCTCAGTGGCTCAGTGGGAAAGAATCTGCCGGCAATGCAGGAGATGCCAGTTTGATCTCTGGGTTGGGAAGATCCCCTGGAGGAGGAAATGGCAACCCACTCCAATATTCTTGCTTAGGAAATCCCATGGACAGAGGAGCCTAGCAGGATATAGTCTATGGGGTCACAAAGAGTCAGACATGACGGAGTGACTGAACACATACAAACACACCCACTGTCATTTTTAAGAAAGAACATGAAATGCTCATTTTGGGACATTTTGACTTTGATTACTGGTAGGACACCTAGGTGGATATATAGTGGGTGGTTGAAAGTCAAGATTATGAGTAGCTGCTTCAGATAACGGAGAAGGGAATGGCATCCCACTCCAGTACTCTTGCCTGGAAAATCCCATGGGTGGAGGAGCCTGGTAGGCTCCAGGCCATGGGGTCGCTTAGAGTCGGGCACGACTGCACGACTTCACTTTCGCTTTTCACTTTCCTTCATTAGAGAAGGAAATGGCAACCCACTCCAGTATTCTTGCCTGGAGAATCCCAGAGACAGAGGAGCCTGGTGGGCTGCTGTCTATGGGGTCGCACAGAGTCGGACACGACTGAAGCGACTTAGCAGCAGCAGCAGCAGCTTCAGGTAAAGGTCTGTGAGGGTTTGCGTGAGGGTTGGAATTGCACCTTTGCTGAGTTCTGTGCGTCTCAGTCTTCTGCGCATGTTGTAATCACTAGGGAACTTTAAACCTTGCATCTGGGTCCTACCGCCTGGGGATTGTGATATAATGCCCTAGGGTGTAGCTTGGGCATTGGGATTTTTCTAAAGAGAGGCAGATGGGTCTACATTGCAGGCAACACTGGGCACCACTGGCTGCAATCAGGTCAGTTTCTTATTGCAACCACCTCAGTGCTCTTGGTGGCTAAGCTGTGAGATACACTGGGCTTAATTTTTCTGTTCTGAACATGACTTAATATTTGGTGGCTTGGTATTCTAAGCCTTCACCATTAACTGAAGCCCAGAGTTTCCTCTGGTTGCCTTCATTTCCTCCTCATGTGCCCAGAGTATGAAAGTGTTAGTTGCCCAGTTATGTCTGACTCTTTACAACCCCATGGACTGTAGCCCGTCAGGCTCCCCTGTCCATGGATTCTCCAGGCAAGCATACTGGCGTAGGTAGCTATTCCCTTCTCCAGGGGATCTTCCTGACCCAGGGAGTGAACCTGGGTCTCCTGCATTGCAGGCAGATTCTTTACCATCTGAGCCACTGGGGAAGCCCTCATGTGTAGATATTCTGTCCAGCGCTCTTTTGGAAGAAGTCTTTTCCAGATTCTTCTGCCTGTTCTAATCTGGACAGGTGGCTTGTTAAATCTACTGCCCAGCTGTCATCTTGACATCTTTCTTCAGCTTCAGCCTCCATGTGTTTTATTTTGTTTTTTTTTTTTCCCCCTCCAGCTTTCCTTATGTTGAAAGCCCTTTTTCCTGGAACACACATAAGTATCTTTCTTGATTTAATTCTTCATTTTTGGTATGCATTTTTGGAATCCCACACTCACAGGGCCTCCTAAGACAGGGGTGTGGGAATCAAAACAAAGGTTTGAGACGTGGGCTTGACAATATGTTAATTCTACCCCCACACTTAGTAGATTGTTAGACTGGATCAGGGTTTAGGTTGGAGCATGTTTTCTTTGGAATTTTGTAGGCTTAGCTCTTCCAGCCTCCAGTGTTGCCTCTGAGAAGTTTGATGCTGTCTTAGTTTTTAATTGTTCTAATTGTTTTCTCTCTCTCTAAAAGCATGTGTGCTCACTGCTTTGTTCCTGATGTGCAGTTGTATCACAGTTATATGGCTGTTGCAGATCATGTATTTTCTTGGGTACATTCACCTGGTTCTTTTATCCTGGAAGCTTATGTCCATTAGGTCTGGGAACTTGTCTTGGTCATTTCCTCTACCCTAACTTCCTTGGGTTCTAAAATCACTGAGGATGGTGACTGCAGCCATGAAATTAAAAGATGCTCCTTAGAAGGAAAGCTATGATAAACCTAGACAGTGTATTAAAAAGCAGAGACATCACTTTGCTGACAAAGGTCTGTATAGTCAAAGCTATGGTTTTTCCAGTAGTCACGTATGGGTGTGAGAGTTGGATCATAAAGAAGACTGAGTGCCGAAGAATTGATGCTTCAGATAGTGATGCTGGAGGAGACTCTTGAGAGTCTCTTGGACTGCAAGGAGATCAAACAAGTCAATCCTAAAGGAAATCAGTCCTGAATATTCATTGGAAGGACTGATGCTGAAGCTGAAACTCTAATACTTTGGCCACCTGATACGAAGAACTGACTCCTTGGAAAAGACCCTGATGCTGGGAAAGATTGAAGGCAGGAGGAGAAGGGGACGACAGAGAATGAGATGATTGGATGACATCACTGATTGTATGGACATGAGTTTAAATAAGCTCCAGGAGTTGGTCATGGTCAGGAAAGCCTGCCGTGACTGAGCGATTGAACAACAACCCTAAGTTCTCTGCTTACTCTTTCTGGATTATGTATTATTGGGTGTTTGACTTCCTGCATTGATCTTCTGATTTTCTTATGTCTTCTCTCCTATTTTTTTCTCATCCTTCTGTTCTAATTTCTGTAGGTTTTCTTAACCATACCCTCTAAATCTTTTTTTTTTCCCTCTAATTCTTATGCCAGGCTTTTTATTTCTGCTGTCATATTTTTACCTTCCAAGAGCTCTTTTTTCCTCTGCAAGTTATTTTTAGTACCATCCTGTTCTGCTTCATCAATACAGTATCATCTCTTATATCCCTAAGTATATTAATAGTAGTCTGTGGTTTTCTTTTCTTTGAATGAACTCTCTTTCTCCAAGTTGCTCTTGTCTGTTTGTTGTTGTTTTCCCTATTAGGTGCTTTCTTCTTAGGTCAAGGGATCTGTGGCCTCTGCTCATATTTAAGTGAGCCCCATTAACAAGAAGGCTGGGAACCATGCACATGGTGGGGAGGGTCTGCTGATGGTGCCTGTGTAAGGTGACCTGACTGGCTGTGTCCCTGGACAGTGCTCCTAGTTTTAGATCTTTATCAAGGGGCGGTCAGATTCCCCAGAGGAGAGTCCCCTGGTGTCCTGTCCTAAGGACAAAAACCTGGCTACTCCCAGCAATCCAATGGGGGAGGAGGTGGCGGTTGTGTGTGTAGGGGGGCTGTTCAGCAGAAACACTCCTATACTCAAGGCCAGTTGTGCAAAAGAGCTGGCAATTGATTCTGATACATTGCAGGACCATCCGAAGCTGCCTCGAGTCTCCTCCCTCCTTCCTCTCCTCCCTTCCTGCCTTCCCCCTTTTCTCTCCAGTGTGTGTGCTTGTGGCTCACTCATGTCTGGACTGTAGCCCGTGAGGCTCCTCTGTCCATGGAATTTTCCAGGCAGGAATACTGGAGTGGGTTGTCATCTCCTCCTCCAGAGGATCCTCCCGACCCAGGGATTCAACCTCTGTCTCCTGCATTGGCAGGCGGATTCTTTACCACTAGTGCCAACTGGGAAGCCCCTTTTAACTCCTATGCACGTGAAACTGGTAAGGGTTGTTGTCTTTTAGGAGGGCTGATGGTCGGGGTTGGGAGAAGGCATAGATTTTACCATATCCTTTCTGTTCATTGAAAAATAGTATTGAGATAATTGTAGAGTCACAGGCAGTGGCAAGAAATCATGCTGTTTCTTCTGATGGAAAACTGTTGCAAAACTTGAGTAAAGTATAATTTCATAACCAGAGTAGGGACATTGATGCAGCCTACCAACCTTATTCATTTATATTTTATGTGTACCAACCTAGTCAAAATGTTGAACTGATCCAACATCACAAAGATGACTTGTGTTGATCCTCTGTAACCATACATACTCCAGGTACCTTTTTGTACAAAATGAACAGTCACGTTAAGTAACTCCTATCACCTATTCCAAAAATTAAGCTTATGAGAAAATTATATGTCATACAAATATTCTATTCTTGGTGCTATTACACCTGACTTATCCTTAAAAAAGAAAAGAAAATGATAACTTGAAGAATTAAGGGCAATTTTACCACCAGTAATGTTGCTCTACTCCAAAGACTGCTTGTAAGTTGAGGGGCAGGGGGACGAGTGCAAAGAGGTCAGTCTGTCTCAGTGAAATTAGGATGGACGTCGGGGGAGGAGGAGGCCTCGATCCCTGCAGGTTGATCGCTTTCAGGTACAGTAACGTGAGCTAAGTGCCAGATAAAGGCCATGCATGGCTAGTTAACAGTTTTCTTTGATGAATAATTTTTGTCTGTCATTTGCACAGGATTTCTGAATAAATGCTCCATGAAAATAATTCACTCAAACACTTGCTTCCTTCAGGAAGTTTAGACATGCCCTTTGAGACATTGCTTTCACCATTATTCACTACTGTTTGTTGACTGCTGGAGAATACTGGAGATGGAGATCATGGACAGCTTAGTATTTTAACATCTGATCTTATGTTTGAGAAAACTGATGTGAAAGAGAATTTAAACTGGAGCCAGAATCCTGGTTTTCTGACTTATTGCTTAGAAAATACTGAAGACAAAAATAGCAGAAAGTTTAGATTAGAAGTATATTTGATACATAGGGACTGGGTAAAATGATTTCAAATTCTGAAATGCTTCTGAAGTGCTGATATTTTGCTGGGAATTATATGTCCTGTGGTGTGGTCATTAAATGGGGAAAATTAGGGATTTTTAGAGTGAGTTACTTCCTGTAGCATATCAATTTGTTTATTCAGAAATCTTGGTCCATGGAACAGTTTTAGTTTGCTTTAGGAGAAGGGTAAAATTTTGGCTTACCTTGGCTTACCCTTTACCTGGGTAGTCACTTCATATAGCCACGAGAATGACTGGTCATTTTAAAAATTGCTATCCATTAATTTTTCTTGTTAGGGGTCTTTGAGTTTATAAGATTTCAACTATTTTCACCCCTCATGTTGTAATTCTAGTCTGTGATCTGAGCATGACTTCTGAAGTTTTGTAGGATCTTAATAACCCCAGCTTTGAAAGTTAGTGACCTTCTGCATTTTTTATGGTTTCCTCATTTGACATCACAAGTGTTTGTTGGGATACGTACAGAAAGAAAACTTACTGAACCTACTTTTGATAAATCTGGGCATGAGAACAGGTTGGTTTCAGTATTTTCCAGGGTTGTGATGTTGATATGTTTCCTCCCATACATATTATAAAATTGCTGTAATACTATGTATAAGGTCTTGAATCCTGCTTTTAAAATTAAAAGCAACTAATGCACAGTGGAACTGACTGATGGTCAGGATATAGAACAGAACTGTCACCCCTCAAAATCCCCCTTAAACTATCTACTTGTTATCACACTGTACCCACCCCAACCCCCTGTACTCTGCCACCGTACTTTTGTCCTTTATGAATGTCATACAGATGGAATTCTACAGTATGTAATCTTTTGACACTAGAATCTTCCTTTGTTGAGAATTTTTATCAGAAGTGGATATTGAAGTTCATCACATGATTTACCTACATTAAATGATTTAATCCCATGGTTTTTCTTTAGACAGTTAATGTGGTGGATTGCATGGATTGATTTTTGAATATAGAATCAGCCTTGCATACCACAGATAAGCCCTACTTGACAAGGGAGTTTTTTTTATGGTGTATTTTTCTGGATTTGAATTGATCATATTTTCTTGAGGACTTTTATATCTATGATCACCCAGGATACCTGCCCTAGATTTCTTTTCTAGTATTATCTTTGTCTGGTTTTGTTGGGTACACAGAATGAAACAGGAGGTATTACCTTCTGTTTTCTGGAAGAGATTGTATAGTGTTGGTGCAGTCTGCTTTTAAACTTGTTATAAACATTTCTCCATGGCATGAAACCTAAAAATTAATTTTAATGTCTGCATAATAATATTATTAAAATCACAATATTTCTTAGTATTGTGTGACATTATTATATATTTACAATATATAAATATATATGGGGGCTTCCCATATACATTTGCGGATGATAAAGAATCTGCCTGCAGTGCAGGAGTTGCAGGAGATGCAGGTTTGATCCCTGATCAGGAAGATCCCTTGAAGGAGGGTGTGGCAACCCACTCCAGTATTCTTGGCTGGAGAATCCCATGGACAGAGGAACCTGGAGGGCTTCTTTCCATAGGGTTGCAAAGAGTCGGACACGACTGAAGTGACTTAGTATGCACAAGAACACAAACACATATGTATAATACTTCTTACGTGTTAAGTGAAATATATTGAACACTTGGCATGTTTGGGGCACTGTTCCAAGAGCTTTCCCTGTACCAATGGAATAGGTGCAATTAGTTTAAGTCGGTTGCTCGAGCTCACAAAGTTTCTATGTGGCCAAGTAGGCTGTGGGCATTGTATCCTCTGATGATGCCAGAATTTGTTTATTTGGGCCTCCATTTGAGATAGTGAGGTATTTTGCATGTCTTCACTGTGATGATTGTTCTTATGCTGAGGTCTTTGATGGCCTCTTTAGGCTGGATCCCTGGAAATACTGTTTCACTGTCAGAGTGTGGGCCCGCTGTAAAGGCTACCACACACCGCTGTCTGACTTTCCAGGAATCTGAATGAATTAGAAATGCTAACAGCACTGTTTGGGAGTGCTCGATTCAGTGTTCTCTGCCAGAATTGAGGATTGTGATAATTTTACATATTTTAAATTCAATTTGATGGCAGACAGACAGTATCTCATGGCTTTAGTTTGCCTTCCTTCTTTGCTAGTAAAACTGAATTGTTTTTTATTTTAAGAAATTGGTTGCTAACAAGAGTGAAATGTATTTTGAACCCAATAGAACAAAACAAAATTAAAACCTGCCATCATTTAAAAGCAAAGAAGAAAGACTCAAAAATAATTTGAAGAAATTCCTCAGGTGACCAGTTACTAATACCAACTGCTAGAGATACTCATTTTCAAACAGTTAATTATTGTCATCAGATAGATGTTAAACAAATTGAATCTAACTTTTTAAAATTTAAAATGTTTGCTTCTATATTTCTCTGCTTGATATATTTATCAGTATTAGTACATAGATAACCTGAGTTTTATATCTTTATCATGCTTAAGGCTTATATTCATAATTTTCTCATTGAATAAATTAAGTGGCTCCTGCATATTTCAGTGTTTTATAATTATACCCACTCCAGTACTCTTGCTTGGAAAATCCCAAGGGCGGAAGAGCCTGGTAGGCTGCAGTCCATGGGGTCGCGAAGAGTCAGACACGACTGAGTGACTTCACTTTCCCTTTTCACTTTCATACATTGGAAAAGGAAATGGCAGCCCACTCCAGTGTTCTTGCCTGGAGAATCCCAGGGACGGCGGAGCCTGGTGGGCTGCTGTCTATGGGGTCGCACAGAGTCAGACATGACTGAAGGGACTTAGCAGCAGCAGCAACATGAAAATGTTTTATTCTCTAATTATTTTTAAAGATTCTTATTCATCATTTGTATTTTTTTGCTTGTGAGAAAAATTTGTTCATGTCAGTTCTCCTTTTTTTTTTCCCCCAATGGGATAATAGTGTTTTTCTCAGTGGTCTGTAAGAGTTCTTTATATATGCTGTGTATAAATCTTTTATCTTGTTTTGGAAGTTTTGCCTGGATTTTTGGCATACAGAAAAAAAAAATATTTATCTAGTCAGAATTCTCTTTTCCCTTTTATTTTTTTTTCATTGTTTATTCTCAGATCCAGGATCTCAGTTATATATTTATATCATGTAATCCTTTGGTCTCCCCCCCCATTTTTATGGTTTAATGTTTTAAAAAATTAACGCTTTACTTCATTTGAAATTTATCTTAGCAGGAGATGAAGATTTAAACAGATTATCAGGTTTCACACAGTCAACTTGTTTATTGACTAATATTTCCTTTATCCTCACATTTGTAGGGTCACCTGTATTCCATGGTTATTCTCTTATGTACCAGAAGCTGTTCTTGTGATATCTACTTAGTTCTATTTTCCCATTAATTAATCATTGTAGTTTGTTCACATGTGAATTATCTGATGGGACAAAACTCCTCACCTCTTGTTTTGGGGGAAAAATCATTTGCTAGTATTCATTTATCCTTCTGGTGAACTTTAGAATCTCTGTTAAATTTTGTCCAAATGCCTGTAGGTTTTGACAAATTTATGAAAAAGAATTGTGAAAATGCAACATTTTACAGCATTGATTCATCTCATAGTGTGCTTCTTAATCAAGGCTTTACAAAATCTGTCAAGATTCATGATTATTTTCCTATATTTTTCTTACATTTATTTGTGAAAGTTCTTTTGTTATTATTTATTGTTGCTATTGTTTTGTTTTTATATATATTTTTGAAATGTCACTTCTTTATAATTTCTTAATTTTATGCATAAATGTTAAGCTATGTAAATAATAATAAAAACAATAATTTGCTACTATAGAGGATTTTTAAGATTCATTCTAATTTCATCCACCTCATTAGAACTGATTCAAATGTATTCTTTTTAATGGCTGAGTAATACTCCATTGTATATATGTACCACAGCTTTCTTATCCATTCGTCTGCTGATGGATATCTAGGTTGCTTCCATGTCCTGGCTATTATAAACAGTGCTGTGATGAACATTGGGGTACACGTGTTTCTTTCAATTCTGGTTTCCTCGGTGTGTATGCCCAGTAGTGGGATTGCTGGGTCATAAGGAGGTTCTATTTTCAGTTTTTTAAGGAATCTCCACACTGTTCTCCAGAGTGGCTCTACTAGTTTGCATTCCCACCAACAGTGTAAGAGGGTTCCCTTTTCTCCACACCCTCTCCAGCATTTATTGCTTGTAGACTTTTGGATCACAGCCATTCTGACTGGCATGAAATGGTACCTCATGGAGCCTATTATAGAGAGTGAAGTAATACAGAAAGAAAAACACCAATACAGTATACTAACGCATATATATGGAATTTAGAAAGATGGTAACGATAACCCTGTATGTGACACAGCAAAAGAGACACAGATATATAGAAGTCTTTTGGACTCTGTGGGAGAGGGAGAGGGTGGGATGATTTGGGAGAATGGCACTGAAACATGTATAATATCATACATGAAACGAATCGCTAGTCCAGTTTCGATGCATGATACTGGATGCTTGGGGCTGGTGCACTGAGACGACCCAGAGGGATGATACGGGGAGGGAGGAGGGAGGGGGGTTCAGGATGGGGAACACGTGTATACCTGTGGTGGATTCATGTTGATGTATGGCAAAACCAACACAGTATTGTAAAGTAATTAGCCTCCAATTAAAATAAATAAATTTATATATTTTTAAAAAGATTTATTCCATATTCAAATAGTTTTTTAGTGTCAGTTGTCAGTTAATCTAGTTATTTTTCATTATGCAATGGAACTTTCTTTTTATTTCTAGTTTTCAGACTGTAGATGGTGACTGCATCCATGAAATTAAAAGATGCTTACTCTTTGGAAGGAAAGTTATGACCAACCTAGATAGTATATTCAAAAGCAGAGATATTACTTTGCCAACAAAGGTCCATCTAGTCTAAGGTATGGTTTTTCCAGTAGTCATGTACGGATATGAGAGTTGGACTGTGAAGAAAGCTGAGCACCAAAGAATTGATGCTTTTGAACTGTGGTGTTGGAGAAGACTCTTGAGAGTCCCTTGGACTGCAAGGAGATCCAACCAGTCCATTCTGAAGGAGATCAGCCCTGAGATTTCTTTGGAAGGAATGATGCTAAAGCTGAAACTCCAGTACTTTGGCCACCTCATGCGAAGAGTTGACTCATTGGAAGACTCTGATGCTGGGAGGGATTGGGGGCAGGAGGAGAAGGGGACGACCGAGGATGAGATGGCTGGATGGCATCAGGGACTCGATGGACGTGAGTCTGAGTGAACTCTGGGAGATGGTGATGGACAGGGAGGCCTGGCATGCTGCAATTCATGGGGTCGCAGAGTCGGACACGACTGAGTGACTGAACTGAACTGAAGAGTTTTTTAAAAAGCAGCTGTGAATGTTGTTTGCAATCAAATGCCTTGTTAACATTTATTGACGTGTTTAATGTAGATCAGTCCTGGGTGTTCATTGGAAAGACTGATGCTGAAGCTGAAACTCTAATACTTTGGCCACCTCATGCGAAGAGATGACTCACTGGGAAAGACCCTGATGCTGGGAGGGATTGGGGGCAGGAGAAGGGGATGACAGAGGATGAGATGGCTGGATGGCATCACTGACTCGAAGGACATGAGTTTGGTAAACTCTGGGAGTTGGTGATGGACAGGGAGGCCTGGCGTGCTGCGATTCATGGTGTCGCAGAGTCAGACACAACTGAGCGACTGAACTGAACTGAAGTAAATCTTAGGTAGCTATATTTTTTCTTTTAAAATGATATTAGATTTGATTGGTTCATATTTTATACAGGAATTTTTCTTTTTGTATTCATGATATAGTGACATACAATTTCTTTGCCAGGATTTGGTGTTATCACTACACTTGCTTTACAAAGCAAATTGATGATTCTCATGTTTTTCTACATTCTACAATATTTTATGAAGCATGTTACTCTGCAACTTTAGAATTTGAAAGAACACTTTGTAGCACTGCCTGGCCTAGAGTTTCTTGAGGGTAATTTTGGACAAACTTTTCAATTTCTTCCTTTGCTGCTTTTCTTGTGTAGGTAATTTGTTTTTCCAGAAAAGCACTGGTCTCTTTAAGGTTTTATAAATGAACAAAATTATGCATTGCATTTTAACTTGTTCTGTAATGCTGATTATGTAACATTTTCTCATTTCTGATTTATGTGTTTTTCTTTCTTTTCTCCTTGGTCAAATCTGACTGTATTTAGTTTATTTTATCATTGTTGGATGACCCATCTCGTGTGTATCTTTGCACTTTTGCTTTTTCTCCTATTTTATGAGTCATTGATTACAGCTTTAATAGTTCTTTAAAATCTTGTTAATTCTTTTGGTTTCTTTTCTAATTTCTTGACTTACATGCTTTATTTATATGTTTTTATTCTTCGTTGCTAATGATGCATTTGGAGCTTCTGCTAGGGGTTAAGAACCCACTTGCCAATGTAGAACACGTAAGAGACGTGGGTTTGATCCCTGGGTCAGGAAGATCCCCTGGAGGAGGGCATGGCAACCCACTCCAGAGTTCTTGTCTAGAAATCCCTATGGTCAGAGGAGCCTGGTAGGTACAGTCCATAGGGTTCCAGAGACAAACACGGCTGAGCCATTTAGCACAGCACAATGACGCATTTGTCTCTGAGAGCAGCTTTAAATTCACCTTAAAAGTATTAAAATGTCATGCGGCATTTCAGATAGCCTTGTAGTTTCATTTTTTTCTTTGCAATTAGTTATTTAGGGAAGTGATTTTTAATTTCTAAGTTGTCAGGGTGCTTATATGTATATATTTCTGATTTTCTTACATTTTGTCCAGAGAATAGGACCTTTGATTGGAATATGACCCTCTGCTACTTGGTAGTTTGAATATTTAGATGGATCTTTATTCATATAATTTTGATCAGTTGATAGGTCTTCCCAGGTGCATGAAAACCTGCAACCCTAGTTCCTATCCTACCCGTGGTTCTTTCTCTCTGTCCTCTCTTCTCTTGTTCTCCAAGAGGCAATATACCCTCATCCGTACCCCATTCGCTGGTTGACTTGTATTTCCAGAAATTTAGGGTCTCAGTGGTTGGATATAGAAGGACATATTCATGGGGTTGGCAGGGGGGGGTCCCATTGCAAGTGGTTTCTTTCAGCAACTTGTTCCTGGGAGAGGGTTCCCATCTGGTGGTCTGCCTTCACATCCCATTCTGGGGTTTCAGGGGCTCATCCACACTCAGCATCTTCTATGTCTTCCTGGGTTTTTGTGTTTTCTTTTTCAGTGAGACCTCAGGAAAGGGTGAATCACATGACATGTGCTAATTACCATAATATCCCAGAATGCCTGTTCAGATTTTAGCTTAAAATTTCTAGTTTGTTGCAATGAAGTTATCATGGATAAAGGGATTCGGCATTAGGTAGGTTGATCTCATATTCACCACCTGGTCATTGTGTTTTCTAGGTTCACACCTCTGTCACATATGTTACCTCCCTTAATTATTTCCACAAAACCATGGATTAGGTACCAATATCCTCGTTTGAGTTACAGTGACATGTTCAAAGTCTCACATGTAGGCAGGGGTCATTTCCATTGTGTTAAACATCCCTGAAGGGCTTCTCTGGGGGCTCAGTGGTAAAGAACCTGCCTGCCAATGCAGGAGATGGGGGTTCGATCCCTGGGTAAGGAAGATCCCCTGGAGAAGGAAATGGCAACCCACTCCAATATTCTTGCCTGCGAAATCCCACGGACAGAGGACCCTGGCGGGCTATAGTTCATGGGGTCGCAAAGAGTCAGATGGGACTTAGTGACTGAACAACAACAACAAACATCTCTGAAGAAAGATGTTGTTGAAGACTTCCTGTTGGGGATTTCAACCATAAGCTGCCCCAGTGTGGTGTGCAGTAAAACTCCCCCTTCCTCTCAAAGACGTCCATGACCAACAGCTAACGCCAAAAAAACTATTCAAACATAGCATGAATTTCAAAACATTTTCAATGGTAGCAAATGATTATTTTTATTATTATTTACATAGCCAAACATTTAAGAATAAAGTATAAAGAATAAAATTTAAAAACTGTCAAGTATTTCAAACTCCGGAGCCCATGAATGTGTTCCATTCTGTGGGGGTGGGGTGGTGGAGGTGGGGGGATTAAGGTGGCAGGTGGTGTTAGGGTTTTTAATCAGCTGACCTTGAGCTGGGAGATGATCCTGAGTTATCCAGGTGGGCCCACTAATCATCACAAGGGTCCTAACCCATGAAAGGAGGAGGCAGAAGTCAGGGAAGGTGATACTGTTCCTGGCTTGAGGATGGAAGGGGGCGAGGAGCCAAGGACAGTGGGTCGCCTAGGATCTGGGAAAGGCAGATGAGGGCTTCTCTCCTGTAGCCTCCGGATGGAGCCTGTCCCCGCCGGCACTTTGAATTTAGCCCATGAGACTCCTCTTGGACTTCTGACCCCCAGAAACGCAAGCTTTTGGTCTCTCTCAAGCCACTAAGCTTGTGGGAATTTATTGCTGCAGCAATAGAAAACTAATGCACTCAGCATATCAATATTGGCCATGGTCTGACTTTCTGGAATGCGAACAGGGAGTGCCAGAGTGGTCGACTCTGTATACACCTCACACTGGCGTTTACCTGAGCAGGTGCTGGTCCTCATTGGATATGCTGTGTAGGTGTTTTCTCGTTGTGTTGCTGCCCCCTCCTGCACTGGGAATGCCCAATTCCTGGGAGCAGGAAGAGCCTGGGATGGAGGAGAAGCTCAGTGGTTATTTGTTGGATTATTTCTTTTAGGTCTAATGACATTGTACCAACTAAATGAAACCTGCTTTGCATCCCAGATGAAATAAGGCCTGCCATATAAGTAATAAAAATAAACATAAATGAAAATAAAATAAATTGAATTAAAGCTGTGGTGGTGGCGGTGGTAGTGGTTTAGTTGCTCAATCATGTCTGACTCTTGCGACTCCTGCCAGTCTCCTCTGTCCATGGGATTTCCCAGGCAACAATACTGGAGTGGGTTGCCATTTCCTTCTCTAGGGTGAGTTAAAATTATCCAAGATCAAATGTTAATTTCCAGTGCTCCTTCTAGTATTTGCTCATATGCATAAACATTTTAATATATTTAGTAAATATTCCTCATGCACTGAATGGTCCTCTCATAAAAGATAGGTGGTCATCGTAAAATAAATACAGTGGCTTTATGTTGGGGTTTTGACTTATAGTTATGTTTTGTGTTGCATTTTGGGGACTTAACATATTTTAAATAAAGAGAACCATCAGTGTTTTATAATTACCATTTCACGGGCCAGTTCACATTCCATTGAGTATGTAGGATAAGCCTATAGGATATATTAAATATGCATGTATATAATTAATTATTGTTGGTTACTGAAAATATCTTAGGTTATTTAAAATATTTGATTACTATTAATGAAACACCATTGTGCATGAGTCTGTTACAATCTCTAGTTTTACTGTGGTTTTAATCATCTGGTGGGTTCTGGGCTAACTGGTAGACCTGCAGACAATTCATGTGGAGTTACGGGACTTCCACGTGTTTCTGTGTAGAGCTCTATCCACCAGGGTCCCTGTCTTAGAGTGTTTTGAATAGCTCTTGAATTTTTGTTTAATTTATTCATAAGGCATTCTCTGCCTGGCATCAAGTGTCCCCACCTATGTCCACCTCAGATTGTCCTTCTACTGAAAATTGTTCCTCATCAGAAACCCTGAGAACTGCTACAGGAACTGGAGGCAAAAGCAGAGAGTTCACGGGACAGTGATAGCAAGGAAGAAACACCCACTTGGAAAACATGTCGAGAGGGTCATGAGTATCAGACAAAGTCATCGCCTGAAAACATGTTACACGATGACCTTCACTTTTTAAAATAGACATTTTGTTTTTCTTATCTTCCCTTCTTGACAGTTGCTTTGGTTTTCCTACACGCTGAGTGCTTCTCTGATAACAAAAGAAGAAGGAAAAACAAAATTTTATCCATTGACTCAATTTCGCAAGAGTGGTAAATGGTCTGGGGTTGGGGGAGGGGATCTCCCCAGGCTCCCTCTGGTCCGCCAAGCCAGCAGCGTGTGCAGAATTGCAAACAACAGCTCTAAGCCTGGGAGGAGAAGGATGTCCCCTTGGAGGCAGATCTGGACAGTTGTTTTGCCTAAGATGGCCAGAACAACATCATCTTTCAATTTTGAGCCAAGAAAGCCATAAATGGACACATCTTGTCCAGCCTGGGAAGGGATTCTCCTGAGGGCTTCTGGGGTCCCATAGTGTCCCTTGATGACTCTTTCACGTTGATGTTTGTGCTATAAATGTTTTTGAGTGCTTCGAGAGGTGGAGTGAGAAGGAAAGGAGGAGGCAGGGGAGGTGAGAGGTGTGCCTGCCTGGGAGCACTCCTCAGACAAACGTTCTGAGTGTCAGCGCCGATTGAAGGTTTATTTTAGGAGACACCAGGAATGAAATCTTTTATGCTGATATTGTGCAGGACTCATCTGTCCTGTTCCACCACGATCCTCCTGCATCTTTATAGTTTCTGCTGTGAAAACGTCAATGGACAAGAAAGTTGGCTCTTCTTGTTTATAACAGGCGTGCTGGACAGTGAGTCTGGAAACATGGGCTCTGGTTCCACTCCTGTAACTATGACTCACCTTTGCTCTCTGTTTCCTCATCTGTAAAATGGGAGCATGTATGCCAAGCTATGAATTTGTTCATGTAAATTGTCTGTACACGGGTAACACTAAAACTCTCCAATTCTATCATAAATTTTAAATCACTGCCCTCCTGGGAAATACTGGAAATATGCTTCCTTCAAAGGCTCATTTACAGTTGCACATACGTAGGTTTGCTGCTGAGCCAGCCCCGAATCATTAGTCATTTTTATTTCATGAGAATTACTCTTACAAATGTGCTTCCCCTTTGGTTTCACAGAGCCATCGAGATTGCACAGCTCGATACATTTCTTCTGCATGTCATAAATTTTTTCTCCTAGAAGCTGGCGACATTCAAAGCCAGATCCTTGGATCAGTAGCATCTGTATCACCTAGCCATCCCTGTGAGCTTGTTGGACATGCCAGGTCAGAGGCTCAACCCCAGCCTGCCAAATTGGAATCTTTGGGGATGGGAACCAGGAAACTTGGTTCCAACAAGATCTCGTAGCGTGTGAAGGGAGTTTGAGAAGCACTGCCACAAACCATGGAGCAGATAGACAATGGGGTTTCTCCCTCTGCACAGGAACAGACCTCAAGCATACAGTTTGCGCCTTGAATGACTGTACTTCTGACAGGTCAAGATAGAGACCTTTCTTGTTCCTGAAGCTCTGCTGCTCTGTCAAGGGCCTGCGGCTGTTGGGAGGGAAATGCAGTCTTCCTTGGGGTGGAAGGGAAGCTGGGCTTCCTTTCCTTATGGGATGGCCTCCTGCCACCCCAAGGTAACATTTCACTTTCACTAAGATCTCTGTCTTCATCCTCAAGTATGAATGTTGCTAAAAATAAAACTCATGGACTTCCCTCCTCCACCAGGATCCCTTCCGGCCTTGGGTACCCAAGTGTGATACCTGAGCACCCCAGGTTCCAGTGTCTTCACTACACCTTCTGAGCTGGAGTTCTACATCTTATTCCTTCAGTGCCTCCCTCATCTTTGCTCTCCATCCCCTCTCAGGTCCAGGTTCTTGCCTCCTCGTACCTGCCCTTCTGGCCCCTCGCCTCTCTGGCCCCTTGTCCTCTACCCTCTCTCACCATTGCCCCTTCCAGCACAGGGCACTGAGTCAAGCTTCCTGAAGCCCTGAGGGGCTGGTGACAGATGCATCCCCTGATGAAGGTCTGTTCGTGTTTCCTGACTCCTCACTCCTTCTGGAGGGGGGGCAGGTCTTAGCTCAGGTTGCTACAGCACATATGCTTTGGAAAAAGGGGTGGGCATCATTGAAACAGCATTTACTTCTTGTGGTTCTGGAGGCTGGGAAGTCCAAGGTCAAGGCAGTGGCAGATTCTGTATATGATGAAGGCCTTCTTCCTGGTACATGGATGGCTGACTTCTCTCCATGTCTCTGTGTGGTAGAAGGGGTGAGGGAGCTCCATGGGGTCTCTTTTATTCTTTTATTTAAATTTATTTTTAATTGGAGGATAATTGCTTTACAATATTGTGTTGGTTTATCCATATATCAACATGAACCAGCTATAGGTATGTGATGTCCCTTCCCTCTTGAGCCTCCCTCCCTCCTCCCACCTCATCCCACCCTCTAAGTTGTCATGTAGCACTAGATTTGAGCTCCCCGTGTCATACAGCAGATTTTCACTGGCTATCTAGTTTTACATACAGTTTTGTTGTTGTTTTTCAGTCACTCAGTCGTGTCCAGCTCTTTGCGACCCCATGTATTGAGCATGCCAGGCTTCTCTGCCCTTCACCATCTCCTGGAGTTTGCTCAAATTCATGTCCATTGAGTTGATGATGCCATCCAACCATCTCATCCTCTGTCGCCCTCTTCTCCTGCTCTCAATCTTTCCCAGCATCAGGGTCTTTTCCAATGAGTCGGCTCTTCTCAATAGGTGGCCAAAGCATTGGAGCTTCAGCATCAGTCCTTTTAATGAAGATTCAGGGTTGATTTCCTTTAGGATGGACTGGTTTGATATCCTTGCAGTCCAAGGGACTCAGAGTCTTCTCCAACACCACAGTTCAAAAGTATCAGTTCTTTGGCACTCAGCCTTCTTTCTGGTTCAACTGCCACATCCATACTTGACTGCAAGTAAAATCGTAGCTTTGACTAGATGGACCTTTGTCAGCAAAGTGATGTCTCTGCGTTTTAATATGCTATATAGGTTTGTCATAGCTTTTCTTTCAAGGAGCAAGCATCTTTTAATTTCGTGGCTGCAGTCAACATCCACAGTGATTTTGGAGCCCAAGAAAATAAAATCTGTCACTGCTTCCACTTCTGTGGGCCATGATGTGGTGTAAAAAGAGGGGCTACAACTTTCTAATATGCTGTCTAGTTTTGTCAAAGCTTTCCTCTTAAGGAGCAAGTGTCAGAGCTTAGGAAATGAGGTGTCTACTGTGATTTGGGAGAATGTTATAACTTTGAAGTGGGGTGTATGGTGTTGATAGTGAGTGATGTGAGTTAAGACCAAGAAAACAACTCGGGGGAAGCAGGCAGCTCCTGGGGGTGTTGGGGGGGGGTCTCCACCCATCCCTAGAGAGGCTATAGGCTGGCCTGTATTTCACAGTAAGCTTCTCTCTTCACCCCCACAATATTTTTAGATAAGAAACAAGCTTACAGTGAGCAATTGAAAGGCCAAAAAATGTGACAGAAGACCCATTTCCAGGGAGGCAGGTGATGAAAGGGAGGGAGGGATGGTTGGTTCTGTAACTCAAGTGTCTGCAGGTTGATCACCCTCAGTACTTAGAGAAGAGTTGAGGCAGTTGAGTTTCGTCCTTTCCCCAAGGAACTGCCCAGACACTTCCAAACCATACAATTAACTTTAACAAGAAATAGTCATTATATTATGTGGTGCTTGCCCTGAAACGATGATAATGAGAACTTACAGCAACACAACTCACACTGGATGGGTTCAACCCTCACCTACAGCAGCAATCACACTGGGTCCCCTTTGGGGGAACATTCTTCAAATTTTGGGTTTAGAGACCCTCCAGGTCGCCAGAGCTGCAGGTGTTCATTCCTTTTCCTTATAAAGTGGAGTTCTTTCTGCAGTAGAAGTGGGGTGTGTGTGTGGGAATTGTGGTGTCCACTGTTACTGGCCAGGCAGGGGTGAGTTGGGCTGGGTGGCAGGTGGGGTGTCGGGGTTTTGGTTTGGTCAGCCCGTGGCACCATCTGCTCATCTCCTAGCTTGGCTGCCTGCCTTCACCTGCTCGGCCATCTGTAAGTGTTCCTGCAAAGGGATTCTGCGAGAATTACCTTAGGAGGAGGTCTGGCGTGGGGTCCCTTTAAAGACATGGAAACTCTACTCAGTGCTCTGTGGTGACCTAAATGGGAAGGAAATCCAGAAAGGAGGGAATATATGTGTATGTAAGGCTGATTCACTTTGCTGTACAGCAGAAACTAACTCCACATTGTAAAGCAAGTATACACCAGTAAATACTAATTTTAAAACACTTGTCATCTTACAGAAATATAAATAAAACCATAGGAATCTGTGCTCTTGGGGTCAGCATCTGCCCAAGTCCTATGTGAGCTCAGCTTCTCAGTGTCTCTGAGGCATCTGAAAACTGGCGGGGCCAGGATGGAATTTGGGGTGCATGTTTGGCCCCCACACATCCTCCTCGTGTGGTACCCTGCCTTTGGTCCTGCATCACCTCAGTACACATGCAGGGTCCTTTGCATGAGAAGCTGATGGTGGGAGTGTCCATGTGTGGCTGAAATCGGCTGGACTGAGATCTGCCTGCATGAGAGACTCTGGGCGGAGCGGAGAGATGTGGATCCCCCAGCTTTCTTGTGGGGCTCTGATCCCGTCTCCTTTTCACTAGTTTCCCCACTCCACCTGCTTCCTCTCCCAGCCTCGCCTCTTCTGAGTCTCTGGTGGAAGCCCGGATGAAGCCTTGCTTACCTTGACTTCACTTCCAGAGTCTAAGGCCCTCTCACATTTTTTTTGCCGCCTTCCATGTTCAATCCAAGTTGGAAATGACAAGGATGGTTTTTGTACAGAGAGAGTGTGATTCATTTTGTTACTTTAGAACCTTTTAAAAAAGTATATATATATATATGTATATATATATACACACACGTATGTACACACACACATATATATACACATGCACATATATATACATTCCTATATTAAACTTTCAAAATACAGACACACAGAAAAGTATATTTACCATAAGTGTAGAGCTTGATGAATTTTCAGAAAGGAAACAGCACCTACACTCCCTCCGGTCACCCCAGGAGTCACCGCTGAGCCAACTTCTAACAGCACAGTTTTGCCTGTTTCTGTGTTATTTCACTGTAGCCTGTGTGTATATTCTTCAACTGAGGATTATTCTTGGGAGATCCAGCTACACTGTTTCGATGGGTTGGAGGGGATCCATTATCAAGGCCAGTTAGTGTTGGTAAGAACTGACGGGCATTTGAGTCGTTTCCAGTGTTTGTTGTGAGTCGTATGTGTCTTTCTGTGGACAGCCCCCCATTGTGGAATCATGGGGTCTCGGGGGGACGTGCCTATATTTGGATTTTGTAGATCCTCACAAGTAGTTTTCCACCATGGATGTGCCTTTGTAAAGTGTACCCTGGATTTTAAAGCAAAATGGACGATTGAGTTTGAACTCTGTGACCCCCTCTGTTGGACTGAAAGCTTCGTGGGCAAAGCAGAGCCAAGAGGGGGTGGAACTGAGGGATGGAGGAGTCTCTGGTGCCGTGGCATGCTCACGCTTGTTGGGTGTGGAGGCAGGGGACTGACCAGGTGAGAGACACACCAAGGCACACGCCTGGCCTTCTCTAGATGGAAGCGACCACCACAACAGATGTTACTGTTGTCATGCATTCTTCCCTACCCCTCCCTCCCTCCTCTTCCACCACCCCCTCCTTCCTCCTCCTCCTTTTCTCTGTGGACTTTGCTTTCTCTCATCTCACAGCATCTCCAGAAAGGAGTTGTCTTCCCGCCCCCATCCGTGTGCGAGGACAGCTCCCGAGGCCAGCGTGCAGCCTCACAGCATGGAGCAGAGTGTTAATTACACAGGAGCCATTGTAACCATCATCACTGGAGCTCTTCAGAGAAAAGCCTTATTTAAGAAGAGGAACAGAGAGAACAGGTCTTCCCAGAACCACGGCATCTGACAGGAAATGTCTGGGGACCCTCGGGAGGTGACGGAGGCACCTCCTCCCCTGTGGACCCTGACCCCCGTGTCCCTGCCCGGGGTCCCCGAGTCCCAGAGTGGGGAGGAGGCCCAGGAATCAGGACATGCTGACTGCATCTCCAGCCCCGATGACACCTATTTGGGGCGTTTCTCTGGGAGTGGAGGCGGTACCTCTGGCAGGTGACTGTCCCATGTGTGGGCTGCTGCCCGGGGACTTCTGCAGAGGCCAGCTCGATCTCTGGGGCCTGGGTCATAGTGCTGTGCATCCAGGTGGCCCTGGCCCAGGACTGGATACGGGCTGTCCTGGAGGGCAGTCCAGCTGGGGTGAGCATGCCCCCAGTTCTCTGTCCTTGACCACTGCAGAGCGTGGGACTGGAAGCCATCCCTTGGATGCCAGGGAGCATCTTGGTCCCCAGGGTGGGGCCCTCATCTGTGCACCTCCTCCATCTCCTCTCTGCACCTCCGACACCTGCGAGAGGCAGTTTAACGTGCCCTGTTTTATGTTTTTCCACCATCTGATGTCTTAGAAGATTCTGTTGACCCCTAAATGTGTGTTAATAAAGCATGAATCTGTTCATTTCCCCCCACTGAAAATTGTCAAAGGTGCTTCGATGCCTTTTGGGGCTTTGGGTCACTATGTGACAATTGGTGCTGCCCCCTGAGTTTATGTAATTGCCACTGAACGCAGGGGCTGGTGGCGTTTCCACCAGCCATCACGGCCCTAATTGGAGCGGATCTGCAGCTTCTGAAATTCTGAAATAGCATTGTCCTGCTGCTTGGCGAGGGCTGGCTCTGAAATGTGTACATGTAGAGCTTTCCAGCGGAGAAGGCGATGGCACCCCACTCCAGTACTCTCACCTGGAGAATCCCATGGATGGAGGAGCCTGGAAGGCTGCAGTCCATGGGGTCGCTGAGGGTCGGACATGACTGAGTGACTTCACTTTCAGTTTTCACTTTCATGCATTGAAGAAGGAAATGGCAACCCACTCCAGTGTTCTTGCCTGGAGAATCCCAGGGACGGGGGAGCGTGGTGGGCTGCTGTCTATGGGGTCGCACAGAGTTGGACACGACTGAAGCGACTTGGCAGCAGCAGCAGAGCTTTCCAGGGCTCTTTTGCGTCTCGGGAGCTAGGAGCTCCAGGGATGGTGGTGGTCTGAGCTGCGTGTGTGCAGCCGTGCACCCAGGCTCCTGGTGACCAGAGAAACCCGTCTGGATGCTGCCCACAGCAGCTCGTCCTCCTCGGGAGTGAGCGGATGAGTTACAGGGTGTCCAGGCTCCCTCATCGGCAGAGCTTTCCCGGGGTGGGTGAGTGTTATGGGGGGAGGAAGCAGGTGAGGCAGGGTGGGTGAAGGATACAGCCTGAGCTGGGGGCAGGGCATCCCTCAGGGAGGTCCTGAGCAAGCTGTATCCCAGAGTCCATCCTGTCTGGGGCGGGCAGAGGGGCTGTCTTTACACTTAGCCAGCCACTCACTGGCCACTGGCTTGGGGGCAGGGTTACCTGCCAGGTGAGGCGGCTGCTCTGGGGAAGGGGGCAGGTGGGAGCCATGCACAGCCAAGGCTCACGGCAGCAGGGTGGTGTCCGCGAGATGCAGCGGGTCTGGGCAGGTACCAGAAGTGAGACTGCACCACCTGTGGACCTGACCAGTGATGGCCACCACCTCTCCCTGCTCTGTGCCTGTAAACAGGACCCCTCTGGACCTGCCAGTGTGGATCATGCCACGTGGACAGGTCTCCGTGAGCCTGCCAGAATCTTGCAAGAGGCTTTGGGAAAGCAAACCACCTGGATCTGAGAAGCCCATACACGAGGGCCAAGCCAGGCGTCAGCCGTATGGCTGTGAGGAGCAGTACGGTGTGGGGCCTGTCAAAGCTGACAGCCGTGTGTTCTCGCCTAGTCCATGGGCTCTGAGTCACCAGGGTCTGTGCAGACCCCTCAGGTATCACCAGGAAACAGTTCTGTTCTGCCCCCGCTCTCCCCCTCCCCCCACCCCCCGCCAACAACATCCATACCATCCCCGCTCAGGCTGGGGACCCTCTGTTAGGATAGCCTGGCTCCCCTTCACGTCATTCGTCCTTCTTAGCCTAAGTGGGACTGGTGGTCAGGAAAATCCCTTCTCGTCTCACTCAGGTTGGGGCAAGACAGGTCTGAATCCAAAGCCTGGAAAAGTGCTGGCAGGTGGGTTTGCCCCAGGGCAGCCCTGATGAGCGACTAACAGTTCCATCCCTTATGGCTAAGATACTCCTTCCAGACTCATCTGGCGGCTGTGAATTCAGGGCACATTTAGCTCTTATTGAAGGCAATCATGATGAGCAATGAATCAGCCTCCCCAACTACAGGGCTCATCTTACTGCAGAATGGCTGCCCTTTGTCTCACTGGCAAAACCATGCCAAGAAATGAATGTTACAGGCTGTAGAAATGCTGAATAATAAGTGAACTTGATCCCACCAGGCAGCGATGTCTGAAAGCCTGTCTTTGATTGACCCCGTTATACTGTCAAGGTCCTGAGACCAGTGCTTTGGAAAAAGTGTTTGGCCCCAGCATCTCCCTGGGGGTCATGATGCTCTCGGATCTCCACCGCAGACTTTCATCTCAACTGGGAGTTCTAATTTGAGAATGAAAACTCAAAGGATTTCCTGGAAAAGGTGGAGGGAGGGAGGTGAGGCATGGGATTGGGAATGGGTGTCCTGGAGTCTCAGATCCGAGAGGAAGGTTAGTTTACAACCCAGAGATGAGGGGGCGGGGGGGTATGGCTTAGTCTGGAGCAAGTGCACATGGGCCCTGATGGAGTAAATAAAAACCCTGGTTTTTGTAGGTGTTCCACTTCATTCCTCCATATACTCATCCATTGAGTCAACAGACAGGTGTGGGATGAGGTCAGTTTTGCTGGTGTTGGGTTTGAGGTGCCCCAACGAATTGGGGTTCGGCCAACAGAGGCCTGAGCTGTGGGGAGGACCCAGTCTTTCCCAGGACTCTGATGCCAGCAGTTGGGTTTGCAGCTGACGTTTTCGACACAGTCCGGTGTTCAGGAAGGATAGGTTGGCTTTTAACCCATCCTTATAATAATTTTTCAGAGATGGTAAATCTTAGCTCTCATACAATTTAAAGTAACCATCTGTTAAAGACTTTATTGAACTCGTCATTATGGATGAGGACTCCGGTAAGATGTTATAGGTGTTTCAGAGCAGAATCCGCAGAGCAGACATACGGATGGATCAGGAATACTGGAATGACTGTGCAAAGTTGGACTCTTCCTCAGTTGTGGGAAGAAGTCAGTTGAATCCACCGGAACACATTCACATTTGTAGACAATACTTATTTTGCATTACTATCATTTACAGAATTGAATTAATTAATAGCTGAAGGGCAAAGAAAAAGTAGGATCAGACAGCTTGGAAGGATGTGTTCTAGACAATGCTTAGTTTTCTCTTGAAGTTCAAATTTTCCCGTATACCCTTCTTAGTAAAGTCCCAGTATTTTAAGCATTAAACTTGTTCAAAGAGTGCCTTTCTTGTTCTTTTTTAATGTATAAGTAGCAATAATAATTTTTTTTTTCATTTGGGGATGCTCAATGTCTTTTATGATACTAAAGCAAGGTTTTTACTCTCCAAATAACTTGAAGTGTTATTTTGGAAGAGAATTACTAAACTTACCCTGTGTAGTTTCCTAGGACCTGTATTAATGAGTAGGAAGTATGATTTATAAGTTTACATATATGATGTATGAGATGTTGAGTATATAAATAACATTGGAATGTCATTTCCGTGAACCAGAAATAAATTGGCTCAAATAACAGAAGGTTCTGAATCATAGCTCTTGTAGGGTGGGGGAATGGGAGGTGGGACGCAATCTATGTAATTGCAGAACACAGTTCCCCCCTGCAAAGAGTTGGGAATTTCTTCATGCTTTTATTTTTAGTCTCTGAAAGCTTTAAACATAATCTAATTGAAGCTAACACTTTTCAAAGTTCAGAAGGACCTGGAATCCTAGATGCTTCTGATTTGTCTGCCTTCCTGAAGTTTATCCTGCAAAGATGTGTAATGTTATGAAGAATGAGAGGACCGGGGCATTCATAGCAGGATTTAACTTGCAGAGCCTCTTCAGACTTCCTGTGAAAGTGTTTCTTCTTGTTCGTCCACTGCAGCCCTTGACATCTCCTGCTGGAAACCCAGACCTTCTTTTCTTGGCCCTCCCTGGTTCCTGTTTTTCCTCTCAGGGCTCTTCTCTGCGTCTTTCACTGGCTCCCCTTCTTCCCGCTTTCCATGGGCTCCAGGATCCTGCCCAAGGGACTGCCCTCCAGTCTCCCAAGCCCCTCCCGGACACTACACCTTCTTCCAGTGAGCCACCCCCCACCCAGTTCACATGGTCACAATCTTCATTCCTCCTCTGGGACCCCAGGCCAACATTTCCAGCTGCCACTGGACATCTGCACCTGAATATTCCTACATCTCATACTCCGGACATCTAAAATACAGATAATCCAGTTTCTTCTAAGAATATATGTAGCTTTTTAAAAGTATCCTTCCACCCGCTTACCAAACACCGTCAATTCTTTCTTCCCAGTGCCTCTCCCATTTGACTCTTCCTTTCATTCCATTGTTGAGCCATCATCCAGGCCTTCCTCCCTTCCACAACGAGATGCTGGCTTCTGCACTGATCATCAGTCAGTCCTCCTTTAGTGTCCAGTGAGTGGACACCCTGAGCCAGGCCCTGACACAGCTTTGAGGGGCCCAATGCTCGGGTCCATTGAGAAGACAGACACCAGAGAGACACAACTGAGTGTGTCATCAGGAGCTGAGATAAGATCTAGAAGGTGTTGACAAAAGATTAGTCAGTCAATCTAAGAAAGCAATGGAAAGTTTTATTTGAGCCAAATTTGAGGATTTTAACCCAGGAACCCAGCATCTCAGAAAGCTCTGAGAACTGTTGTGCCTGTTAGAAATCAAGACACAGTTATGTAAGTTTTTTAAGACAGAGGGCTGTACATCAAAAAACATATTATTGGCAGTTTACATAACCCAGACCTAAGCATCATTGTAGTGGGTCACGTGAGCCCCGTACAAGATCAAGAAGGAATGTTGTCTTTTAAGGAGGGAGTCGTCTTGTGGGTGCTGGGAGAATGTTGCTCTTTATGGTTGAGCAGGTCTTCCTGCTGATGGGGAGGTCTGGTCCATGAATAATGCAAGTGCACAGTGCACAGAGCAGAGAAGGGGAAGGCAAAGGACAGAGTTTTTTATGTTTAGATTTTTCTTGTCTTGCCATAAGACATGAATTTTATTTTATAAAGGAAAGTGCTGCAGAAGCATGTAGTGGGACAGCCTGAATTAGCTTGGAGGTCAGACAAAACTTCTCTGAGGATGTGAGCACTAGGGAACATCTGAGAAACAAGTTGGCACTGAGTTCCTGAAGGCAGCAAGCCCAGTGTCTCCCGTGTCCTGGAGGTGGATGGAGATTGAATGTGAAAGACCCCTGTGCTGCAGTGGAGGGAGTCAGGGCAGAGGAGTGTGGGAGAAGGTGGGCAGGCTGGTGCTATGTTGCGGTAGGAATTCGGGAGTCTACACAGATGGACCTTGAAGGCACTATACTGAGTGAAGTGAGACAGAGAGAGATGCAGGCTGTATGATCACGTGTATGTGGAATCTAAAGAAGTCAGGACTTTCCTGGTGGTCAAGCAGTTAAGATCCTGTTGCTTCTGATGCAAGGGGCATGGGTTCCATCCCAGGCTGGGGAACTAAGATGCCACATGCCACAAAAAATAGCAATAAAATGAAAGTGAAAGTGTTCGTCACAGAGTTGTGTTTGACTCTGTGACTCCATGGACTGTAGCCCACCAGCCTCCTCTATATATGAAATTCTCCAGGCAAGAATACTGGAGTGGGTTGCCATTTCCTTCTCCAGGGGAATCTTCCCCACCTGGGAATCAAACCCACGTCTCCTGCATTGCAGGTAGATTCTTTACTGCCTGAGCTACCAGGGAAGGTAATAATAAAATAAATAAAAACGAAAAAGCTGAATTCAAAGAAATAGAGAACGTAATGGTGTTTGCCAGGGGTAGGAGGAGCCTCAAGGAAACGGGAAGATGCTGATCAGAGGATTCAGACTTCTAGTTGTAAGATGAAAACATTTCGGGGATCTAATGCATAGCATGATCTTTTAATTAATGATATCATATTACATGCTTGAAAGTTGCTAAGAGAATTCTCTCACTGTACACACACACATCTATGTGAGGTGATGGAGGTGTTAACCAGCCTGATTGTGATAATCATTTCACAGCATGTATGTGTATTCAGCCATCCTGTTGTGCCCCTTAAATGTACACAGTGTTATATGTCCATTATATCTCAATAAAGTGGGGGGGGGAAGAATTCAGGTGTCTGTCCTCAGAGCAAGGGGGAGTTTTTCTTTTTTCTTTTTTGGTTACAGCTCAGAGTTTTATTCAGCAAACAAAGGATAGTACACCCTCGCGGCATGAGGGCGGGCTGACCCCAAAGGAGAGGCCTCAATCCGTCTTGGCTTTCTCTTTTTATAAGCTTTGTCTCCTCTCTCCTGAGCTTCAGTTTAGTCGCTCAGTAGGGTCCAGCTCTTTGTGACCCCATGGACTGCAGCACGCCAGGCCTCCCTGTCCATCACCAACTCCCAGAGCTTGCTCAAACTCATGTCCATCGAGTCGGTGATGCCATCAAACCCTCTCATCCTCTGTTGTCTCCTTCTCCTCCTGCCTTCAATCTTTCCCAGCATCAGGGTCTTTTCTAAGGAGTCAGTTCTTCGCATTAGGTGCCCAGAGTATTGGAGTTTCAGCTTCAGCATCAGTCCTTCCAATGAATATTCAGGACTGATTTCCTTTAGGATTGACTGGTTGGATTTCCTTGCAGTCCAAGGGACTCTCAAGAGTCTTCTCCAATACCACAGTTCAAAAGCATCAATTCTTCTGCGCTCAGCTTTCTTTATAGTCCAACTCTCACATCCATACATGACTACTGGAAAAACCATAGCTTTGACAGGATGGACCTTTGTTGGCAAAGTAATGTCTCTGCTTTTTAATATGCTGTCTAGGTTGGTCATACCTTTCTTCCAAAGAGCAAGCATCTTTTAATTTCATGGCTGCAATCACCATCTTCTGTGATTTTGGAGCCCCCCCCCCAAATAAAATCTGTCACTGTTTCCATTGTTTCCCTATCTATTTGCCATGAAGTGATAGGACCGACGCCATGATCTTAGTTTTCTGAATGTTGAGTTTTACGCCAACTTTTTCACTTTCCTCTTTCACTTTCATCAAGAGGCTCTTTAGTTCTTCTTCACTTTCTGCCATAAAGGTGGTTACATCTGCATATTGAGGTTATTGATATTTCTCCTGGCAATCTTGATCACAGCTTGTGCTTCATCCAGCCCAGCATTTCTCATGATATACTCTGCATATAAATTAAATAAGCAGGGTGACAATATACAGCCTTGACGTACTCCCTTCCCTGTTGGAACCAGTCTGTTATTCCATGTCCACTTCTAACTGTTGCCTCTTGACTTGCATACAGATTTCTCAGGAGACAGGTAAAGTGGTCTGGTATTCCCATCTCTTGAAGAATTTTCCACAGTTTGTTGTGATCCACACAGTCAAAGGCTTTGGTGTAGTCAGTTAAACCGGAAGTAAATGTTTTTCTGGAACTCCCTCGATTTTTCAATGATCTGACAGATTTGGCAATTTGATCTCCCGTTCCTCTGCCTTTTCTAAAGCCAGCTTGAACATCTGGAAGTTCGCGGTTCATGTGCTGTTGAAACCTGGCTTGAAGAGTTTTGAGCATTACTTTGCTAGTGTGTGAGATGAATGCAATTGTGCGGTAGTTTGAACGTTCTTTGGCATAGCCTTTCTTTGAGATTGGAATGAAAACTGACCTTTTCCAGTCCTGTGGCCACTGCTGAGTTTTCCAAATTTACTGGCATATTGAGTGCAGCACTTTAGCAGCATCATCTTTTAGGATTTGAATAGCCCTGAGCCTGCCCTATGCAAGTTATGACTAGCCAGGAAGGGGGTGTGTTTGTTTCACCTGAGGTTCTCACCCTGGTCCGTGGATTTTCTTTTGTTCTGTTTTTGTGGGCTTTTCCCTTTCTTTGTCTTTTAGCCACCACCATTTTGGACTCCTTTTCTCTATTCTAACTCCCTAACATTCCCCCCTCAAGATATGGGAGGCCCAACAAGGGGGAATCTTTGAAGGGTTTAAAGCAGAAAGGAAGTGACATACCCAGATGAGCCCTTTCAGAAGGTCGCTGTGACTGTTGTGTGATATGCAGAAGATGAGATCACCTGATAATCCTCCTGGTCCAAAACAGTGGGAAGAACTGGATTATATCATAGCCCAGCTGAACTTACTAGGAAGTAAGAGATGTCACTGGAGGTGTCCATAGAGAGACTGATGAATATCCAGGGAGCGTGTTGTCCCTGACAGCTTCATCTTTTCTGCTGGCATTGGCCCATCCCAGTAAGCAAGGGAGAAGGCAAGGCTGGGGGTGAAAGTGGATTGGGGAAGTTTTCTGAGACTCTGACATGAAAGAGAAACCCTGTGATCAGTACAAAGGGGACTGTATGTTAAACCTCCCCACCAAAGAAAATGCTTGAAAGCTTGACTCTTTTGACCTGGGCCTTGGATGGGGCTGGAACATGTCTTCTCCAAGAACGTCTGGCCATGGAAATACCCCAGGGTGATTTGGGAACCCTTCTTTACATGACCTGGAATCCCATCACAAGAGATGAACAAAATTGTCTGTCTCACACTGGTGATCACCCTGGGATTCCTAGGAGAAGCATCACAGTTTTCTCTGAAATTCTAGGTGGAGTTAAACCCTGAAGAATGTCAAGATAGTATATATATGTGTATGTGTATAAATATATATAAAGAATTTGGAAATATTTTAGATTGTATATAGCAATCCTGTAAGAATGATCAATTTGAGCCAGTAATCAGAAAAACATTTTAAATCTTTGTATTTTTGCCAAGAAGAGTGGCTATATTGATTGAGTACAGTGTTATTAGTTTATTATTAAGTTAAATGTGCATGTTAAAATGGAGATTACTAAAATTCTAAGAGGAGGAAATAGGATTTCTAAGCCAATAGATGTAGGTACACACTACCCAAAGGCACTATTGGATTGGATAAGATTGGATATTATTATTCATTAAAGTAGATTTTAAGGCAAAGATTATTCTTTGGGATAAAGGGTTAATGTTTAATGGTAAGTGATATAATTAACTGGGAAAATGTAATAATTCTAAATTTCTGATTTCTTAATGGAGCTTCCCAGGTGGCGCTAGTAGTAAAGAACCTGTCTGCCGATGTAGGTAGACGTAAGAGACATAGGTTCTAGCCCTGGGTTGGGAAGATTCCCTGGAGGAGGGCATGGCAACCCACTCCAGTATTCTCCCCTGGAGAATCCCATGGACAGAGGAGCCTGATGGGCTATGGTCCATAGGGTTTCAAAGAGTCAGACATGACTGAAGCGACTTCGCACACAAGCACTTAATAACATCGTCTCATAATAACATTGTCTCATAATAACAAAGCAAAAACTGATGGTTTTCAAGAAGAAACTAAAGACTCTAATGAATTCATAATCATATTGAGAGATATTAATACAGTTTTAAAAGTAACTCATTTATCAGATTACCAAAAAAATAATTAAGGATAGGGAGGATTTGAACAAAGATTTGATCTGATGGACATATATAGAGCACTATTCTCAATAACACATTATTTTCAACATATATAAAAAAGAGTGAGTGAAAGAGTGAAGTCGCTCAGTCGTGTCAGAGTCTTTGTGACCCCATGGACCAGGCTCCTCCCTCCATGAGATTCTCCAGGCAAGAGTACTGAAGTGGGTTGCCATTTCCTTCTCCAGGGGATCTTCCTGACCCAGGGATCGAACCCAGGTCTCCAGCATTTCAGGCAGATGCTTTAACCTCTGAGCCACCAGAGAAGAACGTATAAAAAATATATTAAAAAGAACATATAAAAAAATATGTAAAAGAGAACATGCGTAAAAATTTACCTTGCACCAGGCCATGATAAAGGCCAGAGCTGGCATCATGTAGATTACATTCTTTCATCACAGACACTTGTATAACCTTGTTATATACAGCTTGTTACATTATATAATGAGGGTGTATTTTGAGGAAACCGGAATTAAAAGAGACACATGTACCCCGATGTTCATTGCAGCACTGTTTATAATAGCCAGGACATGGAAGCAACCTAGATGTCCATTGGCAGATGAATGGATAAGAAAGCTGTGGTACATATACACAATGGAGTATTACTCAGCCATTAAAAAGAACGCATTTGAACCAGTTCTAATGAGGTGGATGAAACTGGAGCCTATTCTACAGAGTGAAGCAAATCAGAAAGAAAAACACCAATACAGTATATTAACGCATATATATGGAATTTAGAAAGATGGTAACAATGATCCTATATGCAAGACAGCAAAAGAGACACAGATATAAAGAACAGGCTTTTGGACTCTGTGGGAGAAGGTGAGGGTGAGATGATTTGAGAGAATAGCATAGAAACATGTATATTACCATACGTGAAACAGTCCACCAGTCCAAGTTCAATGCATGAAACAGGGCGCTCAGAGCCAGTGCACTGGGACACCCCTGAGGGATGGGATGGGATGGGAAGGGAGGTGGGAGGGGGTTCAGGATGGGGGACACATGTACACCCATGGCTGATTCATATCAATGTATATGTATGGCAAAAACCACTACAATATTGTAAAGCCAGAGTTGGACTGTGAAGAAAGCTGAGCACCGAAGAATTGATGCTTTTGAAATGTGGTGTTGGAGAAGACTCTTAAGAGTCCCTTGGACTGCAAGGAGATCCAACCAGTCCATTCTAAAGGAGATCAGCCCTGGGATTTCTTTGGAGGGAATGATGCTAAAGCTGAAACTCCAGTACTTTGGCCACCTCATGCGAAGAGTTGACTCATTGGAAAAGACTGATGCTAGGAGGGATTGGGGGCAGGAGGAAAAGGGGATGACAGAGGATGAGATGAGTGGATGGCATCATGGACTCGATGGATGTGAGTCTGAGTGAACTCCAGGAATTGGTGATGGACAGGGAGGCCTGGTGTGCTGCAATTCATGGGGTCGCAAAGAGTAGGAAATGACTGAGTGACTGAACTGAACTGAACTGAATATAGTTTTCCTCATGAACAGATAAATGAAGAGAAATGTGCTCATCTCAACAGATGCATAAAAGTATTTAAGAATTCAAACCTATTGTCTTTCTCTATCTTGATTTCTGTCTTCAGCTCTGCAAACCAGGACTAATGGCCAGGTAAAGAGTATCAAAACCTGGAAATAAATATGTAATCATTAATTTAGAAATATTAAAAGCTCTTTCTTCAAAATTAAGAATAGGCCAGAGTTTTCTTTATCTCTTGTGATCAATGTTTTATCAGAAGTTGTAGCGAATATAATAAATTGGGAAGACAGGTCAAAGGTGAAGGCTTTCCAGTGCAAGAAATAAGTTCAGTTCAGTTCAGTCACTCAGTCGTGTCTGACTCTTTGCAACCCCATGGACTGCAGCACGCCAGGCCTCCCTGTCCATTGCCAACTCCTGGAGTCTACTCAAACTCGTGTCCATTGAGTCAGTGGTACCATCCAACCATCGTATCCTCTGTCATCCCCTTCTCCTCCTGCCTTCAATCTTTCCCAGCATCAGGGTCTTTTCAAATGAGTCAGCTCTTCACATCAGGTGGCCAAAGTATTGGAGTTTCTTCAGCTTCAGCATCAGCCCTTCCAACGAATATATAGGACTGATTTCCTTTAGGTTGGACTGGTTGGATCTCCTTGCAAGAAATAAAGTTACAAAATTTATGGTTATCAGAGGGGAAAGGGGCAGGGCTAAATTAGAAATTTGGGATTGACAGATACACAGTACTATATATAAAATAGATAACCAACAAGGACCTACTGCACAGTGCAGGGAATTATATTTAATATCTAGCGATAATGTATAAGGGAAAAGAATCTAAGACTGTGTATGTGTGTATATATACATATATATGTAGACTTCCACGTGGCTCAGTGGTAAAGGATTCACTTGTCAATGCAGGAGACGCAGGTTCAGCCCCTGAGTGGGGAAGATCTCTGGAGAAGGAAATGGCAACCCATTCCAATGTTCTTGCCTGGGAAATTCCATGGACAGAGGAGCCTGGCAGGCTACAGTCTCTGGGGTTGCAAAAGAGCTGGATTCAATTTAGCGACTGAAACAACAACACAACAAATATATCTATGTATGTATAACTGAATCAGTTTGCTATACGCTTGAAACATTGTAAATCAACTCCGTGCTGTGTATGCTTAGTTGAGACTCAGTCATGCCTGACTCTTTGCAACCACATGGACTGGTAGCCCACCAGACTTCTCTGTCCATGGGGATTCTCCAGGCAAGAACGCTGGGATGGGTAGCCATGCCCTCCTCCAGGGGAGCTTCCCAACCCAAGGATCGAACCAGGTGCCCCTCGTTGGAGGCAGATTCTTTACTATCTGACCACCAGTGAAGCCCATGAGTACTGGAGTGGGTAGCCTGTCCCTTCTCCAGGAGAACTTCCTGACGCAGGAATTGAACTGGGGTCTTCATTGCAGGCAGATTCTTTACCAGCCTAGCTACCAGGGAAGCCCCAACTCTACTTCAATTAAAAAAAGATATTAAATGAGGTCAACTTGCAGATCACTTAAAAAAGAAATAAACTGAATTATAAACATTGTGATTTTCTAATTAAAAAAATTATTAGAATTAATGAGGAAGTTCTTCTAGATTGCTGGATAGAAGATCAGTATACAAAAGCCAATTTCCTATTTATTCATCAGCCACATGTTAATATAAATAGAACAATATATACCACTTAGAAAGCAGAGCCAATGACCCCACTGGGGTACTGGCTCTCTCTGTGGGGCCTTCTGTGATGAGGCACCTTCCTGCCCAGGTGCAGTAATTGATCCTTGTACAGCTTGATGTCCATCCTCACCAGAGTCCCTTTCTCAGTCACTTGGCTTCGTAGTTTTCTGACTAAATGAAAATTAAAAAGAAAAACTTTGATCCAATTTCTGCAGTGTCTTCAGCTCTTTCTAGAGATCTATGACTTACCCGGTACACTCTTTAGGAGGCAAGACTATAAGAGCCAAGGCAGTAATTTTGTGGATGAAAATATGAAGCCCATAGCCACAGAAATGTTCATTCCTGGAGACAAGACAATTCCCAGTCCTGTCCAGCACAGTAGCCAAGGGCCACAGGCAGCCAGTCAAGCCCTTGCATGTGGACTGAGGTGTCCATCAGTGGAAAATGTCCACCAGATTTTAAAGACTTCGTTCAAAGGAGTGAGAATATCTCCTTAATAATTTTGCATTGACTAATGTGTTGTAATGGTAATACTTCTGATATGCTGGGCTAGTGAAAACGAGTTATAAGGTTAATTTCCCTTTTCTTTTTTCCTTTCTTAATGGGGATTCTGGAAAATTTGTTGCTTGTGTGGCTTGCATTCGTTTCTTTCTGTTGGTTTGGTCAGCACTGTTCTAGGTTTCTGAGTCTTCCTGCTTGTGTGGTTTAGGGGTAGTGCTTTCTTTTCTCTCGGGCTTTTTTTTTTTAATTCTCTTTTTAAAACAGGGGTGATGAGTGTCTCCTGTACCTTAGACAGTTGAGAACATTCAGTGGGGGAAACCCATTTTCCAAATGAGTACTAGATAAATGGTAAAGGTTTATCCTTGCACCAAATGGTTTTGTTTCTTGTTTTTGCTCTGGAGCACAGCATAGACCGAGAATGAGGGGGAGAAAAGAAGTCCCGGAGAAAACTGACCACATAGCTGGCATCTTGCCTGTTTATCAGAGGCAGGGATCAGGACCAGTCTCTTGGCCAAGTTTCCCTATTTCTCTTCTTTACGAGCTACCTTTAGAGAGAATTCTGTGTGCCTGGCATCTTTTTAACCCACCAGGGTTGTACAGACCCTGTTGGTAAAAATGACCACACAAGCTGGAACCATGCCAAGCAATGTTTACGCTTGATGAGAAAAATGATGGTGATTTTGTAATCTTTGAAGATTGTCACATCATGAAAACTACCTTACTCTTGGTTTTAAGTGGATAGTGAAGTGAATGGTAAAACTAGTATTTATTTACTGTACCTAACTAAAAATATTAGAAATACCAAGAATTAAAGGGTTTTTTTGTACTTTACAAAGAAACTTACAGGGAGTAGTTGAAATAGCGTTTACAGTGCAGGCTGAGCATCTTTTACGTGTCTTGGTGAGCTGTCCTACCACTTTCTAAGTTTGGTTGGCCCTTAACATTTTATCTTCTGTGTGTTCAGAGTCTCAAGGCATCTCCAGGAGTCCCTTTCATGTGAAGCTTTGAGCTGGCCTCACTGCCTCCAGGACGCCTCCATCCTTTTTGTCATGACCACGCTCTTCATTTGTGCTCCTAAGTTTGCCTTCCGTGGTTCCTCTGGTTGCATCCATCGAGTCCCTCGAACCTCACGAGTGTCAGCATCTCTTCACTCAGCAGGTTGTGTCTCTTTCAGCTCCATTTCTCCAGGGATCACATTTCCCTTCCAGAATTACCGCTTGCCATTTCTTTGCTGCACTTTCATCTTGCTGGCCAGGTCCTTCTTTTGGTTATTCATCTGGTAGAATGTCACATGGGTTTCTCACTGGAGGACAGGGAGCAGCACCGCTGCACAGTTGCTGGTCTGCTGGTGGCCGAGTCACTGATGCCTGGTGGTGGTGAGCTCTGAGAATCCTGATGCGCTGGCTGCCAGTCACCGCGTGTGTGTTATTTACCTACTGACTGTGGACTGAAGAGTGAGCAGTAAGTTTTTGCTTTTAGCAACTCCTCATGGCTAATAAGGGCTTCCCTGGTGGCTTAGATGGTAAAGAATCCGCCTGCAATGCGGGAGACCTGGGTTCCATCCCTGGGTTGGGAAGATCCCCTGGAGAAGGGAATGCCTACCCACTCCAGTGTTCTTGCCTGAAGAATTCCATGGACAGAGGAGCCTGGCAGGCTATAGTCCACGGGGTTGCAAAGAGTTGGACATGACTGAGTGACTTTTTCACTTTCACGGCTAATGTGTATTGGACTTCCCTGGTGGCTCATTGGTTAAGAATCTGCCCACCAATGCAGGAGATGCCAGTGTGATCAATCACTGGGTGGGGAAGATCCCCTGGAGAAGTGAATGGCAACCGATTCCAATATCCTTGCCTGGGAAATCCCATGAACAGAGGAGCCTGGTGAGCTACAGTCTATGGGGTCACAAAAGAGACACGACTTAGAAAGTGAAAGGGAAAGTGAAGTCACTCAGTTGTGTCTGACTCTTTGCAACCCCGTGGACTGTAGCCTACCAGGCTCTTCCGTCCATGAGATTCTCCAGGCAAGAATACTGGAGTGGGTTGCCATTTCCTTCTCCAGGGGATCTTCCTGACCCAGGGATCGAACCTGGGTCTTCCGCATTGAAGGCAGACGCTTTAACCTCTGAGCCACCAGGGTACAGTCTTGCATGGCTAATACATATCTTCATAACAAAAACCTGAACCGTGTTTTTGGTAACAAGCATTATTCAGCTAAACCATGACACCTAGAATTCATGCCTGAGAACCGTGCAGAGCGAGGACTCTCTGTTCCTGGCATGCTCAGAAGGTTATTCCTTGGGGGAGAAACAGACTGTGCCCTTGATCCTTGCCCCTTGTCCCTTGTCTGATCTGAAAGGCTGTCTTTCCTATTTATAGTTCTCAGACCTTAACTTGCGGACACGCCAGGTGTGCAGGGGGCATGTACAAGGGTTGGAGATCATTAAGTCATTTGACAACTATGTTCTCTGTGTCTGCCTGTGCTTGGCATTGTGTCAGGCGCTGGCATGTTTGCTGGCAACGGAAAGTGCCTTAAATTGCTCTCATTTTTGGTTTTTGGCAGCTAACTTCCTAGCATATTTTCCAAACCACCACTTATACCATTTGCACTAGGTTTTAAACTGACTTCTTCCTGGCCCGGCTTCCCACTGTCTTCACGCAGGAATACCCACGCTGAGGGAGCATTGTGTTCCTGAGATGGGGGTGTGGTCTTGGCCTGCCTTATGGGACCATCCCCCTTCTAAATCTAGCAATTGACTAATAGATGCAGTCTCAACTTGCATAGTTGATGGTTAATTATTTAAAGCATGTGTCATCCAAGCACATTTCTTAGCATCTTCTTTTTTGTGTTTTTAATGGAGCTGGGAATTAGGGCTGCCACACTCCAAAGGGTATATGATGGTTTGTTCAGAATCAAATGTCTTTGCCCGGAGGGTTAAATTCCATGGAAAAACTTCTTCATCCAGAGGAGAGGTGTGGCCAGAGGGAGAGAAGTTTATGATCTTAGAGCTTAAAAAAAAATGTTTTAATCCTTTCGAGATTTTTTGCCATTAACTATATTAAGTAGTTTTGGCAAATAACATATTTGCTTAAGAAATCCAAAACACGTTTTATTAAATAGCTCTCTGGCTCCCAGTGGTGAAGGAAACCAAATGCTTATTGAGCTAGAAGTATGCCAGGAGATTTTACATATCATCACGTGCAATCCCTGTAAGAGTTTTCTAGAATAGTACCCATTATCTGCTACTTACACAGTTGAGGAACCTGAGACCTGGATAGAAAGATTAAGATGCCCGCAATCTTCAGTGTTAAGTTGAATCTTTGAGTTTTGAGTTTGTCTGATTCCAGAGTCTTGATAGAAATGATTGTAAATGCCTGGTGTACTGGCCGCCATCCTCTCCTGCTGGTCCCATTTCAGACATCACTAATTGAGAATTGATTTATCCTCCCTGCCTTATGCTACAGGGCTTCCCTGGTGGCTCAGACAATAAAGAATCTGCCTGCAATGCAGGAGACCCGGGTTGCATCCCTGGGTGGGAAAGATCCCCTGAAGAAGGGAACGGCTGCCCTCTCCAGTATTCTTGCCTGGAGAATCCCATGGACACAGGAACCTGGTGGGCTCATGTCCATGGGGTTGCACAGAATCGGACACGACTGAGGGACTAACACTTTCATTTTCACTCTGCTATACTGCTGCCCATGAAGATGCTGAATTGTGCTCAGAACTGAAAACCCATCTCCGCCCCTAACTGAAAGGTCCTGTGAGCAGAGAGATTTTAGGGACTCCAGACTAGGGAGGCACTGGCAACCACTGCTGGTAGGCAGCTTTCAGGCCAGTTTGGCCTCTCCCTACTGTTGGGACAAAGATGTCCCTCCTTGCTTCTTGTGTTTTCCCTTTGTCCCCTGTTTCTATATTTGGGAAACTTAAGGGAGAGCTAAAGTGCTCCCTATGGAATAAGCCACAGACAGGAAGAAAAACAATTACAAATTAAAATCCTATCTATTGAGCCTGTGTCTTGGTTGGAGTTTTCCTAACAGCAGACCCTCGGGCAAGGACTTGACACAGGAGGTAAATCAGGATTTCCTCCAAGAGAAGGAAGGAAGGAAGTGAGACACACTGACAGAGACACACTGATAATAGGCACCGAATGCTGCCACGGACAACTGGTCAACCTGAGATGTCTCATAGGCTTTGTGGAACATACCTCAGGGGCAGGAAGCTGGGTGTTTAGCCACTAGATTCCACCTGCTGGTGGGCTTGGGGTGGGGGTGGGGGTTGGGGGCGGGATGCACTGCTCCCATTCCTCCCCTCCCCCAGAATTAAATCTTCTGACTCTCATCCCACAGTATCTGAGGGCGAGTTGTTCCAGGATCCCCGATACCAAATCCATGGATGCTCAAGTCTCTTATATGAAATAGTGGAGCAGGGTCAGCCCTCTGTATCCAGGGATGCAGGACCCGCAGCCTTAGCCAGCCTCAGATCCATAGCTGATGCATCTGGGGATGTGGGGATGTGCAATATGGAGGGCTGACTGTACTTCTCAGCTGCTTCTGTGCTGATCAGCCTCCTGTGGTGCTGGAGGAAGCCCCCAGGTGGAGAAGTGGGCAGCTTCAGGTACTGGGTGGGGGAAGCCAAGAAGCCCTGCATCGGCGATACTCGCTCCGGGGCCACAGGGGCCTGGGGCAGGCTTCCCCAGTCTGCTGTAGCTGGCTTCTCTTATGCAGTTTTCCCAGATATGCAAGGTATGCTGATCCTTTCCCTTGCTGGCCCACCTCCCTTGCTTTGAAAAGTCACCCAGATTCTTTATGTTTTGAACTTCTAATGCCATGGGAGGTACAGACCCCAGTGAGCTTTCTCTGTGGTCAGGCTGCGTTCTTAGTGCACTCTGCAGCCTAGCAGAGTGGATTGGAAGTTTATGGTGATGGCTGATTCCATCAAAGACAACACGGAGCGCTCCTAATAATTCTTCGTTATCTTTTACAGCCATCTCGGGCGAGCATTGTTCCTCTCAACACTGTGTCAGCCACAGTGAATGTTCCCCCAGACAACCATGAATTGAAAGCTAAAGAGTTTTGGGGCCAACATAACTAGCTTTGGAATGGAGCCAGATGGTCTTTCACCAATAGAAGGGGCAGGCCCAAGGCAGGGTGCATTCAGATGACCTTCACGTTGAAGAGACCCTGAGCTTTGGGAAGTCCCTAAAATTGTGGGTAGCACAATCTTTGCCACCGAAACTTGGAGCAAGAAGAAAAAGCAGTGGTGGTGACAGGGTGACGATGTATTTGTGGTAATAGGCGCTAAATAACCCAGACGGCTGATTTTAATCATTGCCATCATCTGTTGAAATCAGTGAGCTGACAGTGTGGTTGGCATTCATCTCTTCCAATACTCAGAAAGATACTCAGAAACTGCTCTCTTTTCCCTTCCTACCTCTCCTCTTAGTTTAAAAAAAGCCTAAAATTAGAACAGGGGCGCATTATTTTCCAGAATCCCCTTACAGTTTCCCTTGGGTTGTCTTGGGACATTTTCCTCTATGTGGTTTTGTCCTGCTGGATCGCAAGAACTAGACAGCACAAGTCCACATTTCTTACTCAACAGTTCTTTTCATGGCTCCCATCATAAACTTTTCTTAATCTTCCAGTAAGCCTTCCAATATTGGGGGGGGGTCCACATTCATATTTAGAATTCTCCTGTGTTGGTGGCTCCGTGTTACATTCTAAAGAGATACACGAAAATGTGGCACCTGGTTTCACAATCTCAGGAGATGTGTGTGCATTTGGATTTATAGAATTATGCAGTGGGTCCTTTGCCTCTCAGGGTGAAGCACAGTCATGTGGAAACTTCTGAAGCAATTCCTGGATGCTTGGTCTCCCCATGGGATTAGGCGATAGCTCTGCACCCTGGCAGTGGACAGAATGGTATCATTTATGGATGGCATCCCAGTGTTTTCCCTTGCGGTCCATGGGCTTATCTGCCCTTTCCTATAGGAGTGGGTGCAGGAGGGGGACAGACCTGAAGCTTGCCGTCCTCTGGACGTACATCTGGGCAACCCAGGGTCCATGTCATGTCCTGGGAAATTCATCCAGTGACCCCACATGTTGAGTGTTAAGTGATCTGCCTCTGTTGGTTTGAGGAGTCAGTCGTTTTTTAAGACGTTCTTACTACATGAGAAGCATTACATTATTTCAGACTCCAGAATCTGATGCAGGTGTGTGTGACACACATGGATAAGCCCCGTGCCAAGCATCACCTGGCACAGCCCCAGCACCGCCCATGGAGCCCAAGCTTTTCTGAGCAGTTGGGTTGCAATCCTCTGGGCTTCTCAGACCCTTGAACCATGTCAGCTGGCGTTCACTCCTTTCATTGTCTTGTGGTTGTTAATTTTGAGTTATCAGCTTCTTTACTGATGGGAACCTTGTCTGTATCCTATGGCCCTGTCCTCCATGGCCTTCCAAGGTCTCGGTACAGGTTCCACCAGTAAGAAGCTGCCGAAGTCCTGGCCTCTGCCCCAGTCCTCCTCCAATTCCCCATCAGATTCTTCTCCTCATGCACATCACTCTTGTTGAGTGCCCACCGTGGATCCAACCCACTTTGGCAGGAAAAAGAGCTGGGAGAAGTATATGAAATGTTCCTTTTCTCTAAGAGCTAGCTTCTGGAATGGATGGGGAGACAAGGCCTTCACATGTTAGGGGAATACAAGCTCTGAATTTATGTTTCAGAGTTCAGTGGGCACAAGAACAGCCAGGAAGTGGAAGGACAAAGAAGGAGAGGGACTCGGGTGCAGAGAGGCAGGTGTCATCACAGAACAGGAGCGATGCTGGCTGACTTGACTCTGTGTGTTTGAGTGTGGTTTAAGGGCAAAGGTAAGCTAGGGCTGCTTGATAAGCCCAGGCCTTGCCGTCATCCTCCCAGCCAGATCCAGGGCACATGCTCTGTATCTGTGCTTGAGGAGTTTGAAAGGCAGTGGGGAGTGGTGGGGACTGGGGTGCGGACAAGGGGGCTTCCCCGTTCACAGGGGAGTAGGTGCCCCCTAAGTGCCTTTGTGTCAGGGACTCAGGCCTGTCTTGCCAGGTCTTCTGGTTTTGCAAAAGAAACTGGAAATCTGGCTTTTGGTACAAAATTGGGGAACTTTCACAACACTGTATGAACGAAACTAAACACATCTGCCAGTGTCCAGCTGGATTGTGACCTTTGGCCTTTGCCATCCCAGTGTGTCCTCCTACAGGGTGACATTACTGGGGCAGACGGATAGCCATCTACTCCTAAGTGGACACCAGGCACCCTGATGCCTTTGTATGGTCACCCCAGATGCCCTGGGGGGTCCTGGGGGATTAGGTCTTGGGGACCCCACTCCATCCTCAGTGAGTGAAGGCTGGGTTCACTGGCAGGGAAGCTGCCTTTCCTGCCCTCACAGGGCTGCTTGCTGTCTTGAGCTAGGATTTCAGGCAGTTGGGTGAGGGTGGGGAGCATGTTTTTGGGGACAAAAGCAGTGAATCCAAGTGTTGTGGAGTCCGTCATTCCTCAGCAACAAACTCAACAGCTTTCCTTCCAGCATAATAAATCTGGACCCTTGTGGCTCGTACAACAAGCGTGATGACAAGTAATAATAACTCATAAGGTTTTTTTTTTTTTTTTGGTCTTCCTGACTCATGCCTTTAGCAAGGGAAGTCTAGGCAGGGGTGGCCACAAGTGAATGTTCTCTGGAGCTGGAAGGCATGATTCCAGAGACCATGCTGTGTGGGCGGGGAGGTTGGCAGGGGTCCAGCAAAGAGGAGGAGAGTTCACAGGGAGAGACCTAGGCTCCCTGAGTGTCCCAGGTTTCTCTAGCGCAGCTCTGTGGCAGGAAACTGGAATCTGGAGCCCACGGCCTGGGTTCAGATGCCTGCCATGCTGCTTACTAGCTCTGTAATCTTGGGCAACTTACTTTTCTGTACCATGCTCTCTTCATCTTCAAATGCAGATAATAACTTTAAAAAATCTCTCTTTTTTAAGTTGAGGAACCTCCATATTGTTTTCTTTAGTGGCTATACCCATTTACATTCCTACCTACTGTGTATAAAGATTCCCTTTTCTCTACACCCTTGCCAGCATTTTTATTTGTAGACTTTAATTTTTAATTTTTATTGGCATATAATTGCTTTACAACATTGTTTTAGTTTCTGCTGTAAAATGAAATGAATCAGCTCTATGTATACATATATCCCCTCCCTTTTGACCTCTCTCCCAAGCCCCCCATCCCACCCATTTAGGTGTTGGTGACAGCCATCCTGACAGGTGTGAGGTGATATCTCATTGTAGTTTGATTTACATTTCTCTGATGATTAGCAATGTTGAACATCTTTTCATGTACCTGTTGGCCATCTGTATGTCTTTGGAAGCATATCTATTCAGGTCTTCTGCCTATTTTAAAAAATCAGGTTGTTTGTGTTTTTGATATTGAGTTATAGGATAGTCTGTATATTAACCCCTTATCAGCCATACCATTTGCAAATACTTTTTCCCGTTCAGTAGGCTGTCTTTTGCTTTGTGGATGGTTTCCTTTGCTATTCCAAAGCTTTAAAGTTTAATTAGGTCCCACTTGTTTATTTTGCTTGTGTTTCTTTTGCCTTAGAAGACAGATCCAAAAAATACTGCTACATTTTATGTCGAAGAGTGTTCTTCCCATGTTTTCATTTAGGATTGTAATAGTTTCTGGTCTTATATTTAGGTCTTTAATCCATTTTGAGTTTATTTTTGTACATGGTATTAGAGACTGTTCTAATTTCATTCTTTTAAATGTAGCTGTCCAGTTTTCCCAGCACCACTTATTGAAGAGACCGTCTTTTCCCCACTGTATATTCTTTCTTCCTTTGCCTTAGATTAATTGACTATAAGTGTGTGAATTTATTTCTGGGCTCTTTATTCTGTTCTACTGACCTATGTGTTTTTGTGCCAGGACCATGCTGTTTTGATGACTATAGCTTTGTAGTATAATATGAAGTCAAGGAGTGTGATACCAGAAATTCTGCTTCTGGCTATTTATCCAAAGAAAACGCTAATTCAAAAAATACACATACCCCAGTGTTCATAACAGCATTATCTACAGTTGCCAAAATATGGATGCAACCTAAGTGTCTATCAACAGATAAATGGTTAAAGAAGACATGGTCTATATATACAATGGAATAGTTCTCAGCCATAGAAAAGAATGAAATTCTTCCATTTGTAGCAATGTGGATAGATTTGGAGGGTATTATGCTCAGTGAAATGAGTCAGACAGAGAAAGACAAATAGCTATATGTTATCTCTTATATGTGGAATACAAAAATAAAATGAATGAATGAATATAGCAAAGCAGAAACAGATTCACAGGTACAGAGAACAAATTAGTGGTTACCAGTGGGGAGAGCAGGGGAGGAAACAGGTAGGGTATGGGATTAAGAGGCACAAACTGTAATATATTACATAAGTAAGCTACAAGGTTATATTGTACTGCACAGGGAACATAGCCAATATTTTACAATAACTTTGAATGGATTTTATAATCTATAAAAAATATTGAATCACTGTTGTACATCTGAAACTAATATTGTGAGTCACCTCTACAATACTTGAAAATACTCCTGCAAAGGTTTGGGAGAATGAAAGTTGCTGTGTATTAATTGCTAGAAGACTATCTGGGGCATGACTCCCATCGAAGTATCTGGTATTAATTATTAAACTGTAGCCTCCACAGAAGAAAGAATGCATCTGCTCTTTCCCATAAGTAGTAAACGCCTTTGATTCATGGGGTGGGAATCCATGGGTAACATTATTTCTAAGGGGTGCAAGTTCACGAACTCTCCCTAACCCAACAAGCTCTCCTCCCTGTGTGTCTGTGACTCCTCTGATGGGCACCCCATAGAGTAGGTGATGTCTGTATCTTCCCTCCCTTGAGGGATCTGGGAAGGTGAGGGGGTTATTCCTGGTGACCCATCAGTTTAACCTTTGTTGTCTTTTAGCCGCTACTGCTGTTTGAACCAGCTCATCTGGATGGTGGGGAGGTGCTTTCTTTAGGGTGACAGTGGCTGGGTGCCCTGCCCTTGTCCTCTAGGGCCTGTGCCCAGGTGGAAACAGAATGATGGCCAACCACATTGGGAGTGTTGTTGAGGAAGGAGAGTGGACCTGTGGACCTCCATTGATATTTGTCTAGCCTGTTCCTTTTCATCTGTATCCTCTCCACATGGCCCAAAGCATAGGTGAGGAGGAAAAGCTTGGTACCATCAGATGGGTCCAGCACTTGGGTTCATGCTGAGATGTCTCCACTAACCAGCCTGTGGCCTCGGGCAAGTAATTCTTCTTCCAGGGTTTTATCTAATTTTCTGAAGATGATGGGATCTGCAATAATACTGGAGCCATGAGCCTCATGTGGCTCCAGAGGACTTGAAATGTGACTTGTCCAACTAAGATGTACACCACATGTACAAGACACAACGGGTTTTGAAGGCTAAGTACAAGAGTGAAAATGAAAGTGTTAGTTGCTCAGTCATGTCTGACTCTTTGTGACCCCATGGATTGCTGCCCACCAGGTTCCTCTCTTCATGGAATTCTCCAGGCAAGCATACTGGCGTAGGTAGCCATTCCCTTCTCCAGGGGATCTTCCTGAACTAGGGATTGAACCTGGGTCTCCTGCATTGCAGGCAAATTCTTTACTCTCTAAGCCACCAGGAAAGCCCTAAGTATGAAAAGAGAGTGTAAAATAGTTCACTGATAATTTTTATGCATACTGTTCAGGCATTAAAAGGATTGAAGTACTGAGACTTCTCTGGTGGCCGAGTGGCTAAAACGAGCTCCCATTGCAGGGGACCTGGGTTCCATCCTTGGTCGGGGAATGAGATCTTGCATGCCATAACTAAAGATCCCATGTGCTGCAACTGAGACCTGGAGCAGCCAAATATATATATATGCAAAAGGAATGAAGTACAAATACTGATTCAACATGGATGAACCTTGAAAACATTAAGTCAAAGAAGCCGGTCCCCAAAGACCACATGGCGTGTGACGCCAATGATATGAAATGTCCAAAAGAGGCAAATCCATGAGGACAGAGGGAAGATGAGTGGCTGCCTAGTGGGCAAGGGGTGGGTGGAGAGGCCTGCTAATGATTGTCTTTTTGGGGTGATGAAAAGATTCAAAAATTAGATTATGATGATTGCACAACTCTGTAAACATATAAAAAAATCATTGAATTGTACACTTTAAATGGTTGAATTTTATGGTAGATCAGTTGTTATCTCAATAAAGGTGATGAAATAGTTTCTATACTTATTGCATGGTGAAATGATAATATTTTGGATATATCAGGTTAAGTAAAGCATGATTAAAATGAATTCCACCTGCCGTGCTTTACTGTTTTAATGTGTCTGCAAGAAAATGTGAAATTGCATACGTGGCCCGCAGTGTATTTCTGTTGGACTGCGCTGCGCTCACATTCTCCAAGGACCTTCCTGGTTCCAAAATTATATTCTTCCACGAAACCTTCCCCAGTTTGGACTTCTGATGACTCATCTAGTACCATGGCTCAAACCCAACTTGGGTCTTTTTTTAAACGATTTGCAAAAATAGGTTTTTAGAGAGAAATCCTGGAAGGAGACAAGAGAGTCACATAAGGTGAGCCAGAGAGCTGGGCTGACACTTTCTCCTGCCCCCATGAGCCTTCCAGGGCCATCTGTAACCCTGGACAGGGCTGTTTAAAAAAATTTACAATCTGAGCTTCAACAGTGGTTTCCTCAATCGATCCTCCTCTTGGAAAATTGACTCCAGGACTGCTGCTGCCCAGAGGGAACAGGCAGTAAATCCCTTGCTGGCAGACGGGCTGAAGTGTTGCCTGGCCGAGGCAGTGCACCTGGATTCCTCGAGTCATTATGGCCCAGTAGGAGACCATGAGAGCATCCTCTATCCCGTAAAAGACTCAGTGACAGTCTGGACCTTGGCCTCCAATCTTACCTCCAGGGAGGGCTAAGGACCATCTGGGGAAGTGTCTTTTTCTCTTAGTAGTGATTGATTCCTTGAAGGAATGAATTCATAGAAGGCACCTTCTCTCTCCTGCCTTTCACTGGGTGTCTCAGTTATTGCACTTGACGGAGAGACCTGCCAGAACTGGGAAGTAACAAGGCAGAAAAGCTCCTGGACATGCCTGGTATTTCCCCTGTGGGCTGAGTCTTCCCCTTTTGCTCCTGCAGGGACCTCTTTAAGACTGGCAGAGTCTCTGAGCCCTGCGGCCACAAGCCGTTGTCTGCAGGCTCTGCATAAGAGTAGGTCCTTGTTGGGAGGGATGCCTGAAACAGCTTGCCTGTCTTTTCACCTGTTTGCATTTAAACCAGAGGTGCCATTGTTCACAGTTTTAAGCTCCTGGAGGCTGGCACCCCTGGGTCCCCTGTTTCTACCAGCTGTTGCCGCAGATCCTCTGATGGCCTGCTTCCTGTGCCCTGAGCTCTTCCGCTCCTTTCAAAGTCTAGGCAGGGGCCTAGGGGAGTGAAGGCCTTCTGTAAAAGCCCCTTTTAACATTTCTGTAGGGAATAAGGCAAAAGGAAACTTCTTTAGTTCCCGTGCTTCTTTTCAATTAATTGAATTCCCAGAGAAAACAGTAATTGAAACCATCGTGATGAGGGAGATAGGAGAGAGAACAGTTTCCTGTAGTTTTTCCACTAAGTCTGAGCTTTCCAGAGAGCTCAGCAGAGGACTAAGCAGACCCCAGCTCCTCCAGAGCTTGTTCAGGGCAGGGCTGGGGGGTGGGGTGTGGGGTGGGTGGAGTGGGCGGGGGATAAAGCTGGGGAGCAAGGAAGTATTCATAGGCTGCGGGACCCTCAATACACTCAGGTGGAGGCCCTGTCTTGTCCCGGCAGTAATTCACCAAAGAAAAGCTGTTCCTCTAGATTTAACATCAACGCAGGGATGGGGCCTGTTTCGTAATTGAATTAGAGTCAGGTGTGTTCTCCTGTCCTGGTCATATCTAGAGAAGACCTTGGAAATAGAGCTGTTCAGAGACAACTGGCCTCTGAGCCAAATGATTTCCTGCCCCCCCAAACCCCCCACCCTCCCATCCCCATCCCCACCCCGCCCCCAGAGCACACTTTGCTGATACAGCTTTGTTACTGAGGGGAAGCCCTCCAGGCCCCTGAGATGAGAACAGATGTCAGACTCTGGTTTTGGAAGAGGAAGTGAAACAAGGGTGCAACTTGGGAGGTGCTGAACGTACTGGTTCCCACATGCGATGTTACAGGTCCTGGTTCTGGAAGGGACACTGATCAGAGGCTGTCTTCTTAATGATGGTGATTATGGTACACTCAGCCATGGTGGGCAGGTGCCATGGTGAGAGTACCGTGCCACCTGAAGCCTTTTAGGCACAGTAGATATGGTCTTGGAAGCAGAGCACGGCTGAGCGGCAAGACCCAGCCAAGGTGTTAGACCACGTGTGGCCCCAGACTGGCCCCCTCTGGAGGGGCTCCCTGGACACATAGATCTTGGCCATGTTGCAATAATCTTTCTTTTTTATCACTCTCAGATGTTATAAAGGGGTTGCCATGAATAATCATGTACCTTTGGGACCTTCTGCAACATTATTTTCCCCTCAGTGTTTTATATGAAAACGTCCATCCATACAGAAACATGGAAATAACTGCAGGGAACACTGAGATACCCATCTCCTAGATTTCCCCATTAACTCTTCTTTAAGATTTTTTTCTTATGTGGACCATGTTTTAGTCTTTATTGAATTTGTTACAGTATTGCTTTTGTTTTATGTTTTTGGTTTTTTGGCTGGGAGGCATGTGGGATCTTAGCTCCTCCATCAGGGATCGAACCCTCACTCCCTTCATTGTAAGGTGAAGTCTTAGCCACTGGACCACCTGGTAAGTCCCTCCTTTAATGTTTTGCTATACAGTATTTGCAGCATTTTTTTTTTGAACACAGTAAAATTTCAGCATGATTCTCACATCATATTTTACTTGCATAAAACCAGGCCTGTCCCTCCTGTGTCTCCTATGGAAACGTCGAGGGGAAGCTTATACAAGACAGCTTCTGAGTGAAACTGAGGCAAGACTCCTGAGCTTTAGGAGGTGAAGGTGAAGGAAGGATTCCTGGCATGGAAACTATCAGGCGAAGGTGCCAGGCCAAGTTCTGCTGCTAAAAAGCCAGATAGCATCTCAGATCTTTGTCCTGCTAGTTAAGTCCTCAGGCCCTCCAGGTGCTGAAGACCTGTACCAGGCGCCACCTGCGGCCGGGTTCAGGATGGGCCCTTGGGCAAGTCACTGGCCTAGGGTCCAAGTGATGGGTTTCTCACTGGGGAAGTGGGAGTGCAGACGCACACCTCCCAAGGGTGCCGGCAGATGAGTGAAGCGCTGGGACACGAGGCAAGAGCTGCAAGTGGCGCCTGGCAGGAGGTGGGCCCTCTCAGGGAGGTGAGCATCCTGAGTCCAGCTCATGTGCCCCTCTGTCTGGCACCCGGCGCCCAGTGCTCATGGAGGTCCATTCGTTATGCTGCTGAAGTTACATCTCTGTGATATTCAGAAATAGTAGCAAGAGTGGTAGTGATTTAAGGTTAAGGAAACCTGAAACAAAGAATAAACCAGAGGTTTTAAAATGTCCCAGGTTTCAGTTAGGGCATCCTTGGTAGGCATTTGTGGAAAGAGCCAGTACGTCTTCACCTCTGGAGAAGAGAATGTTCCGGCTTACTGCTTCCCATAAAAGATGGGAGAGGAACCTTTTAGAGAGGCTGAGGGCACCCAGGCCCAGTTCCCTGACCATGGAGGACATGGGGCCGTAGCTCTGCCTGCCTGAGGTAGGTGACCGCCCTGGCCCAGATGGCCACGCTCCTCTTACTCAGTGAGTCCTCACTGCTGATTGTCTGGCAGCAGTGACAGCTCACACCTGTCATCAGAAAGGGTGAGATGCCCTCGAGTCGGAGAGGCAGTGTTTCTATTTGAAAACCCCATCAGGGTGGCCCTGGCACAGGAGGCTGCAAGGAGAGGCTTTCCAAGCACCTCGGAGACTCCACCCCCTCCCGGGACTCATCACGGGCTTCGGCTCCTCGTAAACCAGCTGGCATGGTTCACAGTGCCTTCGGTGGCTTCGCTGAGCTCTTCTGAGGAGGAGAAGCCTCTCAGAGGGAGGGGCGTTTAGACTGGAACTCCTCATCCTTTTCCATCCTTCTCTATCCAGTTTGCAGCTGAGGGATGCTCGGGCGGGCTGTCAGGCTGCTATGACCAGGGACGAGCACCACGTTGTACTGTCCATCCTTGAGCCTGTCTTCTACCCAGGGGTCTGTATTGCAGGAGGCACAAACTACTGGGTGTAACATAGGCTCACTGCCTTTATTAAAAAGCTTTGTGCATCCAGGTAGACTGCTGTTTAGGGGCTTCCCTGACGGCTCAGTGGGAAAGAATCCACCTGCAATTTAGGAGCTGCAGGAGACGTGGGTTTGATCCCTGGGTTGGGAAGATCCCCTGGAGGAGGGCATGGCAACCCACTCCAGTATTCCTGCCTGGAGAATCCCATGGACAGAGGAGCCTGGAGGGCTACAGTCCATAGGGTCACACAGAGTTGGACACAACTGAAGTGACTGAGCACAGCACAGCACAGGCTGGTATTTGGGACAGATCACACGTGTGTAAGGCCAGCTTCTAGGAAAAGGTTCATGCCTATGAGGCTGCCTGGGTGGGAAAGTTGTAGAGCCAGAATTTAAACCAAAGTGTGATGTTTCTCAGGACAATTCTTTTATCTTAACGCAAGGTTTAATCTGATACATCAGTCACCTGTGTAAAACACAGAAGGCAATTCAAGATGCCTAAGGCATTGGGGGATTTCTTGGAGGCTGTGTCTGCAGATAGGCTGGTGTGATCAATGGACTGGTTATGTCACTGGGGCGAGTGGTGTTGGGGGCGGGGTGCAGCTTCCTTCCCTGCCCTTTCCCCTTCCTTATATGAATTCATAATTCAGAAAGAGATGGGCATGGCCCTTGGTTCCCAGAATCCCTTGCTTCATCACCCCCTCTCAGTCTGCTTGTGTGTGTGTTTGTTTCCTTTTACTGACCACCTCTCCCTTGTCCCCTCCTTCCTTCACTTTTAGAAACAATGGGAGAGGCCTTTTCCTTTTTTGTTTTCCTCCTGGCTCCCTGACAGAGGATTACTGGCCTTGGCTGGTGGCATCTCTCAGGCTTTAGGAGAGGGAGTGGCCAGAGGGGCATGCACGAATGAGTAGAAATCCGCTGCGAGGAAGTCACTGTGTGGGGAGGGGCTGCTATTGGGCTGAAATGACAGAAGTGAAGGTGTCCCTGGTCAGGCAGCGAGTGGTGGCTTGGAAGGCTGGAAGGAGGTGTGGGTCAGCCTGTCCTCGTCTGGCCATTTGGGGGCTCCCTCCTTTGTCTCCCCAGTCCTGTTGGGAGATCTCTGACTTGGGAGGGAACCCTGGGGGCATGGATGCTCCCTTTATTTCAGTTCAACCTTGCTGTTCACCTCTGGCAAGCATCAGTTTCCGGCTTGGAAAGATGTGAGCAGTGGGCCAAAGTGTAGGAAAATGTGAGAACTTAGTGGCTCTCCAGCTAAAAGAAACCCACTCGGCCCCTCCCCTCTTTGGTCCTATCCTTTCGTTGTGAAGCGTCCAGAGGATATTTTAGTTCTGGCATCAAGTTCCGTGGTGAGAGAAGGGGGAGAAAAGGAAAACATCGTTAGAAAATCTACATGTGGCCCCAGACCAATCACAGCTTCCCACTTGCTTTGAGAGAGACTGTAAGATGAGGCCCAGTTACCTTCGGTAGCTGACACACCTGAGTGGCCCTCAAGATACCTCTTTTGCCCTCCTTTGGGTTGGAGCTGCAGCTTCTGAGGGCAGTGCCACGTGGGTTCAGACTCCACTGTGGTGATGGTGCCACCTCAAGCCTGGACCGTATGTCTCTCTGGCTCGAGGTGGGTCTGGTTGGTGGCGTGGCCCACCTGAAAGTGCAGCTCAGAATTTGGGGGAGTTCACACTTCTAGGGCAGCCCTCAGCCAGGGGGTAATGGGAGCCACAGCCCTTATTCTGCTGCAGGATGGTTTGGGGAAGAATCCTGGTGCATCTCCGAGCTTCCAGTGGGCTCTGCCTTTGTTGCCATGACAGCAACTTCCATATCATCCCCCATGTATAACCCCTCTTAAAGCTCCTGTTTCCCTTCCCTTCCATGCTTTCCATGCATCTTCACTCTGTCGTCCTGAGATCCCCTTCACAATAAACTACTTCCACTAAGTCTTTGTCTCAGACCTCGTTCTCAGGAAATGCAAAACAGGACACCTTCAGTTTAGTCGCTCACTTGTGTCTGACTCTTTGCGACCCCATGGACTGCAGCACGCCAGGTCTCCCTGACCATCGCAAACTCCTGGAGTTTACTCAAACTCATGTCCATTGAGTCGGTGATGCCATCCAACCATCTCATCCTTTGTTGGCCCCTTCTCCTCCGGCCTTCAATCTTTCCCAGCATCAGGGTCTTTTCAAATGAGTCAGTTCTTCACATCAGGTGGCCAAAGTATTAGAGATTCAGCTTCAGCATCAGTCCTTCCAATGAATATTCAGGACTGATTTCCTTTAGAATGGACTGCTTGGATCTCCTTGCAGTCCAAGGGACTCTCAAGAGTCTTCTCCAATACCACAGTTCAAAAGCATCAATTCTTTGGCACTCAGCTTTCTTTATAGTCCAACTCTCACATCCATATAAGGCTACTGGAAAAAACATAGCCTTGACTAGATGGACCTTTGTTGGCAAAGTAATGTTTCTGCTTTTTAATATGCTGTCTAGGTTGGTCGTAACTTTTCTTCCAAGGAGCAAGCGTCTTTTAATTTCATGGCTGCAGTCACCATCTGCAGTGATTTTGGAGCCCCAAAAAACAAAGTCTGTCACTGTTTCCATTGTTTCCCCATCTATTTCCCATGAAGTGATGTGACCAGATGCCATGATCTTAGTTTCCTGAATATTGAGTTTTAAGCCAACCTTTTCACTCTCCTCTTTCATCAAGAGGCTCTTTAGTTCTTCTTCACTTCCTACCATAAGGGTGATGTCATTTGCATATCTGAGGTAATTGATATTTCTCCTGGCAATCTTCATTCCAGCTTGTGCTTCATCCAGTCCAGCATTTCTCATGATGTACTCTGCATATAAGTTAAATAAGCAGGGTGACAATATATAGCCTTGACGTACTCCTTTCCCTATTTGGAACCAGTCTGTTGTTCCATGTCTAGTTCTAACTGTTGCTTCCTGACCTGCATACAGATTTCTGAAGAGGCAGGTCAGGTGGTCTGGTATTCCCATCTCTTTCAGAATTGTCCACAGTTTGTTGTGGTCCACACAGTCAAAGGCTTTGGCATCAATAAAGCAGAAGTAGATGTTTTTCTGGAACTCTCTTGCTTTTTTGATGATCTGATGGATGTTGGCAATTTGATCTCTGGTTCCTCTGCCTTTTCTAAAGCCAGCTTGAACATCTGGAAATACACGGTTCACGTATTGCTGAAGCCTGGCTTGGAGAATTTTAAGCATTACTTTACTAGCGTGTGAGATGAGTGCAATTGTGTGCTAGTTTGAACATTCTTTGGCATTGCCTTTCTTTGGGATTGGAATGAAAACTGACCTTTTCCTGTCCTGTGGCCACTGCTGAGTTTTCCAAATTTGCTGGCATATTGAGTGCAGTACTTTCACAGCATCATCTTTCAGGATTTGAAATAGCTCAACTGTAATTCCATCACCTCCGCTAGATTTGTTCATAGTGATGCTTCCTAAGGCCCACTTGACTTCGCATTTCAGGCTGTCTTGCTCTAGGTGAGTGATCACACCGTCGTGATTATCTGGCTCATGAAGATCTTTTTTGTATTGTTCTGTGTATTCTTGCCACCTCTTCTTAATATCTTCTGCTTCTGTTTGGTCTGTGCCATTTCTGTCCTTCATTGAGCCCATCTTTGCATGAAATGTTCCCTTGGCATCTTTAATTTTCTTGAACAGATCTCTTTCTCATACTGTAATGTATGCTTTGTATATACTTACATGTAAGCCTTATATCTAATTTTGTGTTTCTAAACTTTTCTGTTTAAAAGAGGGACCTCCACATTACATAAACTTCACCTATGACCGAGGATGAGATGTCTGGATGGCATCACAGACTCAATGGACGTGAGTCTGAGTGAACTCTGGGGTATGGTGATGGACAGGGAGGCCTGGTGTGCTGCGATTCATGGGGTCACAAAGAGTCGGACATGACTGAGCGACTGAACTGAACTGAACTGTACTGAACAGCTCTCACAAAACCTGGATCCACCCCTGATTTTTATGTATCAAGAAACATAAATCTGAGGAAGAAAATAATGATTTAGTAATAGAGCAATCATAAAGATTTAATAAAAACAATAATAAAGATTTAATAATCAGTTCAGTTCAGTCAACTCAGTCGTGTCCAACTCTTTGCAGTCCCCAGACTGCCACACGCCTGTCCTCCCTGTCCATTGCCAATTCCTGAAGTTTACTCAAACTCATGTCCATTGAGTCGGTGATGCATCCAACCATCTCATCCTCTTTTGGCCCCTTCTCTTCCCGCCTTCGATCTTTTGCAGCATCAGGGTCTTTTCAAATGAGTCAGCTCTTCACATCAGGTGGCCAAAGTTTTGGAGTTTCAGCTTCAGCATCGGTCCTTCCAGTGAATATTCAGGATTGATTTCCTTTAGGATGGACTGGTTGGATCTCCTTGCTGTCCGAGGGACTTATGTATCAAGAAACATAAATTTGAGGAAGAAAGTAAAGATATAGCAATAGAGCAATCATAAAGATTTAATAAGAGCAATAATAAAGATTTAATAAGAGCAATAATAAAGATTTAACAATAGGGCAATAATAAAGAATAAAATAGAGCAAAACATTTCAATTTTACTAAAGTATATGATTATTGATACTGTTATGTTCTATGAGAACTATTTTATTGAGGACAATGTGATTGAATATTTTAAAATCATTTTTGAAGATACTAGTTTCATAGTTTGAGATACAGCCAATTGAAAGTCAGTTTATTTTAATTAAAGATTCAGTTTAGTATTGACTTTATGGGCTGTCCTAACTTAAATAGATAAGTCACTAAGATACACAGATCCAAATGGGGAAAAACATCATAAGCCTTACCTACTAAATCAAGACATTAATTTTTCCATCTCATCTACCAATTATGCAAAGACTTCTTGTTCACAACTTCTCACTTTTTCTGGTTTCAATCAATTAATCATGCTACTTTTCAGAAGGTGTTGAATTTACATATTTTTAACAAATGGATTCAAAACTCATTGAAACTCTGTGTGTGTGGAATGTTTTTAATCAGGTAACATAATTCTGCATCTTTGTTTTAAGGTAGAAAATATGATTGTTTTAGATGCCGCTGATTTCTATCATTTCTGGAAGGCAACACAGTTTCTTGATATTTGTTTTCAAAATGTTCTATCCTTAGAAAAGATTTCTCTAGGAAAGTAGGTACTTTTTCACCTGATGGTTAAAATGCCGCCTTGAAGGGTGCGTGTGTGTGTTTTCTGAAAATATCTAGCAAATGCATACTTAGCTGTTGGCTACAGTCGTCTCAGAAAAGGTCGGCATATTTGTAGCTGTTGTCTTTTTATAAGAGAAATGCATAATTCATCTTTAAGTTCAACAGTTTCAAAGAGTTCTTTGCCAAATGATAATGAACATCCAGATTGTTTAAAAAGATTTCATGATCATGCCCCCATCTCGTTTCAAAATAGTATAAAAGTTTTACTGTCTCAAACAATATCTGTAAGTCTGCTTCTCTGAGTGTATCTAAAGGGCACTTTGCTTGATGCTCTGAGAGCAAGACCATCGCCTGCCACCTGCAGAAGCTGATAGTGCCCTTCTATTATGTTAATTATGGGACATGCTGGCACCTGGGCTCAGTGGGGGTGCTACTGTCAGCCAGCATTTATAAATATTAAATATGCATTTTTCTTATTTTTAAATTGGCATGTAATACAGTTGTGGGGGTTCTCATCTTTTCTTCCCACTCTTTAATAAGTCATGCAGCCCATCCTCCTGGGGTATACGACTCTACCCTATATTTTATAAAATCCAAGCTCAAGGACTTTAGTGGAGGGATTATTCAAACCTTTCAGTTTTCAGATGCAGCAACTGAGCTAAAGTGATTTCACTTTTCCAAGAGCCCACAGCTAGGAACAGATCTGGCCACAGATGCCCAAGGTAGTGAATCCTGTGACCAGAAGTCCAGCTCCTGGGGTCCTTGGAATGTATCTGTTTGCTTTAGTTAGTAGGGAAGTGGGGAAGAAGGGAGCTGTTTTGAAAAGAGGAAGCTTTGAAACCCAGCTGCCTAGACCTGATCTTCTTTCTCAAGCAGGTATGGAGGAAGTGGGGCTTCCGAGGTGGTGCTAGTGGTAGAGAACCTGCCTGCCAGTGCAGGAGACATGGGAGACGTGAGTTGGATCCCTGGGTTGGGAAGATACCCTGGAGGAGGGCATGGCTACCCACTCCAATATCCTTGCCTGGAGAATCCCAGGGACACAGGAGCCTGGTGGATGATAGGTTCGTAGGTTTGCAAAGAGTCGGACATGACTGAAGCGACTTAGCATGCATGCGTGCATGGAGGAAGTGTCTCAGGGCGGCCAGCTTGCATCTTGGATGCCAGAGCACGTCTCCTGCAGGGGCTTGTGCTCAATGAGGGGGTCCTTCTCGATCCCTGGGGACTTAGAGGTGGAGAGATCGTGCCGAGTGCTGTCCTGGGAACTGGAAGGTGCTCAGCCGTCCCTGTCTGTGAACAAATGGGAAAGGAAAGACTCAACCCAGCACCAGGCTGCAGAGCCAACCAGACCTGAGTGTGCACACGAATCACCTGTTTAAACTCAGAGCCTCCCTGGAGGTCTGATTCCGCATCTCTAACAAGCTCCCAGGGGATGCTGAGGTGGCTGGTTCAGGGACCACACATTGGGTTTTGTCCAGGAACCTCAAACACTTGGACTCTTTTTTAGGTTTGCCACTAAAATTCCCAGGTCTGTCATTTAAATTTAGCCCTGTATCAATGGGCATGACCCACAAAGGGTGATGTAGAATCACTGGGGGCCTTTCCTGGGGATGCTGTGATGACTCCCCAGTCCTACCAGGTGGGGCTTTGAGTGAAGCTCTGTGACAGTGTGGTTGTTGGGAGGGTGTGTGGGCTGGGCTGCGAGGGGTTGGAGTCAGGAGGGAAGGGGAGACACTACAGCCATCAGGACTTTGTGGGGAGAGATGGCTGGACCTGCCCATTCCCCTCCTGTGGGTGGATTTGCACGGGGAGTGATCACAGGACCAGCCTCTTTGGATGCAGGACTTGACTGGACAGCACACATCTGACCACCCAGCCCAGAGCCCTGGCATCTTGCTCCTGTTCTCCATCGTGGCCCCAGCAGCACTGGGCAGGGACCCTCTGCCCACACCCTACAGCCTCCCTCTGCATCTTACATTTGGAACCATTGTCTTTTGGCTAGTAACACTTGAAGCTGTTTACTGGGGCCTGGGATCAGCAGCCCAGCCTCCTCTGTGCCCTGTGCGGAGCCCGGCTCTGCTCCATCTAGTGCTGTGTTTCTTGTAAGCCCCAGGAGATGCTATCGCCACTGCTGGCTGAGCGCTGTGTGTGGGAGCCCTGCAGAGGATAGGCATCGGTGGAAGGGCCCGCGTCCCTGGAGCAGGTGGCCAGGGGTTGCTGTCCCCTCTTCCCATCAGTTGTTCAGTTGCTCAGTCATGTCCAACTTTTGCGACCCCATGGACTGTAGCATGCCAAGCTCCCCTGTCCTTCACCATCTCCTGGCGCTTGCTCAAACTCATGTCCATTGAGTCAGTGATACCATATCCATCTCATCCTCTGTCATTCCCTTTTCCTCCTGCCTTCAATCTTTCCCAGCATCAGGGTCTTTTCTAATGAGTCAGCTCTTTGCATCAGGTGGCCAAAGTATTGGAGTTTTGGCATCACTCCTTCCAATGAATATTCAGGATTTATTTCCTTTAGGATTAACTGGTTTGATCTCCTTGCTGTCCAAGTGACTCTCAAGAGTCTTCTCCAACACGCCTGTTCAAAAGCATCAATTCTGTGCTCAGCCTTCTTTCCTGTCAGAAGGACCAAGAAACCTCAACTTTCCATGGGGTTTCTCTGTTGAAGTGGGGGTGTGGTGCCTTGATACTGGAATTCGTTTTAAGTGCAGCCTGGCTTGTGATCACCATCGTGCAACCAGGGCACAGGAGATGGGCGCCCGCTGGACAGGGCACCTGGACACCAGAGAGAGGAGAGGTTTAAATGGAGGTCGTGGCCTTCTCTGTCTTTCTGGAAGCTTTGAGGCCATGGAGGGGCCAACGTCCAGGCCATAAAGCCTCCGGTTTCTTCCTTTCCTGGTGGGTATGGTGGGCTCTTAGCTCTCCACAGTCAGTTCTCCTTTCCAAGGACCAAGGGCCCTGCAGAGCCATACTTGTCTTCCGGCTGCAGAAGTTGGTGTGAAGATCCTCATGCAGAGGCCAGCCCCACCCCCAGCCCCCCATTCAACCACAGAGGGTGAGGACCACGGTGGGTGGGGAGCAGGAAGGGGGCTGCTAGGAGAGGGTGCAGGGGAGTCTGCAGAAGGCGGTCCTGGGGCTGCAGGCTGATGCAAACCCGCCTTTGACCCCGGGGTGAAGACCCGGGGCGCCCAGAGTGGAGACAGCTGTGTAAACCGCAGGGTGGGGTATTTATAGCTCAGCGGGGCCAGCCCTGTGGCCATGGGCTCTGTCTCTTGTTCTGTTCACCGAGTTTCCTGGACACGCTGTCCTCAGGGTCGCATGAGGCTCTCTGCAAGACTCCATGTCTCCACTCGCTGTCCGGAGCCTTCTGGGTATTTCTCTCCATCCCTGTTTTCAAGAAGAAATGCTGTGTCCTGGTTCTGGGGCAGGGGAGAGTTAATACGTTCCATCAAGGGGGCCTGCTGACCCCCGGAGGCCACTTCCCTGGGCTCCTGAGCCCCGGGCTGAGATGGGACATGCACGCCTGGCCTTTGGAGTTGAATCTGGGTTGGGGTCCCAGCTGGCTGCTTTATCCCACCAGTGAAAGGGGTGAAGCCCCAGGGAGACTGTGGAGGGAGAAGGGGCAGGATGGTGGTCGGGCACCTGGGCAGGAGGCTGGGGGATGGTTCTCATGCTGCTGCAGCAAACCCTCATCTGAAAGGGGTCCTCCCCTCCTGGGAGCGGGGGTGGCGGTAGCCCTACCTCTCTGCCGCTTAGGGCCCTATTTGGGTGAGGAAAAGTGTTGTATTTATTTAGTCTTAGGGTGAAGCTGAGGGGTCTGGGGAACCCGAGGAAACCCATTCTTTGGGGGTCAGGACTCCTTGGGCTTTCCAGGCCCTGGTCACAGAGGGGAGGAAGGGGAGGAGAAGAGAGAGAGACCGAGAGCACACAGCTCGTAATGGAAACTTGGCTTCCAGCCCCATGCTCCTTTGTTAATGCCTGTGCTTGAGTCTCGGGTCGGGAACCCCTTTCCTCCGGCAGGTACGCTGAGCTAGCTCCACGGCCCACTCCTGTCCTGCTGCTCCGAGCTGGTGACACGGGACATGTGAGCCTGCTGCCTCCCTCTTCACCCTCCCCCACCCCGTCCTTGATTAATTAGGTCAGCTCGTAACTTCCAGGGCCTGGCAGGAGGAGCCAGGAACACGGTGGAGGGGGGCCAAGGGGTTTTGTTGACGTTGCTCAAGCGTAGCTTCATGGAGCAGCAGCCCCTGCAGAGCGGAGACGTCCAGGGAAGCCAGGGGTGAGGAGGGGAGAGAAGCGGGCACCTCCCCAAAGCCCTCCGCCTTCCCCACTGGCCACCTGCCCCTGCTCCCTGAATCTGAGACTATAACCCTCCATGTCATGACCAAGAGACTGGCTGAGTCTTTGAGAAATCCACATTGAGCTGAGCATCCTACATCCAGTGGGGTTCAGGACCATTTTCTTTTATGTGTGTGATGCTTTCTTTCCCATGATGCTCCTGCCTCATCACTGGTCCTAAGAGTTTCTGGGGGAAGGAGACCCCATGAGATGGTCTCACCTGTTATAAGGTTCAGGCTGCACCATGCTTCTGTCTTGCGGTAGCTGAGTAACACGGCCAGATGGATTTCGTCCTCTCCAGGGATCTACCAAGAAGGTGGCCTTTGAGGATCCCCAGACCTGGGTTCAGATCCCTGTTTTGTTCCTCTTTGCTTGCTCTGTGGGCAAGTCTTTTAACCTCTTTGTGCTTAGATTTCCTTATTTGCAATCGGAGTTAACAGTTCTAAAAGAAGGCTGTTGAGATGAAACATAGCGAAGAATGGAAAGTTGTTTGCACAAAATAGACACTCAATAAATGGCTGTTGTGATGACTGTTAGCTGGTGGTAGATGTGGCCGTGGGTTGGTTCTGAGTTTAGGCAGATCACTTCTACTCTAACTTGTTTACTCCAGAGGAAGGTTGACCTGAGAACTAACTGCCTCTTCCTACCTCTTCAGCAATTTTGTGAGGACAGAGAAAATGGGGTGTCATATTGTCACATGTGGTCCTCAGTGGGAAGTGAGTGAACACAGTGCTTTTTTTTCATCACTGTTATGTTCTCAGACTCTGGTCTCTGCATCCGTGTATCAGTGGTCAGTGCTCAAATATATTTTTGTTGAGATTAAAGTTTGTAGATTTTGGAATCCAGAGGCACTGCCTTAATAGTCTCTGATTCCTGAAGCTATTGAATCATCGTGTAAAAAAATCCTCTCATTTTCTGCTACAATAGCTGGCTTTATTTTTACATCTCTTAATTGGTATCAGCTTTTCTCTCAGAATTACAGAACTATGGAAATTTGGCCTGAGAAAGAACTTTGGAAGTCACTGGAAGGGATGCTCTTGCTTCTTTGCAGAATGTTGGAGTCTTCCTGAATGTTAGGATTGCAGCTCCGCAGGACACTTTTCTTTGACCCAGGTTATGAGAGCAGAGAGCCCACTCTGTTGGTCTCATGTAGGCGGAACGATGCCCCTGGCATCCTGCCTGCATCACTTGTCCTCACATCTTTGGTACAACTTTCGGCACCTGTGTCTAATTATCTAAGGCCATTTACTGGGTACCAGAGTCCATCTTGATTGGAAGTGCCAGGGAATGAACATCCCCTGGGAATAGCCTTCATTCACCCCATGGCAAACCAAGAGCAGGTGGGTAAATACCCCAGCTCCCTCACCCTCTGGGTGTCTGAGTTGCATACCTACACTGTCCCCTAGAGCTTTCCAGAGGGGTCCAGCTCTAGTTCACGCATTTTAGCTTCAGACTTGAAACACACCTCCTCCGGCTGGCTCCCCACCCTGCTCCATTGCCCTGTCCCCCGTGGGTGCTTCCTGGGATCACCGCCCCCAGGTAAACTACCTGTGCTCAAGTCTCTGTCCTCAGGGGCTGCTTCTCTGGAAACCCAGCCTGAGACGAACGAGGTGTCTTTCTTCACATTCTGAGATTGTTTAGGATAATATGGTATTTTAAGTCTGCTTATTGAATGTTGAGGCCACTGACCTTTTTCCTTTTTTATGAATTTTTGCAATATTTTTTCTCTGCTTGTCACTATTCTTAATCCTAAGAATTAACTATTTAGGTAAACCAGACTGTACAAGTGTCTCACTTTGACCTTGAAATATCTTTAGGATTGTCTTCACAGTTATGGTTAAACTGATATATCTGGTCACCATGTAGGTATTTTGTATTTTAGTCTTAAGTTATGGTTTATTCTAGTTGGGCTGTGTATGCTAGTTTTTTTTTTGCTTCTCTGTGTAGCACGTGGGATCTTAGTTCGCCAACCAGGGGTTGAACCCACAGCCCCTGCCTTAGAAACACAGAGTCGAGAGAGAGAGAGAGAGAGAGAATAAACATAGGGGCTCTCTGGCTAACGTGTAAAGTTGTAATCAGCTGCTTGATAAATTTACACGTGGGAGCAGGTTCCAGTTGATTGAGGAAGACCTCAGTGCATGAGCTGCAGGCTTATATGTGTCCTATTGGCTTACGTGAGATGCCCACATGCACTGTGATTTCCAGAAACTTCCACGAGTCTTACTGTATCCATTCACCAAGTGGGAATGGTGACTCCAACATGAACTTCCTGAGCACCTACTCTGAGCCAGCAGTGATTCGGTGTCAGAGAGACAGCAGTGAACCCAGGAGACAGTGATCAGGCTCTGTCTTTCTTTCCAGAGCAGTGTCACGAGGTTCCAGTTACATAATGAAAGTGACATCATTTGAGAAACTAGAATTACCATGGAAATAGAGGAGAGGGTATGATGCCCTTCAACTCTTCACTGACCATTTCAGAACACTAGGTTGGTGTGACTGGGTGGGGCCCAGCCTCTGGCCTTTTGTAAAGGCCACTGGTCCCATGAATTAGACTCTTTGCTTTTTCTTACATCCATTTTCTAACCACAGCAACTCTGGACACTCAAGAGGTAGCCAAAGCTTCATGTCATGTCTTTCTTGGGTTCCAAACCACTAGAGAGAGCCATCTGCGTGCTGTTTCCAAAATCTAAGGACTCTCTGAGGCCCTGCTCTGTTGTTATTTTACATTTGTCCTACATGATTTAAAAAAAATTTTGTTACATGATTTGTCCATAGTGGTCAAGGCCATTGGGAACTCTGTCCTTTTTGAAATTCTCTTTTTGCGTACCTTCTGTAACGCCACTTCCCTTGCTCTTTTCTTTCTTTTCATGATCTTTTGCTGAAGGCTTTGACTCTACTTTCTCTGGAGGAATGCTGAGTTTCCCATGGTTTCTTCTTCCATTTCCTTCTCTTTAGGAAATCCCATTCATACACTTGCCATATGCTTCCCTGCTTGTTTATGGTTTTCCTGATGTTCTCGGTAGCTGAACTGTTGCCCTGCAGTGTCTGCACTCACATTATCCGGGCAGCACACCACCCTGTGGATGGTCCACGGACACTTCAGATTCAACACATCCTGAGCAGAAGGCACCACATTGTCCCCAGCGTGTCCCTCCGTGTCTGTTCTTTGTCCTGACACTTCCATCTTCATGGACGTCTCAGTTGGAGACCTCAGCCCTACTCATGCATTCAGTGATCAGCTTTCCCCTGGTTCATGCTCTTCATCTCATGTTTGTGGAAATCTTGTTATGTGGGATTCACTAGCCTAGGCTCTGGGTATGCTGACATGGTGTCTTAGCCTGGGTGATCCAAGAAGCAGATCCTGAGCAGGAGTTCAATTGCAGGTGCTTTATTTGGGAGGTGATTCAAGGAAATACTGAATATAAATATCTTCTTTGTTTTTGTTTTGGCCTCACCACATGGCTTGTTAATCTTAGTTCCACCATCAGGAATTGAACCTGGGCCCCAGCAGTGAAAGTGCAGAGAGAATCCTAACCACTAGACCACCAGGGAATTCCCTTCAAAGACATACAGGTTGGGGACCAGATGCTGGTGAGCAGGAGCCAGTCTAACTGACTTAGTGGACCCAACTGGGCCCTTTCTTTTCCTAAGTCCATGTTCAGTGAGGTCACATTGGTAGCTTGAAATTGGACATGGTGAGAATTTAATTTACACCATGGACATTGACCAGTGGCTACAAATCAGGACTTTTCCTACAGAGAACTGGTTGTCCAGCATTTCTCAGCATGTCACTGGGGGCACAGAATTAAGAGGGAATGCATGCATGCTTAGTCGCTTCAGTCGTGTCTGACTCTCTGCGATCCCATGGACTGTAGCCCACCAGGCTCCTCTGTCCATGGGATTCTCCCGGCAGGAACACTGGAGTGGGTTGTCATTTCCTCGTCCAGGAAGACAGGGAAGGACAACAGCTAATAAAGCCTGATTTATCAGGAAAGTCACCCTGAAGACATCTGGAGAGTCATCCCAGTGGAGTAGACTGGGATCTGGATTAGAACACACACGTCAGTCATCCCCCCCGGAGCAGTGAGGTGCTTATACACTGCCCCCTAGCAGTCATTGGCTGAGGGCTGCCGCTGGGGGCCTGGCAGGATCCAGCACTGGAGAAGCCCCCTGGAGTTAGAGACGGGATGCTGAGCGTAGCGGTCAGAGGTGTCAGGGCTGTTGGCGGGCCTGAGCGCTGATGGCTGAGGGCGCTGGGCACCCAGTGTGGGCAAGAGTCACACCAGCTCTCAGTGATGTGTGGCTGTGGTCTCTTTCTCCCTAGACCTGAACTTCATGGACTTCATCGGGCAAGAGACACAGTGGACCGTGGGGAGGAAGTTAATGCAGGTGAATGACTCGCTGACTTCAGAAGATGCAGGACCGCGGAGCAGCAAGAACTGCACTGAACCAGGTAAGATGACGGGCGCACTGGGGCCTTTAACCTGGGGACGGGGCTACTGGCAGGAAGGGCCGGATCTGGGGTTTTCCTCTGAGTTCTGATCCAGAGAGACTCTGAGGACATTTAGGGGCAGGTGTCTAAGAAATGCAAAGGCAAGATCCCAGGGGGACAATTCAGGTGTGTTTCCACCTCTGTGTTTGTTCCCTTGGGCGGTGGGGGAGAAGGTGAGTCAAAGTCCTGGTCTAAAATATGGATGCTGGTGCCATCCCAAGGGGCATCAAGCCAGGAGCAGGTGGGTGAGGATGTCCTGTGGTCATCTTCACTTTGATGCCTGGAGTCCTCTCTGCCTGATTTTTAAGCGAGAGCCTTGTTTCTGTCACAGTAAAGGTACAGGTGGTGGACCAGACCCTCACCTCTGATGCTGAGCTTGGAGGAAATGGATGTTCACGTGTCAGCAGTTATATTTGATAGAATGAATAGAATGTGCCTTTCCTCCGAACATTTCACCTCTAATGTTTTTGAACTTTCAAGAGAAAACTAACAGAAGGGGATCAAAGGGACTTGAACTCAGCTCAGCCAGACTTTGGCCAAGGCAGGTGGCCTCTGGACAGATGAAGTCTGCTTGTTTAGACCGGGCGGCAGCCACCCTGTCTGGAAAGGGCCAGAGAGCAAATATGTTAGGCTTTGAAGACCTGATACTGTGTCTATAGTATATGTTTATTATTTAATTTTATTTTTAATTAGAGGCCAATTACTTTACAATACTATGATGGTTTCTGCCACACATCAACACGAATTGGCCATAGGTGTACATGTGTCCCCTTCCTCCTGAACCTCCCTCCCCATCCTGCCTCTCCAGACTGTCACAGAGCAGCAGTGAAACATGTACATTGCTGTGTGTAAAATGGAGAGCCAGCGGGGGTTTGCTGTATGCTGCAGGGAACCCACAGCCAGTGCTCTGTCTGTAAGACATTTTTAAAGATTTTTATAATCTTTATAATCTTTAAAAATTAAAAAAAAAAAAATTTAGCTAACGGGATGGTCTGGCCCTCTGGCCATATTGTCAGCCCTGACATGGAGTTCTCAGATGTCTTGTGGGCGGGGCGGGGGTGGTTCTTCCTTCCTTATGTGGTGGAGTCTTGGGCCTACATGCAAACGCTGGCCTCATTTTAAGCATCAGCCTAGATGGACATATACAGTCTTCATTGCAGCCCAAAGAACCTTAGCCCTCAAGTTACAGAAGGTGAAATTGTGTGTCTGTACTTTTCTTGGGAAGGTGGAGAGGTTCCCTTTCTGATGGCTGAAAAGAACTAAAAATAGATTACCTTTCCCTGCCAAAAAACAGCCTGCAACCTGACATAATCTATATTCCTTAAGCTGGAGAATTCAAGGGTCCCTGTGGCTGTTATGTAGCACTCTGAAAGAATACCCTTCACTGAAGCACGTGGGGGCTGCGTGAGCTACAAGTGAAAGCCGGGTTGAAGGTTTACGTGCCATTACCATGTGGACAGAGCTGCATGTCTCCTGGGAGGTGGGCTTCTGTGGGGGCCTGGCCCAAGGGGCGTGGCAGGGATGCTTCGGGTCACTGCTATGCTGGTAACCCTGTTTGCCGATCGGGTCTTACAGTCAAAGGTATATCAGCATCTTTTTGCAATGAGAATGCGGGCAGTGACTGGGACGTCAGGAGACAGGAGATTCAGTTCTAGGAGCCCAGCCTTGCCATGGGCACACCTTTGGATGCAAGAGAATGGCGTCAGACAAAGTACAGAGCCCTGCTCTGGGACTGGGGTCTGGCTCTGTGCAGGGCCAAGTAATGGAAGCTTCTGTTCCCTGGAGTTGGGACCGTGTGTCGGGGGAGATGGTGCTGGCTCGCTGTGAGTGGCATTGCTGACTGTTTCAAAAAATGCGTTTCTCAGAGTGACAGGTGTAAAAGAATAAGGTGCATGAAATGCCATCGTGAGACAGGAATGACTCAGCTCACAGGCAGAACAGATGTCCAGCTAAGAAGAGCTGAAGCCAGCACCTGTTGGTGTTGGCAAGAAAGTGGGGGTGCAGGGCAAGGAGGAGAGGAGAGATTCCGAGGGGCAACAGTGGTGGGGAATGGCAACAAATAAGAGCTCCCCGTCCTGCAGCTCCAGTGCAGGCTGGGCAGCAGCCTTCTGGACCGGCCTCCTTCCTGTCCACGATGGCGTCACAGAGCAGGGCACTCACGGCTCCCAGGGATGGTGTCAGGGCTCCCTCTGTGCCCAGCACTGAGTGTCCACATGGGGACTTGAGCGTAGGGGCAGCCGGTGTGGCCAAGGGAAGCACAGTATCAGGGTCACAGGTGGGAGTTAACTTGGCTCTTGGTGTGAAGTGTGCTTGGTGCTCTCTGATGTCACCAGGATTCTCAGGCTGTGTCCTCGGAACCCCTGGCTGGAGACGCCATCGGAATGAAATTGACTGGGAGACTGGCGATGGGTTGACATGTGTTCTGGTTGTGGAAACAGTTGAGGGATGGGGCTGGCTGGCTTGCTTCCTCACTTGGGAAGCAGACCTAGTTTAACCCTCTGTCCCTTCCATTGCATGAGTGCAGAATAGGAACTCACAAACTCTTCCACCCCTAAGACACCAGGTCCAGTTCCCCTTAGTAAGTCCCTGCTTTGTGTTCCCAGAATTCCTACTGCACTCCCCATCCTTTTATCCCTCTTCCATCCATGTTCCTCCCTCCCCCTCTCCCTTCCCTGCTCCCTCTCTTTGATAACCAGGAGGCCAGAGCACAGTCCAGGGGATAGCCAGGATCCCTGGCCCATTGGACAGTGGCTGTGCTATCTTTGTGGGTGTGGCGAGCTTGATATGGCTCACTTTTCATAGGACAGCTGCCACTTTAAAGACATGTAAGGGACTTCCCTGGTGGCATAGTGGGTAAGATTCCATCTGCTGATGCAGGGGACCCAGGTTTGACCCCTGGTCAGGGAAGATACCGCATGCCGTGGAGCAACCTGTGAGCTCCCACTACTGAGCCCACCCACCTAGAGCCTGTGCTCCGCAACAGAAGAAGCCCCCACAATGAGTAGCCCAAGCATGGCAGCAAAGAGTAGCCCCTGCTCACTGCAACTAGAGGAAGCCCATGAGGCAATGAAGACTCAGTGTAGTCATAAATAAATTAATAACATTAAAAAGACATCTAAGATTTTTTTTAAATGTTTCTCTTCCCTGCCCCTTCTAAGACATGGTTTTGGTGAAAATTTGTAATTTTTTCCTCCAGATCTGTATGAAAAAGACTGAGGTCCAAGCTCTAATTTTTCTGTCATCATTCCAGCCCTCTGAGAATTTTTAAATTTGTTTTCTTAGCCTGACATTGCCAATCTCATCTCGAGCCCGGAAACATTGTCTTTTGGCAAATAACACTTGAAACTGTTTACTCAGATGAACTATTATGAGAAATTTAACTTTGAATGAATTCAATCCATGGAAAATTAAGTCAGCTAAATGTAATACTGAGGGTGGTAGACAACTGTAGCAGAGAGGGATTCTTGGGAATGTGTGTTGGTACACTTTGCAGAATTTTATTCTACACTTTGCAGTCTGCCTCCAGAAAAAAAAAATCTATCATCTTTTGGTTTTTAGTTCTTTGATATTTTAAGGAAATGAGCTTTTCCTCAGAGTGCCTCTTTCAAAGAAACTTGGGAAGAAGGAAGCTATTTAAAATGAAAGCCTTTGGTGTGGGCATCACTCTGAGATGACTGCATTTCCCCTTTTAAAAAAATTTATTGGAATATAGTCGATTTGCTATGTTGTGTTAGTTTCAGGTGTACAGCAAAGTGGTTCAGTTACATATACATATACACATCCCTTTTCAGATTCTTTCCTCGTGTAGTTGTCACAGAATATTGAGTAGTTCCCTGCGCTGTACACTAGGACCTTGTGGGTTATCTGTCTTATAATAAGGGTCGATATGTTCATCCCAAGCTCCCAATTTATCCCTTCCCCTGCATTTTTCTGTTGATAGCTGTAAGTTTGCTTTTGACATCTGAAGGTCTGTCTCTGTTTCCATTTTCTTCTGATAAAGGGCTCAGCTCCCTCTCTCTGCCTGACTTGTTGGGTTTGAGGTCTCTGGGCACAGGGAAGCCACCTTGAGCCTTTGCTTCAGGACAGAGGCCGGCAGGCACTGACCCCATGGGGCTGTGCAAGAGGCGTTACTGGATCAGGTGGCTGTTTACTGGAATGGCCAGAAACCACAGAGTCCAAGAGTCAAATCTGAACTCTCCTGGAGGAGGGAAGTCAGGTCAGGATGGGAGAAGCAGTTCAGCGGGAAGTCCAAAGGTAGGTGTGGACCATGAACAGAACCTGGGGGCCAGGCTCAGATGCACAAGCAAGTGAAGGCTGGTTCAGCTTGCAGGTCGTGTACACACGGAGGGTTGGGATCCTCGTTTTTGAGTTTAAACCATAACATCAGGGTCAGCTGGTTTAATACCACGAGACTGGATATGACCCATCTACAAAGCACGAAAGGTCCAAATCTCTCACCATTTACATAAAGAAAAAAATGAATGACCTGCCTGAGGTCACAGGGCTTTTCCAGAAGCAGAGCAGGGCCCCTAGCTGTCCCACATGGATAATCAATGCATATCGATAATTATCTAGAAAATCTGCCACTTGCATCATTTAGAAGAACATGGTCCTGTAGAAATGTAATGCAAGCTACAGGTGTAATTTTGAGATTCCTAGTAGCTACATTAAAACCTTTCCATAAAAGGAAACAGATGAAGTTAATTTAATACTATAGTTTCTTTAACCAAATATTTCCATAATATGAGGAATGACAATTTTCAATCGCCTTAATGTTTTATCCCTGAGTTTGAACCCAGGAAACAACTAAGATTATTTTTAAAAGTCTTAAAATGTATACTTCATTGGACTAGCTCGTATAACAGTTCTCTAACTTCTCTCTGCAGTTGTAATTTTCATAATGATTTAAACAATAGCTGTGGACATTCTTAAGTGGAACACCTTGGAAACCCATTGTGATCTGCTCTTCAATTTTAATCAAGTTCTTTACTGAATTAGGGCAACAGTAGCGGCTGTAACAAGTAAGTCCTTCAGACTTGGGGGTTTAACACAAAAGAAGTTTCTTTCTCATGTGAAGTTCTGGTCTGTGGGTGGCCCTGTTGCTAGAGGTGGTCTGTGGATTCTGAAATTTCCATTTTGAGGCTTCACTGTTCTCACGCTTGGTTTCCAATGTCACTGTGCCTCTCTGCTTGAAGGGGAAAGAACAGAGGGCTTGTTCATAGCTGGGGTTTATGGACCAGACCCTCCCTCCTGCTCACATTCTGCTGGTCAGGGCCCAGGCAAGACCACTTCTAACTGCAAGAGAGACTTCTCCCATTCCCCTGGAAGAAGAGAAAGCAGGTTTCCGCCTCGAACTTGTTTCTTATTAAAAAAACAAATGTCTCAGTTTTCCTTTATGCTTATCTTACTTCAAAAGCAATATACTCCCTGTAGAGAAAAATCATAACCTAAACTTATGTCTTCTGAGGCTGGCTTAGCCAGTAAATAATTTTCCTGTAATGCAGAAGACCCAGGTTTGATCCCTGGGTCAGGAAGATCCCCTGGAGAAAAGAGAGGCTACCCACTCCACTATTCTTGCCTGGAGAATTCCACAGACAGAGGAACCTGGTGGGCTAGTCTTGGAGTCGAAAATAGCCGCCTGAGTGCCTAACACAACACTACCTCTTGGTTTAACCTTCATGGTTCTCACCTGGTCAGGTGACACACTTCGATTCTCTTTTCACCTTGAGAGGGTCACAAGTCATGTAGAAATTATCCCAGGTGTGTCTGCTTGCAAATTACATCTTTTCTTTGTAAATGCAAGGAGTGTAGGAAAAATAACGGATGTTTGAGGATGTGTGAAATCATTGGTGAAACGTGGAAAGAGCTTGGGTTTCAGAGTAAATCCTAAGTCTCTGTTCTATCACTTTCAACTTATGTGATGCCAGGTGAGTTTCCTGAATTCTTTGAATCTCTTTTCTGCCATCTGTAAAATGCATATTTAGATGCTCACATCATGAAGTTAGCTAAGCTTCATAAAACAGCAAGAGTATAGGATGGTTGGATGGCATCATCAACTCAATGGACACGAGTTTGAGCAGGTTCCGGAAGATAAAGACAGACGGGGAAACCTGGCATGTTACAGTCCATGGAGGTGCAGAGTCGGACATGGTTTAGTGACTGAACAACAATAAATGGTGGCTGTGTTATCTTTGTCACCAGAAGGATCCTTAGGGATCTTAAGAGAAGAATCAAAGTTTATTCTCTAAAAATGCTTGAGGGACTTCCTTGATGGTCCAACCATTAAGACTTCTCGCTTCCACTGCAAGGGGTGTGGACTTGATCCCTGGTTGGGGAACTAAGATCCTGTGTGCCATGTGGTGAGGCCAAAAAGTAAAAAAATCAATCAATCAATCATAAAAATAAATAAAAAATGAAAATGCTCGAAAACCCCCTGGTCTGGACTAAGCCCTTATTCCAGAGTGTCCTGCCAGTAACTCTGCCCTTGCCCTCCTAATCCCTTTCCCCCCAGCAGCCAGGCTGACCCAGAGCAGCTGAGGGCAGGATCTCAGGGTGCTGACTGCCTCTCCCTTCCACCCTCTGACCCTGACTGGGATGCTCTCAGGCCTGGGACGGCCTCTGGGAGCTTTGGTAGGATGTAGCCTGGGGAGGGCCTGACCTCTTTCCCCAGAGTCTCCTAGGCCTCAGACTTCTTAAGCAAGCTCCCAGGACGCAGCCAGTGGTGTGGCTGAGGGCTGGGGGAAAGCATGTCCGAGTTGACCTGCTTATTGTGGCTCCCACCAAACAGCGCACACTCGAGAATCTGGGCAGTAAGCCTGGTACTCCTTCCACCTGGGCGCTCCCCACGGCCAGTAGGCTGATGGCCACCCTCCAGTTTGCCTCCCCTGGGCTTGGCCTGGGCTGACAAGGTTTCCATCTTGGACAGTAAGGTTAAATGAGTTCACGTCTGGGTTATCACACTGGCGCTTCTGTGGTTCCTGACATAGTGTGAGACCATTAGTGTGACTGAAATGTCTATCATAGAACCATAAAATCCCTGAATTAAAGATTAGCAGCCTATTTTAGAAGCTGACTCAGAATGAAGTGGACATGAGCCCAGCTCAGTGGCTTGTCCACCCCAGGAAAGGCCTTGCTCCCTAGCGCCGTGTCTACAGTGGGGTGTCAGGACTCCACTGATGGGTTTGAGGACACTGAGCCGAGGAATGGAAGAGAACAGGCTGCAGCCCAGCAGGTCAGGCCACACTGGCAGGAGCATGGGACTGGGGTCTGAGTCACGAAATAGGCACTTGGAGTACCCACCCTGCCTCAGAGTCATTGTGAGAACCAGAAGAGACGGAATGTCCACGCTTTATAATTGTAAAATGCTTCTGAGTGGAGTCAGGGATGTGGTCCAGGGTCCCACAGACCTAGAGAGGCATCTTGCTTTGACATCCATGGGCTGTGGGGCCCTGGGCCAGTCATTTAATCTCTCCAAGCCTCAGTTTCCTCCCCTGCAAAGTGGGGGTAATTCATGGCACAAATAGAAAGGGTTGCCATGGAGAGTCAAGGAGATAAAGTGCGTGAAGAACTTGGCACAAGAGACTTCCCTGGTGGTCCCATGGCTAAGACTTCATGCTCCTAACGCAGGGGGCCAAGGTTCAATCTCTGGTCAGGGACCAAGACCCCACGTGCTGCAACTAAGACTTTGAATGCCACAACTTAAGATCCTGCAGGCTGCAATAAAAGATCCTGTGCACTGCACCAGTGACCTGGCACAGCCAAGGAAATACACAAATAAATATGAAAATGAAGAAGTTTAGCACAAAGCACGTATCCAGCTGTGACTTGATGCCCATTTCTGGAGCACCCACTGTGTGCTCAGGGGTCCTGCACCCAAAGCCTCCGTTATACACAGGAGGATGTGGTTATCACTCATGCACTGGCTTGGGCATGCAGACGTCTCCTCTAGGAGGAGAGTAAAGTCAGTCTGACTGTATCAATATGATAATAGCTAGGTGGAAAGTAAAAATATTCTTAATTTTCAAAGCATACATGTTGGGCACATGAACATCCTATTAGGATCAGCCTCCACTTCCCAATGGATCTTTCTTGGGAAATGGGGAATTTCACTTACGCTGCAATCTTAATTGACTCTCCTGGGAAAATCCATGAAAAGTCACCGACGATAGGGATTTAGGTCTTCACACTGCATGTGCAAGGTTGGGTGTGCCGAGTGGATGTCAGCGGATGAAGGAAGGAGAAGTAAGGGGCAGTGAGAAGTGGGAAAGAAGCTGGACTTATTCTCTGCTCAGGTCTCTCCCCATAAGTCAACTCATCCAGAAAGATGTGATCCATGTCCCAAGGGCAACTGTCCTTCCATATTCCAGAAACAAAGTTTCCCTACCATCTGCACCATTTAATCACACATAGGAGACCTATTAAGTTAAATTATAATTTGATATTGAGTTTAAAGGAAGGGAAGATGGAACACAGATGTACCCATCTCTCTGTGAGTATCTTCATCACTGACCCAGTTTGATGCAGAATATTGGCCTCTCTGCAGGAATCACTGTGTATTTGTAGCTCACAGAAGGATGTTTCCTTTAATGGGACCCAGGACAAAGAATGTGGTGCCCAGTGGATCTGCTTAGTGGTTCCCAAGGGCACACAGTAATGAACCTAAAATTGTCTTTTCAATACCACAATGTCATTGTTACAATTTTGTATCTTCTCTCTCCCCATTTAGTCTCAAGACTCTTGCCTTTAGGTACCTTTTCTCCTACTCCCACATTTTATTATGAAAATTTGCAAACATGCAGAAAAATTGAGTGAATTTTACAGCAAACACCCTCAGACTCAGCATTTGAGTTCTTTAATTTGCATTTCACACTACTGGCTTTATCGGGTTTACTCACCTCTCCACCCCTGTATCTATCCATTAATCTATCTTATTCTTTTTTGGTGGAATTGGAAGTGATTTGAAGAAGTAAATACACTCTGTCTCATATAGGTTTAGCATGTGTGTCATTAGCTAGACTTTATGATCTGTTTATCCATCTTGGGTAACAAGATGTTTATCCAAATGTTGGGTAACATTTATGCACAATGAAGTTTACAAGACTTCAGTGTACAGCCCGTAAGTGGTACCTATTACCTATGCAAACTCCGTGGCCAGCTTCCGTCACAATATGGGACATACCATCATTCCAGGAAGTTTCCTCAAGTCCCTTTTCAGTAAACCCAAAGCCCAGCCCACCCCCACACAATTACTCTTCTGATTTCTATCACCATAGATTAGTTTGTACTTGTTCTAGGCCCTTCTGTACATGAATCTTACACTATATGCTCTCTGATGCAAGACTTAGTCTGTAGCACACTGCTTTTGAGATTCATCCGTGTTTCTGTGTGTAGATGCATCCTGACTCTACGTGCACACTCACATGTACACAAATGCATGTAGATTACTCATACACATGTGACACGCTTTCCATGTAAATGCTAACATGTTGGGTATATTTCTCTCTAGGAAGTACCTTGTAGATTTTGGTCACTTTCCTTAGATACTTATTTTAGGTCCACTTTCAAAGAGACCTTTGTGATATCTGTCAAATTAGCAAGCACTTTGGTTGGCCAGAGGAGGTTAGTCATAGATGGCCAGTTGCCCCTAATGACCCCGCTTACTTCCCTTGGAGCAGAACCACAAACTGGATTCAGCAACCTTGTGGTTTTATTTTATTTATTTATTTATTTATTTTTTATTTTATTTTTTATTTTTTTTTTGCCTTGCAATTATTATTATTTTTTTTAATTTTAAAATCTTTAATTCTTACATGTGTTAAGGGAAAAGGGGAAGGGGGAGCAGAGAGGAGGGGCGATCTCCCTTGTCTTTAAGGGGTTATTACTCTGATGCAACACTGCACATTCAGTTATTCAGTGATGACAAGAGGTGGAAGGAGGAGAGCCTAGAAGGTCCAGAAAATGGTCTGATTCATTGAGTCAGAGGCCGTGCTCCTTCTGCTGTGGAAGCTGCTTCCTCGGGGCTGGCATGGCATCCCTTTTCACTGGAGCTGGGCACACTCCTCTCACAAACAGCATCAGAGAGAGATGATGCACCTGCACTGGGAACTAGATACCCGGTTGGGGAAGGTCACCAGCCCCACCAAAGTGGGAATTTGTGTGTGTGTTAGGGTCTTTGGAAAGGATGAGAGCCGCATTGTCCACAGTAAGCTCTGTCCCAGCAGAACCCTTTGTTGGCCCAATCTTCAGTCTTTGTGCTCCTTCTTTCCTTGTCAGTTCCTGACATACATGTTGACTGGGAGGAAGTCCTCTGAGACGCACATATGACTGTCCAGTGATGGCACACTTTTGGTGATCATCCATTGCTTGCTGTGACCATCAAGCACCTTGACTCAGTTCTGGCTCCCTTAGAAGCAGATGCTGAGACAAAGGTTTGGATGCATGCAGTTTATTTGGAAGATGAGCCCAAGAAACCCCTGGGAGTAGGGAGTAGAGATGTGAGATGGGGAGAGAGGGCATGTCCTGAACCAGTTATAGTGCGGTCACTAGGTTAGTGAGCTGGGATGGAGTATGGAAGACACCTGGATGTTCTCCCCCAATGGGCTGAGGGAGTTGGGGTATTGATGCACCAGCTCCTGTCACTCACTGGTTGAGGGCTGCTCCTGGGGGTGGTGATGCCCCTTGCACAGGTGGAGTAGCACCTATGGGTGGAGACAGCCCCAAGGGAATTGGGGGGCAGGTGCTGGCAGTTGGATGTTGGGCCAGTGAGCACCCAAGAGCTAAGGAGAGGGAAGGTGAGCAGAGCAGCAACAGCGATTGCTAAACACCTACTTCTCTGTTCCCAAGGATGTGGTTTCATGTTGTTGAACAGGTTGGAAAGCTCATCGTGACCCAAGAAGAGCTCATAGCATCACTCAGCACTTCCTCTGTCTGTGCGTGGATTTTTCTTGCTAGGTGAAGCCCTTGGACTCACCCCCATTTGTTTTTACTGCATCAGAATGTGTGTTTGCACAAGTGCTGACTGCTCACTAGGCCCTCCTGCCACAAGCAGGAGCTTAGGTAGACCCAGCAGAGGAGGCCTTCTGGCCTGGTCGCAGCAGATGAGCCCTTCTGGCCGGGCCAAGAGCGGAGGGCTTTCAGGAAGAGGAGACATCCCTCCTGTCCCCATTCATCTGACTGCCTTGGGGGACCTCAGCAAAGCTCAGGACATGTCAAAGTTGAGAAAAGGAGAAACCAAGGAGCCCTGCATAAGCTCCTTCTGCAAGAAAACAGAACCTTTGCCCACCAGGCAGATCTTCTCCTTTGCAGTCAACTAAAGTAAAAGAATTCTTTCTAGGAACATTGCTGGGGCCTGAGGTCTAGAATGTATGTAAACTCAGGGTCAAGACTGAATGTGAACCCTGAGTCAGAATGGAGAAATGTGTGTCCTTTGCTCTCTGGGATATGTGTTATTTCAGGGGCATTCACTGAATTGTCCAGCTTCAGGATCAAGCTACAGTATCCATATCCTCAAGTAACCAGTTCATCCCTCACTGGACTCTGTCTGGTGTGAAATGTAATCTATATTTTATAGAAAATCATCTTTCAAGGTGGCTCAATGTGTTTAAAGTGGGGAACCCTATGACCCTGGTATTCAGGTCTGTGGTCTTATAGCTCTTAGAGCCCTCAAAGGTGAGACTTCCAAAAAAATACATTCTACTGAGTGATGTTCTTCAGCCCAAAGCCTGACACAATGGGAAGTAACTCTCACCTGGAATTTGAGACATTTGGGTCCTCGAAGGCTAAGGGATGCTGTTTGTAGCCCCTGAGGAAGGCTGGTGCTTTATGGTGTCTTAAGACATACCGACAGGTGCTCTGATTTGTCTTTCAACATGAAATATCTCTCGTTCTCCTCCTCTTGAATATGACTGGCTTTCATGATTCACTTCTAACAGATGGACTGTGGCAGAAGCTCTGATCTCCAAAGCTGAGTCCTCTAAGGCAGTAGGGTTCCCCCAGCTCTTCCTCTTGGGATGGTGGCTCTGGGAACCTGGCTACCCTGCTGGGAGGAAGCTCAGGTGTCACAGGGGCCATTGGCAAGGGCCTTGCTGACCATGGACAGCCAGCATCACCACCCAGACACCTGAGCAGAGACACCCTCTAGATAACCCCACCCCCAACTACCATCAGATGCAGCCACGTGAGGCCCCAAGTGAGAGCTGCCTGAGTCCAGTCACCCCAGAACCAGGAGGCAGACATGATAATACACAGTTGTTGCTGTTCGGAGCTGCCCATTTGGGCTGCTTTGTGTGCAGTTGTAGTGACTGGCACATGCATACACTCTTGGTCATTCTGCTCAACAGCTTCTGGGGCCGGTGAGAATCTCTGCTCTGGATCCCTTCCTTCTTTTGTCTGGTGCAGTGACTCACTTGGTGCTCCCCAGCACTGGTGTTTGGTGGGGCCAGACAAGGACGGGCATGTTTCTTGGATCCAGCGTGGTAGCTAGAGGTGGCGTGAGGTTTACCAGTTGTTCTGATGCCAGCAGGTTGGGGGTGGGGGCCTCTTCTGAGTCCAGCTACAGAGGGGGTGGAGGGTGGAGAAGCTGTTTCTTTCCATCCAGTCGAGATCACAGTGGTGGTCTCCTCATTGTCCCCGAGCTCTGGGCTCTTGGGCTGGCTCTGCACACTTAACTGGCTTTTGTGTACTGACCCCACGGTCTGGCCTTTGCCTGGGGCATCACAGGCTGGAGGGTGCACAGCAGTTTGGCTCCATGGCCCTGTCCTAGGCTCTGGGCCTGCAGAGGGCAGGTCCTTGGGCACCCAGCTGGGGGGCTTCTCTCTCACGTCCCCTCCTCCCCGGTGCCCTTCTCTTGGTCCAGCCCAGGAATGGCTCCTCCTTGTCTTCACTGTCTTCAGGGAAAATGTGAAAACGCATGGGAGAGAACTGTCCTGCTAGGTGTTTCCACAGACAGAAAGTTCTATTAAGGGGTTAGTGAGTGGTTGCTGGGCTGGGCAGGAGTGGCATACTTACATGGGTGTTTTATCTTCTCTGAAAACCATAAATTAGAGTCACAAACTCTCAACATGCAGAGACTTTTAAGAAATTGCATGACCTAGCAGTTCATGTAAGTCCCGAGTTCCCTTTATAACATCACCAGAAAGTGGTCTTCTGTCCTGCCCCAGGATATCCTCAGTGATGGGAGCTCACCCCCCATATCCTGTGAGAGGCCTTTTTTTCCCCCTGGGCCTCCAGGTTTATTACAGTTGTCTTCCCTGTGCTGAACCAGAATGTCTTCCTTTTAGTCATTTTGAGTTCTGTGAAACAAATCTATTCCTCTTCTGCTTGGCGTACCTGTAAGGTCCGCTGCAGGTCTTCCTTGTTTGTGCTTCCTTCTCTTCAGTTTCTCAGCTGCCCCCCTCCCAGCCCTCGGCCCCTGTATGACCTGAGTCCCCCCTCACTCTCCTGATTACTTTATGGACCAAACATTCCTCCTCAACTCTTAAAAATGATGTTTGAACTACACATGGAGAAGTTGGACTTGATACAGTCATGCTCAGGTGTTAGATACAACTATTTCAGATGTAAACTCAGCATTCCTGATTTAGGATTGAAATCTATAGGTTCTTTCCAGAGAAATGGTAAGGGGACCAGGCATTTTTTTCAGGGACAAGTTAAGGGGACTAGCATTTGTCGGGTGTCTCCTTGGAGTCAGGGCTGGGCTAAATGTGCCTGGACTGAGACCTGCAGTATCTCCTTAATTTTCCTACCATGCCTGTGAGTCAGGCATCCCTGGGGCATCTGGGGGTGGGGGGAGGTGGCAGAGCTGGAGTGAAAGCCTGGCCACGCCCAGGTGCCTCTTCCAGCATCTCACTCTTCCCTGTACTGAACTCCAGGCAGGAACATAGTGTTGATGTATCATTTCCACCAGTGCTGGCCTCTGCCTGTGGGTGATGAACCCTGCATGGGCAGAAGCAGGGCTGTCAATTCACGGTTGTATCCCCAGGGTTTGGATTATTCCCTGAATGCCCCAAATATCTGTTGATGTTCATTTTTTGTTGAACGAATGATTGATTGAATGAATGACTCCTTGGAACTTCTCTGTGACAGTTGTTGTTTTTCACATTTTATCTTGAGAGAACAAACCCCTCAAAACTATATGGGAAAATACAACAAATTCCAACGTATTTGTTCTGGGAATTAATAACATTCTTTAAATGTTGGAAGAAACATTGGAAGAAAAGCAGTGACAAACCTAGACAGGTTGTTAAAAAGCAGAGCCATTACTTTGCCTACAAAGGTCCATGTAGTCAAAGCTATGGTTTTTCCAGTAGTCATGTACAGATGTGAGAGCTGGATAATAAAAAAGGCTGACTGCTGAAGAATTGATGCTTTTGAACTGTGGTGCTGGAGAAGACTCTTGAGAGTCCCTTGGACTGCAAGGAGATCAAACCAGTCCATCCTAAAGGAAATCAGTCCTGAATATTCACTGGAAGGACTGATGCTGAAGCTGAAGCTCCAATACTTTGGCCACCTGATGAAGAATTAACTCATTGGAAAAGACCCTGATGCTGGGAAAGGTTGAAGGCAGGAAGAGAAGGAGATGAAAGAGAATGAGATGGTTGGATTGCATCACCAACTCGATGGGCATGAGTTTGAGCAAGCTCTGGGAGTTGGTGATGGACAGGGAAGCCTGGCCTGCTGTAGTCTATGGGGTTGCAGAGTCAGACCTGACTGAACGACTGAGCAACAACATTCTTTATTTGCTTCCAGTCTCTTTTGAGTTATTAGAAATATAACAGTTGCAGAGCAGATGGATATTCCCTTTATTCCCCTCCTCTGATTTTCCACGTTTGGAAGCACTATCAGGCTTATTTTCAAGGTGGTTGACTTGTGTTTAAATTTTTTGTGTCCTGTATTTGTATGCATGAGCGATAAGTAATATGGTTTGGTGTGCTTTCAAATTTATGTAAACGTTATTCTACTAGACTGATGTTCTGTGATGGTATGTGCAAAATCATTCATTTGAACAGCTCTCTTGTTTTCCATCGGATGACCTTGTTGCCAGTTATTTGTCCATTCCCAAGAATACATATGTGCCTGTTTTCTGTTCCCTGCCATGGGGTGATTCCTACTCTTCCCACCCTAAGTTTTCAGGTAAGGGACCTTAGAGCCAGCAATTAGAGGACCCATCTAAGGTGTCACAATTTTAACAGGTGCTTGAAGCAGAGAATGAACCAGCGTTGTCCTCTGTCTCAGGCATTGGCTGTCTAACACCTAACACCTCTAACAGCTTCCTGAAGCTGTCTCCCTTCAGAAAGGGACATGATAAATGTGAAGGAATTGGACGAAAAGCTCCAGGGAAGAAACGACCATTTTAGAGAACAATGTAAATGTTTGATGCCCACTGAGGTCACCCCATATGTTACAAGGCAGAGAACAGACCTACATGAGGTAGGAGGGTCGCCCCCCAACTCAGGGTCTTGTCTGTGCCCTCTAGAGTGGCTTGCTGGGCAGACAAGTCAAGATGAGTGTTTTCACCACCTTGAAGTTGGCCCACATTTCACAAAAACAGCAAGAAGCCCTGATGACTTTATCTCTCAGCTTACAGGGTCCCTGAGGGATGGGACCGCTTCCATCTTGGGTGATCCCACGCGTTTTTCCATTTCAATGGAACATAGTGTCACCATCAAGCAGATTTTGAAACCAGTTAACTTAGAAAGAGATGAATTACTTCTCTCTTCATTTCTCTTTAAAAATGAAGGCTTTGAAAACACCCATCAAGTTTCACAAATTTACCAAAAGACAGTTGAGTTTCTGAGGCAATGATGACCTCCTTTTCACTCCTGGAGGATGGCATCACCGCCTTGAAGCCACCTGGCTCTGTTACTGGCTTGGAAGAGGCCCTGGGGCCAGTTTCATCACTTCCCAGAGGAGTTTCCATTTCCTTGTCTTTCAGAGCAGATGCTGTTGATAAGCACCTCCCTGCCAGACCACTGTGGACTGGGAATGGTGAGCCTCAGGGCTATCCACTCTCGAGGGCCCCTCCAAGATCTTCTGTCTCATTTTTATTCATCATTTGATACGTGTTTTTATAAAGAGGGTCCCCAAATTGTGTAAGCTTTGGCCCCAGAAGCCCTGGAAGCGCCTTCTTGCACATAAGGTTGTTGTCGAGATGCTGTTGCATAATTAGTGCATAGAAATTGTGAGCCGTTGTTGGGATAATTACTTAATGAATAGCATTTGCCCTGAGTGTAACCCCATGCCTGGAGCCCAGGTAGGGGCTCAATTAGTGGCAGCTTTTGTTCCTCAGTTCTCCAGTTCTGCAGAGTTCAACTTTCCTAGGGTCTCCATCTTCCGGGACCATGTGGGAAGGCTCAGAGGTACCTGTCCTCCTTCTCAGGCCACTGTAGCAGATTTTCTGTGATAGAACAGGTGAGAATCCTTCCATTCCTAAGTTTCCACCTGTTTTGTCTCTTCTTTCCCCATCCCCTGGCTCACCTGCGGGGTCTAGGGGGAGACAAGCAGTCTGCTAGACAGGGACACCAGGAGGCTAAATGTCATCATCTGTGCTTTCTCTCTCTCTCTCTTTCTCTTATTTTTATAGAAGTATGGTTGATTTACCATGCTGTTAAGTCTTGTTATACAGCAAAGTGATTCAGTTACACATATGTATACATTCTTCTTTTTTAATATTCTTTTCCATTATGGTTTATCACAGAATTTTTGGAGGCTCATTGCTTTACAGTGTTATGTTCGTTTTTTTTTTCTTCTTAAAAGACCGTGAATCTGGAAATCTCTCAACTAAAAGCTAATGGCAAAACATTTTACAGGGAAAAAAGTAAAGTTTCTGAGAGAGTGCCAGTTACCCAGCAAAAGCTGAGAAAAAGTTTCTTTGGGGAGGACAGGGTTGTGGAGGAGGGTCCAGGAGTGATGAGAAGTTGATTCTGGGGCATCCTTGGTGCCTTGGTTCCTTAGCGAATCCACGCTTGGCAAACTTGGACCAGGATCTTTGGGCCTGGACTGAATTTGAAGACCTGATGAGTTATTTTTCTCTTTCCTTCTTGAATGCAGTGTGACAGTTGTGTTTCTAAATTTAACTCTTCCTGTTTTGGCTGCTTGCGATATTTGTTCACGGAAGACCCGTGTGGGATGAGAGCAGCTCTCAACGGAGGATCAACACTGCCAGGAGCTGTCACATCCCTGGGGAAGGAAGGAAAAAATATATATTCCTACCCCCTGCCCTACACACCAGGGTTAGTTACTCAGGCTCCCCAGTGCACCCCTTTTTCTTAGGATCTCCTGAAGGGTGTCTCTTTCAGGAGGAAATGTGAAGGATGGTTTTTCTTTCTGTGTAATTCTGAAATGATGAGGAAACATAGAACCACAGTGAACAAGATAAATTGTTTGCCAAGAGCCTTGCAGTGGAATGGTCACCCCAGGAAGCTCCCTGAGGGCAGGCCTTGGTCTGGCAGTTCTGCCCCTTCTCCAGGGCCCACCCCAGGCCTCGGCACAGAGTGGGTTTGGGTTGGATGTTTGGGGGATGGGTGGATGGACAGCATGCCTGTCTTTGGAGGACATGAGAGGCCCACGTCAGCGATGGTTCCCAGATGGGCTGGATCAGCTCTGTGGATGAGGGCGGGCCTTCTGCTGTGTGTCCTCCTGCTCCCGGACTCATAGAGCTAATTAAAATAAAACAAATAGTAACACTTGCCTGAAAAATAGGTACTGCTTGGAACATATTAAAAATGATTTCCATTTTCCAGCAATCTGGCCTAGTTTGGAAAACAAACCTGCGGGAGGGGCTTCCCTGAGCCACCAAACTTAGAAAACAGGCTCATTCTTGGCGAGACCGGACACTTTCACATCGAAACCTCTGAGAGCTGCAGGAAATAACCTGCTTGAGTTCATTTAAGCCCACAAATTTCCAAAACAGTTGGACAGCAGAACCCCTTTCTGGTAATTCTGGTTAACTTCCTTGGAGTCCAGGATTCCAAGGGAAAAAGCACCTGGGGAAATCCTATCCAGATGAATGTGAATTATGTTGCCAATTGTGCTTTTCTGTTTAAGACTTACAGTTCCAACTATTTTCAAAGTCAGGTTGTGGTCCTCTGAAATGTCTCATTATGGGAAACTGATTAAAATTGACAGAGGTGCAGGTCTTGAGTGCCCAGGGATCCTCTGAACCAAACAGACATCTGTTCTGACCAAATGGATGCTGGGTTGCTTTTGGTGTGTGTGCGTGCATGCTCAGTCATGTCCAACTCTTTGGGACCGCTGTAGACTGTAGCCCACCAGGCTTCTCTCTGTCCTTGGGATTCTCCAGGCAAGACTGCTGGAGCAGGTTGCCATGTTCTCCAGGGGAACTTCCCAACTCAAGGGTTGAACCCATGTCTCCTATGGCCCCTGCCTACTACTGAGTCATGTGGTTAACTTATCCTAATTCAGCACGAGGATATTTGCATTTTCTTGTTCCTGATTTTCATGGAAACAAATTTTGAAAGTGAAATGTTATCATTTTTGTTTGTCATTATTGACCCCTAATATCTGTGTGACGTAGACCTCCCTCCATAGAGGTATAAAAGAGGGACCTTGGGAAACAGATGGAGGCTTCCCAAGTGGATGAGTGCCTGGTCAGTTCTCTTCCTTTCAAACTGGCCATGGCTTAAATTGTGGATGGAGCGTGTTAAGCATATTTTCCTTGCATGCTGTGAGATTGTCTGATGGACAAAGAAAGAAGGTCGAAAGGAGAAGGTCTCTTCGAGGCATGTTGGCCAACCTGATGTTACCACGTCCTTGACTTTTTGTTCCACGGCTATAAGTGTTGCCCCAGTCACCCTTCGGAGAAGGCAATGGCACCCCACTCCAGTACTCTTGCCTGAAAAATCCCATGGACAGAGGAGCCTGGTGGGCTGCCGTCTCTGGGGTCGCACAGAGTCGGACACGACTGAAGCGACTTTGCAGCAGCAGCAGCAGCAATCACCCTTGTAAAAAGAAAGCTCCACATTTGAGGGGCTGTGGCTTCGTTTTGAAATTGCCGAAAGCTAAAGACACACTTGGAGTTCAGCTTTGCAGTCTCTAGACCACCAGCAAGAGGAGGTGATATCTATGGTTTCTTCCAAAAGCAGATGTTGAAGCCCCAATTGGCTGAGGGCTTGTCAGTATAGATTTTTCCTTTGATGCACCCAAAAAACTTTTGTGGAGCTAGTTTTTTTATTAAAATGTGTGAAATCATCTGTGCCTTTTGGAATATGGAGTGGAAAAATACAAAACTGGGCTACAATACACTCTTGATTTCATTGTGAAGGTGCCCATGTCATGAGCTAAGTTTTTCAAGCCTTTAACATCTAGGAATGCAACAAATGTTTGTTAAATACAGTGAATGAACTAAATGAAACATTCCCTCAAACCCCAGATCATTTTTAAAAAGCTGGTAAACATTTGATTGATATCCTTCTAAAATAAATTCCATGCATTCTTGCCTTCTGAGACCCAATGCACTGAACCTAGGTTGAACTTTCTCCTGATAAACTGGGGCCCTCCTTTTGTTGAGAAAAGAACATAAACTCTGGTGAGTTTGTTGTTCATTCGCTAAGTCATGTCTGACTCTGCAACTCTGTGGACTGCAGCATGCCAGGCTTCTCTGTCATCCCCTGTCTTCTGCAATTTGCTCAAATTCATGTCCTATGCAGCATTGTTCTTTGGGACACTGGACTTTACCTTCACCACCAAACACATCCACAACTGAGCATCATTTCTGCTTTGCCCTAGCTGTTTCATTCCTTCTGGAGCTATTAGTAACTGCCTGCCACTCTTCCCCAGTAGTATATTGAACACCTTCCAACCTAGGGGCTCATATTCCAGCGTTGTATCTTTTTGCCTATTCATACTGTTCATGGGCTTCTCCTGGCAAGAATACTGGAGTTGTTTGCCCTCTTCTCCTCCAGTCACTTAAAATCCAGACACCTCCGTTTTCTAGCTCCAAAACTCGATCAGATTTCCTAATCTCAGAGACTGTTGGCTGTTTCATCTGTCTGGTGGAGGGTCTGAGCCTATCCAAGCCAGTGATGGTGTTGCTAGTATATTAATGCAAATGAAGAGCCTCACCAGGTGGCTGGTACACTCTCTAGTCTTTTTCGTCTCAAAATGAAGCCCAAGGATCAGCAGCAGCTTCAGCATCTCCTGGGAGTCAGTTTGAAATAGAGTCTCACACCCAGCCGGGCCCTCTGACTAAGGGTTGCCGGGTGATTCTGTGTGCATCAGAGTCTGAGAAGCGCAGGCCCAGGGCTCCCCTCTACTACTTGGGAGAGAAAGCACTGAGCCAACTTTAGTGAGTCAAGGGGCTTTCTGAAAGGGGGTAGGGTCCTCAGCCTCCTGAGAAGTGGCCCACCAAAGGAGAGTGGAAACTGGATCTGGATTCTTCTCCATGTAGGCAGGCTAACTTGAGATGGCCCTTTCTTGTTTATGTACCCACCACTCCCAAGCAGATGGAGGGTCATCATTTGAGGGTATAGGGACAGGGACTCCTTTTCCCCCAGGAGAGCTGTACTCCCCGCCTGTGTCCTGGGCACCCTGTGCTCTGGGAATATCCGGGTCATCCACCAGGTTGGGGTGGGGGCGCAGAGTGTCACCCTCTCCCTGCTCTAGCATCCATCCTCCCGGAGCCCTGACCCTGCACAGTGGCAGAGCCCAGAAGGTCATGAGGGCCTGAATTGGAGCCAGGTTCAATGCCAGAGGTGGCCCCCCGGGATGAACCTGGTCTGCTTGGTCCTGGGGAGCTGGTTCCACCCCTGGCCAACTTATCCAGGAGCCTTGGCATCTAATCGATGATTTTCAGTTTTTTGAACAGATGGGCCCTTGCCTTCACACTGCCGCTTCTAACATCATTCCAAGGGTCACATGTGATGGCCAGAGGACAGAGGTGTCGGTCTAGCTGGGGGCTCATCGGCCACCAGGAGCTTAGGTCCACCTGGACCTGCTGAATCTGAACGTGAGTCTCACACGATCCCAATGATTGCCAAGCACAGGAGAGTTCCACCTGCACCCGCTAAGTGTATGCTCGGCAGACATTCTGTCTTCCTTTGTTAACCATTGTGTAGCAAATAAAAACCAAGAAGGCTCTGTGTGAGAGCTTGAGGAATGAAGTGCAAGATTCCAGGCCAGGAATTTCGTGCACCAGCTCCTCCCTGCTGGGTCCCAGCTGGGCTGCTCCAGGACTGACTCTGGTCATCAGGGGAGGAACCAGGCTACTCTGGTCACTTGTTCCTCCCACATGGCTGGTGCACAGAGCTGTCGCCTGTGTTGCAATCTTGGGACCACAGGAGTGTAAACAGAGCGTGATGGCGCAGTCCACATGTTACATAACCTCCCTGGAGTCCTGCTCTCCAGATGTGTGGATGACTGCTCCCTGCTCCTTGCACTACCTGTGTCTTTAGCCAGATTCAGCTTCTCTAGGGGAAAGGCAAGGGCCAGCTCCCAGGATGGCCAGTGGGCTTTAAGTCTTCTGGGAAAACACCTTTTTAAAATTCATTCTAAGTTGTGTTTATTTGCTTTCCTGGAGTCTCTCAATTGTTTTTTTCTGTTTTTCCTTTCTTCTGTCCTTCATCAAGAAGCACATTTTAGGGCCATTGGGGCCTCGGTTTTGGTTGCTCACATGCTTGTGTGAATTTCAGTTCAGATTCTGGAGGACTTTGGATGTGAATTGAAACCCATGTTCAGGGCCCCAGGGCCGGGGGAGAACCAGCCTTATATTGGGAAGCTTTTGGCCACAGGGTCCACCAGTGATTTCTTGCCAGGCAGTGAATCCCTCCAGGACCACAGACAGGAAATGAGGACAAGGAGCTGACACGCACAGACCCTCCTCCCTGATTCTGGGGTGGGCGGGCTGGGCTGGTTGGGGTGGGGGGCTTGGGCCCACAGGCCTCACCCCCTGAAGGTGGGGACAGGGCATCTGACCTCTTACCTGCAGAGTGATGACTCCTCTGCTGAAGTCGTGTGCCTGCCTGGCAGGCTCAACAAAGGGTCAGGATGATGGCGGGGGCAGGGGAAGAAAGGCTTCCAGGAGGAGGCATCTTTGAATTGACAAGCATCACCCCTGGGAAGATGATGGCACACATCCTTGGAGGTGGTCAAGGGGACTACAGCGGCCTTTTTTGCTTTAGCGACAGCACATAGCTCCCTTCTCGCTGCCCTGGTCAGCACGGAACTCATCTTGCACCATGTCTTTCAAGAGGATGATTCCAAAGAAAGGCAGTTATACTCGCCCAGGGTAGCCCTTGGCCCATCTGAGGGCATGGCTGCCAGGCCCTGTCTGTGGGACGAGGACTTTTTTCTCTGATTCTTTCATATGTCATGACTAATGAGTACTTTTGCACCCGCTTCTTGCTCATGGTCAAATTCACGTTTCAGATACTGGAATAGCAAATGGATGTGAGCCTATACTCTAAGAACAGCAAATTCAGGGTAGTGTACTGTCAGGCTGGAAAGCCACCCTGCGAACCAGAGCACTTGCTTACTTTATAAAGGTGGCAAGGTTATTTGTGGTGATGGAGGTGGCCTTAGTTAAGTTGCAGTGTTGGAGGAGTACTCAGGAGGCTGAGACTCAGGGCTCCGTTTTCCCTTCAGCCAAGGGCTCCTCTCCTCCTCCTGATTTGTGCATGGGATGTCGGCTGACTCCTGGTGGGTGGGCCGGTGGAGAGGAAGGCATTCCAGGAATCCATCCAAAGGTCCAGTTATATGGAAGCTTAAGACAGGTCAAGTATATATAGCTCTATATTTCTATCTTTGGCTCTTGTAAGTTAGAAGAGTCATTTAAGAACACACACTTAGCCTAGAAAGTCCAAACAGTATGGAACCCAGTGGAGTAAAAGTTAAATTCCTTTTCAAGCATCTGTTAGCTCCTCCCCGTGAGCTCCAGGGAGACAGTCATTGCCAAGAGGACAGTGACAGGGTGGGTCCTTCAGGATCTCTTTCTGTTCATTTACAAGTGCACACAGAGAGATGATTAAAGCATAGGCAGGACATGTTTTACACTTCATTTGGCTATTTGCTGAACTGCTACCCCTGATGGGTTTTGTTTTCTTCCGTTTTCTGCTCAGCCATTTGTCCAGACCGCATGTGATAGGGAAGGGCCTCCATGAGGTGGTGGTTTTATTTCAGCCATTAATGTGAACAAGGAGATGTCACAGGCTTGTAGCATCACTCAGCATCTCAGAGGCCCACAGGCCACCCTCCGAGCAGGAGGGGAGTCAGAGCCTCCCCAGGAAGAGCTGGGGGGAGGCTGGTGCCCCCCTCTCTGGTTTGCCCTGGGGCTCTGCACCTGCGTGGCACCAAATGGGCCCCAGGAACCTGAGCGAGTCTGGAATGCAGCCCAGTTCTGGGTCAGGGCCCGTCTTAACTCTGAGGCCCGGACTTGCCTCTCCGAGGCCTTTCTTCTCTCAGTTGACTTGACAAGTCAGAGGTTGAGACTGAACTGAGAGTCTGAGGTGTGTGGTATTCCAGCTCCCGCGTCTGGTTGGACACGCAGCACCATCTGCTCTCAGAGTCAGTCCTGGGGTTTCGAGTGACTCTTGAACGAGAACCTTTCCTTCTGCCCTTTCCCAGCTGGTGGCAGGGAGGTGTCTCAGTGACAAGTTTAATCCTCCTGGGGCTTTACAAACTTGCTGGATGACCTCCCTGCCCCTCGCTGGGAGGGTCTACGTTGCAGAGGGTGAGCAGAAGAATGAGCGGTGCTGGACATGTGGGCCGAGGATTTAAGTTCGGGTATTGGGTGCATGGGGAAGAAACCCTTTCCTGTGCGCACAAACCCATCATCCTGTGCATTCATCCATCATCCAGCTCAGCTTTCTATGGGGTTGGCCAAAAAGTTTGCTTGGCTTTTTCTGTAAGATGTTATGCAGAGGGCCTTCCCTGGTGGCTCACTGGTAAAGAATCTGCCTGCCAGTGCAGGAAACACCTGTTCGATCCCTGGTCTGGGAAGATTCCACACAGCACGGAGCAACTAAATAAGCCCGTGAGTCACAACTACTGAGCCTGTGCTCCAGAGACGGGGAGCTGCAACTGCCGAGCCCACGAGCCGCAAATACTGAAGCCCAATCGCCCCAGAGCCCATGTTCTGTAACCAGAGAAGCCACCCCAGTGAGAAGCCCGCACACTGCAACTAGAGAAACACCTGTGCAGCAACCAAGACCTAGTACAGGCAAAAATAAATATGTAAATAAAATTATTAAAAAAAAATAAGATGGAAAATAGCCTGAACGAAATTTCTGAACAACCCAGTACAACCAAGCACTGTTGAAGGATGACAGAAGTTTTTGACCTACAGACTCTCTGCCCCAAGTTTTACTCTGGTTTCTTGCAGGGTCAAGGGTCACAGGGCTGCAGACAGACAGTCTTCCTTCTGGGGCCAGTGTTTTCCAAGGAGGCTGCAGGAAGGGAGCCTGGGCCTGTCCTAAAGCACCTCCCCCGCTGTTCTGGACACTTGAGTGTCCTCGCTCACTGAGGTCTCCCTTGTCTGCAGGTTGGAGAGAGTGACTGTGGGGTTTCTTGGCCGAGTAGGCCACCCAGTTCTCCCGCCTCCAGGCATGCTGCCCGTCCCATGGGCTCCAGGATGAGTGCCAGCCAAGGCTTGTCCTAACACAGCCCGGCATTTCCCAGGCCGTGGCTGGTCGGTGTATCTGGACACGGGCAGGGGGCTGCGTCAAACATGAATTACGCATGGTGTTTCCCCTACGCAGAACGACATTCATTTCTTAGAACACTAACTACGTGTTTCGGCATAAAGCTGAAGCTCCAAAACTTTGGCCACCTGATGCAAACAACTGACTTATTAGAAAAGACTGTGATGCTGGGAAAGACTGAGGACAGGAAGAGAGGGGGACAACAGAGGACGAGATGGTTGGATGGCGTCACTGAGTCAATAGACATGAGTTTGAGCAAACTCCGAGAGATGGTGAAAGACAGGGAAGACTGGTGTGCTGCAGTCCATGGGGTCGCAGGGTCAAAGCCGATTTAGCTGCTGAACAACAAAAATGTGGGAAAAAGTGCTGAAGGAGAAATTTGCTTTGATTTTATGGGTTATGAGGCCAAGCAGGGTGGCGGTCAAGATGCCTGCTTTTGGGGTACCTACATCCTGTCCTGGCTGGAGGAGAACACTTGGGGTGATTTTTGCCTTTTTGCAGAGATAAGGTCCTTTGTGTCTCTGTGCTCAGACCTGCTCACCACACACCTGTATCTGTTTCCTGTACTTTCACTTGTGATAGGTTGGTGTCCAGTAGGCCTGTTTCCCCCTCTTTTCCACCAGACTGAAAATGTTTTAAGCAAGAAGTGGAAAGCAGGCTCTGGCAGTCCTGGTAGGGACTCCAGTGCTGGTTTTCTGGAGGGTGATGTTCTGAGGGCCAGTTGTTGGGAAGGGGGTGAGCATCAGACAGTCCCACTAAGGGGCATGGTGGGAGGGTGCGTTGGAGGGACTTTCCACCCAGCACCAAGTGGGAGTCAGTGGAAGCTGGTTCGAAGAGGTGGGGTCATGGGCCCACCCCATGTAGTTCATTGAATGGCTGGGGCCAGATCCTTGACCCTGCAAGGCTGAGGCCTCCCCTGCCTCCTGGCTGTCATCACGACAGGATCTCATGGGAGGGGCCCGGTGCTTACAATTTTGTCAAGAACACAGACACCGGCAATGTTTATGTCTCTGTGGACCCAGTGGCTCTACTGGAGGGTGAGTGGGTAATCACGGCACAACCAGAATCCACAGTCCTCGTGTTCACTGTGCTCCCAGGCACTGGTGTCAGGGTTGCAGCCTCTGCCCTCTAGCAATGCATCTGGAGAGGGAGAGGTGACACAGAGGCTCAGGAGCAACCAGAGGCGGTAATCCCCCAGGATTACACGGGCCAAGGAAGGGAGGCTGGAGCTGCCACGGGGGTGTCGGGGGGCTATACAACACGAGCATCTGGTCTCTGGAGAGCGAGGACCGTGGTCCATTTGACAGGACAGGGGTTCTCTGAGCTACGGTTCATAAATCAGTCAGATGAAAAATCCAGTCTTGAGAATGTCCAGCAGGACATTCAGGACCTCTGGAATTAAGTCACGCAGCCAGGAGCTGTAAATCAGCCAGAAGCGAAGTCACCCGACTCACAGGAGGGGCTGTGACCCCCCCTGACGTGGGCCTTGCAGAGGAGACAAAGGGGACGACCTCAGGCTGTCAGGGCTCCTGACTCTGTTAGCATCGCTTTGAAATGTCAACTTTCCTGGGTCCTCCAGGGCTGGTTGGACGCCTCCTGCATGGGGAACGGAGTTGCCTTGTTCTGTCTCAGTGATGCTTGCATTTCTCCTCTGCTCCCACGGTGACTCCTCCATGACCTGCCACGTTTACAGAAAAGAGGCAAAAGGGAAAATGGGTCTTCAGGGCCGATCAGCCCTGCCAGGCCACCACCCTCACTACCCTGACCCAAGTGGTAAGAGAGCCCTGGGTGCCCTACCTGAGCCACACCCGAGACCTGCCCGCAGCACCCTGTTCCTGCAGCCAAGGGGCTGCCTCTCCTCCCTGAGTCACCATGATGGGTTCATGCCCTTTTTTTGGAGGTCTTTTTGCCTTCCCCTTCTTGTCAGGGCCATAGGATTTCTTTTCTGGGGGTGCGGTCTTTACAGGAGGAGTTTCTCAGGTGGCTCTAGTGGTAAAGAACCCGCCTGCCAATACAGGAGATATAAGAGAAGCAGGTTTGATCCCTGGGTCAGAAGATGCCCTGCAGGAGGGCATGGCGACCCACTCCAGTATTCCTGCCTGGAGAATCCCAGGGACAGCGGAGCCTGGTGGACTGTAGTCCATGGGGTTGCACAGAGTCGGACACTACTGAGTGACTTAGCATGCATGCACAGTGTTTATAGAACACCTCTCTTCTTTACATTCCTGTGATTTCAGGTAGCTTGGTAGGCGTGTTCAGAGCTGCTCTGGGTTTCAGGGAGTAGGGGTTGCCTGGGTCCTGCCTCTGGCTCTGTCCCTCATCCACTCCGGGCACCTGGCCCCACCCCACCCATTTGCTCCTGCCTTCTTTCTGGAGTCAGAGCGAACTTTGCTCCCCTAGTAACAGGCTGGAATGTCAGAGTCTGTGACCTTGGATCACCCCTCACCCAGGGTCATGGCTGCACCTCGCTCGGGGGCTGCCTACCAACTCACCTGCCGAGGACATGGCTCTGCTGGCCACCTGGGCCGGGGGGGTGGCCGGCGGTGAGGCTCATGGGGTGACGGGTGGTCGTACCAGCAGGGCCCCTTCCTGGCCACTCACAGGGTTGGAGGCCGCCACGAGGGGAGAGGGATACCCTGTCTCCAGAAGTGTTAGTCGCTTAGTCATGTCCAACTCTTTGTGACCCCATGGACTGTAGCCCACCAGGCTCCTCTGTCCATGGAATTCTCCAGGCCAGGATACTGGAGTGGGTTGCCATTTCCGTTTTCCAGGGCGTCTTCCCAACCCACGGATCGAACCCAAGTCTCCCGCATTTCAGGAAGATTCCTTACCATCTGAGTCACCAGGGAAGCTTTCAAGGTGGTTTCTTTTCCCTTCTGGAGGCAGCCATGTGCTGGCACACTGACCTTCCCTTTGTGTCCAGCTGTGTCCAGACCTAAGGGGGCAGCCACAGAGTCCTGGTCTGGAAACGTGGGTGTCCTTACAGCTCTTGCAGCTCCCCCTCCCAATTTGCTGTTGAGGTGGTCTTCTTTCCTCTTCCCTTCATAGACCTACCAGGTGGTTTCAGCTTTGACCACAACACAGCTCAAGGACCCTGGGTTCCACTGTCCTGCAAGCTCATGGTGGAGACACTAGGAGGGACAGAATAGCTTCATTCTTCACTCTGTGTGTGTGTGTGTGTGTGTGTGTGTGTGTGTGTGTTGTATTGCTAACGTGTCTCAAGTCAGCATTTCCCAGCAGAACCACCTGGCAGGGCAGTCAAGGCCTCAGGCTCAGCACCTCTTGGGACCTGCTTCTGGAACCTGTTCCTGAGACACAGGTGTGTCTCTAAAGCAGGTGTGGCCTCAGCAGGTCCCCCCACCTCCCTGCCCCCAGCAAACCTGCCCCATCGCAGGTGCTCGCCTGCATCTGTGGATGCCCTGTATGCACTGTAGGAAGTGCTGGGATGTGATGCAGAACAAAGTAGCTTCTTGCCCTGGAAGAACTAGGAGGCCAGAGTGCAATTTAAAATACTCAGCAGTGACAAAGTGGAGCCCTGACAGGTCAGGACTGGCCGCTGAGTCGAATGGAGCCAGAGCCCTGTTCTTATCCTTCGGATCGTGGAGACGTGGGGGTGCGGTGCTAGAGGTGCTGAGGGGCTCAGGGAGGCATGGGATGGGGTGCTGGAGGGGTTTCAGGGAGCAATTATGTACTGGGTGGTACAGAGTGTTTTGATATGTTGACAGTAGGTACGTGGATTCATACCGCGTGTTCAGCCACCTGTCCCCACTTGATGGTGGGTTATGGGTCCTTCCTTCTTAAGGGTTGGTGCACCAGGCTCACCAAAGCCATCAGCTCCTCCCATGCTTGAGGCAGTGTATTTTGGTGGGGAATCCCAGAGCTTTGTCCCACAGACTCCCAAGTAGGCTCGTTCTCCTTGGCCTGCCTCTCTCCTGGGCAGCATCAGGGATGGATTGGAAAAGCAGGGTCCACCCAGCTTGCTCACCTGTAATTACATTCACTTAAACCTGCCGGCATGTCAAAACTGCATCTGGAGCCAAATGTGTCTAAAGGCAAGCTGGCCTGGGCATTGCCGACGGCTCAGCTTCTGTTGCAGCTGGTTCCTGACTTTGTTGAGTCCTGTCCGGTGCAGGCAGGTCAAGTTGCCGAGGTGTTGCATATGTGTGTTTTGCGTTCCAGTCAAAACATGGTGATTTACCAACATCATAGGGGCCGTATTATGAAATTAACGCGAGGGGTGCCTGTGTGGAGCTTCGAAGATCAGTTTCACCTCATTTGAGAGACTGTTAACAGAATCACTGCTGTGAAGCTCCTGGATTGGGATATCTGCTCGTGTTGCTGGGAGGCATGCTGTCCCTCATTTGGCTCATACTGTGGCCCTTCCGCCTGGAGTGAGCTGTTCTTATGGACGCTGAGCATTTCTGGCTCTGTGTCCATGTCCTGTCTCGGGGGGTTGACATGTGCGTGATCTCTCTGTGTGTCTCAACACAAGTGTGTGTGTTTTCTCTGTGTGTTTTCCAGCTGTGCCAAGCAGTTCTCCAGTTCTAAGTGGACACTGCCTGGATATCCTGCAGATCTGATCTGATCCTCACACTGTCCTCCTGGTCACAGCATCAGAGCCCACAGGTCAAGGGCTCAGTCCATGAGGCTGTCCCCAATTCAGACACAGGTCACAGGTCCTGGGTGTCACCTGTGCTTCTGACCCACTGGCTGTAAATTGGAGCTTTCCACAGCCTCCTCCTTGGTTCAGTTAATTTCATAATTTGGCTTATGAAACTCAAGAGACATTTACTTATGTTTCCCAGTTTATTTTAAAGGCTATTATATGCATGAATTATATCTCAGTAAAAAAAAAAGTGGGGAAAGGGTATTATGAAAGGATACAGACACATCCAGATGAAGAGGTACACAGGGGGAGGTCCTGCCCAGAAGCTCTGTCTGTGTAGGACTAGGGTGCACCACCCGCCCAGCACATGGACGTGTTCACCAACCTGGAAGCTCATCAACTCAAGTTGCTCAAGAATTTTGATAGAACTTAATCTGCAGACCTCGCCCTCCCCTTCCCTGAGGTTGGTGGGTGGAATTGAAAGTTCTAGCCCTCTAATCACTGGGTCTTATGAGTAACACCAGCCTGAGGCTCTCCAGGAACCCCACCTGAGTCACCTCATGAGCTCCAAAGGGGCTCCTTAAGATTAAGAAAACCACCCCCATCACTCAGGAAATTCCAGGAGTTTTAGGAGCGTTTTGCCAGTACAGGGTCCAGGACCAAATGTTGAACATACATTATTATTCAGTTCAGTTCAGTTCAGTCACTCAGTCGTGTCTGACTCTTTGCGACCCCATGAATTGCAGCACGCCAGGCCTCCCTGTATTACCTGCACACGTGTGTGTGTGTGTGTGTGTGTGTGTGTTAGTCACTCAGTTGTGTCTGACTCTTTGCAGCCCCATAGACTGTAGCCTGCCAGGCTGTTTTGTCCATGGAATTCTCCAGGCCAGAATACTGGAGCGGGTAGCCTTTCCTTTCTCCAGGGGATCTTTGCAACTCAGGGATCAAACTCTGGTCTCCTGTATTACAGGAGGATTCTTAACCAGTTGAGCCACCAGGGAAGCCCAGGAATACTGGAGTGGGGTCAGTGCATTTCAGTCAGTCAGTCATGTCCTACTCCCTGCAACCCCATGAATCGCAGCACACCAGTCCTCCCTGTCCATCACCAACTCCCAGAGTTTACCCAAATTCATGTCCATTGAGTCGGTGATGCCATCCAACCATCTCATCCTCCGTCATCCCCTTCCCCTCCTGCCTTCAATCTTTCCCAGCATCAGGGTCTTTTCAAATGAGTCAGCTCTTCTCATCAGGTGGCCAAAATATTGGAGTTTTGGCTTCAACATCAGTCCTTCTAGTGAATAGCCAGGACTGATTTCCTTTAGGATGGAATGCTTGGATCTCCTTGCAGTCCAAGGGACTCTCAAGAGTCTTCTCCAACACCATAGTTCAAAAGCATCAATTCTTCGGTGCTCAGCTTTCTTTATAGTCCAACTCTCACATCCATACTTGACTACTGGAAAAACCATAGCCTTGACTAGATGGACCTTTGTTGACAAAGTAATATCTCTGCTTTTTAATATGCTATCTAGGTTGGTCATAATTTTCCTTCCGAGGAGCAAGCGTCTTTTAATTTCATGGCTGCAGTCACCATCTGCAGTGATTTTGGAGCCCCCAGAAATAAATTCAGCCACTGTTTTCACTGTTTCCCCATCTATTTGCCATGAACTGATGGGACTGGATGCCATGATCTTAGTTTTCTGAATGTTGAGCTTTAAGCCAACTCTTTCACTCTCCTCTTTCACTTTCATCAAGAAGCTCTTTAGTTCTTCTTCACTTTCTGACATAGGGGTGGTGTCATCTGCATGTCTGAGGTAACTGATATTTCTCCCAGGCAATCTTGATTCCAGCTTGTGCTTCTTCCAGCCCAGCGTTTCTCATGATGTACTCTGCATATAAGTTAAATAAGCAGGGTGACAATATACAGCCTTGACGTACTCCTTTTCTGTCATTCCATGTCCAGTTCTAACTGTTGCTTCCTGACCTCATACAGGTTTCTCAAGAGGCAGCCAGGTGGTCTGGTATTCCCATCTCTTTCAGAATTTTGCACAGTTGATTGTGATCCACACAGTCAAAGGCTTTGGCATAGTCAATAAAGCAGAAATAGATGTTTTTCTGAAACTCTCTTCCTTTTTCAATGATCCAGCGGATGTTTGCAATTTGATCTCTGGTTCCTCTGCCTTTTCTAAAACCAGCTTGAACATCAGGAAGTTCATGGTTCACATATTGCTGAAGCCTGGCTTGGAGAATTTTGAGCATTACTTTACTAGTGTGTGAGATGAGTGCAATGTGTGTGGTAGTTTGAGCATTCTTTGGCATTGCCTTTCTTTGGGATTGGATTTGATCTTCCCTACCGAGGAGTTGAAGTGGAGTCTCCTGTATTGCAGGCAGATTCTTTACAAACTGAGCTATCAGGGAAGCCCGTATGCATACATATAAAACATATTTATTTGGGAAAATCAGGTAAAAGTATTGCAGACAAACATCATGATCCTTTGTCTCTAATCTCCCCATACATGAATGCGACACTACTCAAGAAATAGAACAGCCACGTCAGAAGCTTTGAAAGCAATACAAATGAAATTTTGAATCAAATTAAAACCTGAGTCTCAGAAACATGCAAGATGATTAGTAATTTATTGAGCAGACATTTACCAAGTCTCTGGTATGCACAGGTCACTGGGCTTGGACGTAAGGAAGCAGAGGGCAGAGGAAAGCCTGAACTGGTAAAGATACTCAAAATATGTGAAGGTCAGAAAAGAAAAAATGAAGAAGCTCATGCTGAATGACTTTGGTCTTAGAAAATTGAAAGCCATTTCTATTTCCAGGCTGTCGGAGCATCTAGGAATCAATACAGGTCATCTTAAGGAGTAAAATTATCTTACTCCTTGGATCTCTAAGATGTTTGTTACACTTCAGTGTGCTTAAAATAACTAAAAGTGTGTCAGAGGACAATGGAGAAAAGATGCCTTAGAGTTTTATGTACCGCGTCTTCTTTATCTGTTCCTCTGTCGGTTGACGTTTAGGTTGCTTCCATGTCCTGGCTTTTGTAAACAGTGCTGCAATGAACACTGTGGTTCATGTATCCTTTCGGATCATGTTTTTCTCTGGATCTATGCCCAGGAGTGGGATTGCAGGGTCATATGGTAGCTCTGTTTTTAGTTTTTTAAGGAACCTCCATTCTGTTCTCCATAGTGGCTGCACCAATTTACATTCCCACCAACAGTGTGTGTGGAGGGGTTTCCCTTCTCCCCACACCTTCTCCAACAGTTGTTTGTGGATTTTTTGATTATAGCTGTTCTAACTGGTGTGAGGTGATAGCCCGCTGTAGTTTTGATTACAGCAAGATCTTTTTTGACCTACCTCCTAGAGTAATGAAAATAGACACAAAAATAATCAAATGGGACCGAAATTAAACTCAAAAGCTTTTGCACAGCAAAGGAAACCATAACCAAAGCAAAGACAAGCCACAGAATGGGAGAAAATATTCTCAAATGAAGCATTCGACAGGGGATTAATCTCCAAAATATACAAACAGCTCATGCAGCTCAATAACAAAAATACAAACAACCCAATCAAAAAATGGGCCAAAGATCTTCATGGGCATTTCTCCAAGGAAAGCATACGGATGGCCAAGAAGCACGTGAAAATGTGCTCAACATCACTGATTATTGGAGAAATGCAACTCAAAAGTCCAAGGAGCTATCACCTCACATTGATCAGAACGGCCATCTCAAAAAGGCCACAAATAACAAGTGTTGGTGACAGCGTGGAGAAAAGGGAACCCTTCTACACTCTTGGTGGGAATGTAAATTGGTACAACTGTTATGGAGAATGGGCTTCCCTGACCCAGGTTCGATCCCTCGGCTAGGGAAGATCCCTTGGAGAAGGGAATGGCAACCCACTTCAGTATTCTTGCCTGGAGAATTCCATGGATAGAGAAGCCTGGTGGGCTACAGTCCATGGGGTTGCAAAGAGTGGGACCACGACTAAACAACTAACACTTTTATGGAGAACAGTATGGAGGTTCCTTAAAAAACCAAAAATAGAGCTACCATATGAGCCATCACTTTTTTTTGTTGTTTGTTTCCTGATGCTTATATTGCCCCAGTTTTTTTTTTTTTTTTTAAGCCAAATGTGTCAGTTTGAATGCACTTTTTTGTAACAGAATGACCTGGAGCCATGTTTGACTATACTTGTGCTAACTGATGGGTTAGCAGGGCAAGCAGGTCAACAACACAGAAGCCTTTGGGTGGTCCAGCCCAGAAATGTTCCAGGACCTGGAGGTTTCACTTAGTGTGGTTTTTTTTTTTGTGTGTGTGTGTGTGTGCAAGGTTGTTTATTTCTTTTACATTGAAGACTTTCTTTGGTCAGGGCATTTCAAGAAGCAGTGGGATCAGGCCTTGTAAAGCCAGCAGGACTAGACGGGCATATTCAGGTGACCTCCTACCACAAGGCCGGTAGCATCTTCAGGCTTCTTTGTGGATGATTTCATTCTGCATTCTATACCCCAAGGGGTTACCAGGAGAGTAACCAGATGCTGAGGCCTAAGGAGAACTTTTGCAACCACTTACCCATTTTGTGAAACCTTCCGACAAAGGGGTGCTGGAAACCACGCTTGCCACCAGACGAATTAAAATCAGTGCCTCCTTTGCCAACAGGGTTGAAGACTTGCTTTAGCTGGGAAATTGTTCCTTTGCTCTCAGAATTATTTTTTATATCTTGGCCAACCATTTGATTGATGTAATTATCATCAACACCATGATTGGCATTCAAACACATCTACTTGGGGACTTCCCTGGCAGTCTAGTGGTTAGGACTTCATTTTCCAGTGCAGGGGATATATGTTGGATCCCTGGTTGGGGAGCTAAGATCCCACATGGTTGTAGCCAAAACATAAAGCAGAAGTGATGTAGCAAATTCAATGAAGTATTTAAAAAATAGTCCACCTCAAAAAAAAAAAAAAAAAGTTAAAAAAATGTCTGCTAAACGAGGACCGTTTGCTTTTGAGTATGTGGGAGGCAGGACTGCCTTACTCATAAGGTCTCTGAACGTCGAATGAGTCCTGGCATAGCAAGTCCCCATGCGGTGCCTGGTGCAGGATCGGAGCTCACAAAATATCAGTTATGATTACTGAACATATTTGGTAGCTGCAACGATCTGACCTTAGCACATTTGAGAATAATAAAAAAGGCTCGTCCTGAGTCACTGGATGCTTCCTCTCATTTCAGTCATTTGAAAGCTGGCTGTCTGCTGTGGCGGCTGATAAGTTACACATGGATGTCAGAGGGCTAATTTCACTGCCCTCTCGCCTTGTTAGAGGAGGGGACACCAGCCAGAACACTGCTTTTCTTGGTGCTAAGACGCCCCTCAGATCCATCCGATACTGTCTTTAAGTTGTAATGTTTTCCTTGAGGACTGATAAGATCCACAGTGAGACTGGGTGACAAACATTATCATATCCAAGTTAAAAAAACCTTTTGGTGTTTACCGTGGGGCACTTTTTTTTTTTTTAAGTTATTTTATTCAAGTATAGCTGATTTATAGTGTTGTGTTGGTTTCTGGCGTAAAGCAAAGAGATTCAGTTACATATATAATAGTATATGTATATATATTCTTTTCCATTATGGTTTATCGCAGGGTGTCGAATGCAGTTCCCTGTGCTATGTAACAGGACCTTGTTGTTTATCCATCATATGCATGATAGTTTGCATTTGCTAATCCCAAACTCTTACACCATCCCTTCCCCATCCTCGTCCTCCTTGGCAACCACAAATCTGTTCTCTGTGTCTGTGAGTCTGTTTCCATGGATAAGTTCATTTGTGTCATATTTTAGATTCCACATATAAGTGATATCACATGATACTTGTCTTTCTTGGTCTGACTCACTTCGCTTAGTATGAGCATCTCTAGGTCCATCCATGTAGCTGCAAAGCCGTTGGATGCATTCATTGCTCCAGTTGAAGGATGAGCAGTTCTGCTTTTGAGAAAAGGGTTCTTTCTGATTCACACCAAGAGGTGTTACAGTCCCACAAACCCCAGATTCGTGATCGCAGGGGTCTGTGGCTGCAGCTGCCCTGGTCGTCATCCTCTCCAGATTCCATGCCACTATGATTTGACGTCTCTACCCATCCATTTAATCAGAGAAAATCAAGCTGTGGATTCATTAAAGGGATGCCCTTAGGCTGTGTCTGTAGAAGGCCAGTTATGCAGCTGGACGTGGGGGGAAGTCAATGATCTTGTTCTCGCAAGCTCTTGAACAGTCTGATATTTGCATTAATATTGTGACACATGCTGTCCTGGACAGTGTCTCAGACCTTGGATGAATGAGTTCATCCTCCTGGTATGTCCACTTTTCAGTCTTCACCCTGGCAGTTGACAGCCAAGGAGCACTCTGACAGCTCATGGGGGTGAATGGAAGGAGGGACTTTTTTTCTGAGATGACATCAACTCATTCATAGTCCGAGGCATCATCCTCTTCGATTCCTAAAATAACTTAGATGGCCGTGAGGTCAAAGTAGAGTCCCACCCCATCAAGAGAGGAGGCCGGACAGAAGCCTGAGTCCCTTTTCAGTATCCATGGCCAGTCTCTAAGCCCTGCTCCCCACTGACTGACACTATGGCTGAGGACGCCTGGCCACCAGACTGTGTGTGAGGGGGTCTTTCCCTCTGGTCGTGGTGTCCCCCCAGGGAACAGGAGCTCTTCCTTCTGCCAGGGTCTGGGAAGCAACAGATGGGATACTTGCAAGGAGCAATGGAGGTAGTTTGGGGAAAGATCTACTTAGTGAGAAGTGGGCAGGGCGAGAGGACCAAGAGGACAGGGTGTGCGGTCTGTGGAGCTGCAATAATAAGGGGCCGTCACCGCCCTGAGCTGGGGGAGGAGAGGAAGATAGGGCCCCCGGTGCTGAGCCGTGCGGAGGCAGCTTCACAGCAGCTCGGGGCCAGGAGAGAAACAGGCAGTAAGTGCCCTGGACTCTCTCCTCCCCTCCGTAAGCTCCCGCCAGTGGCCAAATCCCCCTGGGAGCCAGCAGTGGCCCCCAGAAGCCAAGTCTGGCCTCTGGAGCTCAGAGCAGGGGCTGGGGCCTGGGAATGGTGGATCAGGAGGAACAGAGGGAGACTTTCCAGCACATTCAGCTTTCCTTTATTAAAGGCAAAAGGCATAGAACAAAGCTTGTTTCCTTTGTTTTACAGAAATGGATTCTGTGGAAAGCCAGGAAAAATAAATCCAGCCAATAATTACGTTTCTGTTTAGAGATTCATTAGAATTGGACTTTGTACCAGGAGAGAGAGGTGGCCTGACCATTTCATGAAGGTTTACTGTTCCTTCCATTTATTTTGATTAATGTTTCTTTATTTTTTCTATTTTATTTTTAAAACATCCTATTAATATTTCACGATACCCAAGTATCAGATCCTTTTGTTCTCTTGTGATTCACACAATGGGAAGAGAGTTTCTGAGGCCCTGCCTATTCATGATGGCTGGAATAGTGGGTCTTGGAGATGGTTGCAACCTTCTCCAGCTTTTGAGGGATTCCTGCTTGCCTCCCTGAGTCCTCCAACTCTGTGGCCAGGCTGGAGAGGGGTGCAGAGGCAGGTGGCTACAGTGGCATTGTCCCCAGGGTCAGGGTATGTGGATCACCAAGAGAAAAACCCATTTTCGTGTCCCTGTGGGAAATTCCTCCCCCCCCCCAACCCAGGTAGGGAGGCTAGTGGGTGGAACACACAAGACGGAGTAGATGTCACAAGATTTGCTACCTGCACAGAACATACAGTTCTGCCCCCATGACTGATCATCCCACTTATATGTGTGTGTGTGTGTTTAAATTGAAGTATAGTTGATTTTCAGTGTTGTGTTTTCTTCAGGCATATAGCAGAGGGGGCAGCTACATGCTGACCTTGACTGGAGCCTGTACTGGAGGAAAAATTCTCTAAGGGACATTATTAAGTCAGTTGACAAAGTTTGAATTTCAACAGTAGATTGGATATAAGAATTATATCAATGATAAAATTATTGAAATTGTGTGCCTGGATCATGTAGAAGAATGTTTTTATTACATGTAAAAGAATGTTTTTATTACTGAAAAATAAGCATTGAAGTATTTAAGGGTGTAGGGCCATGATGTGTGCTATTTCCTCTGTATCAGTTCAGAAATAATGAGGAATGGGTGGGTGGATGGGTGGGTGGGTGGGTGAGTGGATGGGTAGATGGATGGATGGATGGGTGGGTGGGTGGGTGGATGGGTTGGTGGATGGATGGATGGATGGGTGGGTGGATGGGTGGGTGGATAGGTTGGTGGATGGATGGATGGGTGGGTGGGTGGGTGGGTGGATGGGTGGGTGGATGGATGGATGGGTGGATGGGTGGATGGATGGATGGATGGGTGGGTGGATAGGTTGATGGATGGATGGATGGATGGGTGGGTGGATAGGTTGATGGATGGATGGATGGGTGGGTGGGTGGATGGGTGGGTGGATAGGTTGGTGGATGGATGGATGGGTGGGTGGGTGGGTGGATGGGTGGGTGGATAGGTTGGTGGATGGGTGGATGGGTGGGTGGGTGAGTGGATAGGTTGGTGGATGGATGGATGGATGGGTGGGTGGGTGGATGGGTGGGTGGATAGGTTGGTGGATGGGTGGATGGGTGGGTGGGTGGATAGATGGATGGAGTGGATAGATGGATGGATGTAAATAGATGGCTATGAATAGAAATTATATAGCTATAAATAGAACGATGAAGCAATGGGGCAGCAAGGTGAATCTGGATAAAGGGTTTATGGCATTCAGTGTACTATTCTTGCCATTTTTCTGTAAGTTTGAAATTACTTATGAAAAAAAAGTTTCCCCTTTTGTTGATGGTTTGATTGATTTATGCGGGATTTATGGAGCATCAGTCAGATCCCATTTTGCATCCAGTGTGCCAGGCAGACAAGCCCCAAGTTCTCGTGAAGTGTCTGTTCCTGGGGGAACATGACAGAATAAAGAAATCTACAAAGAACAGAGTTGCTAAGGAGAAGGGAAGTGGGGTCATCAGGTGGTGATGGGGTTATGGGAGGGATCCCATTTGGTCAGGGTTGTGGGGGAAATGGAAACCTGGTTATGGGAAGGAGGTGGTGCTGTCCCCACCCAGGGAAGAACTTTCTGGATGGAGGGACCGGCCACTGAAAAGACCCTCTGTAGGCCAGAGATCCTTGGGGAACAGAGAAGGACATTGGGGCTGGGGGTGGGACAGGAGGGGTCAGAGCTTTGGGGCACTCAACCACCAGAGGAATTTATTCTCAATAGGAGAGGAAGCTGATGGAAGGTTGGAAGAATGGAGATGACTTTAATGAATTCATGTTTCCAAAGATTGCTCTGGCTACCTCCTGGGGTATGAGCTGTAGGGGGACATTGAGCAGAAGAGGCCTGGGGACCACCTCCATAGCCCCTACCAGGACCAGGAGAGGCAGCCTGGGCTCCCCGCTCTTGTCGGCTCTCCCTGCCCCCATGGGTGTGAACACCTGTCGGAATAGAGGGTGACTGTATAAGCACACTGTCTCTTTTCTGTCTTTTATACCAAAACATATCTTTAGCGCACTCACTCAATGCCTCTCAGCAACTCTAAAAATTGACCAGAATTCTTTTTCCAACATGACTTTGACACATGCCAAGAATGACAAAAATGCATCTCGCTCCAATTTTTTTTTTTTGCTCTTGAGCTACTTTCAGGCCTGAGTGTTGGGGAAGAATAAATAGAAACGCAGATCATGGCTAAAGAGGCCCCATTCCACAGGGAGAAAACCACCCAAAATCTCAGGGGAGTGTCTGAGGGATCACGGGAGCCCATAAAGGAGGAGAAAGTGGCCAGGGGCATCAGTCCCTCAAGCACCCAGAGGCCTCATGGAGTATTTTATTGAAAGAAATAAAGGCTGTAGTCTTTCTTGTGAATGAGTTCCCACCTCAGCTTCTGCCCTATGCCATCAGCCACTCTCTTCTAGAATCTGGATTCCTGAAGTCTGGGAACCAGGAGAGTTTAGGGAGGACATTCTAAATATCTTCCCCCCTTCTTTTGCTCCCCGTGTCAGATGAACTAGGTTTTTTCTTTAGCAGCTGGAGGGCCCCAGGGACTGGGTACTGGTGACTACTGGATGGCTGTTTTGTTGAGGTATGATCCTGCCAGAAAGTGGAAATGAGGGGCCTGGAGAAGTGGTGATTCTTCAGGGTGGGTGGCTCTTGACCTTCACAGGTAGAGCAGTGTGTGTGTGTGTGTGTGTGTGTGTGTGTGTGTGTGTGTGGTGAGCGTGTGCCTCTGTGTATGTGTGTCTAGCAAGTAGGCAGATGCACCTTGGGATACCGGATATTTCTGGAAAGATATTTTTATCTGTGATGTCAACAGTCCTAGCCAGGTGTTTTGATGGTCATAGAGAGGTGTCTTTTGTCTTCTCTCTGGGCTGGTTTTCTTGCTCTGCAGCACCACTCCACCGCAACCAGGGCGCTCACACCAGGGCCTGTGAAGGGTTCTGGTGGGGCTCGTGTGTATGTGTGCTCAGTTGCTTCACTCATGTCTGATTCTTTGCGACCCTGTGGACTGTAGCCTGCCAAGCTCCTCTATCCATGGGACTCTCCAGGCAAGAATTTTATTGGAGTGGATTATCCAGGGGATCTTCCCAATTCAGGGATTGAAACCATGTCTCTTACATCTCCTGCATTGGCAGGTGGGTTCTTTACCACTAGAACCACCTGGGAAGCCCAGTGGGGCCTTGAATGGACCCCAAATGGATGCTGTGTGTGTGTCTGTGGAGAGGTGGGGGACTTGGCCTGTTACAAAGTGAGAAGAAGAAGGAATGATTCCACCGAAGTGGTTTGTGGCATCCGTACGAATCAGAGAACTCAGAAGGAATGAAATTTTTAAAAAAGAGCCAACTTGTGTATGCAAATTTCCATTTTGTTGAGCAAACAAAATGCTACTGAATCTGGTCTTGCTAATTTTTAATTTTTTTGCATTGTAAATAGATGAATCGATCATCGAAGGTAGTAATTTGAGAAAAATGGAAGGGAAGAAAGCGATGCTGGCATAACTGTTGCCTGCTTGTTGTACCTCTTCAGGGGTAGTAAATAACCCTCCAGTGAACACGACTTTGATTTTGGATATAGTCACAAGGCCGTCAAGCAGGAATAATGTGTGGGATCTCACTCCCTGTTACCACTTTATGGTGAACAAAGACAACAGAAGTAATGGTTGCCACAACCCTGTGAATACACGGTTGTCTCTGACCTGCCTTGGGAACCAAAATCTGCAGATGCTCAAGTCCTGGGTATAAAACAATGTAGTGTTTGCACATAACCTAAGCACATCCTCCCTATATTTTTTAAGTTTTTAATTATTAAAAAAAAATTTGGCTCATGGGATCTTAGTTCCCCAACAGGGATTGAACCCAGGTCCTCAGCACCAAGCACGCTGAGTCCTAACCACTAGATTGCCAGGGAGTTCTCCATCCTCCCTATACTGGAAATAATCTTTAGATTACTTATAATGTCTAATGCAATGTAAGTGCTACGTAAATAGTTGCCAGAATGAGGCAAATTCAAGTTTTGCTTTTTAGAACTTTCTGGAATTAAAAAAAATATTTTTGATCCATGGTTCATTGAGTCTGTGGCAGAACTGTATTAAAAAGGTTGACTTGCACATTTTAAATGGGTGGATTGTATGAGATGTGAATTGTATTTGAATAAAGCTGTGGGGGGGGGGGAAAGCCAGCAAAAGAAAAATAGACGTGTTTGACATGAAGAAATTAAATTTTTAAGAGTCAAGGAGATAACACACACACACACACACACACACACACACACACACACACACACACACAGATTCTCTTCCACGTGATCCAGTCCACTTATTGTAAAGATTTGATTTTGGCTGAAAGATCCCTAAGCTGGACTCTGGGGCAGTTTTCAGATCCGGGGACTTACTGTGTTCGGTTTCTCAGTGGAGTCAAATGTCCTTGGAAGGTGGTTTGATTTTTGGAAACAGCTAAAATAATTCAAAGGTAGGTTTGGTGATTGAGTCATCAAGCTGAGAAAAACCAACACTGTAAAATAAAAAATAAAAAAAAGTTCTATGGAGTTAGAGCAGTTATTTTCTTCTGGAAGATCCCATAGCCTGACTCCTAAGGCTAGGGCTCAGCAAAATACCCCTGTTTTGTAAGTAAAATTTTACCAGACACAGCCACGCCCAATCGTGTATGTGTTCTCCATGGCTGCTCTTTTGGTTCAAGGACACATTCAAGACCATGTGGCCTGCAAAGCCTAAAATATTTACTGCCTGGCCCTTTATAGGAAGAGTTTTCTGGACCCTGACTTACATTCTTCTTTTGACTTTTTTGAACGGGAGAAGAATCTTCCTGTTGGCATGGGGAGTAGTTCAAGGAGCCTGTGCTTGTCCCCCCACCACCCCTTCCTGGCCTGGGGGAAGCTGGTGAAACCTGCAATCTGCAAAATATATATGAACTTGATACATGGTCCCACTGCAACCTTTTCAACCCCAGCACATCGCCGTTAATGAATTACAGAGACAGAACTTCTGAGGCACACTCTGTAAGCATGTGAGCTTGAGGGAAGTTGGCCTTGGGGTCGCATGTTGGATCTGCCACTTAGTGTGTGGCCTTGGGCCAGCTGGCCCCTCCGAGTCTCTGTTTCTCATGAACAGGAGAATGTTACATCACAGTCCTTGTGTGTGGCAGTCCAAAGAACTTTGCAGGGAGGATTAAATAAAAAAATGGACTCCCAGGGCCTCACACATAGTAAAAGTCCATAAATGGGAGTTCTTCTCGAAGCAGCATATTTTAGGAAATAAGATGATGGCCTTGGAGAATGGCTTGCTCAGAACAAGTTCATATCTGCCATGGGAGTGTCTTGGGAAAGTAGTCTTCCTTCGTCCTTTGGGAACCCTATTGTGTCTGTTAGCTACAGCTGTGTAACAGGACACCCTGAAATTCAAGTGTTTAAAATAATAAGCATTTAGTGTGGCTCCTGAATCCAGAGGTCAGCTGGGTGGTGATGCTGATCTGCGTCAGGCTCACCTGATGTCAGCTGAGTTGGTCCCTGAGCCTGTAGTCATCTGATGGTAGCTGGGGGCTGGCTGGATTGGGTGGTCTCATGTGTCTTGAATGTCATTCCCACCACATTCTCTTGGCCAGATCAGATCCTAAGAACAGCCGAAATTCAAAGAATAACTGTCCCCAGAAATGGAATGAGCTGAAGAATCCAATTGCAAGGGGCATGGACAGGGATAAACGAAGAGCTGGGGACACTTTATAATTGATCACATTGGCTCCCTCACCTGGATGGTAAAAAGTCAATCAAGAAATCACAGACGTCATGCCTTTCATCTATATGAATTGTTAATTCAAGTATCCAACTATTTTCAGCAACCACTGTTAGCTTTAAGACATTGAGTATACAATCTCGACCTTTAATAGGAAGGCAAAAAAGCTATGAAATGAAATCTTTAATGAAGTTCTACTTGGCAAACCCAAGTTCTCCCTTGCCTTGTCATCTCTCCAGACTTGGGACAACAGATCCTTTGACAGGACATTCATTTGGGGTCTGCCTCCCACAGTTTGTCATGTAATAGGGTCAGCAAACCTCAGGGCCTGTTGGCTGGTTGCATATCGAGTTTCTCTGATATTTTTACAAGCACCACAGTCCTCGGATCCACCTGCGAAGGAGCCCTCAAGCCCCACTTCACAGACTCATGTGGTTCCCTCGGGATGTGTCATGCCTGCTCACTGCCACCAAGGCCACTTGAGACATGAACATCGTGGCCGGATGGGGCACTGTCTTGGCTTCTGGGATCAGGCAGTCCTTGGATGATGTGCTGGTTTGATCTTATTGGCTTTTCTGTTTTAGCCAGTTGTTCAGAGTTGAACCAGCTCTTAAAAGCATGAGGGGCTCAAAAGCTTAGCCTCTGGAGTCAACAGAACAAGGAAAGCTGACTCCATCCCCTGCAGGTATGACCTTGGGGAAGATGCTGACTTTGAAGGCTTTGGGTCTTACATTAGTAAGATGGGATCAGTAACAGGATTGCAGAGACACCATGAGCTAGCGGCTTGGGATTCATCTGAGTTCAGTGTGTGGGATAAGCATTCACTCGATGACAGCTCTTATTATCGAGATTATTTTTATGGGTCTGACTCCAGTGTAGTGAGCCCCTGGGCAATTTTAAAATCTGAGTTATATGCCGGATTTTTCCTCTTTGAAGGGGTCTCCACCGCCTTTTTGAGCCCGGGTCTGGGCGGCCCCGTTTGAGTGGGAACATCCAGGGGTTGCCATGAAGATGTCATTTTTTGAATCACACAGGGACTTTCCACTTGAGAAGGGGGTGGCTTCTCTTCAGCAAAGGGACGCCTGCCAAGCTCCAAAAGAGCTATAAACTTGCTGAATTGTGGAAAGGCATCCTTGGACCTGAAGCTCCCAACAAACCAGGACCTGTTTGTCATTAATTTGAATGCTTCCAGAGCATTGTATCAGACCTGCCTGGTGTCTCCCTGGGGGCCTCTCACCAGGCTGTGAAACGGATTGGAAAACTCTCTGCAGTTCTCCTTCTTGTCTTGAGGGCCACGCTTCATGCAGGGCAGTCATTTGTTGTCTCCAGGTAGCAGTTTCATTTGTTTTCCTCTCAGCTCAGCATCCACGTGGGTGTCTGCAGAAGGGGAGAGCTCGTAACTCAGTATATTCCCTGAGAATCCGTGGAGATGTGTATTCCTACACTATCTCTGAACCCATGTAACAATTTGTAGGAGAACATAATGTCAGTTCATTTATCTAGCTATTCGGAAATTCTTTTATTTCCTGTTTTCTAAGAAGGAGTTAAAGGAGCAGGTTTGGAGCACCGAAGCTGAGGGGTGGTCAAGTTAGAAGAAACAGAAAGGACTCCATAAATATTGGCATTTGCTTGCACTTGGCTTCCACGTGGTACTTCAGAGAGACCCCGCCCTGTCCTACCTGCTGGGTAGAGTTGTGTTCTTAACCCAGGGCTGCGAGGTTTGCCAAGCCCTGCAGGCCGAGGGCCAGAAACTGACAGGGTGGGGACTGGGCTAGGCTGGAGACAGCCTTTGTCGGGTCCTAAACGCAAGCTGAGTTGTTTGAAGGAAGCTCTGAGTTAGTAACACCTTAAGTGTTTGATCCATCATGTGTCACCCATGATAGGCTGAGTAGAGGGAGATTGAAATAAGTAAATTGTTATGGAAACAACCTGAGTGTCTATCAACAAATGAATAAAAAGATGTGGGAGTTCTCTGGTGGCTGGTGGTTAAGATTCTTGGCTCTTACTTTTGTAGCCCAGGTTCAGTCTCTGGGTGGAGAACTGAGATCCTGGCAAGCTGAATGGTGTGGCCAAAATAAATAAAAGTTAAAAAGAAAAAGACGTGAAATACACATAAAGATGCACGCACACACAAAAACACGATGAACACAGTAATTAAGAACTGCAATTTTGACATGTGCAACAAGGATGGACTTGGAGGGTACTATGCTAAGTGAAATATGTCAGAGAGAGAAAGACAAATACTATATGATTTCACTTAGATGTGGAATCTGAAAAAATAAAACAAATGAATAAACATAACGGAACAAAAACAGACTCATAGATAAAAGAGCAAACAGTTGGTTGGCAGAAGGAATAAGGATGGGGCAGGGTGGGGAGTGGATAGGTGAGGGAGATCAAGAGGTCCAAAGTTCCAGTTACAAAATAAATAGGTCACAGGTACGAAATGTACAGTGTGGTGATTATTATAGCCAGTAATTACTTAATATCTTTGTATGGTAACAGATGGTAACTAGATTTATCATTTTGAAATGTCTAGAAGTAATCAAATCACTATGTTGTTCGTATACCAGGAACTGACACAGCATTGTAGATCAATTATAGTTTAAAAATAAATTAATGGAAAAATAAATAAATAAAAATAAACTTAAAAAAAATTCCCAAAGGATGTCCCTGTGACTGTGTGAAGCAAGGGATGTTTTTATGTTTATGTGTTTCTCTATTTTATTTTTTAAATTAGGAAAGTATGATGACACATTTACAGGAGACTTGGACAATACAGAGCAAAGTTGCATATAGTTCCACTCTATGTTACAATTATTTTTTAAGTAGATAATATCTTTAGTTGGGGTTTCAATATCAAACTCTCAAAAATTAACAGAATGAATATACAGAAAAGTAGAAGGATATAGTAGACTTGAAAACACCATGAACCAATTCAACATAATTAAGATTTATACAGTTTTCACGCAACAATAAGATACAAATTCTATTCATGTTCCCATAGACTATAAAGTATGAGATACCAGAACATACCCAGGGACCTAAAACAAGGTGCAAAAACTTCGTGGTCTAAAGGTATTGAAACCATACAGAGTCTATTGTCTTATCACTGTGGAATTATATTAGAAATCAATATCAAAAGATATTTGAAAATAACCCACATATTTTCAAGCACAATGTGACATTTACCAAGAGAGATCTTTGACTTAGCCATTGAAAGCCTCAATAAAGTTAGAAGACTGAAAAAGAGTTGTTGGATGAAGCGATAGTCTAACCAGGACCCTCACCCCTGCATGCACTTTGAGTCTGTCCTGGGTGCACTCTGTCCCGGGGACATGGGGCACATGAGGACTAGGATGGTATCTGTTATTGCTTGAATTGTGTCCCTCCCGCAAAGCTGTGTTGGCGTCCTAACCCCCAGCATCTCAGAATGTCACCTTATTTTGAGATGGGGTCGTTGCAGAGGGGATCAAGTTAAGATGAGGTCATGGGGCTAGACTCTAGTCCAGTACGGCACATGTCCTGAAAAGGAAGCATTTAGAGATGATTCACATTGCTGCACAGCAGAAACTAACACGATGTTGTAAATCAACTATACTTCAGTAAAAATAAGCAGGTAAATAAAAAATAAATATAAAAAATAAATAAAAATTAAAAAGTCAAAAGAGGAGACAAGTCAAAAGAGGAGGCATTTGGACATAGACCAGTGGAGATGCCATGTGAAGGGAGTGGGCGTGATGCCTCGGCAAGCCCTGGGTGCCTGTGGTTGTTTAGTTCCTAAGTCGTGTCTGACACTTTTGGGAACCCATAGATTGTAGCCCTCCAGGCTCTCTGTCCATGGGGTCTCCCAGGCAAGAATACTGGAGTGGGTTGCCATTTCCTACTCCAGGGGATCTTCCTGACCCAGGGATCGAACCTGGGTCTCCCTCATTGCAGGCAGATTCTTTACTGTCTGAGCCACTAGGGAAACCCAATAGGCAAGCCAACTGATTATTTTAGGTTGAAATGTTTAAGTTAGGTTATGAAGAGGCTGGTGAGAATCACTGGGGAATTTTTCCTTGAAGAAAGATTTTCACACACCTTTCCCTCCCAACCAGGCACTCTGGATCAGAGTTTCTAGGAGTAGAATCCAGGTGTCTGTATTTGACAAAAGTTCTGAAGATCACTTGAGGGTCATACAGGTTTGGTTTTAGAGTGTGTTCTAGTGGGATTCTAGGCCGTGAAGAGTTGTCCATCTTCCCGTAAAGCCTGGGCTGTAACACCTGACTTGATGACCCAGGGAGCATTCTGTCTTTCACTTCAGAGATTCTAAAGGTAAATATTATAGTGTCCCACAGAAAGGATCCTGGACTTGGAAATGGAGTAAAGGCTTTGGCATCGTGACTGAGCATAACTCACACCCATCCAGGAACCCTGTTTTGGAATTTTACATCATTTTGTGGAAGTCCACAAAATGGAAACAGTTTCCCGTTCCATAAACCCATAGAATGCAGCCTTTTGGACATCATTGAGCCAATTTGTTCGTTCTACAAATGAAGAAACTGAAGGCCATGGAGGGTGCGGCCACCCGTCTGATCCCTGCAAAAGGTGGGTCTCAGTTTGGAGGCTCCAGATACCAACTCTGATGTCCTCGTCGTCTCTGCTTCTGACCCTGTGTCCATCCAGCTGCAGCTCGCTGACCACAGCCCTGTGAAATCTGTGCTCCAGATGGGCCCTTCCTGTAAGAGTCACCATGATGTGGTGACAAACGAGGCTGTTTCTGGCTAGGACCTCGGCTGGAACGCAGGGAGTGTGCCCGGCCCAGCAAGAGCGTGCTCCATACTGCATGGGGCAGGGTGGAGGGAGTCACGACTTCCACTCAGGGCGTTCTGTGGAAGGCCTTCTCCGGAAGGCTGTCCACATCACCCTGATTCCACATCCTGTAGATTTGTGTGTGCCATCTCCCACACCTCAGGGATGCTCTGTCCTGGTGGCAGTCATCATTCTGGGTGGAAAAAAGACCTTAGAGAGAGAGCGAGCACCATGTACTAGAAGTGAGCACAGCTCCTGGGCTTGGCCCCCAACGTCTAAGTCTCGGCTTCACCCTTAATTGCAAGAGAACCTCACTGGGCTTCCTGGGAGCTCCTTTTCTCATCTCTAGTAATATCCAACTTTGGGGTGTCTGTGAAGAGGACACAGATAGTAAGTATTGAAAAGTACTTTGAAGCTTTATGAAACACTAGTTATTACTGTTGTTATTGTTATTATTGGAATGTTGGCCTACATCAGGCTGATATGGAAACTCAGGGTGGGGCACAAACTTCACTTTGTACCTTCAAGAAGAGTTAAGTACCAATTTCTGTTTGTGGGTTTGGTTTTCTTTTGCCAACTTTCAAATAATGTGGAAATATGATGCCCTATACAGTAAGTTAAGCTGACTGGCTCTGTTCTCCTGAAGCTTAAAATCTAAGGCAGAAAATATTGGCAGTGTCAGAGGTGACTGGGCCATTGGTCAGAGCTGGTTCATTAATTAATCTGCCTTTATGTCTTGCCCAAGTGACAGGAAGCGGGGATGGAACCATGGCACCTATGCTCTCTGCTCTAGGTGGACCCACCGTGATACATGTCTGCTGAGTTGGCAGTGTTAATCTTTGGATAGGTCAGATGATCCGGTAAGATCATGTCCAATTGTAGGACAAACATACACTGGAATCTTGGTCAATTATTAAAAAAATAGGTCTTTGGATATTGGGTGACATGGGAACGTATTTATGATAAATGTTCTAGGGGCAAAAAGCAAGTTACAATTCGAATAGTATAGATACTATACAATTTTTTGGATAGTATAGATATCAAATGTTAAGAAAGGGTTTCTGGTGGTTGGAAGAAGTTATTTCTGTTTTCATCTTTGTATCTGTTGGTATTTTTCAAGGAAGTACTAATTCTGCCAGATGGTTGTGGCTTCACTTGAATTGGGTCTTTAAAAAAATTTTTTTATTGGAGTATAGTTGATTTACAATGTTGTTATAGTTTCAGGTATACAGCAAAGTGATTCAGTTATGCCTATACATATATCCACTTTATTGTTTTAGACTCTTTTCCCATGTAGGTGATTACAGAGTATTGAGTCGAGTTCCCTGTGCTCTGCAGTAGGTCCTTATTAGTTACCTGTTTTATATATAGTAGTGTGTATATGTCCATCCCAATTTCCCAATTTACTTCCCCCTACCCACTTACCCCCTGGTAACCATAAGTTTGTTTTCTACTTTTGCGACTCTGTTTCTGTTTTGTACAGGACTTCATTTGTACCCCTTTTTGTTTTTAGATTCCATGTGTAAGTGATATCATATTTGTCATTCTCTGTCTGACTACTTGAATTGGGTCTTGATGGATATATAAGAGTTGAAAAGGCAGGAGGCCGTCCTGAGGAATGGGAGTAGCATTTGTAAAGACATAAAATAGAAATGAAAATAGACCTGTAGCCTAGTCTAGAAATGTCTGGGCCACATGCAGATGGTAAACCAGTTACGGTTTTCAGTGACGTCTGGCTGGAACAGAGAAGCATGTTGGATAAGTTCAGTGAAGCTGAGTGGCAGAGGGTCTTACGGGGCTGCTGGTGGATTTATCACCATAAAGGGAGACATGATTAGGTGTTGCATGCTTGTTAAGAATGCTGGTGAACAGGGTGCCTTGCCCTGCCACATTTTCCAAAATCATTGGGTCATGGATCTTACCTGGCGCCAGTACCGATACTGAAGTATTTTAGACCTCAGTCCACACCATGGAAATAAGCCCTGGGTTCTGAGCCTGGAAAGACTCATGGTGGACTTCACTTTTGAGCACTGGTTTCTGGGTTGGGGAAACCACTATCTGGTTATCTGTGGACACCGCCCCTCCAATGAGTAAACAGGATGTTGGTCCGTGACGGGGAGAGCAGTAAACATGTTCAGGCCACAATACAGTGCATTGCTGTATCACTGAAAAAATCTTATTTGCCATTTTATTGTTTTTAAGTTTTTGCTCCTTTATTATTTTTGAAATTGAGAAGGAAGAAATAAAACTGCCTTTGTTCACAGATGTCATGATTGCTTATGAGAAAATCCCAAAGAATCAATAAAAAAAGCTCATGGAACTAATAAATGATTGTAGCAAAGTTGCAGGATACAAGGATTCAAAGGTCAATTGCTCTCTTGTATACAATAATTTGAAGTAAAAAATACAACACTATTTACATTAACAGCAAAATAATGAAATACTTAGGTGTAAGTCTAACAGAACATGTACAAGATCTATATGAGGAAAACTAGAAGACTGATGAAAGAAATCAAAGAACTAGATAAATGGGGACATATCCCATGTTTATGGATAGAATGATGCAATAGCGTTAAGATGTCAGTGCCTCCAAACTTGATCTCGACTAGATATAATACAATTCCAGTCAAAGTCCCAGCAAGTTATTTTGTGGATATCAGCAAAATGATTCTAAAGCTTATCCAGAGAGGCAGAAGACCCAGAAGAGCCAGTTCAATATTGAAGGAGAACAGTGATGTTCGGGGACTGACACTGACTTCAGCCCTTTGTATAAAGCTACAGTAATCAAGGCAGTGTGGTATACACCTGAAACTGATTAATGTTGTATGTACATTAGGCCTCAATAAAGAAGATTTAAGCAAATTTCTGTTGTTTATTTAAAAAATACACTGCAGTGTTGGTGAAAGTAAAGGCAAATAGATTAACGGAACAGAATGAAGAGCCCCTAAACTGGAGGCAACCAGGATGTCCTTCAGTATGCATATGGGTAAGCAAACTGTGGTACATCCATATGATGGAATATTATTCATCAATAAGAAGAAATGAACTGTCAAGCCACAAGAGAACATAAAGGAACCTATTGTACATGCATGCTGTATGTCTCTTCAGTCGTGTCCGATTCTTTGCAACCCCACGGACTGTAACCCACCAGGTTCCTCTGTCCATGGGATTCTCCAGGCGAGAATACTGGACTAGGTTTCCATGCCCTCCTCCAGGGGATCTTCCTGAGCCAGGGATCGAACCTGCATCTCTTATGTCTCCTACATTGGCAGGCAGGATCTTTGCCACTAGCACCACTTGGGAAGCCCTCTTATAAAAGCATATTGCTAAGTGAAAGAAGCCAGCCTGACAGGCTTGCATACTGTGTAACTCCAAATGTATTCTCTTCTGGAAAAGGCAAAACTAAGGAGATAGTAAAATACCCATGATTGCCTGGGGTTCCAGGGGATGGAGAAAGGGAAGAATAAGTAGATGGACCATTAACCACCTATGTGAGATATTTGTAGTGGTGGGACTCTTTCGTATGATACTATAATGGTGGATACACCATTTATCAAAACCCATAGAACTGTACAACACAATGAGTGATGGTGTATTATTTAAATAATACTAATGAATCAATATTGGATCATCAGTTGTTATAAATACAACATACTCATGCAGGATATTCATAACAGGGGAACTGGGCTGAGGAGGGAATGAGAGGGCACAGGGGAACTCTCGATTGTACATTCCACTCAGTTTGTCTATAAGCCTAAAGCTTCTCTTAAAATAAAAATCTATTAATAAATGAAAAGGGAAACGTTATAAAGACTGGAGTTTTAAAAATATAAATATTTGTGAGTGATTAACTTATAAGTTAGAGTCCAGATCTTCCCCCTAAAAAATTCTTCCATAAAAAATGTAGGTGAGTTAGAACTCAGCTTCAGATGTCTCGTCCGCCAGGTGAGGGTGGGGCTGTGAAGGGGAAGGGAGGCGCTGTCTTTGAAGCGTGTTGACAGTAGCGCCTAGAATGCAGTCCCTGGCCTCTTGCTCTGCCTCCAGACCTCTCAGGGTGCTGGACTTTGATCCAGTCACTTCTCTTTGACCCAGTCAAGGCTTGTCCATCTTTGGCTTCTTGTCCATGACTGGGCTGCCAGTTGATGATGGACAGTGACTCTGGAGGTCTCAAGGTGGAGATGGACTTTGCTCCTCAAAGCCATGGGCTCCCCACGTGCACCTTCAGTTTCACATTGTAGCACTCCAGACGTTCTTTATGGGTGGCAAAGGAGGTTCACACTTCAGATGGACCTCTTGGGGATGATTTGCTTTCTACAAGGAGAACTGGGAATTCCCAGCTGGTTGGAAGGTTCTGTCCACTCTCATTTTAGCACTAGTGGTCCAGTCTGCCATACATGCGAGCACAGCCGTATCTGGATGAGTGATCCATCTGTGGTGGGGCTGAGCTGTCACAGTGCAGATATGGGTTATTTCTCTGGTCTCAGAAAATTCTGCCAGACAATACTGATAGGAAGTATTCTGCCTCACTCACTAACTGCCTCTTTATCTCCTGCATGCATCTGTTCTCGCTGTGCATGTGGTCACCACCTCAGTTCTGGCCCTCAGTGCTGACTGATCACTACAGACGTCCTTTGGCAAGTCTGGCAAACTGCTATACCTCTTGCTTCTCAGACGACAAAGCTGTGTCTCTGCTGGGCACACAAACCCTTCCAGGACCCACCTCACTTGTGCCATGCTCTCTCTTCCCACTCCCCAGCACACACCTGTGTGCATGGCCTGTGCACACAAGACTTCTGATATCCTGCACACTCATCTTTCCCCTCCACACCCCTGCGCAAGGTCTGACGTCCCCCTCCACCCTTGGTGTGGTCTCCCTTCTCTCCTCCTGTCGATACCTTCTCCAGTCTGTGGCATAATTCTCAAATCTCACCTCCTCAAAAAAGGCATCATGGCCACCCAGCCAGATAATTCTTTCTTGGGGAAATTCTCCTACAATTTATCCTTTCCCTCTCTTGAGATGCATAGCTCATCTTGCTTCAGGAAATTTGTCTGTTTGCATCACTCGTTCTCACTTCCTCCTGGAAAATACATCCTTTTGAGGACAAGCGCTCTGTTGCCTTCATCTGTGCCGGCTAGACTCATGCTTTGCCAAGCAATACATATTTGTATTGCTTATAAGACCCTCTGGCCAAGAAACCATCTCCAGAGTCACTGCTCCAAGAAGCTGTTTCCTAAATCACCATAGAAACAAGCCAGCATACTTCCACAGATCCCACATAGGGAGACAGTCATAGGACTCCTGTCTCACCCTGTCTCTCTAGACCAACATTTAGCCACACTGGTCAGGTGTTTCCTTTTGCTCACTAAAGGATCAGCTGGTGTAACAGACACTGCTGATGCCCAGATTATGTCTGTGTACCACCCAATCTTCTCTTGCCTGAACCAGAGTCTTTTTCCTAAGGGGTTTTGGATGTCCTCCAAAGCCAAAGAAGACCGCTCTCTACCTGCCCTACAAAGCAGACCAGAAGTTCCAGAAAATGAGCATCCTTGGGAACAGTCCCCAAGCAAGAAGTGATGGGAGGTGGGGTGCAAATGCCCCTGCTCCCTCTCCAGCTGTGTGGACAGCTCTGAGCTGCTGCGGCATGTGGTTCCCCAAGAGCACCAGCTTCAGCCCCACAGCCTAAGTGGCTTGATCACTTAGGTCTTCACTGTCTGCATTTCTCCCTTGCCCCACTTCCCCATGTCAGAGTTCTCTTTCCCTCCCAGTAAATGAGCTGCCTTGCATCTTTGTCTCAGATTCTGCTTCTGGGGAGCCCAAATTCAGATTGAATGACTGTAAAGTCACCTTCCCTGGTGGCTCAGACAGTAAAGAATCTGCCTGTAATGCTGGAGACCTGAGTTCAATCCTTGGGTCGGGAAGATATCCTGGAGGAGGGCATGGAAACCCACCCCAGTATTCTTGCCCATAGAACCCCCGTGGACAGGCAGTCCATGGGTCACAAAGAGTTGGACACGACTGAGCGACTAAGCACAGCACCAAGTTACCTTCATTTCTGGCATTCTGGCCTCTTTGATTTTGACATCCTGCAGTGAGCTCTGGTTGGTATTTTGTCTGCACTGTTTGCTCCCTGTGAGACATATGTCTAAACTCTTAACTGGAATGATTGCTTCATTCATGTCGTACAGCTAATCCTTGTGAGTGACATGTTCAACTGGGAACCCAGCAGGAAGAAGAACATGTCTTGAGAGTGTGAGCACGGTTGGAGGGCTCCAGGAGTTCCGGAGAGGAGGGTGTGGTGCCATTCTTTGCAGCCCTAGCTCCTACCTTAAGCCAGGGATTATTGAGAGCCACCAGCTCTACTGCTTCTGAGGAATGAATGCCCAGCTGGGGAGTTTATATATGAAAAATGTGAAGTACTGTTTCAGTGTTAAATATCTTTTTTTTCCCCCTGTAGTTCATAAAAAGAACATTTAATTAAAATATTAATAGAATGTGGTGGAAGACATCAAAGTTACTTTGCAGAGTTTCTGTGATAGGCTTATTTTTATCTGAATTTAGTCCTACTTCTCTTTCCTGCATCCGTGCCCTTCTGTCCTCTGTTCATTCTCTTCCTTCCTTTCTCTTTGTCTCTCCTTTTACCACGTTGTTTGTGCTACTGGATTTAAACGATGTTAAACTGTTTGCTTTTTAAAATACGCGTACAGATAACTTGATTTAACTGTTTAGCATTTAAATGTGTTAGAACTTTCTAAACAAAACAAGCATCCATCGGTGGCACACATGTAGCCATCTCCCCTCCATTGCTCTTGCCAGACATCAGCTCAGTTCAGTTGCTCAGTCGTGTCCGACTCTTTACCACCCCATGGACTGCATCACGCCAGGCTTCCCTGTCCATCATCAACTCCTGGAGCTTGCTCAATTTCATGTCCATCAAGTTGGTGATGATGCCATCCAACTGTCTCATCCTCTGTCGTTGCCTTCTCCTCCTGCCTTCCATCATCAATCAAGATACCCTTCTCAACCCAGAGCTCACAGAAGCCATTGCTGGTTGATGGGAATTCCCATAGGAGATGAAATTTTTCTGATTTAACATAAGTGCTTAGAACAGGGAGACCAGTTTAGGCAGATATTTGATATTCCTGTTAGTTTCACATATCCTTATCTTCTGTTAGGAGAACATCAAAGAGAGGAGGGTTCTAGGACTTCTCCTTGAGTTCTGTGGTTGTGAGTCAGCCTTGGGTGCAGCCCTGCGCTGACCTGTTTATCACCTTGAGAGAAATGCAGGAAAGACGAGAACCATGTGCTGAGTTTTCACTCACCTCTGTCCCAGCCCCAGTGACAGTTTACTGAAGACCTTTAGCAGCACATACAGATGGGGGTTCCTCTCCTCAATGGTTTTGTACATTCTGATGCCACTAGCTTTTCCCAAAAGCCAGCTCCCAGGTCCCCTGATCACTGTCATCATCTCCCTTGGATGCTTTCATGTTGGCCTCTCTGTGATGGTGCCCAGGGGCTCAGGTCCAGGGCCACCCTCCATAGACTCTTTCTAGACACTTCCCCCGAGTCTGTGCTTCACCGGTCTTCCCCAGAAATGGCCTTGGCCTTGTAGGCACTATCAGCTGCTCTGCCAGCCTCACTGTAGGTGTGGCCCACACTTGTATGCTTGGGTGGGTGGATTGTGGCCTGCTTTTCAGAAGTCCAGCTCACTCCTGCTCTTCCCTGTCTATCTCATCTCTGCATTGTGGGTTACACAGCATCTGGACTGACCTGCGGGACCCAGCTGTGGGACTGTTCTCCGAGTCCAGGCCTGACTCAGCAGGACCCTAGACCTCTGACTTTCTGGCCACGCCCATCATTTCTGGCTTCTTGTCCCAGTTTGTCCTCCTGTTCCAGCCTGGGATTCGGCTTAGAGAACTTCTTCAGTGTTTGCCGTGTCCTCTGAGTTATGTGATTAAGCGGCTTGCCAGCCCTCGTATGGGCATTAATGCTGGTCCCTCGCAGCCTCCTCCAGATTTCTCTCCTGGGGTATTTGTCAGGGTCTTCACACGGCTGGCACCCTACCGGAGGCTGTCTTTGTGCAGCTTCTTCTGCACACCTCCCGAGGCTCCTGCACATGTCTCTTGTTTGATTGCTCCATTGCCTTGATTTCCCTCCGGTGGTTGGTTTGGGTGATGGGCCAAACACTGTGATACCCAGAGAGTCAGTGGGTTTTAAGAATTATAGAAAACTTCTCCAGGCCCTTCACAGTCCGCTGACCCACGAGTTTGGCTCCAAATAGTCTTAGTCTTGGCATCAGTGCATCAGGAGGATGCAGTGCCCACATGTCCCTGGGTGTCAGGTTCCTGGAGGCAGGAAGATGGGGATTCATGAGCACGTGTTTTGTTGAGGGGGAGCTCTCAGGTGGAGTCTGTGAAAGGAGGAGAGAAGCAGACAAGGCAGGGGAAGAGGCCAAAGGGGGTGCTTGCTCAGGCCAGGTTCAGTCTGGGCCTGATGGAGTGTGGGGGAGGGCCACTCCTGCAGCTCTGGTCACACCCTGGACAGTCCCTGCTCAAGTGAGGAGCCTGAGGCTGCTTGTATCCCTCAGTCCTTGGACACCACCCCCCCCACCCTGCCGGGGCATGGGGAGCCCGGTCTTCCAAGGGGCAGTTCTGAGGATAGAGTCCAAGCTGTAGCCCCGGCAGCAGGGGGTTGTGGTACCAGCTGCCAGGGGAGCTCTGGACTGGTGCCTATGGCAGCAGGAGCTCTGGAGGAAAGGATCTGATGCTTATTGCAAGGCTGCTATGAGTGATGTGTGGGGAAATTCCACATCCATCCCCTCATTTAATTCTTAAAATGCCGCATAAGCACTGCATTGTGTCCCCCTGGGTGGGATCTAGGAACTTTCTAGGGTCTGAGAAATCAGGACTGGAGGAGCTGGGGTTTGAACTAGATTTGTCTTTCTGGGTTTCTCGCCCCAAGCCCAGTTCCCTGCTCTGGACCTCACTGCTGAATTCTGCTGTACCAGAGACCTCAGTTTCAACATGTTTTCAGCCTTTGGTGGGGAAAATCATTATCTAGGAATCTCCTGAGGACTTTTCCCCAAAGTAATCTTTTAAAGTGTTGAAGGCTCTCCTTCAGACCTATTTGCTTTTATTTATATGGTTGCACATTTATATGTCAAAACAAACCTGTTTGCATCCCAAACAAGCCCATGATAAATTCAGATCACTAGTTTTGGAGGTGGGTTATTTAGAGGCAGGGGGAGGCTGAAGGTCTGATATGAAAGGAGAGATAGTATAATAACAGCAATCAAAAAAATTAAGTCTTGGGCCATTCAGTGTAGAAAAACCTATAGCTAAACACTCTACTTGGCCTTAAGAATGTCATTTTATTACATCCCAGAATTAACTGGAATTCATTTGCTCATTTTTTTTGAGTTAATTTATTTAGTACCTATCATGTGTCATATACTGTACTAGAGACACAAGGATTATTGAGACGTGGTCCTTCTCCAAAAAGAATATGTGCTTTAAAAACTACTTAAAGAGGAAACAAGAAATGAGCAAGTGTCTCCCCTGAGCAAGGTCCTTTATCACATTAACCCAACTAATAAGCATGTATCAGCTGATAAGCTCACGAAAGGATACACAACATCATTAGTCATCAGGGAATTGAAAATTCAAACTTCAGTGAGATAACACTGCACGCTCACTAGGATGGCTCACATTTAAAATCTGACAATGCCAAGTGTTAGCAAAGATGTGGAACAACTGGAACTCTAATCTGTGGTTGACAGAAATGTAAAACATGCAGCCACATTGGAGAACAGTGTGGAGTATCTTATAAGTTAAACATACACTTACCATATGGCCCAGCCATTGTACTCTTGGTGTTTCCCCCAAAGAAATGAAACTATATGGTCACAAAATGACATGCATGTGAACGTTCATAGCAGTTTTATTCATAATGGCCCCAAACTGGAAAAACCCAGGTATATCTCAACTAGTAAATGGATAAACCAGTAGGGTTACATAGATGTAAAGGACCACTATTCAGCTCTTAAAGGAATTAACAACCAAATACACCGCAACTTGAATGGATCTCAGAAACATCCTGATAAATGAAAGAAGCCAGATATCAAGGAGTACATACTGTGTGATTTCATTTGCATAAAATTCTAGAAAAAGCAAACTAATCTACTAAGGCAGGAAGCAGATTAGTGATTACATCGGGGCCAGGTGGGCCCTTGATGGATGCACCACAAAGGGACATGAAAGAACGGTTGGGGGCAATGTACTCGTCCTCTTTAAAAGGCTGCAGTTTATTTCAAATCAATTATACTTCAATAATGTTGATTTTTAAAAAGCATATAGCAGCATGCCTAGCATGTAGCAAATGCTCAATAAATGGTAGATTTAAGAGAAAAATTATAGTCCACCACCTGCAAGGTTCTCACCAGCCTCACTCCTAAGATACATCACTTTCTATTCTGTAGGCAGTTCTGAGGTACAGAAACCCCCATGGTCTTCCCTGTGGGGCATAAACACATACCCCACTCTGTGTGGTGGACAAAGCTGCTTCCTGCTGGAAGCAATGGTGTTCTCTTCCATCTTGGGATCCTTTAACTTGGATTCAGACTTCCTGAGGCCTGGCCACACCTCTGCTAGGCTGAGTCGGAAATCCGCCAGCTCCCCACGCCCCTGCCCCACCCAGGCATCCTTCTGGCCAGAAGGGAGGAAGTCACATGTGGTTCTAATCTCACCAAGTTACAGACTCAGCCTTCACTTGAGTTTCAGGTCATTTTGGAGGCTCCCTTGGAGACTGGACCCGCTAATTCAGTTCTCATGTTACATTTCCATCTGTGTTCAGAACAATTCACAAGACGGGCCCTGGGTAAAATCCAATAAAAGGAGACTGAGAGGAGACAGGTTCAGGACAATGGCACAGTGCAAAGAGCTCACCTGATCCCTCAGCTTTGCATTTTTTTTCTGCTGAGATAAACAAGTACAACTTTCTTTTCCTCTTTAAATCAGGATCTGATTTTTATTTCTGACCTTCTGTGTCCTGAAACTGTGGGGACCCTCACGGACTTTAGTAGCCACTGACCTGACTCCTTGGAGACCCCAACCCTGCTCCTCCTCCAGGGGTGCTCAAGCCCATTGGCGGTCTGCTGAAGGATCTTGTTTTGAAGACATAGGATAAAAAACAGGGCAACAGAAGACAATTTACCTCTGTTGAAATACATTCATCAGTGTAGTGAATAAACAACCTGGGGATGGAGAAATAATCTATGTGCTTCTTTATTCCATGTTCAATAGCAAGAGCTGGTGGAGGGTCTGATAACTACTGTAATTTTGAATTGTTGATGAGCATAAATGCTATCTTGAGATACCTGCAAAGTGTCATGGGCTGTAAAATACCTGACAGCTATTGGTGATAAAGGCTAAGAAATTGCTAATACACCATGCAGTTTGCTGCCCACGTTTATATTTGAGGGAAATGCTGCATTTCAGGTAGAAGTTACTAAAAAAGATGTATTTCCTCATCCCTGTTCAGAGTCCCCTACATTCTCTCCCTAGACCCCTTGGTTAAGAACCACTGATACTGGGACCAAACTCTCCTCCCCACCAGACCTTCTCATTGATTTGTACCTCTCCTGCCAGCTGAGTATATCACCTCCTAAAGAAAAAAAATCTGACAAAATATTTCAGACATAAAGATGTCTGGGAAATAATACAGTGAACATCCACATAGCCATCACTCACCTAAGAAGTAAACTATTACAAATGCATTTGAACTCCCATTTGAACTCACTGTTCACATTTGAATTCTGTTTCCTGCCTTTGAGGGCTTCCCTGGTAGGGCTCAGTTGGTAAAGAATCCGCCTGCAATGCAGGAGACCCTGGTTCGATTCCTGGGTTGGGAAGATCCACTGGAGAAGGGATAGGCTACCCACTCCAGTATTCTTGGGCTTCCCTGGTGGCTCAGCTGGTAAAGAATTCACTTCCAATGGGGGATACCTGGGTTCAGTCGCTGGGTTAGGAAGATACCCTGGAGAAGGGAAAGGTTACCCACTCCAGTATTCTGGCCTGGAGAATTCCGTGGACTGTATAGTCCATGGGGTCACAGAGTTGGACATGACTGAGTGGCTTTCACTTTCCCTGCCTCTGAGTGCTTGTGACCCTATATTTACCTCTAGGCTTTCAGCACAAGCATATGTGTCCAGAAACAGTATCAAGTATCAGCTGCATGGTTTTGAACTTGATATAAATGTTTCACACCATGTGTGTCCTCAACCTGCATTTCTCTCTTGATGGTCTCTGGGAGATATTTGTCCATGTGGGTGTCTGAGGTTCTAGTTCACTGACTCTCAAAGCTGCATGGTATCCATGGGCACAGCTACATCAGGTTTAGTTAGCTGTTCTCCTGTGGATGGACGTTTGGATGGTGTCCAGCTTTTTGACATGGCAGTGCCACATTGAACACTCTGGTCAGTGTCTCCTGGTAAGATCAATTTCTCATGTGGAATTGCTGGATGGCAGGATATGTGTCTCCTTAGTAGATTCCACTAAACTGCTGTCCAGCACAGAGGATAGATTTACACTCTGACCAGCACGAGTGTGAGTTCCCATTGTTCTCCACTGTCATAGATATTCGGTATTGTCAGACACTTTAATATCTGATGTGGCCCTGGTCTTTTTGATAATAGCCATCCTGGCAAGTGATATCTCGTTGTAGTTTTGATTTGCATTTTCCTGATGATGAGTGATATGGAGCATCTTTTCTTGTTCCTTTTGGCCACCTTTATGTCTTTTTTGGGAAAGTGTCTTATTTAGTTCTTCTGTCCACTTTTTAATCCACTTGGTGGTTTTTGTTTTTGTTTTTGCCATTGACTTGTATGAGTTCCTTGCATGTTTTGGATATTAACCCATTGTGAACGTGTCATTTGCAAATATCTTCTCACATTCAGTATGTTTACAAGCTATAATCTCTCTATATCTAATCATGTATCAATATATGTATAAATATAATCATATATCAATGAATGTATATATTATTATGTATCAATATATTTTTTATATATGTGTATGTATATATCTATATAAGAATGTACCAATCCTTACTCCTCTTTATGGCTGAACTGAACAGTATTCCATTGTGAGGTTCTATCTCATTTGTTTCTTCTCATCTGTCAATGGACATTTGGGTATTTCCACTTTAAGCCTACTGTAAATAGTGCTGCTCTGAACATTAATGTACAAATTTTTGTTTGAACATCCCTATGGTCGACTTATTGAAGAACCACCAAACTATTTTCCACAGAAGTTTCACTGTTTGTGTCTTTTTTCATCCTTTGTTTCTCCGATTAAAACAGACATTCTTATTCATTCAAGGTGCCCATGTTCTAAGATTCCTGTGTCTCTGTGAATGTCCTTCATGTCTGCTCACCCAGAGATTCTAGGAGACATTAGCTGTGAACAGTCTACGTGGAGCTCCAGCACCTCCTCTCTGCATGGAGGGACTCATCCTGAGAGCCCCCTCCCCACAGCCCTACTCCAAAGACAGGTGTCAGCACCTGCTACCACTGCCTGCCGTGGGCACCTTCAGGCGGAGAGAGAGAACTGGCCCCTCCCTGGGATGCAATGGGAGGTGAGATTGTCTCCCATTGGGAAGGACATCACAGATGTGAGGCGCCTCTGTGGAGTTCCATCATTGATGCCCTGTTGCTCAAGGAGCGGGTCCCACCCATGTGCTTCAGCAGAGTTGCTATGAGGAGCTGGTGACCTGAGAACCTTGTGCACTGCAGAAGAGGACGCGTTCCTGATCCTGCTTTCCAGCTGTCTGCTTGGAGACAGGGTTGGTGTTCTGGAGATGGCTCAGTTAGGGTTCTCACCAGAATCAGAAACAGGGATTTGGGTACAAAGAGATTGTTTGGGAGGTGATCTCAAGAAACACCAATAAGGGGTGTTACCATTGAGGATGCCTGGGGCTCAGTTCCAGCATGGACCCTCTGGGAAACAGTGTCCAGCCACTGACAGGGGAAGAAACTGGGGTGTTCATCCCTCAAATCTTATCCACATAGGTTGATCCACAGTGTTTCTTGCTTGCCCATGCAGGAGTCGCACACCCAACTGGGCCCAGATAGCATCTTCAGGCAGGAAGATGCAGGACGCCATAGGCATGTGTGGAAACTGCCTGTGGAGGCCTCAGGGTGGGACCAGTACTGCTGCGGGGAAGGGTGCAGAAGGAGAGATCATCAGAAGGCGGTGAAAAGGAGCCCATGTCTGTATCTCAGGCCTGGCCCAAGTCATCTGATGCTTGAAGTCAGAGAGATGAATAAGAAGGCCTTTACATCTCAACCTGTGGATGTCTCAACATCTCAACATGGGACTGTCTCACCAGGTGCTGTGAGTCTCTATATATCAACGTGTGAAAATCTCAACATCTGGATCTGGGAATGTATCCCTCTGTCAATCTGTGAATATCTCAACGCTGAACATCTTGACACATCAATGTGTGAATGTCTCAACATTTCAACATGTGAATGTCTCAACATCTTAACATGTGAATGTCAACCTGTGAATGTTTCAGTAGTTGTAATGCACTCATGTCTCAATATCTTAAGATGCAAATGTCACAACAGACCAACATGTGATGTCTCAGCATGTGAACCTGTGTATGTCTCAACATCTCAACATGAAAATGTCTTGCCTTCTCAATATATGAATGCCAGCCTAACAGCACATGAGTGTCAGGGCACCACGGCTCGAAAGAGTTGAGGAAACCATTGTTTTTTTCCTAAACAGAGTCCCTCAGAACCCTAGTGAAACACTTCTGTTGTTCAGTCGACTGAACGTGCTGTGGCATTCATGTGCTGTTGGGTTGGTCTGTGTGTTGCTGAAATTCATGTCCATTGAATTGGTGATGTTATCCAACCATTTCATCCTCTTCTGCCCTCTTCTGTTTTTGCCTTCAATCTTTCCCAGCATCAGGGTCTTTTCCAGTGAGTCGGCTCTTTGCATCAGGTAGCCGAAGTATTGGAGTTTCACCTTCAGCTTCATTTCTTCCAATGAATATTCAGGGTTGATTTCTTTTAGGATGGACTGGTTTGATCTCCTTGCTGTCCGAGGTACTTTTAAGAGTCTTCTCCAGCACCCTAATTCAAAAGCATCAGTTCTTCGGCACTCAGTCTTCTTTACGGTCCAACTCTCATATCTGTTCATGACTCCTGGAAAAAACATAACTTTGACCGGATGAATCTTTGTCACATGGAAATCTTAACCCCTGTGGAAATTCTCTTCTTGTACAAATCAGCACTGGATCTTACAGGTGGAAAGATACTCGGTCAAGCTTTGTAACAATCCAGTAGCTTGCCATTTATATGGAAACCAGCCTGCTGGCAAGATCAGATACTCCTATGCCCTTGTTGAGGTGAATGCCTCTTGGCCTCATGGCAAGATGATCAAGGATCCATGCACTTTTATAAAAGTGGCTGTGAATTACTCTCATGACCCCCATCCAGATAATTGCAGATAAAATGAGGTCTCAGATTAGATACAGAACCTCTGGCACTTTTAGAGTTGGCCTCAAGGGGAGGAGAAGGAAGCCCTGTAGAATTAGACTCTCTCGGGAGTGAAAGTGGAGTTGACTAGGGTGCCAGGGAACCTTCTGGGCAGTAGTAAAGGTCAGCATCTTGAGAGAACTTTGGGCTACAAGGACGTATCACTTGTCACAGCTCAGTGAATGTTCACATAAGATTTGTGCATTTTATTGTGTCTGAACTGCATCTCAATAGAAAAATACCACAAACAAGTATGAATTTGATACGCATGCTGAAGAATTCAGGGAGAAGTGTGCTGGTCTCTGCAATATGATTTTATTTTTTTAATTATTCATCTATTGGTTGCGCTGTGTCTTAGCTGCTGTACAGGCTTTCTCTAGTTGCGACGAGTCGGGGCTACTCTTTGTTGTGGTGCACGCTTCTCCTTTTGGTGGATTCTCTTGTTGTGGAGCGCAGGCTCTGGGCACGTGGGATTCAGTAATTGTGGCTCATTGGCTCCGTTGCTCTGAAACAGGTGGAATCTTCCTAGACCAGGGATTGAACTTGCGTCCCCTGCATTGACAGGTGGATTCCTATCCAGTGTGCCACCAAGAAAGTTCTCTGCAATATAATTTTAAATGCGTTTTTAAAAGATATATCGGTAGCTGGATAGAGGAGTGGACAGACGGGTACCCGTGTGATAAAACAAGCCTTTTATAATATGATGTTACAATCTAGATGTGGGAGGCGGGGTAATGTTTTCCCAGCTTTTCAGCATTTTTGAAAAATTTTCAGAATAAAATATTCTAGGAGAAAGCAGGCTTGTTACATGAACAAGTCCAGCCATTCGATCCCTCTTAACTCCTATCACAGACCCTAAGAACATTTCCAATTGTATCTCATTTTCTTGCCTCATATTCATTAACGTTCTGGATTATTTTTAGAAATCTTGAAATTCAGATCCGTGTGTATTTAAGACAGCAAAAGAGAGCGTAATTACTTTTGAAAATTTTCCATTAAAAGCCTCTGCAAGGTCGATTCTTAATTAGGGCTAACCTTTAGAAACCTCGAACACCTCACTTAAGTGAAATCGCTTCTTCCCTGACGATACAGGATGAGTGAGCTGCTGTTTTAATTAGCATTTCTGGTTCCTGGACAATCATGTCATCTTATCTTTGACTTGGCGTCAGCATTTTCAGAGCATTTTTGCATGTATCACCTCAAGGTTTTAGGGAAAAGACTTTAGAACTAAAGTCACCCAAACTTATATTCTGTCTAAACTGTCCCTCTGCTATGTGTGACCATGGAGGCCTTTCTTGATCTATTTCATCGTGATGCGTTTATGTGACAAGTAAAATACAGGTTTCTCTTAAGACACAAATAATGCAGGCTGCTGCTGCTGCTGCTGCTGCTAAATCGCTTCAGTTGTGTCCGACTCTGTGCGACCCCATAGATGGCAGCCCACCAGGCTCCCTTGTCCCTGGGATTCTCCAGGCAAGAACACTGGAGTGGGTTGCCAATTCCTTCTCCAATGCATGAAAGTGAAAAGTCAAAGTGAAGTCGCTCAGTCGTGTCTGACTCTTAGCAACCCCATGGGCTGCAACCTACCAGGCTCCTCTGTCCGTGGGATTCTCCAGGCAAGAGTACTGGAGTGGGGTGCCATTGCCTTCTCCGAATAATGCAGGCAACATGTGTTAAAGAGTCTGACGCATACTAGGCTCTTCACCAGGTGGAGTTGTCAGCCTCAGTTCCATTCCCGAAGTCTGCGTTGCATTTCTGTAATGCAGAATGAAAACTGTCTTAAGTGTTCCCCAGAGAAGACAGCTGGTGTTTGGAGACGTCCCTCCACCCCGGGAACTTCCCTCTCCCCACCGCTGGCCCCAGCATAGAGGGAGGACTCAAACCCTTGACTCTGAGTCCACTGCCCTTTCTGCTTCGACCAGTCTTCCCCCAAATCTAGTGGAGTGATCAAGGAAGCAGAAGAGTGTGAGGATGAACTGAACTGGCATCTCCTGTGGTCTCAGGGCAAAAAAGATGTTGCCTCATCTGTTGAAAGTCGAAAAGAATTTTGTTGAAAGTTATTAACATCTGGGAATTCCCTGGTGATCCAGTGGTTAGGACTTCATACTTCCACTGCAGGGGGCATAGGTTCAATCCTTGGTCAGGAAACTAAGTGCATGCCACACAGTGCGTCCAAACAAAAACAAACAAACTAACAAAAAAAGAAAGTTATTAACATCCACGGGAGGATAGTTAAAAGACAGACTGAAATTACACAGCAGACTTGTGTGGACTTTTACAAAATCTTTAAACCTCTGAGCCTCACCCGCCCCACCCTGGACCCTCACTGTCCCCGACATCCCCACTCTCTCCACCTGGGACCAGGCAGTGGTAAGGGCCCTGGGGCACGGTGGAGAGCACTGGTGTTTGGAGAAGTTCAGGGACTTGTAGACCCCGACCCTGTGCGTGTCCCAGAGTAGCAGAGGACTTGAGCTCTCATCCCTGAATCCACCGCTGTTTCCGTTTCAGTCAGTGGCGGGGGTCAGTGGTGCAGCCATGGCCTTCCAAAGGGCCCTGGGTCTTTTCCAGATGCCCTCTTCTTTTCTTCCTTTCATGCCAAAGCTGTGGATTTTCCACACATAGCAACTGAAGAATAACTGTGTTAGGTACCTGACCATTCCCCTGGGGCATCACATCTGCCTCAGACCTGGTCATCTATCTTGGACAGCTTTATGCCAGCCATCTCAGTTTTCATGGAGGTTTGCCCATCTTCTTAAGTTTATCATCCAGAACTGGCTACTGACTTTGTTTGCAGCGTAAAGGGAGAAAAAAGAGTGTCTGCTTGAGAACAACGTCAGCTGTTTGGGTGCCCCACCAGTGCTGAGAGTCCAGAGCCTCGCATGTGTGTCTGGTGGGGATGCCCATTCACAGAGGCCATGGAAGGAACAAAATAGTCAAACCAACCCCAGGAGGGAGTGATGGTCAAGGAACACACGCCCTCAAGGGGCTTATTGTTTTTATAGCATACTGGGGAGTTACGACAGACTGCTTGGAGCCTTAACAATAGCTTATTTTGTATTGGATGTTTTAAAAAAGCAAAGGATTTTTTTTTCGTTGTATGTTACATGTATGCCAGGAAAAATAGTTCCTGGAGGGAAAAAAAAACACCTCGAGGGTCAGTTTGCAACTTGAGAGGGGCTTTTGGGCCCAGTGGCTGGGAAGCCATTTTTTTCTGAAACTGTGTGTCTGGCAGGGATGTAAATAACCGCTACAGGATGGGCTGACCGGGGAGGGTCTCCTGTGTTTAGTGACGGGTCTTCAGTGGGAGCTGTGGGTGCGGTGGTGACTTCACCGCTGGCCGGGAGGGACGTGGGCCGCAGAGTATCTGGTGTCCAAAACCTAATGGAGAGCAGGACCAGGAAGCGCCACGCTGGGCTGCTGGCCCCAGGCAAGCCTGGTGTCTGCATCTCAGGAGCAGTTAACTTGTAAAGCACAGGTTGCCTCAGCAACCCACCCAGACCACAGACCATAGACCCCAGACCCCTGGTGTTCTCTGGGTAGTGCTGTTGTCTGCAGGGTTGAGAGCCTGCCAAGTCCAGGGCTACCCGGGAGCTGGCCCAGGGAGCAGCAGGCGCAGTGGAAGGAAAAGGGAAGAACAGCCCAGGCTGCCGTCTGCCCAGGGCTCCCTGGCGACCACGGAGGGGCTCTTGAGCGGGAGCTCATGGTCTCCTGGAAACAGCACCCCTACGGGGCTCGAGGCTCTGCTGGTGCTGACTCATGCTCTCCCGGAAGGCCCTGCACTTGGCACCTGTGGGCCAAAGAGAAGTGTACTTCCCCACTGACCTCTTCAGTCTATCTGACTTTCCTCCCGTCAGACCTGGGGGGACCCCAGGAATCCCTCAAGCAGCGAGTGTTTCTCAAAATGCAGTTTGAGGACCAGCGGGTCCCTGGAGTGTGTGAGTATTGCATGTTCTCTGGCCCCATCCAGCCCTCCTGAGTCTGGAGCACTGGGGTGGAGCCCTGGAATCTGAGTTTCCTTATGCCCTTCTTATTGCCAAAGTCAGACTTAAATTGAAGAAAGTAGGGAAAACCACTAGACCATTCAGGTATGACCTGTATCAAATCCCTTACAATTATACAGTGGAAGTGACAAATAGATTCAAGAGATTAGATCTGATAGAGTGCCTGAAGAACTGTGGACGGAGGTTCATGACATTGTGCAGGAGACAGGGATCAAGACAATCCACAAGAAAAGAAATGCAAGAAAGCAAAATGGTTGTCTGAGGAGGCCTTACAAATAGATGTGAAAAGAAGAGAAGTGAAAAGCAAAGGAGAAAAGGATATACCCATTTGAATGCAGAGTTCCAAAGAATAGCAAGGAGAGATAAGGAAGCCTTCCTCAGTGATCAGTGCAAAGAAACAGAGGAAAACAATAGAATGGGAAAGACTAGAGATCTCTTCAAGAAAATTAGAGATACCAAGGGAACATTTCATGCAAAGATGAGCTCAATAAAGGACAGAAATTGTACGGACCTAACAGAAGCAGAAGATATTAAGAAGAGGTGGCAAGAATACACAGAACTATACAAAAAAGATCTTCATGACCCAGATAATCACGATGGTGTGATCACTCACCTAGAGCCAGACATCCTGGAATGAGAAGTCAACTGGGCCTTAGGAGGCATCACTACGAACAAAGCTAGTGGAGGTGATAGAATTCCAGTTGAGGTATTTCAAATCCTAAAAGATGTTGCTGTGAAAGTGCTGCACTCAATATGCTAGCAAATTTGGAAAACTCAGCAGTGGCCACAGGACTGGAAAAGGTCAGTTTTCATTCCAATTCCAAAGAAAGGCAATGCCAAAAAATGCTCAAACTACCAACAATTGAACTCATCTCACAAGCTAACAAAGTAATGCTCAAAATTCTCCAGGCCAGGCTTCAACAGTACGTGAACCATGAACTTCCAGATGTTCAAGCTAGATTTAGAAAAGGCAGAGGAACCAGAGATCAAATTGCCAACATCTGCTGGATCATGGAAAAAGCAAGAGAGTTCCAGAAAAACATCTACTTCTGCTTTATTGACTATGCGAAAGCGTTTGACTGTGTGGACCACAACAAACTGTGGAAAATCCTGAAAGAGATGGGAATACCAGACCACCTGACCTGCCTCTTGAGAAATCTGTATGCAGGTCAGGAAGCAACAATTAGAACTGGACATGGAACAACAGACTGGTTCCAAATCGGGAAAAGAGTACGTCAAGGCTGTACATTGTCACCCTGCTTATTTTACTTATATACAGAGTACATCATGAGAAATGCTGGACTGGATGAAGCACAAGCTGGAATCAAGATTGCCAAGAGAAATATCAATAACCTCAGATATGCAGATGACACCACCCTTATGGCAGAAAGTGAAGGAGAACTAAAGAGCCTCTTGATGAAAGTGAAAGAGGAGAGTGAAAAAGTTGGCTTAAAACTCAACATTCAGAAAACTAAGGTCATGGCACCTGGTCTCATCTCTTCATGGCCAATAGATGGGGAAACAGTGGAAACAGTGACAGACTTTGTTTTTTTAGGCTCCAAAATTACAGCAGATGGTGACTGCAGCCATGAAATTAAAAGACGGTTGCTCCTTGGAAGAAAAGTTATGACCAAGTTTTAGTATGCTTTAATAGACAACATATTAAAAAGCAGAGACATTACTTTGCCAACAAAGGTCCATCTAGTCAAAGCTATGGTTTTACCAGTAGTCATGTACGAATGTGAGAGTTGGAATATAAAGAAAGCTGAGCGCCGAAGAATGGATGCTTTTGAAATGTGGTGTTGGAGAAGACTCTTGAGAGTCCCTTGGACTGCGAGGAGATCCAACCAGTCCATTCTGAAGGAGATCAGCCCTGAATATTCACTGGAAGGACTGATGCTGAAGCTGAAACTGCAATACTTTGGCCACCTGATATGAATAACTGACCCACTGGAAAAGACTCTGATGCTGGGAAAGATTGAAGGCGGGAGGAGAAGGGGCCAACAGAGGATGAGATGGTTGGATGGCATCACTGACTCAATGGACATGAATTTTAGTAAGCTCTGGGAGTTGGTGATGGACAGCAAGGCTTGGCGTGCTGCAGTCCATGGGGTTACAAAGAGTTGGACATGAATGAGCAACTGAACTGAACTGAACTGATGCCCTCTGGGTGAGCCCAGGTACACTACTCATCTGGACCTAGGGATGGAGAGGAACCAGGATGGCCCCTGCAGAGTGTGGGGCTTCCGCTGTTGGCATTTTCAAGTCTTTTTCCCATGGTAGGTTCTCCCCATGGGCTTTAGGGTGGATCTCTGAATGGCAGAAAGTGAAGAGGAACTAAAAAGCCTCTTGATGAAAGTGAAAGAGGAGTGTGAAAAAGTTGGCTTAAAGCTCAACATTCAGAAAACAAAGATCATGGCATCTGGTCCTATCACTTCATGAGAAATAGATGGGGAAACAGTGGAAACTGTCAGACTTTATTTTTTGGGGGGAAAACAGTGTCAGTCTTTATTTTGGGGGCTCCAAAATCACTGCAGATGGTGATTGCAGCCATGAAATTAAAAGACACTTCCTCCTTGGAAGGAAAGTTATGACCAACCTAGATAGCATATTCAAAAGCAGAGACATTACTTTGCCAACAAAGGTCCATCTAGTCAAGGCTATGGGTTTTCCAGTGGTCACGTATAAATGTGAAAATTGGACTGTGAAGAAAGCTGAGTGCCGAAAAATTGATGCTTTTGAACTGTGGTGTTGGAGAAGACTCTTGAGAGTCCCTTGGACTGCAAGGAGATCCAACCAGTCCATTCCAAAGGAGATCAATCCTGGGTGTTCTTTGGAAGGACTGATGCTAAAGCTGAAACTCCAATACTTTGGCCAACTCATGTGAAGAGTTGACTCATTGGAAAAGACTCTGATGCTGGGAGGGATTGGGAGCAGGAGGAGAAGGGGATGACAGAGGAAAAGATGGCTGGATGGCATCACGGACTTGATGGACATGAGTTTGAATGAACTCTGGGAGTTGGTGATGGACAGGGAGGCCTGGCATGCTGCGATTTATAGGGTTGCAAAGATTCGGACATGACTGAGCAACTGAACTGAAAGGAACTGAATGAGTGGACCATTAGCAAGATATGGGGCAGGATATGGCTAGAATGGGGTACTGGATGATTTCTTTCAAGCTGATATCCAGAAATGAACAAGATTACTTTCTAAATGATAAGTTGTGTGTGTGTGTGTGTGTGTGTGTGTGTGTGTGTGTGTGTGTGTGTGTTAGTCCGTCAGTCATGTCTGACTCTTTGCAATGCCATGGACTGTATGTAGCCCTCCAGGCTTCTCTCTCCATGGAATTCACCAGACAAGAATACTGGAGTGGGTTGTCATTCCCTTCTCCAGGGAATTTTCCTGACGTAGGGGTCACACTTGGGTCTCCTGCATTGCCGGGAGATATTTTTACTATTTGGGCCACCCAAATAGTATTTGGGAAGCCCAAGTGATAAGTTGTAAGTCAATAAAGCAGTCACGTCTTTCTAATGGTGTTTTTGTTTACCCTTTACATAAGAATGTGAAGACATCAGTGGTTCATTTCCAACACTAGTCTTAGTAACTCTGGTCTGTGACGGATCTTGCTAGGACCCCTCTGCCCCCAGTCCTTCCTTGAGCAAATGTTGGACAGTCCAATAGCAAAGGTTGCCTGTTCCCTGGTTTAGGATCTACACTGTGAAAATGAAGATTCTTTGTTTTTTTTTTCTTCCTGATTTTTCCCTGACATGCTGGTCCAGGTATTATTTATTATTTGAGTTTTTCTCCTTGCCTCCAGGCAAGGACTACATTTAAGCCAATTCAAACTTTGCAAGTCTTAAAAATAACTCTTTCTTTGCTTACCCCTTTCAGGTTTGGCAGAGGCTTTCTTCAAACAGGAAATCCATCTCTTTCTACCTGCCCACCCTCCTGCTTCGCTCACCTCGTGATCTGGTCTTACTTTTTCGAACTGCACATTGACAGGGTCATTGTGTGTGTGTGTGTGTGTGTGTGTGTGTGTGGTGACGTGGGGAAGCAGTGGGAGAGTACTGTTTTTTCCTTCCATTGCCAAAGGCCCTGATATTCAGAGTGGAAAGTTAACTTCTTTAAAGGCAAAGCAGTCATCATGGCCCTTTGTGAACAGTCATGCCTTCTGTGGGCTCATCTTCCTTTTTGTTGTTGTTCACCTGCTCAGTTGTGTCCGACTCTTTGTGACCCCATGGACCCTCTTATTGTTCCTAAAAGTTATCCCAGTACTTCCAGAAGTGAAGGTTACTATGACTGTTTTAAAGAACAACTTATAAATACCATGGGCCTGTGGCATATATTTAAGCTGATAATTATCTCCAATATGACTTACTTTCATACTGAAAGGAGATCTCTGGAGACTTTCTTTTCTTGTAGTCCCTTCATGTTAATGGGTTTGGGGTGTGACTGCAGATTCAGTCTCTCCTCCCACCACCTCCTCACTCATCCCAGTGACTAGACTTTTATCTGTCCTCCTAAAACCAGGATATAGTCATCAACTCTCCTGCTCTGGAGGGGTCCCCAAACTACATATGCCCCTCTCTTCATGAGACCCTAAGTAATAATGACAGAATCTTTGGTCACAGAGAGACTTTTGAAAAGTGAAAGTGAAAGTTGCTCAGTTGTGTCCGACTCCTTGCAATCCAATGGACTATACAGTCCATGGAATTCTCCAGGCCAGAATATTGGAGTGGGTAGCCTTTCCCTTCTCCAGGGGATCTTCCCAACCCAGCTTTTGAACCCGGGTCTCCCACATTGCAGGTGGATTCTTTACCAGCTGAGCCACCAGGGAAGCCCAAGAATACTGGAGTGGGTAGCCTATCCCTTCTCCAATGGATATTCCCAACCCAGGAATTGAACCGGGGTCTCCTGCCTTGAGAGCTATCAGGAAAGCCCTAGAGAGACCTTTGGCATCATCAAACTTACTTTATCAAAATTTAAGGAAAAAAAAATAGGGACCAATGATTGGGTTCCACTTTGAGGCAAATATTACAGCTTGCTGAGAAATGAGTGGGAAGGATTTAGAAGGTGAAATGTCAGTAGAAGAAAGATAAGGGTCAAATGCCTCCACTTCCCCCCCACCCGCCGCCACCCTCAGGTGCGCCCCTGGCACCCAGTACACCATCCATGGATGTGAGTGCAGAGGACACCTCGTGAGGTCCCGGCATGGCTGTGACGCAGCTCCCTCTCCTTTGAACATGGGGGAGCCCATTGGCTAGCCACCCCCTCACCAAGGAGGACTCCCTGGAGGACAGCGTGTTCTCTACACTGTTTATCACATGGAAGGTCCTGGCCGCATGCATCCCTGGAGCACTTGACATGTGGCCAGTGCAACTGATGAACTAAATCTTGACTTTAATTTAATTTTATTTAATTTATATTGAAGTGGCCGCAGGTGGCAGCCTGGCTCCCTGAAGAGGAGGTGCTCCCCCTTTTATGAAAACCTGGAAGCTGAGAAGGGAAAAGACCAGGCTTTTGCAAAGAAATTGAGATAATTGAGGCTTGAAATTTTCACTGAGGTGAAACAGAGCCTTGCTTCATTATTAACAAATAGGCTTGGAATGAAAGCAGAGAACTAAACAGAAAGGCCTACTGTTTCTTTCTTTTTTAACCCTTTTTCATCCAGTAGGGATGAATTGCAGAAAACTCTAGAAGTGTCCAGGGGCTTTTGTTTTGACTAGGAAAAGAGTAGAGCTGACCGTTGTCTGAGTAGATGCCCAGGTTTTTGGACTGGCTGTGGTCACCCTACCTTCCATTTTCCCACCTGCTGATCCCTACCATACCTGAGAAAGGACCCTACCTGGGAGGGAGGAGGAGACAGGAGTCAGCATCAGTTGGTTTTGCCCTTGGTGGCTGTGTTACAGAGAGGGTCTGGGTGGGAGGATATGAATCATCCTCAAAGCTGAAACTTCTTTGGTAGCCTAGGGCCTGACAACTTGACATTGGTACATTCCCCATGTTTGCCTAAGAAAACTGTTCTGTTTTGTAATGATTAACCAGGGTCCATCCATGGATATCTGCTGAATAACAGGCTCCATGTTTCATGCTATGAAATTCAGGAGAAGCGGTATTTATCACCATGACACATGGCGCCATAGGGTATGAAAAGTAAAATGCACACTCTTGGGATAATTGGTGGAAGAGTTAACTATCAAGGGTCAATTTTTCAGTAGAGAATGGAAGTGAGTGTTAGTGTGTGTGTGTGCCCATGCACATTGAGCTTACACATTGGTGGCAGTCAGTGAGACAGCTATTGGAGGGAAGTTGGATTCTTTTTAAACTGAGAACCATCTTGCTTGGCATCTCTGCTGAGAACAATTTTCTAACTGGTGGTGATGACTGCTGACAGGAAAGGTCCAGTCAGAGAGAAAACAGGACAGACAGGGTTAAAAGTAGCCAGTGGGGCCTGCGGATGGCCTGCGAACCTGGCACCCCCTTGCCTGTCCCTCCCTTTGACATTGGCTCTTGTCACCCTCCTTTCTGGCGCACGGCTTTGGCTGCTCTCTGCCCCGGTAGCCTCTCAAGCTTGGCTTTGGCTGTGGGGCTGGTGTGTACCCTGTGTCCAGCTGAGGCTGGGCAGTGCCCTCCTCCTGGTGCTGAGTGGATCCCGCCCCACCCCTTCTGCAGTCCCAGGGCCCCTGCTCCACCCCTCTCTCCAAAGTAGCAGCCATGACAACCACTGGCCCCAGGACCCAACAGTGTAGCCAAAGGATGCTTTATTGAAAGAAGAGCTTTTAATAAAAGCTAAATCTCTTCTGAAACAAAAAGGGGGCCCATGGTCTTTCAGTGTCCAGGAATTTCTCAGTCCTGACTTTGCACAAGGACACAGCAACCAGCTTTGGAAGGACTTCTCACTGCCCAAAACTGGGACCATCTGAGATCAACATTATTAGTGATAGCAACAGTCGAATAAGATCCAAAGAATAAGATAAGAATCGGTGAGTCGGAGGGAAGTGGGGGGGGGGGGTTCAGGATGGGGAACGCATGTACACCCATGGCTGATTCATGTCAATGTATGGCAAAAACCACTACAATACTGTAAAGTAACTAGCCTCCAATTAAAGTATATAAGTTAATTTTTAAAAAAAGAATCTGTGAATCCACATTTGAATAAATGAATGGTTGAATGAATGAGACACACTCTTCCTTTGAGTACAGAGATGATGAAATTAGAAAAATCACCATATGGCAACCTTCATAATTGTTTCAAACAAGAACCATAAATAACAGTTCAACTAGTGACTAAATGCTTGATAAACAGGATATTTACATCATCTTAAAGCATATTCCCATGGGATAAGAACATAGGAACTTGACAGTGAGGAAGCTGGCTGACCCTGTCCTAACCCAGTGTAGGGACAAGCTGGCATCGTGCCTCCTGACGGGATACCCTGGGAGGGGCGCAGTCACTTCCGGGGTTGTATATCTTGAGGAATCGACAGGCAAACCCAAGTTGAGGGGCAGTCTACACAATCTGGCCTGCAAGGACGTGGAAGCCCAGTGAGAGCAGCTGTCTCCAGTTTGGAGGAGACTAAGGCGACAGCTCAGGTATGTGTGGTGTGTGATTCTTGACTGCATCCAGTGCAGAAATGTGTGCTTTTCCAATAAAATGGTAGTGAGATAATGAGTGAAATGAATCAGGTCTGTAGATTTGATCATACTATTATTAGCATTGTTGATGTCCATGTTTTGACAGTTTTGCCACGCTTGTGTAAGAGTATGTCCTTGCTCTTGGGAAGTACACTGAACCGTGAAGGTGTAAAGTGTACCATACCTGCCTTTGACTGGAAGGGGCACAAGGGACCTGTTGGGGTGATAGAATGCTCTTGTGCCTTTGTTGGGTTGTGGGTCACCAGGGCGTCTGCATTTGTTGAAATGTACTGAACTCTACACTGAACTTCTGTGCGTTTTTCCATCTGCACGTTATGCCTCGCTGGAAAATTAAATCAGAAAAATCAAACACTTAAAAAAAAAGAGACAATTCTAAAATTATTTAGCATATAAAGCCATTGAGGTGCGTGAAAGGCCTTCCAAAATGGCTACATTGAAATTCTAGAGTCATCTCTGATCCAAGCATGTTAATTTTTTAAACTAATTCTCTACTTCATGGTTGTATCCTGTTTCCCCTCCTAGCATTTAACATCCTATGGTGCACAGTGAATATCAGCCAGTTGTTTGATGATTGCCATCTTGGATGCTTCATCCTCTTCGAGACCTGGCAGACAGGAAAGACATTTGTGTTTCTAGGGGAGGAACAGAAAGCGACCCCAGGTCAGAACTTTCCAGGCGCTCACAACCTTGGTGAAATCACTTTCCACCCCAGGAAATTCTCTTCCATCCACCAGGCCAGCTGCAGGGCTTATGGTTTGGAGCCTGACAGTCTGCTTATTGGAGTTTCCTTTTAAGGGACCCCAGCCAGCTCCCTGCTTTGATGGCAGAGTTTGGAGAATGTATCTGTTGCTTTTAAAATCACCCTCCAGTGCCAGGAAGCTTCGGGAGTAGTGTCATCTCTCCACCTCCGAGGCAGATGGAGTAAAGATGTCATGCCAACCTCGCCCAGTAAGGGGATGGGAAGTTAGGATGCTGAACCAGGAGCAGAGGAAGCAGTCTGGTCTCACCTGGGCAGTCTCACCCCACTGAGGCTCTGGCTGCTCAGAAAAGGAACTCGACTCCCACACCCCATCAGCACTTGGCCATCTGAAACCTGGCAGGTCATGTGGTGGTCCCAATTCTTTTAGCACACGCTTGGGTTCCCTGGGCAACATTTCAACCCTTGCTGCAGGTGGGGGCACTGAGGCTCAGAGATACCTAATCACCGGAGTCTGGACTTTCTTCCCTCTTCTCCGAGGTTCTTCCCAGTACATCAGGCAGCCCGTCTTAGTATGGGTTCCTGGGAGCAGCTGTGAGCTAGGACTTGAACTCAGTCCTAGTTTGGGAGGTGACCTAGGGAAGGGAAGGAAGCCCTGGATGGGAGGGAGCCGAGGGACATACTCATCCACTCCCCTGAATCGCTGGTTGAGGGCTGCAGGGAGCAGAGTGGGTATCATTCTATCCATCACAGAGCTAGGCAAAGAGAAGCTTATGTTGGTTGTGGACGTTGAGGGGTCAGGGACTGAGGAGGTGTATTGAGGGGGACCCCAGTGTCTGCCCAGGGCCAGACCACGTGGAACAGGCTCTAGGAGCTTTGAGAGGAAAAGCGCATTATGGACTCCGTGCCAGATCTCGGAATCAGATCCCTCTTGCCCGGCAGCCAGTGGCCCGGCAGTGGCTCAGAAAGGCATAGGCGGGGAAAGGGGGAGAGGAACTGGGTTCTTTGGTTAATTCCATAAAAGGAACCTTGGCCTCCCAGCTGCCAGCCATCGGCGATGACGACCCGCACCCCACCTCCAAAGATGGGGGCAGGCTCCCTGATAACCTGCCCTCCACGGGCTGCCCCTGCTTTCGAAGGTGATGGATTTCTTTCCCCTCGTGGATGGGACCTGAGAGCCAGTTCTAACCCCACGTGTGGAGCCCCAACCACATGACACAGAAGTCCGTGACTCCCCACCTAGATCCCTCCTGTGCCCTGGTTGTGTTTGCTGGACGTCTGCTTCTGTGAAGAGACAGAAGCAGAGGGCAGGCAGGAGAGAGAATAGAAGACTCTTATGAGGAAAGCTCGCTGCAGGAGTCTCCGGAGGAGGCGGGTACACGACGCCTGGCGTTCCTCGGCACTGCCATCTTGCTCCTGGCCGTGGCGGCCCTCTGAGGGCGAGGGATACTCCTCGAGGAAGCAGAGCTTACTGAAAACAAAAAAAAAACAAACAAAGAAAAAGGCCCATGTGGGAATAAAGATCCTGACCTTGGCCTCTTGGCAGTACCCACCCGGTTATGTCATTCGTGTGTTTATTAGGAAAATGGTGAAACACAAAAAGGAACAAAGCAGCAAGTCAGCAGACAGACCTAAGCTCCCACCTCCGAGGAGCTTCCTGTCTGTCTACTGGCAGTGGAATCTCCTGGAGAAAATGAGCGTTGGTCTGAGCCCCATGGGCCCCCGGTTATACGAGCGACACTTAGACCAGGAGGTCGGGCTCCGGGGAGAAACAGCAAATGTGAGACATTTCCTCCACCACCACCGAGCAGAGGACTCGGGAACAACCAGATTTCCGCCTTTCTCCGTGGCAGCTAGAATCACAGACTTAATCAGGTGGCATCAGAAGGCAAATATTTGGACCTGTCTATGGAAAGTTCTTCTGCTTCACCATTTCCTGTGGTAGCCTCGGGGCTGGTTGGGACCACAAGGGAAATGAATTACATGGAGAGGGCGCATGCCTGACTTCATTCCCAAAAAGGAAAGAGAAAGAAAAGGAGAGAACTCCTTAAGCTTTGTGACTCTTTGTCCTTTGTCATGAAAGGGAGACCCTGGCACTGGGCTCTGGTTGGGGGCCTACGGATTGGCTCCTTGCCCTCAACCCACTTTGTCTTTTCGAGCGGATGGTTCCCGGTCTGGTTTTTGTTTGCTGCTGGGATTTAGTTCCTGAGAAAGGATCTGACTTATACAAGCTAATTTCTCCCTCTGCAAAGGCCAAAGGGAGTCCAGCCAGAAGCAGAGGCCTCTCAAAGGGGGTCCCACTGGGTCCCACCAGCCTCAGCCCTACCATCCCCTCCTCTGTAGAGGCAGGGCCTGAGCCCGAATGGGGGGCTGAGGGTCTGGGTGGAGCAGTGTGCCGTATTGGTTTATGGCATCAGAAGTTTGGAAAACTGGAGAGGACTGGGCCTGAGAGAGTGAGAGAGGACTTTGGTTCCTCAGACAGTGGGGCTGGCCTGGAGGGGACTCATGACCCTCTGACTCTCACCTCCAGCTTACACGTGCCTTGGGAAAAATCTGGACCTGGTTTCCTCACTGGAAGAAGAGGAACACAGCGCAGTGTGACCTCTAAACCACAAGAGGACAACCAGGGGGAACAGGGGCAAAAGCCAGGGAAGGCCGTGGGCAGGGGCCTGGGCTGGATGCACTGCCAGCCTGGGGCGAGGCACTAAACTGCACAGATCCCGTCACCACCACCACCACCCCCTACCACCCCCGCCGCCTTGCATCTCCCCTGAGTGCTGGATACACCTCGGGGGGCCCTCAGAAGACCACTACTGAGGCCAAGAGGACATCTCAGCCCTCTGGCCTCCCGGGTTCTTTGCCTCACCTTCATTGAGCACGTGTAGCCAGTAAACTCAGACTGCCTTCTGGACGATCTGATTTATTGGAAGGTTAGAGGGAAGATGATTGCTTCTTAGGATAAAGCAGACATAGGTAGATTCTGCTTTTCATGTAACGTGTGCTTGAGTTTGGGAGGCAGGGTGGGATGAAGTGGAAGGTTGGGATTGACATATACACACTGCATGCATACGTGCATCCATGCTTCAGTCATGTCTCACTCTTTGTGACCCTATGGACTGTAGCCTGCCAGAGTCCTCTGTCCATGGGATTCTCCAGGCAAGAATACTGGAGTGGGTTCCTCCAGGGGATCTTCTCAATCCAGGGACTGAACCTCCATCTCTCATGTCTCCTGCATTGGCAGGTGGGTTCTTTACCACTAGTGCCACCTTGGAAGCCCCATATACACATTACTATGTATAAAATAGATAACTAATGAGAATGTACTGTATAGCTCAGGTAACTCTACTTGGTGCTCTGTGGTGACCTAAATGGGAAGCAAATCCAAAAAAGAGCAGATATGTGCATACATATGGCTGATTCACTTTGCTGTACAGTTTATACAACATTGTAAAGCACCTTACTCCAATAAAAATTAATTTTAAAAAGAGATGATACTTTAAGAATAATGCCTGTCAATGGCTTCCATGCCTGCCTTAACCCACTGGTACGCTAGCTCCTCACCCCTCTGATTGGGGCACCTGGTGGAGCATTAGTTAGTTAATAAATATCCCAACTCCCTCTCCCTTGGGCTTCCCTGATAGCTCGGTTGGTAAAGAATCTGCCTGCAGTGCAGGAAACCCTGGTTCAATTTGCTGGGTCGGGAAGATCCCCTGGAGAAGAGATAGGCTACCCACTCCAGTATTCTTGGGCTTCCCTTGTGGCTCAGCTGGTAAAGAATTCGCCTGCAATGTGGGAGAGACCTTGGTTCGATCCCTGGATTGGGAAGATCCCCTGGAGAAGGGAAAGGATACCCACTCCAGTATTCTGGCCTGGAGAATTCCATGGACTACAGTCTATGGAGTCGCAGAGTTGGACATGACTGAGCGACTTTCACTTTCACTTTCCCTCGCCTTTGTGTAAGATAACCCTGAGGTGCATGGTTCATGCATTCTCCCTAGAATCCCCTGGGAATTGGGGTCAGGCCCCACCAGCCCACAGGGATAACTGGCTTCCCAGATCGTGCTTTACTGGCTGCCTTCCCTTCCCAGGGTCACGTACCCCCACCCTCCTGCTGGCCGTTGTCCACCTCGCAAGTTAGTCACCTGCATCAGCATTCTTGTCTCAGAGTCAGCCTCCTGAGAGCCTGAACCGAGACCCAGATACCTGCGCACAAAATCCTGGCTCCTCCTATCTAGGCAGCAGTGTTTCCCCCTTTACCTTCTGAGTGGAAAGTCTCCCCAGGCTCCTTAGAGAGAAGCCAGGCTGTCTTCCAAGGCTAAGGTCAAGCAGTCTTCATAATACTGGGGGTGGAGAACATGTAGTTAAGGTCGGGGTATTTTCTTCTTTTATCCTGAAGAGAAAGGAAACTGACCACACTCCCTGGCACATGCCCCACCATCCACTCCCTTATCGGCTCTGCTGCCTGTCCAGAAAGGGAAGCGAGGGGCAGGCAGAGACCCAGGAGAAAACCCCACTGTCTGAGCTTCTGGCCTTTGGAAGACAGATTGGGCCCAGAGAGGTGACAGAGTCCCCAAGTCACCGCATTTACTGTGCACAGGACCTCATGTTCTGTGACGGAAAGAAGGGCAACAGGCATCGTAAATCACGGGGAGTGTGCATGGCCGCCTCTGGGTCGGAGCTTGGAGATGCAGCCATCTGTCAAGCAGGAGGCCAGGCCGTGGGCCCCCTCACTGAGCCTTGGCGAAGAGGAGGGCTACTAAAATGAGAGGGTTCTGCTCTTCCTTCAGACACCCTTGAGAATCAGAGAAGCTGGGAAAAACACATCAAAATCTCCTGAAAAATGTTTTTCTGAATTTGGCAAAGATGAACTAGGATTGGCCATGTGAGTAGGGAGAGCCTTTTACTTTTATTTTTTACCTTTTTTAAAACAGTGCAAGTGAGGTCTGTCAGTCGTGTCTGACTCTTGGCAACCCCATGGACTATAGCCTATCAGGCTCCTCTGTCCATGGGATTTTCCAGGCAAGAGTGCTGGAGTGGATTGCCATTTCCTTCTCCAGGGGATCTTCCCGACCCAGGAACCGAACCCGGGTCTCCCGCATTGCAGGTAGACACTTTAGGGTATAATTAATTGCTTTACAACGTTGCGTTAGTTGCAGCTGTAAAATGAAGTGAATCAGCCACACGTATACATATATCCTATTCCTCTTCAACCTCCCTCCCACACCCCCTCCATCCCACTCTTCTGGGTCATCACTCCTAGGCATATACCCTGAGAAAACCATAATTCTACAGATAGATATACCGTTGTGTTCATAGCAGCACTAACCATAGTAGCCAGGATGTGGAAGCAGCCTAAATGCCCATCAACAGATGAATGGCTAAAGAAGACATGGTCCATATATGCAGTACTCAGGCTGTTTATGGCTGAGGAATATTATTCAGCCATAGAAAGGAATGAAATTGGGTTATTTGTAGAGATGTGGATGAACCTAGAGCCTGTCATGCAGAGTGAAGTAAGTCAGAAAGAGAAAAACAAATATAGTATATTAATGTATATATGCGGAGGGCCTTTTTGTTAATAAATAAAGCAAAGTCTCCAAAATTCTTATGGCTGTTAGAAGCTTCTCTTGTGTGTCTTGAAGCAGACTGAAATAAAGAGATGTTGAGGACAGCCCAGCTTTCATATTTAAAACTGGCTATTAAAATGGAGGGGCTCCCCAGGTGGCATTAGTGGTAAAGAACCTGCCTGACAAGGCAGAAGACCTAAGAGATGCAAGTTCAGTCCCAGGGTTGGGAAGGTCCCCGGGTGGAGTTCATGGCAACCCACTCCAGTGTTCTTGCCTGAAGAATCCCATGGACAGGGGAGCCTGGCAGGCTACAGTCCATACGGTCGCAAAGGGTCAGACACAACTGAAGTGACAGCGTGCATGCTTTAGAATGAAAACATTCTAACCCAGTACAAGAGGTAGGATGTGTGTGGGTATGTGTGAGCCCAAAGACAGACTCTGGAAGAAAATGCATGAAGGTGAGGGCAAGTGGACAGATAAGGTGCTCTCGTGGAATCCATTGTGCACCCCAAGTTATATTTCCTGTAATGCTATTTTGTTTGTAGTTTTCTTTGTTGCTCATGAACTGCCAGGGTAGGAACAACGTTTTGGTTGCTAAGCGCATGTCCAACAAGAAACCAAAAAGTGAAAGGAAACATGGAGGCCTCCCTGTGTTTGAGATCACTGCTGGCTGATTTTCTGGTGACCAGTAGTCACAGAAGGGCTGGGAGGGAGAATGAACTGGCACCGTCGTACAGGAGGGGCCAGCATCTCCCCAGCTTGCTTGTGACCCTGTTCTCTGTGTGTGTCCTCACGTGGATAACTGGGAGCAGCCTGTCGTCCTAGCCTTGGTGGGAGCCTGTTCCCAATTCATTATTTCACTCTCCTCCAGGAGCAAGCCAAGGGAAAGAGTATGCCCAGAAGCAGACTGTTCCAGGTTTTCTGAAAGGTCACGGCCACTTTTTTGCTGGTTGCTGCCATCTCAGCAGAAATGCTCCGGTGTCCCTCCCTGTTCCTCGAACCAGGGCTTCTCGCTGACTCCATTTCTTTGAGATGAAACTTCCCTCCGGGTCCAGTAATATTGACGGCCGACTTGGCCACAAGACAGAGGACCCTGTGTTCTTAATTATTTCTGGATGAGAAGTGCCGCAGGCAAGTGGAGATGCAGGGCCAGGCTGGCTAGGTGGGGCAGGCCCCAGTGTGCAGTGGATTGTACAAGCGGAGAGATAATTAAATTAAGAGTGCCAGGTGCAGGCATTGAAAGATAACCATGGGTGTTAATTATGCAGCCCAGCTTCACAGGCCAGAGTTAGGGGAGGAAGTGCCAGGGGTCTGTCTGTCACATGGTAGCTCGAAGGGCTTGGGGGAGAGACATTCATGGTTTCTAGAGAATTTGCCAAGGGCTGCCTACTTGGGATTCTGGTGGAGCTGGGATTATGTATGAGTTAGAGTGTGTGCCTTTTTTTTTTTTTTTTTTCTATTTCACACTGAGCCAAGGAGGTCCTTTGGTATATAGGATGGGGAGGAGGTCTTTGGTCTGCATAGAAATGTGAGTGTAGAGGGGAGATGGTGGTGTATGTTTTTTCTGGTTTAGGCACTTCTGGCAGTATTTATTCACTCTGATTTGAAATGAGTTTGATTATAGGAGTCTGGGGCCAGGTGTCCTTAATCATAGGCAAGGTGATACATCTCATGGTGGCCTGTGACACAGCCACCAATGGGTGTGGACTCTGAAGTGGCAGTGTGTGTGTGTGTGTTTGTGTGTGTGTGTGTGTGAGCACACGTGCGCGCCAAGTCGCTTCAGTCATGTCCTACTCTTTGCAACCCTATAGACTATAGCCTACTAGGCTCCTCTGTCTGTGGGATTTTCTAGGCAAGAAAACTGGAATGGGTTGCTGTGCCGTCCTCCAGGGGATCTTCCCGACCCAGGGATTGAACCCGCGTCTCTGACATCACCTGCCTTGGCAAGCGGTTCTTTACCACTAGCAAAGACAGACCCTGCATATTGAAAAAGAGAAGCCAGACCTCATGATCCGTTCTGCTTGATTCCATTCTGGTGCAAGTTCTAGATTCGGTTAAACTGGATGTCGGGTGTGGGCTGCACCAGGGAAACTACAGAGTGACGGGATTGTTCTGTTCCTTTCTTGGACTGGGGTTGAGTTACGTGGAGGTAAACCTGTTTCAGAATACAATGGACGTGCACTTAAAATCTCTGCATTTCATTGCATGTAAGTTACTCCTCAATGAAATAAATGGGAAAAGACCTTCCAAAGCTCTGCCCTGTCATGGGTTTGGAACTCTAATCAGTCTCTCTCAGATTCCATGTTTGTCTGGTTCTTACCTCACAGCCTCCCCCTGTTCACTGAGTCACTCAGAAGAGCCTTTTGTTAGATGGGAGCAGAGTCCAGCACAGGATGGCAAACTAAAGCCCCCAGGGCAAATCCATTCACCCCCCCACCCCATGTATATAAAAACAGTCCTATGGGAACACACCCATTCACATCAGCTGCAGAGACTCCTGGTCCACAAGCTTGAAATATCAACTCTCTGTCCCTTTCCAGAAAAGGTTTGCAGCAGCTCGGTCTAAAAGATCCTTTCTTTCTGGAACTCTTCACTTGATCCCTGTGTGGGTGGAGGTTTGGGACAGAGAACGCTGGGGAGTCAGGTATAGATGTCGCCATTTAGACCAGTGGTGTCTTGTCCCCTGGAGTTTGCTGGGCACACCGTGGTGCCAGTGATGAGCAGTGGAGTACAGTTTGGCCTATATAAAGTTTAAAAAAAGTTTCCTGTGTTGCTGTTGTTAAGGAGGGAGAAATAAATAAGGCCTGGAAGCTGTCCATAGCCAGAGCAAGACTCCTGTTTCAAACCCTCTGCCTTTGCCTGTGGGCTTTCTGGATGGTTCAGCGGTGAAGAATCCACCTGCAATGCAGGAGACTCGGGTTCTATCCCTGGGTTGAGAAGATCCCCTGGAGGCGGAAATGGTAACCCACTCTAGTATTCTTGCCTAAAAAATCCCGTGGACAGAGGAGCCTGGTGGGCTACAATCCATGGGGTCACTAAGAGTTAGACACGATAGTTTATACCACAGCCTTTGCCTGTAAGTTATCCCTGCAGGGAAAATAAAGCTCAACCGACTGATTCTGAGCAAAGTACACATGGTCTGGGCGAGACCTGATCAATGTGATTGGCAAGGTTTATTCAGTAAATGAAGGAACACAATTGAACAAATGAGCTGGTATCAAAATGTAGGTTTGGATCTGGGGCTCTATGAGCCACTTTGCTGAAGATGCTGTTTCTGTTGTTGGTGGCAAGAATACATGGAAGAACTGTACAAAAAAGATCTTCACGACCCAGATAATCATAATGATGTGATCACTAATCTAGAGCCAGACATCTTGGAATGTGAAGTCAAGTGGGCCTTAGAAAGCATCACTACGAACAAAGCTAGTGGAGGTGATGGAATTCCAGTTGAGCTGTTTCAAATCCTGAAAGATGATGCTGTGAAAGTACTGCACGCAATATGCCAGCAAGTTTGGAAAACTCAGCAGTGGCCACAGGACTGGAAAAGGTCAGTTTTCATTCCAATTCCAAAGAAAGGCAATGCAAAAGAATGCTCAAACAACCGCACAATTGCACTCATCTCACATGCTAGTAAAGTAATGCTCAAAATTCTCCAAGCCAGGCTTCAGCAATACGTGAACCGTGAACTCCCTGACGTTCAAGCTGGTTTTAGAAAAGGCAGAGGAACCAGAGATCAAATTGCCAACATCCGCTGGATCATGGAAAAAGCCAGAGAGTTCCAGAAAAACATCTATTTCTGCTTTATTGACTATGCCAAAGCCTTTGACTGTGTGAATCACAATAAACTGTGGAAAATTCAGAAAGAGATGGGAATACCAGATCACCTAACCTGCCTCTTGAGAAATCTGTGTGCAGGTCAGGAAGCAACAGTTAGAACTGGACATGGAACAACAGACTGGTTCCAAATAGGAAAAGGAGTACGTCAAGGCTGTATGTTGTCACCCTGCTTATTTAACTTATATGCAGAGTACATCATGAGAAACGCTGGGCTGGAAGAAGCACAAGCTGGAATCAAGGTTGCCGGGAGAAATATCAATAATCTCAGATATGCAGATGACACCACCCTTATGGCAGAAAGTGAAGAAGAACTAAAGAGCCTCTTGTTGAAAGTAAAAGAGGAGAGTAAAAAAGTTGGCTTAAAACTCAACATTCAAAAAACTAAGATCATGGCATCCAGACTCATCACTTCATGACAAATAGGTGGGGAAACAATGGAAACAGTAAGAGACTTTATTTTGGGGGGCTCCAAAATCACTGCAGATGGTGACTGTAGCCGTGAAATTAAAAGACACTTGCACCTTGGAAGAAAAGCTATGACCAACCTAGATAGCATATTAAAGAGCAGAGACATTACTTTGCCAACAAAAGTCCATCTATGTTTTTTCCAGTGGTCATGTATGCATGTGAGAGTTGGACTATAAAGAAAGCTGAACACCAAAGAATTGATGCTTTTGAACTGTGGTGCTGGAGAAGACTCTTGAGAGTCCCTTGGCCCTCGGGTGGGCCCCATTCTTTTTGTTATGGGTGTGTACGTAGAGCCTCCTATGTGCTGGGCACCGTGTTTTACTTCATTAGAAGTGAGGGGCTCCGGGGTATGTGCTTACACCCACACACCTCTCACTTACCTTTATTAACTGGAGGATAGTCATGGATTATCAGGGGCTCAACAGAACTCAGCCAGCCACTGCTTCTGCTGCATGGTAGTGTCAAAAATAATGAAGTCTCTGTGAAAGTCTCCTTTCCTCCCTGGGGCCACTGCACCTGACTACAGCAATAGCAGCAATGGTCACAACACACACACACATACACACACACACACATACCCCATAATCTGATAGATTTTTCCTATAGCTTCAGATATACATTTGGGGTTTGGGGAGAATACAATTTTTCATATTTTTATAAAATAGTTTTTGTTAGTATTTGTTAGTGTTCTTATAGAATTGCTAACAGTAACCCTGTAATACAGACGCTGGCTAGGTCGCATTGAATATGCATTAATTCATCTTAATGGGGCAGGTTGTCACTTGCCAGGTGCCATCCTTGGGGCTACGGAGTAGTTAATGAGCAAAACCAAACCCAGTTCTTGCCCACAGGGAACTCACAGCATCGTAGAGCAGATAACTGGTCATCAAATAATATTCAAGTATCTGTTTGCCTGTTTACTATTGCACAATATTGTAAGTGACATGAGATCACACAGTGCGTTTGGTGTCAGGAGGGGTTCATAGAAAAGAAAGTGATCCTGGAGTTGGAACCTACAGAAAGGATATTGACCAGGTGAAGGTTGATGGAGGTTGTGCAAAGGCCCTGGGGTCCAAAGGAGCAGGGCATGTTGGAGGATTTGAAAGAAGACTGCAGGGTGGGTAGGTGTCTGACTCTTTAGCGACCCTATGGGCTGTAGCCCGCCAGGCTCCTCTGTCCATGGGGATTCTCCAGGCACGAATACTGGCATGGGTCGCCATGCCCTCCTCCAGGGGATCTTCCCAACCCAGAGATCAAATGCATATCTCTGGTGTCGCCTGCATTGCAGGCAAGTTCTTTACCCACTGAGCCAACTGGGAAGCCCGAGCACATATTATACCAGGCACTGTTACAGGTGTTAGAGATGTAATAGGGAGCAAAGCTACCTTCTCATGTTCCTAAAGCTTACATTCTGGCTGGCGGAGGTGATTAAGTGAAAAAAAAAAAAGAATAAATAAATGCATTATCTGGAAAATAGGAATAAGAGCTAATTAGAAAAATAAAACAGGAATAGGGGATGGAGAGAGGGATGGGGAAGATAGTCCAGGAAGGCCTCTCTGAGGAGACGCTGCTGAGCCAGGATGGGAGCAGAGGGCATAGACTACGTGGATGACCAGGAAGCTGGAGCAGCAGGTGCAAAGGTCCTATGGCAGGGGATGGTTTCATCACTTAAATGATGCCCTCCATGTTCATCCGTAGTGTGACAAGGAGGGAGGAGGCTTGCATGGCTTGGGGAGTGCTCTCTGCTCTCTATGTGGCGAGCTTCTGTTATTGTAGAACCACAAATGCTTAACACAGGAGTGAGCCCCTCTCCTGGGTGGTGGAGGTGAGATGCGCTGAGAGATTGGCAGCCACTCTTTGTTTTCTTTCTTTGTTCCTTGGGGCTCTGGTTCCACATCCCTCCCACTAGTTTCCACCACTGAGGTTAGCAGCTATTCCTCCTATACAAGGAGAAGGTTCCCAGAAGAAATTCCTTGAGAGTTTTAGCAAGTCAAAGCACGGTTGTGACTCCTTTCCGACAATCTCAAGATCGATAAAAGTCCCCATTTGTCTAGTGACCTGGACGGGCAAGTGTCCAGGTGGACACGTGACACAGAAAGAAGCAATGAGACTTGATGTGCCAAAGTAGAAATGGAAGGAAAGACATCTTTGGAGGCAATGAAACCACCCAGGTGACATTTGAGGTGTCTGCTCTGCCTTTGACAGATGATGTCCCTGTCCCAAGCATCTCATCTGACACTTCCTCAGACATCCGCCAAGTGCCGGGTCTCTGCTGGGGGCCTGGCAGCATTCTTCACGGTGTCTGCTCTAGGTAAACACGTCATCGATTTGTGTGATTCACTCCACGTGCATAAAGGCTATGGTTTGGCTGATTGATTAGGATGCAGGGGCCCACAAATGCAGGAGAAAATGCCATTTCTCATCTGTGGGTGGGAACACGGAAACCAAAACTTTCTCCCCCACGTGTCCGTTACACAGTGAACGATCAGAGTCCCTGAGAAGTCCCAGAAGCTGGATTACTGTTGGTGATGATAACATGATCAATTAAAGTCATGTAGGAGTTTGTCTAATTTACCCCAGTGGGAGGAAGACAAAAAATGGTTTTGAAGGAAAAGAAAGTGAGTCCTTTTTTTTTTTTTATTACACCTGAGAGTCATAGTGATTAAAATTAAGCAGCTTCCTCATCTTTTTAGGGGAGAACCTGGAGAGGCTGTTACCTTTGCTCTAGGAGCCTGGTGGCTGGTGGACACGCGACGTGGACTCACGTGTCCTTCCTTTTCAGGAGCCACCCAGGGCCCCAGGGTCACCAGAGTTTCTGTGCAGCGTCCCTCCCTCTCACCTTTTCAGGCAATGTAGAAATGTAGAAGTCTTATCTAAGACAAGATAACTAAAGTACACAAATGTGGAGGGGAAAGAGAGAGGGTTTAATTACAGCTCCCTTCCATCACTTGTTCTGACTTTTTCTACCCAGAAACCAAGCTGTCGACAAACACAGCATATTGGGCCCAAGAGGATCAAGCCAGTGCTCCGATACACTCACTCAGGCGGCTGCCCCACGTCTCTGTGGCAAAGCCTGCAAAATTGTGAGCGTTCAGCTCTTACCATTACCACGGACTCGGCTGCCAAAACCTATTTTCCATCCATTTCTGACAGAGGCTTCTGTTTAAATAGAGAGTGGGAAGAGAGATGATGTCTTTTCAAAGTGATCCCAGCCCAGTTCTCTGAGTGCAAGTGGTAAAGTCACCAAGTCCAATCAGGCTGAATTGATTGATCTTCTTTGGCAGCCCTGATCAGCATCCTCCCAGGAGACTGGGCTATAAATGGGAGGTAATCATGATGAGATACTTATTTCTCTGGATGCTGCTTGGCTAATCCAGTCTGTTTCCAGAGATATTATCCCTTCAGACAGCCGCTATTCCATTGCTGGTCTTGAGTTCTTTGTTTAACCCTGTACTCAGGAAGAGAAATCTGTGGGTATTTTGAATGCAGCCAGATGCAGAGAAGATATGGGAGGAGCCCACTCTCCTGTAACATTTCTCTATGGAAGCCGAGGGTCTTTTTTTTTTTTAACTTCCACCTGGACAAAGATGGAATGTCCTGTGAAATGACCTAATTGTGTACGTAACGTACATGGAATAGTCAATTCACATGCGGGCATCACATGCCCATGATGATAAGTGCGCATGTATGTATTGACGTCCTATGTTCATACATGGAATCTACGGAGCTTCTGGTTGCATTTTACCTGCTTTGTCTGATCTGCTGGGTTAGGGGAAACTTGATGTGTTTGCATGACCTCCTCATCACCTCTGCTGACTCCTAGGTAGAAACTTCGAGAACCATTTGCCTCCTGTCCTGTTTTATCCACTGACTGCTTCCACCCCTAAGCTGAAAGCTTTCTTCAGGCGTTGCTTGTTAATTTCCTATGACCTCAGGACTTTCACCCATTCAGTGCTTTGTCTTCACTTTCCTTCGTGATTGGTCAGACTTCAAGGTTTCACCCATTTTGAGACAGTGTTCTCATTCATCTCTCTGCTTTCCCACTCCTCACAGCATGCTTAATACACAGTCATAAATCAAATGATTTAATTTGGTTTGTCCTTCCCCAAATGGCCAGTGGTTCTGTTGACCTTATCAAGGGGAGAGGGGACTGTCCCTGATCTGAGATTGCAGCCCACACCATCACAGGCATCTTCTGCTTTAAATCACCTCATGATATATATCACAACCTCTGATATCAGGTATTTATTTGTTCACTTTTTCTTGTCCCCAGTATAAGCTCTAGGAGAGTGGGGATTTATTTTGTTTACAGCTGAATTTCCAGTTTAGGACTGTGTCTACTATAGCAGATATCCAGTACATTTTTATTCAATGAAAGTATAATAGCTACTTGCAAAGATAGAAAACAAACTTACAGTTTCCAAACAGGATAATAGATTTGGGGTGGGGGGATAAATTAGGAATTTGGGATTAACATATGTATACTACTATATATAAAATAAACAAGGACCTACTGTATAGCACAGGAAACTATACTCAATATCTTGTAATAACCTATAATGGAAAGGAATCTGAAAAAGAGTATGTGTATATATATATATTTGAAATTTTAAAAAGTGAAGGACAGTACTAGATACTACCAGTGAAGGATAGTACCAGAATTGAAACAAAAAAATATGTTGATTTTGGTTTGTCAAGGATTTTGACAAGGGTGCCAAGACTATACAGTGAGTAAAGGAAAATCTTTTCAAAAAATGGGAAAAGTGGATATCCACATGCAAAAGAATGAAGTTGGACCTCTACCTTATACTACATACAAAAATGAACTCAAAATGGATCAAAAACCTAAAGGTAAGACCTAAAACTATGAAACCCCAGGAAGAAAACATGGGGCAAAATCTTCACAGCACTGGATTTGACATTGATTTCTTGGATATGACACCAAAAGCAGAGGCAAGAGTAAAAATATTAACAGATACATTGAAACTATGCATCTGAGGACACAGTTGAGTAAAAAGGCAACCTACAGAACAAAATAAAATACTTGCAAATTATATATCTGGATATTACTATCCAGAATATATAAAGAACCCCTAGAAATCAACAGTAAAAAAACAAACCACCCAATTGAAAAATGAGCAAAGGACTTAAATAGACATTTCTCCAGAGACCATATACAAATGGCCAACAAGCATATGGAAAGGTGCTCAATATCACAGATCATTAGGGAAACGCAAATCAAAGCCACATGGAGATACCTCCTCTTACCCATTAGGATGCCTGCTGTTAAAAACAAAAAAGAAAAGAAAAGCAGAGCATAAGTGTTAGTGAGGATATGTAAAAATTAGCGCCCTGTGTGCTGTTGGTGGGCTTGAAAAATGGTGCAGCCACTGTGGAAAACAGTCTGGAGGTTCCTCGCAGGTTAAAAATAGAATTACCATATGATCCAGCAGTTCCACTCCTGGGCACATATTCAAAAGAATTCAAAGCATGCTCTCAAGAAGATATTTATACATGCATGTTCATAGCAATGTCATTCACAATAGCCAAAAGGTAGAAGCCAGCAAAATGTCTAGTCGTGAATGAATGGAAACGCAATGCGTGTACCTGTACAGTGGAATATTATTCTGCCTTAAAAAGGAAGGAAGCTCTGACATCTGCTACAACACAGAAGAACCTTGACCACACGATGCTAAGAGAAATAAACAGTCATAAAGAGATTAAGAGTATGCTTTCCCTTACGTGATGTATTCTAGAATAGTCACACTAATAGAAATAAAGCAGAATGGTAGTGGCCAGGGGCTGGCGGAGAGGAGGTCTTTGACATGGTCAGGGTTTCCGTGTTGCAAGGTAAGAAGTAGTCTTAGAGATCTGTTGAGTAGCAATGGGAATAAACTTCACTCTTCTGAACTGTACAGTTAAAAATGTTTAAGATACATTTTATGCAATGTGCATTTTGCCACAATTTAAAAAGTCACCCATAGTTCCAGTCTAGAATTGACCACTCACAACATTTCGGTGAGTAATTATGTTAGGTCTATAGATTTTTCTTTCCTATGTGCACGAATGTAAATATGTGCACATGTGAACACGCATAAATCATTCATTGGGTTGACCTGGATGGGTTGTAGCATATGGAAAGGGGCAGATGGAAGGAGAGCAGACAGAGAGGTAGTTGAGTCATGATGAGGAAACCCAGCTTTGCTCTAGGGATTAGATGGTGAGAATGCTGAAGAGCTGCAGGGGGTCAGAGCAGGAAGAGTTTGCAAAGGAGGGGGCATCTGAGTTGGGTTTTAAAGTATGAGTAGGAGTTTTACAGGCATAGAAGAAGGATCAGTGCACTCCAGGAAGAGGAGAAGGCTGTGTGGCGTTCAGGAGCAGTGAAGAGGTCTGTGGATGCAGTGGAGTATTGGGATGGGACAGGCAGTGGTGGGACTGAGCCTGAACAAGGTAACTTGGGCCCCGTTTGGGGGCTTCAGTCTTCTAGCTGTCAGGGAGGTGCCCCACGGGTATTCTCTTATTTTTTTAATAATGAAAATGACATTGGCTGCAACAAAAAGGATCCCCAGGAACCAGAGATCCATATAGTTAAAGCTGTGGTTTTTCCAGTAGTCATATACGGATGTGAGAGTTGGACCATAAAGAAGGCTGAGCAGTGAAGAATTGATGCTTTCAAATTGTGGTGCTGGAGAAGACTCTTGAGAGCCCCTTGGACAGCAAGGAGATCAAACCAGTCCATCCTAAAGGAAATCATCCCTGAATATTCATTGGAAGGACTGATGCTGAAGCTAAAGTTCCAGTACTTTGGCCACCTGATGTGAAGAACTGACTCATTGGAAGAAACCCTGATACTGGGAAAGATTGAGGACAAGAGGAGAAGAGGGCAACAGAAGATTAGATGGTTGGATGGCATCACTGACTCAGTGGACATGAGTTTGAGCAAATTCTGGGAGATAATGAAGGGCAGGGAGGACTGCTGTGCTACAGTTCATGGGATTGCAAAGAGTTGGACACAACTAAGTGACTGATCAACAACAGGAACCAGTCGTCACCACAGAAGCTGCACAATAGCCCTTGAAGGTGACCATCTACGTCTCTGAAAGAGGAAATTACCATCTCTTGGTGCTCCCAGAGGGTTGAATGTGTGTGGGTTCACTGAAAGGATAGTCTCCTTTTAGGGCTGCTTTTCAAATCTATATATTTTTTAAATTAACTTTTATTGGCGTATGGTTGATTTACAATGTGGTGTTAGTTTCTGCTGTACAACAAAGTGAATCAGTTGTACATATACACATGCTCTTTAAGATTCTGTTCTAATGTATGTCATTTCAAAGTATTGAGTAGAGTTCTCTGTGCTATACAGTAGATTCTTATTAGTTATCTATTGTAGATACACAGAACCCAATCTTTATTTTTAAATTAACTTTTATTGAAATATAGTTGCTTTATAATGTCCTGTTAGTTTCTACTGTACAGCAAAATGAATCAGCCACCTGTATACATATATCCCCACTTCTATGCTTTAAAGTAGACCAAGCAGTGAGTCTACAGGATATAATAACCTTTATCATCTGGAATTGTGCTACCTAATAGGGATATAATGCAAGACACATATGTACTTTTACATTTCTAATAGTTACATTAAATAAAGTAAAAGAATAGGTGAAATCACCTTTAATAGTTAACCCGCTTTATTGCTTGTTGAAATAGTATTATTTCCACATGTAATCAATATAATCACTAATGAGGGATTTACAATCTCTTTTTTATTCAAAATCTCCTGCACTTAAAATACTCACCAGCCCCAGTGGCAGCACTCAGGAGCCACATGCAACTGGGGAGAGCAGGTCAAGAACTCACAGTGGTTTAGGAGAAATAAGTAAGAGCAGTGCATTTGCTAACCCTTTGATTGGAATAAAACGTGATCAGGATTGGCACCCTCTTTAGAGATTGCTCACAGCACAGATCACATTACTTCCCTGGCATTTAGGAAGGTTTCAGCTGATGGAGTATAATTTTCACTGACACGTTCGCTTGCCAGGATCATATGGTGTCTAAAAAATATGCAGTCATGTCAAATCATGGTAATTAGTGCCAGGGAAAGCTTGCCAGGGGTAGGCATGCAGAGTCCTCACCTCCCCTTGGCAACCCTGCATATGGATGTTCTTTTGCGTTTTCATCCCAGTCAACAGAACTGAATTCGGCATCAGGATACATCCACATGGATTGTGTTAGTAGGAATAGAATTGAATTTAGAGGAGAACTTGGCTGGGGTAAATGAGAAAGTGATCATTAATGTCAGTGTTCGAGGTAGCAACATGATACACTTTGATATTCACTGTATGTCATGTGTGCGTGTCAGCCCAACTCAAAGACTCAAGGCTTTCACTCTTAGGGTAAGTACATTCTACGCACTCTTCCAAATTTCCCTTATTCCCTCTCTTGCATATTTTTTAACATACAGATTTGGAACTCTTGAATCCTACATAATTTTTTTCTCATTAGCAAAATTTCTTCCGCAGGCCATATGTTTTTCTCCCCTCAAAATACAAATGATTTGTTTTTCCTCATAACCAGTTAGGTTCTTGCCAAAGGTATGAAATAATCATTTGAGATACAAATCTTGAGGCTCAGTCCTCCAAAGAAGATAACAAATTAGTTGGAAATTACTGCATTTGGAAAGAAAAGGAGACCTGAACCCAGGAGTTTCTCAGTGTTTTCAAACTTTGAACAAAGCAGAATCCTAAAAACTTACTAGATAACAAACATTTTTTGTCTTCCAAGGAAGGACTGGCCTTGTTTTCATCTCTTATTTCATTTTACCTTGAAAATATGGGCCTTCTTCAAAATGAAGGTGATTATACAGGGAAAGATAGTGCTTTTTTTAAAAAAGTGATAGTTAAAGAGGTAAGGGAAACACGATGAAATTTCTCAAGTTGGAGGTTGGAGAAACCAAGAAGGCTGTTTGCATCTATTACGTAAGTTGGAAGCTGCAGATAAAGAATATAATTTGAAACTATCTTTGTGATGCTGAAAAGGCTGTTAATTCTTGATGCACTTTCATGAGAGCTTGAAGGAGTATTATAGCTCAGAAGCTTTGCTGTCTGAGGACCTCAGTCCACAGGAGGTGGTGAGATTGCAGGAGGAAGTGGTTGCTAATGGTTCGTGAGAAACCTGGCTCTTTCTCACATACAGAGGAAATTGACACCATTTTCTCATACCATTGCTTTAGAAGAATGTAACCTACCTTTCGGAATACTTAAGGCATTTTATGCTCCTTTCTCCTAAATCTTTCCTTTCTGCTTATTTCAAGAATTAAAGCCTTTTCTCTCACTGGTCATGATTTCCTTTGGGCTTATGATGCAATTTCTAAGACTCCTAACTGATATGCATTCACTACTGAATTTAACATTTAAGTGCTATAATTTTTTTTCTTCTTCTTCAAAACCCTTTTGAGATTTTAATTGGGATTGTGTTGAATCTACAGTCAAGTTGGAGAGAACTGACATCTTAAGACTCATGAGTCTTCCAACAAATGAAGACGGTATATTTATTTAGGTGTTTAATTTCTCTCAGCAGCCTTTTGTCATTTTCAGTGTACAGATTTTGCACATTTGTCAGATTAATCCCAGATTTATCATGTCTTTATGCTGTTGTAAATGATGGTTCTTTTTAAACTTTTGAATTTTTGGTATCTCATTGTAATTTCAAGTTTTGATTGTTCATGTTTAGCATTTAAGCTGTCAATAGATATTTGCATATTGATCTTGTATTATCCTTCAGCCTGCTAAAGCAAATATTAATTCTAGTAGCTTTCTGTGTATTATTTTAGTTTTTCTTATAGAGGATCATATTGTCTGCAATATATATAGATTTATTTTTTTTTCTCTTGATTTATTGCACTGGCTAGAGCTTCTGTAGTATTGAACAGAAATGGAGAGAGTGGCCATCCTTGTCTTGTTCTGTATTAGGAGGAAAGCACTCCAGTCTTTCAACATTTACTAAATGTAAACTATAGCATTTTTTAATATAGTGTTTATCAATGGAAGAAGTTCCCCTGTATTCCTAGTTAACTGTGAGTTATTTTTAAAATCAAGAATAATATTAGACTTTGTTAGGTACTTTTTATGCACCTATTGAGATGATCATAAGATTTATTGTTTTAATTTGTTAATACAGTGAATTAACATTAATTGATTTATGAATGTCAAACCAACCTTGAGTCTAAGATACATCTAACTTGGTCATGATATTTTACCTGTTTTACATATTTTGGGGTTCAATTTGCTAAAATTTTATTTATAATTTTGCATCTACATTTATGAGGGATATTAGTCTATCTTTGTTTATAATGTCTGTGTCTGGTTTTGGTAGGTAACAGATGAATACTGGCCTCATAAGTTAAGTTGTATGGGAGCTGGAACAGTTTGTGTAGGCTTCATATTATTTCTTTCCTAAGTGTTTGATAGAACTTACCAGTGAAACCTTCTGGATTTAGAGTTTTTTACATACTAAAGTTTTTAACTAAATATTCAATTTATTTCATAGAGAACTATTAAAGTTATCTATTTCTTCTTGAATGAACTTTAGTAGCTTGTTTGTCAAAGATTTTGTTCATTTCATCTAAGTTGTCAATATATTGGTATCAAGTTGTTCATAATTTTTACTTGGTGTCCTATTAATATGTTTATAGAATCTATATTGATGACACTCCTCTCATTCCTGATCTGTAAATTTTATTGCCAATCTCTAGAAATAATTTTGGGTTTCAACAACTTTCTCTATTGCTCTTTTCTGTGTTTATTTTCTATTTAATTCATTATCATTCTGATCTGTATTATTTCTAACTTCTACTTAGTTTGAACTTAATTGTGTTTTTTTAAGCACCTAACTGAGGTATGACTGACATGCAGCTGCTGCTGCTAAGTCGCTTCAGTTGTGTCCGACTCTGTGCGACCCCATAGATGGCAGCTCCCCCATCCCGGGGATTCTCTAGGCAAGAACACTGGAGTGGGTTGCCATTTCCTTCTCCAATGCATGAAAGTGAAAAGTGAAAGTGAAGTTGCTCAGTCATGTCCGACTCTTAGCGACCCCATGGACTGTAGTCCACCAGGCTCCTCCATCCATGGAATTTTCCAGGCAAGAGTACTGGAGTGGGGTGCCGTTGCCTTCTCCAGACATGCAGAAAGCTGTGTATATCAAATGTACGCAACTTGATGACACAGGAAACAAGGTACATCTGTGAAACCGCTATTACAATCCATGCCATGAGGACATCCATCACCTTCTGCCCTATTTATTTTATTGTTGTTATTTGTGTGATAAGAACACTTAATATAAGATTTATTGTTGTTGTTTAGTTGCTAAGTCATGTCTGACTCTTTTTGTGACTCCATAGACTGTAGTCCGCCAGGAGCCTCTGTCCATGGGATCTCCCAGGCAAGAATACTGAAGTGGGTTGCCATTTCCTTCTCCAGGGGATCTTCCTGACCCAGGGATTGAACCTGAGTCTCCTGCATTGGCAGGTGGATTCTTTACAGCTGAGCCACCAGGGAGCCCAACAGAAGATTTATCCTGTTAGAAAATGTCTTAGAGTACAGTACTGTTAACTCTACCCTCTGTGCTGTACAGTAGATCTCTAGAACTTATTCATCTTACACCCTGGAAGCTTTGTGCCCTTTGAGTAATGCCTCCCTTTCTCCTCCCTGAGCCATGGGCAACCATGACTCTATTCTCTGCTTCCGTGAGTTTGATATAAGTGGTATCACATGGTACTTGTCCTGTCGTTGGCGTATTCCATTTAGTATCATTCAGTTGCCACAAATGGTGGGATTTCCTTCCTTTTTCAAGGTTGAATGATTTTTCATTGTTTTCTGTGTGTGCACATTTATGGTATGTCTACATTTTCCTTATCCATTCATCTTTCAGTGGACATTTAGGTTGCTTCCTTGCTCTGGTTATTGTGAATAATGTGGTAATAAACATGGGAATGCAGCTATCTCTTTAAGATACTGACTTGAGTTCCTTTGAATATGCACTTAGAAGTAGGATTGCTGGATCATATGTAGTTCTTTTGGGGATTACAACAAGCTAAAAAGCTTTTGCACAGCAAATCAACAAAATGGAAAGGCAGTCTGTGGGATGGGAGAAAATATTTGGTGACGATATATCTGAGAAAGAGTTAATATCCACAATATAAAGGCAACTCCTAAATGCGACAGCAGCCAAAGAATAAGACAAAACAAACAAACAAACTACACAAATGACCTCATTTTAAAAATAGCCAGGGACTTTCCTGGCGGTCCAGTGGTTAAGACTCCACCTGCCAGTACAGGAGAGACATGGGTTTGATCTGTGGTCAGGGAGGATCCCGCCTACCCTGGAACACCTAAGCCCGTGGGCAACAACTATTGAGCCTGTGCTCTAGAGTGCAGGAGCTTCAGCTGCTGAGGCCCAAACGCCCTAGAGTCCGTGCTCCACAAGAGGAGCCCACTCACCACAACCAGAGAAAGCCTGCGTGGAGCAGTGAAGACCCAGCACCACCAAAAGTAAATAAATGCTACAAAAGAGGCAAGGGAACAGAATACATATTTCTCCAAAGGCAGGCAGATGACCAGCAGGTATATGAAAAGGTGCTGAGCATTGCTAATCATCAGGGAAATGCAAATAAAAACCATGATGAGGTATCAGCTCATACATGTTAGGGTGGCTGTGATATAAACTAACAAATAAATGCTGTCAAGGATGTCGAGAAAAGGGAACCTTTGTGCACTGTGGATGGGAATGTTATGTGATGAGACACCAGTGGAAAATAGTATGGAAGTTGTGTTCATTTCCTAATCTTTTAGAGGAGGACCCCAGAGTCACTGATCTGAAACATTTTTCAGCATAGATACATAGTGCTAGAGTTTCTTCTGTGTGACATTCCACAAGTTTGATGTGTTTTCATTTTTGTGGGGTTCAAAATGCCCCCAGATTTCCCCTTTCATTCTTCTTTAACCTGTGGCTTATTTAGGAACATATCATTTTGCTTCGAAGTGTTGGGTGATTTTTTACATATCTTTCTGTGGTTGATTTTTAATTTAATTCCATTGTGGATGGGAAATACACTTTGCATGACTTGATTCATTTTGCATTAATGAAGACTAGTTTTATGGCCCAGAATATGGCTTATTTTGATGAATGTGCTGTATGCTGCTGCAGAGAACATGCTTTCTGCCGTTGTTGTGTGGCATGATCCGTAAGTGTCAGTGAGGCCAAGAAGGTGGGTAGGATTGTTTCCGATCTCCTGACTTACTTTCTGGCTACTTGTTACGTTAATTATCAAGAGAGGGGTGTTGCGATATCTTCATTCTCTGTTTTATTTTAGATAGTTTCTATTACTGTTATCTTTAAGATCTCCAACTTCTGAAGTGTTATCTGCCATTAATCCTGCCCAGTATATTTTCACCTCAGACGTTTTCATCTAGAAAATATTTTCATCTAGAGAAGCTCAATTTGGCCCTTGTTAGTATTTTCCTCATCTCTGTGTAACTTTTTGAACTTTGGAATGCGATATAACAACCGTTTTAACATCCTTGTCTGCCAGTTCTAACATCTGTGTCAGTTTGGGGCTGATATTGACTGATGACTTTATCTCTTCAATTTGGGTCCTGTTTTCTTGGTCTTTTGCACCACTGATGATCTTTCCCTGGTTATTTAGACATTGTGAATTTTACCTGGCTTGGTGCTGGGTATTTTTGTATTTCCCTAGGACTTTCCTCTCGTTTTGGCAAGTGGGGGCTACGCTCCAGCTGCAGTGTTCGGGCTTCTCATTGCAGGGACTTCTCTTATTCTGGGATCCAGTGATGTAACTTGGAAACCTGAATCTTTGTCTCAGTGTCTGCTCCTGCAGGAGCCCAGATGCAGGCCAGCAGCTGCATGAGGATAATTGACAAACATCAGAGAATCAACTAAGGAAGAAATCCCTTTCTAATGTGATGTTATGAAAGAGAAGAGAAAGAATTTACTGCCTTAAAGCTCTAATCTAAAGATTAGACAGAAGCCTTGGAGGAAATGATCACAAAATAATCAAATCCATGATGAACTCAGTAGCAATAAGCCCAAAGTTAAGAGAGTCCATTTCAGGAAAGCAGATTTGCTTAGGTTTTCTTTATAGCAATTTTTTTCTCAAGCCTTGTATGAAAAGTGAGAGGTGAATTCAGATATTGGAGCTGTGATTCAACAGTCTGAAGTTTTCTTTAGAAACAAATGAGCCAGGGACTTCCCTGGTGTCTCAGTGGTTAAAAAAAAAAAAAAAAAATCCACCTGCCAATGCAGGAGACATGGGTTTGATCCCTGATCAGGAAAGATCCCACATGCCTCAGAGCAACTAAATCTGTGGACCACAACTACTGAATCTATGCTCCAGAGCATGAGAGCCACAAATACTGAGCCCACATGCCTACAACTACTGAAGCCTGTACGCCCTGTGCCCGTGCTCCTCAATAAGAGAAGCCACGGCAGTGAGAAGCCTGTGCATTGCAACTAGAGGGTAGCCCACACAGCAGTGAAAACCCAGCAGAGTCAAAATAAATAAATACAAATTAAAAAGAAAAAGAAGCAAATGAGCCATAGTGTCAGAAGGACAGAAATGATTAGGAACCAACCCAGGGCTTTGCCCAGACTCCAGAGTTAGGAGTCCCAGGGAATGAGGCCAGGTCCTCCAGGAGCAGTCCAGCAATGGCAGGGGAGGCGGGGGTGGCGGTGGGGACAGCATTGAGAGGGCCAGTGTCTGAAGGAAGTTGTTAGCAAAAACTCCAAAAATAATGAAAAAAATCAAACTGAGTATTTAAAAACTGTGGGGTAGACTAAAGGATCAGAGAAGTTAGTTTTTTGATAGATGAACGCTTGTAGGATATTGCTCTGTCCTTTTGGAGGAGATGAGCAGTGAGCTAGTTCCAGGTATGGTGTTAGGAAGGGAGGCAACACCCAGAAAGGGTGTGGTCCAGGACAACCCAGAAATGTGGCCATGTGTCAGGCTAAGCAGCCATTAGAACAGTGCTGGCTAGAAAGTGTTGCACATTTTGTGTATCTGTTCCTCTGTTGATAGGCACTTAGGTTGCTTCCATGTTCTGGCTATTGTAATTAGTGCTGCTGTGACCACTGGGGTCCATTTATCTTTTTGAATTTTGGTTTTCTTTGGATATATGCCCAGGAGTGGGATTGCTAGATCATATGGTAGGTCTATTTTTAGTTTTTTAAGGAACCTCCATCCTGTTCTCCACAGTGGCTATACCAGTTGGACTGACATATACACACTTCAGTTCAGTTCAGTTCAGTCGCTCAGTTGTGTCCGACTCTTTGCAACCCCATGAACTGCAGCACGTCAGGCCTCTCTGTCCATTACCAACTCCCAGAGTCCACCCAAACCCATGTCCATTGAGTCGATGATGCCATCCGACCATCTCATCCTCCGTCATCCCCTTCTCCTCCTGCCCTCAATCTTTCCCAGCATCAGGGTCTTTTCACATGAGTCAGCTCTTCGCATCAGGTGGCCAAAATATTGGAGTTTCAGCTTCAGCATCAATCCTTCCAATGAACACCCAGGACTGATCTCCTTTAGGATGGACTGGTTGGATCTCCTTGCAGTCCAAGGGACTCTCAAGAGTCTTCTCCAACACCACAGCCAACAGCATCAATTCTTTGGCACTCAGCTTTCTTTATAGTCCAACTCTCACATCCATATGTGACCACTGGAAAAACCATAGCCTTGACTAGACGGATATACACACTACTGTATATTAAATAGATAACTGATAAGAACCTGCTGCATAGCACAGGAAACTACGCAATGCTCTGTAATGACCTATATGGGAAAAGACGCTAGAAAAGGGTGGATGGTGGCGCTAGTGGTAAAGAACCCGCCTGCCAATGCAGGAGATGTAAGAGAGGCAGGTTTGATCCCTGGGTTGGGAAGACCCCCTGGAGGAAGGCATGGCAACCCACTCCAGTGTTCTTGCCTGGAGAATCCCACAGACAGAGGAGCCTGGCAGGCTATGGTCCATGGGGTCACAAAGAGCTGGACACGACTGAAGCGACTTAACACAGCACACAGCCCAGCACGTGTGTCTATGTGTAACTGATTCACTGTGCTGTACGGCAGAAACTAACACAATAGTGTAAATCAACTATACCCCAAAGAAAATTAATAATAGATATAAAGTTCTGTGATGATGGTAAGCGGTCTGTATGTATAGTGCCCAGGACAGTAGCCCTTGGCCACACGTGGCTGTTGAGCCCTTGAAGGGTGATCAGTGTGACTGAGGAATTGAATTTTTCATTTCACTTCATGTGGCCAGTGGCTTCCACATTAGATAGCCCAGGTCTGGAAGGTGCACCCCAGGGTGATGTGATCTGTGACCTTGAGGTGTGATACAAGACAGAGGACGAGCCTGAGGACTGGGGCGGAGCTGGCGTGGCTTCTCTCCTTTTGTATGGGAAGTGGGATGAAGGCCCTGGCTTGTCCAGGGTCTTCAGTATGTGGGATGGTAACTCCACAGGAGTGAACTCTTACTGAGCATTTTATGCAGCGTCTTGTGCTGTGCTGTGCTTTGCTTAGTTGCTCAGTCATGTCCGACTCTGCGACCCCATGGATTATAGCCCTCCAGGCTCCTCTGTTATGCTTTAAGAAGCAGTTTTCAGGTAAGACATATGAGTTCAGCTCTGTATGAGAACAAAGTTGGTGAATAAAACAGACCCCGTCTGTCCTCAGCCTCTTGGAAATGATCATCTAACCAGAAGTACAGACATTAGACCCAAGATGGTACCAATTTAGTTCATCTTAACTGTGAAAAGTACTCTTAATAAATAGGACAGATGCTGTGAGAATGAAGAACAGGGATTCAGATTCATCTGAGAACAGCAGGGGCTTTGCTGAGAAAGTGACCTTTCAGTAGGAATTAGTTCAACAAAGAGGAAGCCGCAGGGAGGCCAGGGAAGGGCATTCCAGGCAGCGGGAACGGAATATCTGGGGTCATGGGGAGCGAAGGGTTTTAGGGGTGTTCTAGGATACATAAGATGCCAGTGTAGCCAGATTTAAGGGATTATAAGCATTGTCAGGTGGTAGTGTCTTACCCACACACACACAAAAAGCATTTTTTTAACCTTTTTTTAAATATAAATTTATTTATTTTAATTGGAGGTTAATTACTTTACAATATTGTATTGGTTTTGCCATACATCATTAGGAATTCTTTTTTAATTTTCCATCAAACCACAAGACATGTGGGATGTTAGTCCTGCACACCCCTTTATTGCAAGGTGGAACCTTAACTGCTGGACTGCTGGGGAAGTCTACAGTGGAATTCTTTAGTCAAATGAAAATTTGTGGGACGTCTCATAATAAAACAGATGAAGATGAAGGCAGAGTTCCCCATGCATCTCCTATGCAGAAGCATGTCTGCAGAGCTCTAGGGCTCTAGGTGACAGCGGTGGAAACACTGTGGAGTCAGCTCCTCTCCTTTCACAGATGAGAGGATAGAGGCTCAAGGCAGGCATGTGATTTGAGGCTCCTCAGTTTGAGGACAGCAAAGGAGACCAGCACTAGGGTCTCCCTGCCCCCCTCCACCACCCCCGCCCCCATATTCTTTGTGCTTTACTGAGGAGGAGAACATGCTGAGCTGTCACCAGGGATTCCTTGGCACTCCTTTCGAAACTCAGATCTATTCAGCCAAGAGTTTTGAGCACCTGTTATATATGCCTGGATCAGTCAGCAAAACAGGCCACAGTCCTTTGTAGAGTTAATTTCCCTGAGCTTGCGTTCAGACAGTGAAATACTGAGATGGATAAGCCAGTGGCCATTCTAGTGTTGGAAATGCTCTGGTTCCTGTGACCCAGCACTGTGGGCAGATAAAGATGCCCTTATCCACCTGCCCTGGTGAGGGTGAATGTGAAGGAGTCCGTGGTCACGGAGAGGGTCTGAGCACAGGGATTGAGTAAGTAGACTCTGGATGGATGTTATCAGGAACCGGGGGCCTGCAGAGTCCCAGGTTTACCCTGGTTCTTTCCCTGCCTTTCTGTTGGCCCGTCCCTGTGCATCAACCCAGGGTGAAGTCAGGCATGAGTTTTAATCCAGTTCTTTGCAGACTTTGATGTGTTGCAGCGTGGCAAGATGGGGTCCTCAGGTCAGCTTAGGCAACCATGGACAGTCAGGGTGGCCTGTTCCAGGTACAAGGCAATCATCTTACACTGCCTGCCACTCCTCACAGGAGTGATGACCAATGACAAGTTGAGGAGGTGAAGGGCTGTCCCTCTCATGGAGTTGTGATTCTTTCCCCTGATATCCCACCCGGGAGGCTTCCCACCCCTGGTTTCCTCAAAGCCTATCAAAGTTGACATGGTCTAATTTTTATTTATTTATTTTGCTTTATTATTATTATTATTATTATTACATTTTGGCCATGCCACGTGGCTTGTGGGATCTTAGTTCCCTGACCAGGGATCAAACCAGCATACCCTGAAGTGAAAGTCTGGAGTCTTAATCTCTGGGCCAGTAGGGAAATCCAGTCTTATTTTTAAAAGCCCACTTATTTTCTTCCATGTTCTCTCTCAGGGTCTTTAGGACAGGGACCACAGAAGATAAAGACAACCCAAAGCACGCCCCCCTCCCCCACTCCTCACCCAGGGATTACTAGACAATGTCCCAGCCATCCTCTGTCCATGGGGTGTGTTCTTGCTGGGTGTGGCTCCCTCCGAGAGGCAGGAATCACCTCTGCCCTCAGTGGGTCTGGAGTCTTAATTCCAAAGTCTAGTGTATTTCTCTATCACTTTGGTCACTGTGTCGCCCGTAGGGCCCACTCCTGACATCCCCTCCAGCGTAGGGGGCAGGAATGGGGGTTAGTTGTGGGTGTAACTGAAACCAGGCTCCCAGCTCAGTGCTTCTTCCATCAGGACCCTCAAGAAACCAGGACCCACCACTACTACCAGAACATCAGTCTCTAATCCATCTTCCTGTTTCTTCTGTTAAGTTTACAGCTAGGAATACCAGTTCACTGTGAGAAAACAAAATTTTGGTGGGCCTTCTGTCAGCCTTCTGTCCTAGCTACCTACAATTCGTTTTCACTTTGAGGTAGGACAGACTTGTGAAACTACAATGCCACTGGTACCCTGGCCACATCGATGGAAATGTCACTGAAACATAAAAGGCAGAATAGCATCTTGGGTTTGATCACAGTAATGGAAGTAGAATTTCAGCTGCATATTTCTTCACAATTGTTGTTTTCTGTACATTTTTGTCAAAAAATCACCCTGACATAAATAACCTAACTTCCAGTAATATATTTGGCATCAGCATTGGTTTAAAACAAAATTTCTAACGGATTTAATGCAAAATCCCAAACCTTGAAGTATTTGAAGAATTTAAATATTATTTTCTACTAAGGAAAATTACCAAAAGGTACAGTTGTCTGGGATAATAGGAGTGTACACACTGGACAGTATATAAAATTTAGGTGTTTTTCTTTATGTAGAGGGAACTTCAGGTGAAATAATGAAATCCTTTTAACACACGGATTTGCAGATATATTCATTTTTTTTAGTGAATGATTTTCTGCATTGAAGGAGCATATTAATAAATACTCTGACAGCAAATGCAATTTCCAAAAAGAACCTCTGAAAGCCTGATTTTGAATTGCCTTGTGGAACTTGCTGAAATTTTGTACCTATCCTTCCTTCTTTGATTGCTTTGGAAAACTTACAGTTCAGCCTGAGAGGCTTCGTGGCCTTCCACAATATCAGGGTGATGTCCCGCAAAGGACTCAGTATTTTAGTGCTTATCAGTAAATATATATGGGGTGTGTGTGTGTGTGTGTGTGTGTGTGTGTGTGTGTGTGTTGTGTGTATGAGAGAGAGAGTATTTGAATGTTGGTACCAAATGATACTGCATCTGGAAGAGTCCACCTGAGTATTCTTATGTTTGGGCTTCTGTGGTGTCTCAGAGGGTAAAAAAATCCTCCTATAATGCAGGTGACCTGGGTTCGATCCATGGGTTGCAAAGATCCCCTGGAGGAAGGCATGACAACCCACTCCAGTATTCTTGCCTGGAGAATCCCGTGGACAGAGGAGCCTGGCGGGCTACTGTCCATGGGGTCACAAAGAGTGGGATACGACTAAGCGACTAAGAACATTCTTGTGTTGATTTGTATGTGAGAACAACCATGAAATGATAGAGGACTGGCAGAGTTGATTTAGAAACTGAAGGACCTGGAGTTCAGTTTTAGAGCTTTGCTACCTCTTTCCTTCATGCCCATACAGAGACTAAGAACTGACTTTTTAAAATTATCTTTTATTGGCATATAGTTGATTTACAATGTTGTGTTAGTTTCAGGTGTACAGCAAGGGGAATAAGTTATGAATATACTTACATCCATTCTTTTTGGACTCTCTTCCCATCTAGGCCATTACAGAGTAGTGAGTATAGTTCCTTGTGCAATACAGCAGGTTCTTAGTTATCTGTTTTATATATAGTAGCATGTATATGTCAGTTTACTTTTAGATCTTCATCCAGAGACCCAGTTGAATTCCATTCAAAAATGTTTATTGAGGGACTGCCCTGACCATCCAGTGCTTGGCCTTCTGATATAGGAATTGCAGGTTTGATCCCTGTTTGGGGAGTTAAGATCCCATATGCCTCATGGCCAAAAAACCATAACATATAACTGAAGCAATATTGTAACAGATTGAATAACAACTTTAAAAATTGGTCCACATCAAAAGGAAAAATCTTTACTGAGAAGCTATTCTCTGCTCATCCACTCTGCCCACAAGGAGGATGTGATGAGATTCCAGCCAAAAAGGAATCTATTGTCTCATGGAGGAGAAGGAGATGCATGACAGATTTATTAGAATGGAGTGATCGATGCAGTGAGAGGGGAGGGACGAAGAGCAGGAGTGTGGTGGGGAGAGCAAAAGGCAGCGTGAAGGGGAACATGGGGCTGCAGCATGGTTCCATGCGTTCCCCGTGTCCTCGGGAATCAGTGCAGTCCCCCTGATTTAGGTGGGCAGTACCATGGCCTTGGCCTCCTGGTGCGCGGGTGCGGTTATTTATTGACAGTTGCTTTATCTGTTGTGGCAACCCACTCCAGTATTCTTGCCTGGAGAATCCCATGGACAGAGGATCCTGGTGGACTATGGTCCATAGGGTCACAAAGAGGTGGACAGGGTGGAGCAATTAACACTTTATCTGTTGTATGTGAGAGGAACCTCCCACCCCACTCATAAGATATGAAATTGCAAAGATACAAGCACAAGCCTTGAGGAGGTGGAGGGACAGATCTGGGCAGAGGTGGCAGCTGGGGGACATGCAGTACTCCTGAGTGCCCCCCAGCCATCAGAGACTGGTATCAATAGTCAGTCGTGGCAGTCTTTTCTATTGATCTCTGACAAGATGGTGAACCAGGCAGTTTCTACCCATCAGTGTTTCTGGTCCCAAGAAGATTGTCGTTGTTGCTATTCAGTCGCTAAGTCGAGTCTGACTGTTTGCAACCCCATGGACTGCAGTACTCCAGGCTTCCCTGTCCTTCACTATCTCCTGGAGTTTGCTCAAATACATGTCCATTGAGTCAGTGATGCTATCAAACCATTTCATCTTTTCTCATTCCCTTCTCCTCCTGTCCTCAGTCTTTCCCAGAATCATGGTCTTTTCCAGTGGGTTGGCTTTTCATATCAGGTGGCCAAGGCACTGAAGCTTCAGCTTCAGCATCCATCCTTCCAGTGAATATTCAGGGTTGATTTCCTTTGGGATGGACTGGTTTGATCTCCTTGCTGTCCAAGGACTCTCAAGAGTCTTCTCCAATACCACCGTTCAAAAGCATGAATTCTTCAGCACTCAGCCATTTTTATGGACCAACTCTCACATCCATACATGACAACTGGAAAAACCATAACTATGACTATACAGACCGTTGTTGGCAAAGTGATGTCTCTGCTTTTTAATACACTGTCTGGGTTTGTCATAGTTTTCCTTCCAAGGAGCAAGCGTCTTTTAACTTCATGGCTGTAGTCAGAAGATACCTGTTGACTACACAGAGGGTTTGTTTGAAAACTGAGTAGAAAAAATCGGGAATTGATTTGGTTTGTTAATCCAAGGACAGTGGAGGTTTCCAGAGACCAGAGCCGGTTCTTGTCAATGAGTCCTTGGGCAGAAGAGCTTGGCTGTTCCTTGGAGGGCCTCGGACACTGGTGCCAAGAGGCTGCCTAGGAAGATTCAAGGCCAGGAAGCAGTGATGGGTCCCTGTGGTCATCTTGTGAAGTGATGGAACCAGGAGATTTAGGGGCAGTGGGCTGAGCCCATCAGATGGCAGGCATTTGTCATCTTGAGTCTCTCTGTGTTCCACTTTCCATCCTCTTCCTGGGAGTGAAGAAGGGGCGGGATGAGCTCTGACAGTGCTTGTCCAGCTGCTTCCCTTGTCCAGGGCGGCTGCCTGGCAAAGTGGGGCTGCCTTTCATGTCAGAAACAGAGAGGGGAAAATAGAGAGGGAAGCCAGCAGAGGTGCCCTGGCTTCAGAAGAGAGCTGCAGGAAGGATGCATCTGAAAAAGGCCTGCAAGGAGAAGAACTGAGTCACAGAAGTATCTATTTTAGGAGTCTAGTTACTGGGGCTTATCTCAGGCATAGGAAGTAAAAAAAAGGAAAAAAAAAAAAAAAGAAACCTAACCAACAACAGCACCGATAATAATGAAAGTAATCATTTAGATGCGTAGGTTTCCTCTTGTGGCCCATGGTATGCACTTCTCTTTCTCCACCATGTTGAATCAGGTATATGTATATATATATATATGAATCCTGTATGGTTTAGCAAGCAAATGTTGACAATGCTCTGTTTTTGTTGTGGTGTCTACACCCTAACTAACTCACCGGAGGATGTCAGTGCGTGTGTGTGGCATGGTCAGCCGTGTCTGACTCTTTGTGACCCCATGGACTGTAGCCAGCTAAGCTCTTCTGTCTATGGGATTATCCTGGCCAGAATACTGGAGCGGATTGTCATTTCCTCCTCCAAGGGATCTTCCCAACCCAGGGATCAAACCCGAGTCTCCTGTGTCTCCTGCATTGGCAAGCGGGTGTGTTCTTTAGCACTGAGCCACTAGGGAAGCCCAGGTGTCAGTGAGATTGGAGTAAGCCCTGGTGTCTGTTTCTACTTTCAAGGGGAGTGGGGTACAGCAAGGGTGAGGACTACTGACAGTTCCAAGGGAAGCTCTGGGTTTCATAGGATTAAACCTGTAAAACTGGTTCCTTCTTTGACCATTCTTTCTGTCACACTTAAAAAAATTCCTACCGTTTGCAAAGAAAAGAAGATAGGGACCTCAAAAAAACCAAATACCTTTAAACTCAGAAACTGGAGACTTTTAAATGCTTTACTTTATCTGTAAAAGAAACACATTCTCATTGAAGAAAATTTGATAAAATGCTGAAGTATAGAGAAATATCATCCTTATTTTATCACTCAGAGATACACCATTAACATTACATTCGTTGTCATTTTCATGTTATTAAAAATTCTTTATAAGCACAGGTTTTGACAGCTGCATAGTATTTCATCATTCACGTGCAATTAACATGCCTAACAATTTTCCCGTTTTTCTTTATTAGAGTTGCTTTCCATTTTTAATGCTGTAAATAGTGTTCTGATGACCGTTCTTTGCCAGAACTGTTGTTTCCATCCCATGTCAGCAGGAGAGAGTCCTAGAAGCAAAATACTGGCCCAAAGTTTATGGATATTTTCAAGATTTAAGAAATTCTGTGGGCATAGAGTCTATCTATATACTATGACAACTCATCTGTGGAGTAGTTCACCAAGGAAGGGAGATTGACCTTCATGCTTTCATTCATTCAGCAAGGGAACATTTATTGAGCTCCTGCCGTGTATCTTCACCATTCTGGACAAAGGGGTCGTAGTAAGGAACAAGAGAAACTGAGTTAGCCTGAAGGGAAAGATAATCAAGAAACACCTTCAAGAACTAGCCGTTTTCCGGGAGAGTTGGGTGAGGAGCTGGGTCAGGTCGTTGAAAGTGGATGGTGGGGAGGAGAACCCACTGCTTCTTTATTTAAAAAAAAACAACTTTTTATTTTATATTGGTGTATAGCCGATTCACAATGTTGTTATAGTTTCAGGTGGACAGCAAAGGGACTCAGGCATACATATACATGTCCCCTGCTTCTTTAGATTGTAGATCCCAAGAGGTTGAGACCAGAATTACAAGGAGACATCCTTTTGTTTTTCCTTCAGTGAGTTAAGTTTTTGGACCCATTTTATTTTGAGAAGTATAGAATAAAATGGAGTTATTGGAGGACAGCTGCTCTACAGTGTTGTATTGGCCTCCGCCACGTGTCAACACGAATCAGCCACAAGTATACATATGTCGCCTCCCTCCTGGGCCCCCTTCCCATCTCTCTTTTAAAGACCTGGGAAGTGACCTTTCCAGGAAGAGATGCAGCGGGTGTAGCGGGCAGGCCAGGACCCTCTGTGTGCAGTGCCGGAGGCCAGGGGTGGGCCTGCCGGGGCAGTGGGGCCAGCTCAGTGGGCTGAAGGAAGCAGAAACAGGAAGGCAGATGTTGACACTGAGGGATCTGGGGGCAAGGTGCACCCACCAGGTGCAACCTGGGCTGAGCAACTTTGGGCAGGACAGGTGCTCTGAGAAGAATGTCCTGTGCCCGTTCTGACCAGTAACCGGGAGAAGGTTCAGGGCACATTTGTGGGTGAGCCGCTGAGTTAGAGGAGGCTGTCTGGTTGGAGAAGGAATTGAGGGAGAGAAATTCCTTACACAACTACAGTCCCAAGGGGAAAACAACCCAAGTGTCAGGTTAGGAAATGGTGTAATAAATTAGATCCATAGTATAAAATATTGCACCACTAAATCATGGCTATGAAGAGTTTTAATAACACAAGAAAATGCAAATGATACCATAGCTTAAAAAAGAGCTAAAACTTTTTTATAGTAGCACCATTATGTAAAAAAATATATCCATGCACAAAATATATACAGAATAGAGTGGTCTTGAATGTTAACGGGGGATGTCTCCAGAAAGTAGGCTTATGGTTATCTTTCATTTTCATACTTTTCTGCATCTTCCTTTTTTTTTGTATGTACCTACATTACATCTCTAATATGAAAAAATAAAATATGTGGACACTTTTCTGAATGCAGTGAAACTCGTGACACAGATATTCAGTTATAGAACAAGACAGAGTGCTGAGAATAGGGGCACTTCTTAGAAGAATGTTGAAAGGGGTAAGAGAACAAAGCAAGTGCCTCACAAGGAGCTGGGAGACTTTATCAGAAAGCTTATTAAAGCCTGGGAAAAAATACTTAAAAAGAAGCGAAATGATATGGTCCCCAGAGGGGGAAAAATTAAACTCCCCGTTTGCCAAAAGGCATTAGACAATGTCCTTGAAGAAACTGATCAGCTAAGCAGTAGTGACCCCAAAAGATAAGAGAATGAAAGGAAAAAGGGAAGGCATTTTCTTGCTGTGAATTTCAGCATAGAAACTGCTCTACTGTGTCCTGAGACACTGAATGAGACTTGGGGCCATTTTACTGCAAGAAGGAGGGTCCAAGGAGGAGAAACGCGGGCAGGTGAGTGGGGAGGAGGCAGCTGGGGGGAAATTTTAATATTTAGTTACTGCCCCACAGGATGCTTGTGTTTGCCATTTTTAACAGGTTGGTGGGCTGAATGTGGGCTTCCCTGCTGGCTCAGTGGTAAAGAAACCACTTGCCAATGCCGAAGATTTGGGTTCGATCCCTGGGTCAGGAAGGTCCCCTGGAGAAGGAAGTGGCCACCCACTCCAGTGTTCTTGCCTGGAAAATCCCATGGACAGAAGGAGCCTAGTGGGCTTCAGTCCATGGTGTCACAGAAGAGTTGGACATGACTTAGCGACTAAACAACAGAAAACAGTGGGTTGAATGCAGAGAGGCGGTGCCTGCCCGAGTCTGATTTGGAGCCTGTAGTCAGTGTCCCCTCTGGGTAGTGGGTCCTGCGGTGCTGACTTGGCGCAGTTCCCCCGATGGACCAGGGATGAGGAGGTTGTGCTGTAGGAAGAGTGATGGTCATTTGGAGGCAGATTAAAGAGGAACAGCGTTTGATCTGGAAAGATGAGGAGGACGTGTCAGATCATGAAATGATAAAATGGTGGAGCTGAAGAGAACACACCACTGCCTCCCTCACAAGGCTGGAGAATAAGTCAGCGCTGCCGTCGGGTCTGTGGCTTCCATGAAGGCAGAACCGTGTCCCGCCCTGCTCACCACTGGAGTCCCAGCACCAAAGACCTTGTCTGTCACATAATTAGGTGCTCAGGACACACTGGAAATAAAGGGGTAAAAGACTCCAGTGAATCATGAGTTGAAAATACCTCAAGAGGTGACACTATGAGCAAATTCATTTATTCTTCCTTCAAATATGCAATGAGCATTTTCCCGTGCAAGACACCACCTTCAAAATAGACATGAGCTCGTAACATATTTGACACAAGTCAGTGCCCACATTGGATTGTGAAAGGGAGCAGAGCTGGGTGCTGTTTCTGGAAACATCTCTGTCCTGCGGTGGAGTCTGGGAGAAGTCATGTGGTCCCTTCCTGGATCCTTGGTACTTCACAGCGGCCACGCCTCGACTGACTTCGTCCTGAATCCCTTCCAGTCTGGTCATCTCTTGAGACTGAGTCCTGGGCAGAGCAAAGGTGGGTCCTCTGCTGACTGGTGGGCTTCCCAGGGGGCTCTAGTGCTAAGGAAACTGCCTGCTCATGCAGGAGATGTAAGCGATGTGGGGTCGATCCCTGGGTCAGGAAGATGCCCTGGAGGACAAGGGCATGGCAACCCACTCCAGGATTCTTGCCTGGAGAACCCCATGGACAGAGGAGCCTGGCAGCCCACAGTCCATAGGTTCGCAAAGAGTTGGACATGACTGGAGCGACTTAGCACACTGCTGGCTGGCATGCGGAAGCCTGCTTGGCCCCAGGCTCCTCATGGTGTGACCCTTCCCTTCAGCACATTCTTGCATCAGGATGTTTCCAAATCCTTCTTCTCCCTAAGGTGGTGAACTGCCCCAGTGTTCCCAAGTAGCCCCTCCCACCCACCACCCCTGCTCCCAGAAATGTCCTTCTCCAAATGCCTCTTCAACAGAGAGTGTAATGTTTAGCAGGGAACAGTGAGTCTGTGCACTGACAGCACGCAGTAGCGTGAGTCTTCAGCATCCTTTGGTACTATGTTTGTTGGCAAGAAAATAAAGTCAGTATTTGGGAAATGTCAAGATATCATTGGACCTAGCAGCCTTAGCCATTGCCAAGCAGCTTGATGATGGCTTTGGAAGTCCAAGCCTCAGATCTGATAGAACTGACTTACGGAAAATAAACGGGGAGCAGTGCAGGAGTGCCTGGGGAACATCTCATTTGCTTCTGTCTCTAAGTTCTGGCCATCTTTCCATCAGCTTGGATAGTTGTGGGTGATGGTTTTGAGAAGTCAAAACCCACGTGCTCTGGTGGGTTCTGATACAGTCTCTCCAGCAGCTGCACACCATGGCTTTGGGCCTGGGGATGTTGACTGCCCCTTCAAGCATACTCACCTTTTGTTTCTAATGTATTTGGTGAACTTCTTTTGTGTTCATCTCAGGATCTACCAGGGTATAAGAAATGTACAGTGTGAGCTACAGCAGGGTGATCTTATGGCCCCTCACCTCCCACACCTGTTCTCATCATGTTTTTTAGCTGTGGGTGTGTGCAGGGTCGTAGTTTCTCCATCTGCAGCAACGGGGTGTACTTTTGAAGGCATTAATCGACAGAATTGTTGAGTATAGCACTAGGCAGATTTCAAACCCCAGAAAGTAGGAATTTAAAGCATTTGCACTGTGAATTCATCTCGTGCTATTTTTATTCAAGCTCATCCGAGCCCTCTTTGTTTCACGCCTAATGAAATGAAACCCTAATGAAATTATTCAGGCAAAGGGAGTGACCCAGACAAAGAAAAATGTGCTGGTTGGGATGGCAAGACAGACCCGAAAGCTCATGGAGAAGACCTTCCTGTAGGACAGAAATGGGAACTAATGGACTGTGACCACTGCATTTCCCTTGTGGGTGAAATGCCAAGATAGAAAATAAAAGGCTGGGAGAGTGGGGGAAGGAAGGGGCAGAAAGAACCACCAGAAGGCAGCAGCTTGGACAGCCTCACCAGTGGAAATTATTTCAGGATCACTCATGGCACAGTAGAGGGCGCTCATTTGAGATGCCCATTTGGCTTAATATCTTACAAGAATGGGCCACTGACTCACAGCCTGAGTCCCGTGTGCTTGCCCCGTGTGGATTGACAGCCGGACAGCTTGCAAATCATTACCTGACTGACTTCTAGCCACTTAACTCTCCCAGTAACTGACCAGTTCGTGTCATTTTGTAGGTGTCCTTCTCTTCGCTTTGTGTCTGTTGAAGACATTGCAGTGTTTTCAGGACCAAAATAAAAGATAACCAGAACTGGGAAGAGTAGCTAAAATGGGAGAGGGCAGTGCTGTGGGAGTGCACCATCTTGGTATGAGGCTCAAATTAGGGAGGTCGACACGTGGCCAACTGGGACATCCCTCCCCACCACAGTCTGAAGGAACATTCAACCCTTTTGCAGCTTGGCCACCTCCTGAGTCACTGAGAACAGCCAAACCCGGGGTCTGAGGCCGGGGGGAATTGACCTGGACCTGAAGGTAGTTATAAGTCAGACCCTTTTCTAAAAACAAAAGAAGACAATGGAAAAATGTGAACATCGGTTTGTGATGCTTCATGGGGTGCCTTGGGCAGAGCTAAGATGTAGTGAATATTTGCTGTATAAATAAATAAGTGGCTCCAGACACTGAGATTCCTGAGATTCCTTATGACAACAGAACAGTATAGCAGAATTAGAAAAAAGGTTTAGAAAAGTTTCCCAACTCCTCTTCAAGGAAACGATTGCCAGGTTTCAGGTGGGCCCTTGGAGTTGTCTGGATGTGTGCCTAGTCTTTTAATAGAGTTCTATCCAGGAAGATTCCTGATGGTGGAGTTCCAGTTATACTGGCTGCCTCCTCTGGTTCCTGGTTGGGTTTCTATCAAGGATTCTGACACCCAATAATCACCTTTTACTCTTCCCTCAGCCCCTCCTCTGCAGTACAGACTTATGATTACGTTTTGGTTTACAACTTCCTTGTCTGGAGCAAATGAACAGCAGAAAAAACTGATGTCTCTATGCCATTCTCCTGGAGCTCCCTCGAACAGGAATATTTTAGTCAAGCTCCCTGCTGAAACTGTTTAATATAAATGCACTGAATGAAAGCAAGGTGGAGACAATCCATAGTTTGTCTTCATAACATTTTAAAATTTCTTTCTGGGCACTTTCCTCATGGTTCAGGGGTTAAGAATCCACCTTGCAATGCAGGGGACATGGGTTTGATCTCTGGTCAGGAAACTAAGATCCCACGTGTTTTAGAGCAAGCTAGCCCATGTGCCTTGATGAAAGAGCCTGCATGAGGCAACTAGGACCCAACGCAGCCAAATAAATAAATAAGAGGAAAATAAGATCTCGTTCTGTAATGCTATTCCATTAACAAAATTAACCAGCAGACATCAAGCTGGGAAATGTTGGAAACAAATAGGACAGAATAAGAAGATTAATATTTCTAGTATATAGGGAATTCATCCAAATCAATAAGAAAAACATTAAGACCCAAAATAGACCAGAGTAAAGGACAAAACAAACCTCTAAAGAGAAAATCCAAGTGGCAAATCAACTTATGCCAAAGACGACCAACCTCATTGGTTTTCAACAAAATGCAGATAGAAATAGCCAGGGCACATCATCCCCCCTGTCAAAGTAACAGAGATGCTAGGACAATGGTCCAGAAAGAGGTACAGTCAGATAGCGTGTTTTGTCCAACTCAAGCAAAGCACAGACTCTCTGGAAAACAGTTGGCCCACAACACATCAAGAGCTTTGAAATATGTGGATGCCTTTTGACCCCAAAAGTCAGCTTCTAGAAATGTATCTTGAAGAGGGCCTCAGATATGTGAGCCCTCCTTGGTGTGCAAAGACATTCATAACAGACACATGGTTTATTAGAACACTAATTATGAAAGAGTTGAAATGCACCAAATTATGAGAATGGCTCAAAAAATATGGCTTATCTGTTCCATGAAATATACAGCCTTAAACACGATGTTTGTGAAAAGTTTTTCCCAGCATGGGAAAACTCTTAAGATAGAACATGACTGGAAAAAAATAGGAAATTATCTCCACACATGATTTCACCTACATTTTTAAAAATGGAAAGAGACTGGAAGTAAATACCAAATGCTCACATCAGTTTTCTTAGGGTAATGATGACAGGGAACTATTATATTCTTTTAAAGTGCTTCCCCTAGATTTTCCAGAAAAGATGTCTATTCCTTTTACAATAGAAAATAGCTGGGAATTCCCTGGGTACAATGGTTAGGATTATATGCTATCACTGGCATGGCCAGGTTTGATCCCTGATCAGGAAACTAAAATCCTGCAAGGCAGATGGTATGGCCAAAAATAAAAAAGAGAGAAAGTAATAGTCACCCCTTTTATGTATCTTAGAGCACATCTTCCATCTGTGGACAACCCGTAAATTACATAATAACACTGTCCTTTCAGCCTTGCCTATCAAAAAACTAAGATCAAATTTAATTCTTGACCCCCCAAAATAATAGTCTTGACTAGTCTAGTTTCTCCCCACCTCTCTTACAGTGGAGATGACATTTGGCTAAATATGGCACATTGTGTATGTGTTTTACTCCATTTCTTCACAAAATCCTTGGATGTTGATAATAACATAAATTTTAAAAGGCATTGATTGAGGATAATATAAGGTTATATGTCAAATATACCGCAATAAAAAAAAAGAAAGGCATGGATCCACAAATTCTAAGAGAGTAGAGGCAGAGACTGGTCAGCACGGTTCTGCCATCTGTTGGGTGGAAGGATGAGCGATAACTGACATAGCAGATGAAGTTGGCAACTCCGTCCCTGTAGGATGGGAACAGGAGGGGCCAACCAGAAAGAACCCTGGAAACGCTCAGTCGTCAAGCTTTCAGGTACTTGTGAAGGTGCACCTTTTTAAAGAATTTTTTTGATGTGGACCATCTTTAAAGTCCTTATTGAATTTGTTACAGTATTGTTTCTATTTTATGATTTTTGGCCATGAGGCATGTGGGATCTTAGTTCTCCAACCAGAGATCGAAACTATACCCCTTGCCTTCGAAGCTAAAATCTTAACCACTGGACCACCAGAGAAGTCCTGAAGGCACATACTTGAGGGAGGGCTGGAGACGGAAGAATCGGTTGATTCTTTGTTAGAATAATGATTAGCCTTATAGAGATATCTTCTCTTCTCCCACAACACGGTCAGGAAACCAGCCCCAACCACAGCTCCAGCCGAGACGTGAAGGCACGTTCTCTGAGTTGAGCCTGAGAAGTTCTGACTCAGGTATCACCTGAGCTGAAGGAGTGACTCCATGATGTTATGGGGGAGGGGGGTGGATTCAGTGGAAATCTGCATGCTGAATGGCTAGACCCCTGCTTGTACCCATCAGTGGGAGGCAGACCTGTTCACACCAGGCAGGAAGCTGGAGTCGAGGAGTCTTTGGGAAAATCGATCACCTAAAAGAAAAGACCTACAGTTTAATAAGGACTTTGGAGTTCCTCTGAGAAGTTGCTTCATCCCTGTCTGATCAGTCTGCACTGGAGCCCAGAAGGAACCAGCCTCTTCCTCGCCAGAAACAAGGCTTTCCCAACTCTGCAGAAACTTTACTCAAATATGAGTGAACACCAAGGGGTCATTCGAAGTGGAGAGTCAGAAACCAAAGCCAGAAAGTAGGACAGAAAGAAATCTGATGGACATGTAGAGAGTGTGGTGCACATATGAAACACCCAGAAGATGGTGAGTGATAGCCCTGAAAGTAAGAAAGTTATTGCACCCATGGAGCAACAACAGCCACCTATAAAAAGGGAGATAAAAGAAATCCTGGAAATAAAACATATAATCGCAAAATCAAAAGGTTCAACAAGGGAGGAGTAATATATAGTGGAAGAAATCTCCCAGAAAGCAGAATAAAACAAAAGTGGAATGGAATAAATGAGAGGAATTTAAAAAAATCAGAGGATGAGGCTATGAAATCTAAACCCAGATCAATATGAAACAAACGAAAAACCGAGAATATGGAAAAGGAGAAGAGAGGATCAAATAAAAACACAAGAAAATGTCCAACTGACAGATAGGAGTTGCCCACTTCGAAAGGACCCATTGAGTGACCAGGTTGCACTGGTGGTGAAGACACCACCTGCCAATGCAGGAGACTCAAGAGACGTGGGTTTGATCCCCAGGTCAGGAAGATCCCCTGGAGGAGAGCACAGGAACCCACCCCAGTATTCTTGCCTGGAGAATCCCATGGACAGAGGAGCCTGGTCGCAAAGAGTTGGACATGACTGAATCAATTTAGCATGATAGCACAATTGAGTGCCTGTAAACTTACAATGGATTTTAAAAGACCCTCATCTCTAAATACCCTTCCTCATTTAAAGAACCAGAGATCCTTGAGGAGGTGGTTGATTCTAGATCTAGGGTAGGAAATGTACAAGATGGAGCTGGGGTCAAGCCAGACAGCAACGCAGTCATTGAAATCTGGGTCATGTCAGTAGGACTCAGTAGCCAATTTGGAGAGGTTTCCACTGGTCAAAGATATGATGGCTTCAGCCTCGCTTAGGATAAGGGCTGCACAGATCAGACTACGAGTCCATCATGACACTGAAAAGGAGAACTCATTGGGTCACTTTTGGAAGATGCTAGGGAGCCAACTCCTTATTATGAAAACTAGCAAATAACAAGAATGAATAAGCATTTATTTTTGTCTTCCTTGTAAAACTGTACCTTGGGTAACAAAACAGTTGATGAGAGAAGGTTTTTCTGTAAAATTATTCCAGCTAATAAACAAAAAAGGACACAAAAGAATGAGACCATCACTGTTGCATTCCCCAGTGAGATGCAGGATCCTTGAAAGATCAGTGGTTGTCATTGATGACACAAAAAGAGTGACAAGCAGGTACGTTGTGCCTCCCGGTAGAAGTACACATCACCACCTGTTGGCACCAACCAGGCAGTAAAAGTCCAGTGTCTTTTTTCCCCAGCTCCCTAAGACATAAGGGAAAACTTTAGGCTGAAGCTGAGTTTACTCCAGTTTGCATAGGGACTGGGGATCTAGCTTAAAGACTTTAGCCTTGACTGATTTAATCATTTAAATGAGTAACCTCCAAGCAAAAGTCCCTGAACCCCTGCCTAGAAAGGGTATTGGAGGTTTCCAGCTGTTTATCCATCAGGTGGGATGGTGCTGCAGACACTCAGAACCCCACGGCGAGGGGTGTAAGTCCCCTCAGGACAGCATGGTCAAAGCTGCTTTTCTTGCCTACCTGTCCCCCTGGGAGGCAGTGAGCCAGCTCCTTGTACAGTGCTTCTGTCCACTTCCTGGGCTTTTAGAGAAGCCTGGGCTCAGAGAAGTTAACTCAAGTTTTCCTAGTGTCTTACCTTGGGTTCCTCCGACAGCTGAGCCTACACAGAGGCTTGGCTGTAGAGGGGATCCCAGGAAACGGGGAGAAAGGGAGGAAGAGAGCCGGGAGCGTCACGCAGGATGCGTGAGGGAGCCAGTCACTGCGGGCAGCTGGAGCTTCACCCCATTAGAGACCTCCGTGATGACCCCTCACGGGATGTGGAAGCAGGGATCTTCATCCACCCATCATTTCCGCCATTGACTGAGGGTCATTGAGGTGCTCACTCCCTGACTGTCTGGTCCCACTGAACCCACACTTTGGCCAGAGACCTGTTGCAGACAGGAGAACATGGGACACTGCCTACCTGGGGGGAACTGCCTGCAGGTGACCTCTGCAGCAAGTCAGAGTCAGCAGAGCCAGACTTCCTGGCTCCCATGCTGTGCTTATAACCACTGCATTGAATTGGCCTTGGGGTCTTTTATAAGCGGCAGACCTGGCGCTCAGGGAGAGAGGAGAGACTGATGTGACAGGACTGGCCTAAGTCCACTAGGTGATGCTGCAGATGTCACGGGTCCAGGGCGCAGGCGCTTAGGTAGCTAGTGCTGTGCGTGGGTGCCTCTGGCATGATGCACCAGAAAGAATCAGGGATGTTCCTGTGCTCCATGTGCTGACAAGGACCTGGCTTCTGACCTGGGCAGTCCTTCTGAGTTTGGCATCTTTAGCAGCCATCCTTAGATGGGGAAATTTCACCCCCTTGCTTGGCAACTTTGGTGAAATGCTTTGAGTCGTTCTCAGCCTTCACAACACATTATGATCACCTGGAGACCTTTAAAAAGACAGATGCAGCTGTCAGGTCGCTAGAGTGACAGAAGTAATTGACCTGTGGTGAGTGCTGGCGCTGGGAGTTTGAAATTCCCCCCAGGTTTCTAATGAGCAGTCACCGCTAATGAAGAAGTTCTAAAAGCTTAACAGGAAGTCCCTATTACAAGCAGGTATTATTTTATTAATCAGAAAGGAATTACTCACTTCTTTATGAAAACCTCACCTACTGAGTAGGGGAAAGAAGGAGACCCAGCAGAAGGGTGTATGAGCAAGTCTCTTTTGTCCACAGGAATCTGAGAGTTCTTAAGGTAAATTGATTAGTGGTCAATTGAAAAGTGATTTGGAGAGGTTCACTGTTCAGGAAATTAATGAAATTAAAAGATGCTTGCTCCTTGGAAGGAAAGCTATGACAAACCTAGACAGTGTATTAAAAAGCAGAGACATCACTTTAAGTGATGATTTTTCCAGTAGTCATGTGTGGATGTGAGAGTTGGACCATAAAAAAGGCTGAGGGCTGAAGAACTGATGCTTTCGAATTATGGTGCCAGAGAAGACTCTTGAGAGTCCCTTGTACTGCAAGGAGATCAAACCAGTCAATTCTAAAGGAAATCAACCCTGAATACTCATTGGAAGGACTGATTCTGAAGCTCCAATACTTTGGCCACCTGATGCGAAGAGCCAACTTATTGGAAAAGACCTTGATGCTGGGAAAGATTGAAGGCAAAAGGAAAAGGGGGTGGCAGAGGAGGAGGTGGTTAGATAGCGTCACTGACTCGATAGGCACAGGTTTAAGCAAACTCTGGGAGATAGTGAAGGGCAGGGAAGCCTGGTGTGTTGCAGTCCACGGACTTGACTTGACTTGACTTAGTGAATGACAGCAGCAACAACAGCTGTTCAAGAGGCCCTGTCTCTGTCACCTTCTGACTGTAAAAGCTTCCTTACCAGCTATACCTCTCCAATTCCCAAGTTTCGGTTCACACGTCTCTAAAATGGGGATGTGCATGACGTCTGACAAAATGCACATGAACTGTGTGCCAAGCACGCACGGGGCAGATGCAGGCAGCCATGTCCCACGTGTGAGGACGGGCCATGGATGGTTAACAACCGGAGTGAGGGATGTTCATTCCTCTCCACGGGGCTGCGCGGCCAGGTCCCGTGCCAAGAAGACATTTGAGGAACCAAACTCAGGGGTGAAGACCGCCCTTCCTCCAGCTTTTCCTGTTCCACCCGCTCAGCCCCAACCACAGAAACTGGGAACCAACAGCAGTTAGAGGACGACATGGTAAAAGACCTCCAGTCATTCTGAAGCAGACGGATGGCCGTGGTCAGCTGGATAGAAGACATTTACACATTTGGGGGTGCTTTTGTTCCCCAAGAGAAGGAAAGCAGGAGGCCCTGGAGGCAGGAGGGGTTTCCTGGGTGTCAGCAGCAGAAGGGTTTGCAGAATTGTTTCCTCTGCTCCTGAGGTCACTTTCTGTCTGGTTGTGGACACTGAACCGTCTTGGCCTCCAGAACCCCATGTGCTTACAAGCCAGGACCATCTAGAGTTTGAATAGAGGAGGACAGTAACAGAAGCGGGCATCCTGCCATGTTCAGAGAGGTCCCTGTCTGGCTCCTAGAGTTGGCCAGTTCTGTTGGGGGTGCTGGGTCCCCATGTTGCCATCTGGATTTGAAGCCGTTTCTGTCTGGGGAGCCTACTGGTTAGTGCAGGACACAGGCCCATGGGTTCATCTCTATGCACCATGATGCCGGATGTGATGATGGTAACACCCGAGCCTGGAGCAAGGCAGAGGGATGTGAAGGAAGAGCATACCCCACAAGGAGTCTTGTCTGAGATGAGGTTACAGGAGAGGTTATGGGGTGAATAGGCAGAAAGGGACCCACTCTTGCAGGGAGTGGAGTGAAGGCAGGATATGACAGAGGACGTGCACCCCAACATGTGTAGATGGGGCCACAGGTGCAAGGGATTGGGAGGTAGGGCGGTGTTAAGAGCTAAATCAGGAGATCTAGTGGAGACCAGACCCCTGAGACCCTTTGCTCAGTGCCTAGACTTCATTCTGTGTGTACCTGGGGCTGAGTAAGACTGATTTGCTCTCCAACTTTTTATTCTGAAACTTCCAAATGAGCAGGAGAGTTCAAAGACTAATACAAGAAATAACGCTGCACCTTAAACATAGGATTCCCAAGTTGTTAATGTCTGCCCATTGGCCTGCTCTCCTTCACTCTGGGTTAGTTTTTCAGAATCTTTGAAAGCAGGTTACAGATGTCATGACTAAATATGTAAGGTTGGGTGTCTGGGAGGAATTCACATTCGTATCCTACACGATCTGAGGCCATTTCACACCCACTGCCCCTTGGTTCCCAAATATATCCATTGTTGTTGTTGTTCAGTGGATAAATCATGTCCTACTCTTTGTGACCCCATGGACTGCACTGCACCAGACCTCCCTGTCCCTCACTATCTCCCGGAGTTTGCCTAAGTTCATATCCATTGAGTCGGTGATGCTATCCAACCAGCATCCTCTGCCACCCTCTTCTCCTTTTGCCTTCACTCTTTCCCAGAATCAGGGTCTTTTCCGATGAGTCAGCTCTTCATATCAGGTGACCAAATTATTGGAGCTTCAGCTTCAGCATCAGCCCTTCCAATGAATATTCAAGGTTGGTTTCCTTTAGGATTGACTGGTGTGATCTCCTTGCTGTCCAAGGGACTCTCAAGAGTCTTCTCCAGCACAAATATATCAATACATTAATTTATTTGCTGCATCCTACAACATCCACAACACCCCACTCCAGTACTCTTGCCTGGAAAATCCCACGGACGGAGGAGCCTGGTGGGCTGCAGTCCATGGGGTCGCTAAGAGTCGGACACGACTGAGCGACTTCACTTTCACCTTTCAGTTTCACGCATTGGAGAAGGAAATGGCAACCCACTCCAGTGTTCTTGCCTGGAGAATGCCAGGGACGAGGGAGCCTGGTGGGTTGCCGTCTATGGGGTCACACAGAGTCGGACACGACTGAAGTGACTTAGCAGCAGCAGCACAACATCCACAAAGTTGTTCATGGATTGCTATAGCAATAGCACCACCACCAGCAACAGATACACTCGGTGAGAGGTGAGATTTCTCTGCAGTTATTTTCCTCTTTAGTACATATCCCACAAAGGGTATCCAATCTGAAGACCTGAATTTATTATTTGTGCACGTGACTTATAATTGTATACAAATCAATTCATTTGTATATAATTAGAGTTTGTTATTTCATCTTCAGTTTTATTTTGGGGGAATGTATACTACTTACATTTCAGGAGTCAATACTTAGAAAATTGTTTATGTGGCCTGACTCCGAGGGATGGGTACTTGGTTGTTTCCAGTATTTCACTCTTGCAAATAAAGCCACGGTGAATTATTTCAGCTTGTGAAAGTGCATTGTCCAGGTAAACCCCTGTAAATGGGGTTGCTGCACTTCCAGGCGGAGGCATGCGTGATTTTGTGAGACATTGCCACACTCCCTTCCGTCTGTGCTGCGCCATATGAGTTGGCAGGAGGTTCTATTGCACAGTAGGTTTGAGAGGAAGTGTCATGGGACACAAGAGGTCCCTGTGGGTATCTGGGCAAGTGATGGCTCAGGGTCTGAACTGCAGGAGTGGGGCAGAGGCAGGGCTTGGGCTGACTGAGGGGCTTAGCTTTTGCTTGACTGTGCGTGGCCATGGAATAAAAAGAACAGAAGGACAAAGGAATGAAGACTCCCAGATGTTTGGGCTGAGGGCACACTGAGACAAGAAACAGGAGGAAGAAGATGTGTGTGTGGGCCTGTCTCTGTGTGCTTGCATGTGTGTCTGTATGTGTTTGTGTGTGCACTCATCTGTGCATGTGTGTGTGGGTGCACCCACATGTGCACGAGTTTGGGACACAGACATGCCGAGCCTGTAGCACATGTGGGGCAGCCGAATGCAACGAGCCTCTGGCACTCAAGACCTTGACTATGGTTGAGACCAGGCCATGCATCACCAAGTGTCCCCAACCTCTGGAAGCACAGGGAAAGCGGAACATTTGTTTTACTTTCCTTGGATGCACATGTGGGTCCACTGCTTTAAAGGCAGAGGTCCTTCATCCAAAGGGGCATCTGGAGCTTGAGGAAAAATACAGTGAGCAAGTGATGCAAAAATGTAGCTAACTGCTGCTGAGTCGTGTCCTTTTTGCTCAGTCGTGTCCTGACTCTCTGCGACCCCATGGACTGTTGCCCCCCAGGCTCCTCTGTCCATGGGATTCTCTAGGCAAGAATACTAGGGTGAGTTGCCATGCCCTCTTCCAGGGGATCTTCCCAACCCAGGGATCGAACCCAGGTCTCCCAGATTGCAGGCATATTCTTTACCATTTGAGCCACCAGGGAAGCCCAAGAATACTGGAGTGAGTAGCCTATCTTCTCCAGGGGATCCTCCTGACCCAGGAATCGAACCAGGATCTCCCACATTGCATGTGAGATTCTTTATCAGCTGAGCTACCAGGGAAACCCAAAAATGTAACTAACTGCTGCCAAAAAATGAAGGGACTTGATGTTTCCCAGACCACACGTGATGTTCATCGCCCTCCGGGGGGCAGGACAATACCCACTCTGGTTATGAAACGAGCTGCTGGCTGAGGCCCTCATGGGTGGTCCCTGTGGTGCTGCTGTCCGCCAGAGACCTCCCTTGTCCCCTGACTGGCCTGTCCTGGGCCGACCCGAGGGCGGTAAAGTGTTTGCCGGAGGCTAGGAGCCCTGCGAGGCGGTGGATGTAGACCATTTCCGGGATGTGCTCCCTGGATAGAGCCCCTGGCTTCCATCAGGAAATGCGTCTTCACATCCAGAGTGGTTCATGTTTGACTAAAGATGGAGCCCTGTGTGTTGATGAGCACCTTAAATAACAGTGGACGCAATCCCATTTTAGAAGCTGATCAACAACTCTGCCCTCCTCACACGTCAGCTAGCGTTATCTGCAGGAACATGTCAAAGATCCGCTCTGCTGTGCTCCTCATATCTGAGTGACTCAAATAATTGAAAACTTCCTTTAGTACCGATTCAATGACTGTCCATTGGTTGATCATTTATCTGGGTTTCCACTGATTCCAGTATAGACTTTGTTAAGTCTTTCTCGCCTCCTCACCCTGCCTAGTGCACATGACTCAGTCATTTCTTCATAACTCAGTGGAATTGACAGAATATTCTCTCCTGGCCTGGTTGTGAGGGTTGTGGTTCCCGTTTGCTGTCCTCAGGGTTGGCTGCCAGCTCTTGACGTCTCCCTTCACCCCTGAACAACCCAGGCACTCTGCTTTGTGTTTGCTTATCGACTTGGACACAGTCGCCCGCTCTCTGTCGTGTTAATACTCTGTGTTGAAGAGGAGTCCTGAGGCTCTGAGAGACTTCTCAGAAATCCGTGCCTGACTGGGCTTCCTGCAACATGAGGGCCGAGGGATTCTCGCCAAGAGCGAGGATGGGAAGGAGATTTCATGTCTGGATGGTGGAGCGCTGCCTCTGTCCTTGCCTACAGGTGTTTCTGTTCCTAGAAGTGATCAAGCCTCCAGTACAACTGACCAAATACGAGCTTCAGGTTTATCACGGGTATCAGTTCTCTCCTTTGAGGGGATGGGGGTGGTACGGGCAGCCCTCAGTCTGTCTTTGGGAGGCAGAAGGGAAGAGCATGACTTCCTAGTTCATATCTGTGAATGGAGCTCAGTTACCTGCCTCTCCCGGGTGGTGAGCATGGAAAAGTATAACCCGAGTGATCCAGCTACAAATGCAGAATACCCCTGTCCGCACTTCAGGGCTATTTTACACATATGATAGCCGAGGTTCGGTTTCCCAATTGTGATTTTTCTCATCCACCACAAGTGTGAGATGTTTCCTTTCTATCCTCGGGTTTCCCCTCCCCCCCAGTGCTTCTTTTACCCCCTCTCTGTGTGCGTGTGTGCTAAGTCGCTGCAGTCGTGTCCAACTCTTTGGACCCTATGGACTGTAGTCCACCAGGTTCCTCTGTCCAAGGGGTTCTCCAGGCAAGAATACTGGAGTGGGTTGCTGTGCCCTCCTCCAGGGGATCTTCCCAACCCAGGGACTGAACCCTCATCTCTTATGTCTCCTGCATTGGCAGGCAGGTTCTTTACCACTAGTGCCACCTGGGAAGCACTAGAACCTTACTGCCTTCTACCCCCAAAGAATTTTAAAAGGAAATATAATGCTGTTTTTAAAAATCTGAAATAGGGTTCCCCCCCGTCAGAGGGCTGTAATTTCCAGAAGCCAGTGCCTCACTTCTCTGCAGGTTACCCAACGCAGGAAGAGGTATGAGCAGCGTGGACGAAATCAGACAGCTCTACTGTCCCGGGCTGTTCTCACCTTTATGTCTAGAATCATCCAGAAAAGAATCCAGGGGCTAGGCTGTAAGGCTGACCCTTGGGAAGCTGCTGACATGTGACTCCTTTTAACACACGGAAATGCCAGTTTCCAGTGGTTTAACGTAGTGACTTACAGAAGAGAGTCAGCCTCGTGGTTCAGGGCTATTCAAGCAGGATTGCAAGATAATGCTGCCTGTCTCATTTTTACAGTGAAAAATCTAGGAAATAAATGTAGGCGCTTCCCTTGTGGCTTAGACAGTAAAGAATCTGCCTGCAATGCAGGAGACCCAGGTTTGATCCCTAGGTCAGGAAGATCCCCTGGAGAAGGGAGTGGCAACCCACTCCAGTGTTCTTGCCTGGAGAATCCCATGGACAGAAGAGCCTGGCAGGCTACAGTCCATGGGGTCATAAAGAGTTGGACACAACTAAGCAACTAACACTTTCTATCTTTCAAATGTAGGGAGTACCATGTAAACAAATGCAAAAGTAATACACACAGCATCTCTACTACTCAATCCTTCCCCATATCCAGGAGTTACCATTATTTCTCAAGTCTGATTCAGTCTGGGATGGAGACACATTCAGGCGGAAGTCAGAAATTGAACTTGAATTTATTTTGTTATTTTAATACGCTGCCCCCTTTACTGGACAGTGAGTTTCAGTGAGCCCCGTCTTCGAAGCACTTCTGATCTGATAACTAAATAGTGCCTTGGACCGGTGCATCACAACCTACAGACGGTGCCTCACAGAGGCTCATAAATCTGTCCTCACAGGAGTACAGCCCTGCGGTCACTCTGTCTTTATTATTTCCCACTGACCCATAAAAGGCATCTCCTGTGTGCTGATGACAACCTTGTCATCTGATCTGAAGTCCAGTCACCCTGGAGCAGTGAGAATGTCCTCACAGTCCATCTCATTTTTAATCCAGAGCTGCGGCGGGGAAGCCTGTCTGCACGGCTTCGAGAAAGCAGCCTGGTCCTATGATTAAATAGATGGAGGGAGGAAGACAGTGCAACCCGACTGCAGGAAGGCATCCCCGGGGAAGCCCTGGGGTCTGAGGCCCAGGGAGGGGCTCTGCTTGGTCTCTTCCTTCCCCTCACCCCCCGCTGTATTCTTTGCTCTAAGTTTCAGTTAGACTCTTTCTGGGGTGAAGCCCATTCCTGGACCTGGATCCTGGGGTTCTCAACTCTGGGGCAGTTTTCTAGGGAATCGGCAAAGGTGTTGTGAGGATTTCTGGACTCATCAAAGAGAGGGCAGAGGATGAGAGCAGAAGGGACTGAACTTTTAAAGAGGGCCACCACCCAGAAGGTGCCATCTCCAACCAAGCAGGGGGACCCAATGCCCGTAGAGAGAAACCAGAAGAAGGAAGGGAACAGGGAGACAAGGAGGAAGAAGAGACGGAGCTGGAAGAAGGGTGGGAGGGATGTGGGAAGGGGGCGGGAAGGAAGGCAGGAGAGGCCCCTCTCGCAGTTGATCTGTGTAGAAATTAAAAGCAGAACCTGGACTGTAGGGTTTCCGCAGCCTTAGGGGAGCACATTAATGGGGAAAATAGTGCAGAAAAATGCAGCTGATCCACGGTAAGCGGCCCTGCTCCCTCGAGAGGCCCCAGCCCATGACCACACATACACAGGCTTGCACACGTGCACAGGCACAAACTTACACAGGCACACCCGTGCAAGACACACACACACGTGCATACACACGTGTGGTCATACCCTGCCCCGTCCTTCCTGTTTTGAGTCTTGGCCTCTGCCCTTGTCTCTGACCCTGACCCAGAGGTGGGATCTCCACAAGGTCCTGCCCTCAGGACCCCACCTGGTCAGAACCTCTGCTGGGATATGGGGAGCCCCAGCGGGCTTTGCAGTCAGGGCAAAATAGCCTCTATCCACCTGTGAAGGTTTCACTGGCTGGTCAGCTGGCAGAAAGACTCGTGTGGACACGAGTCTGCTAAAGCCTTTTGCCCTGGCTCAGCTCCCGTGGGGCATACCAGGGTCATCGTGGGGGCCGCCAAGGAGGGGGGAAGCCTACTGGGACTTTGTTACGGCAAAGCCTATAAGAAGGAGAACTTGGGAGGCAGGGAGGTGATGAGAAGGAGGGAGGGCAGGAAGGCTTGGGAGCCTCCTCCAGGAAGGCCATGAGAGAGGGTCCTCAGGGCTGTCAGGGAGTCACAGAGCCACGGCTGCCTCTCAAGGGCATCCTAGTCCTCACAGAGATGGGTCTGCCTTGGTGACCCCGCCAATATGACCGTGGATCTGGCCACCCCGTGGTTAGTGGCCAGATGGGTGTGCAGCCCAAGAGCAAACAGAAGTTGATGGAAACTGAGCCCCAAGGCAGAAGCACCGGCCTGGCTCTCTTTCCTACTGACTGCAAACAGAAATCAACAATTCAAGAAAGAGTTTCAAAAAATGACAAAATGATAAAGTAAGTCAAATAATCATTTGCTAACAAGATACTTTCTCTGTCTGAATTGGGGGAACTCTCTGTGTGGCCAGCCAGGCAACATACCCCCCTATTCCCAGTACCAAGAAGCATTAATATTATAAACTGAGTCAGGGGATGGTGCGCTTGGAGGGATGGAAGACTTTCTGGATCGTGAGTGGAGCTTTAAACATGGCACAAGGTTGTAGAGTCATTTTGTTTTAGAGTCTTTAAAAGTCAGGTTTGAATCCCGTCAGTTTCAGATCAGTGGAATGGCTGTCCAAGGGAAGAGCCCTTCTCTTCCCGGACGACCTGAGTGCTCCCCGCATTGACGACCTGAGTGCTCCCCAATTGGGCTGGGGTCAGCAAAATGCATCTATGGGTGACCAGAGACCAAGGTCTTCCCATTGAGGCCACAGAGACATCCATATAAACAGCACTTAGCCAGCTCCAACCCCTAAAGCAGGCGGTGTGAGAAGAGCCACGGTCACCTGACTTCATGTTCAGGAAATCAGACAGGCTTGTATGTCATCTTGAAGATCGTCCTGATAAACACTGGAAAATTTCAGAGTTAAAAGCAGCACTCATCAATCACAGAAGACTAGACAGTGCCTAACGCTTTTTAGTCCTTGGTTGCTCTTCTACGACCATCTTTCAGTTGCCCATTGAGTTTTCTCTGCTGCCCACAGATATTCAGGTAGAGGTGAAGACCCATGGAGAATTTCAAGCTGAACTCTGAAGTCTGAATGCATACCAATGGAACTGAATGCAAGCTGAAACATACATACCACTGCATGCATATCTCGAGCTCCAGGGTGTTCATAAGTGGAGGAAAAATGTTAGCGACCAAAGAGGAAGGAAGTCTTTGATCAGGAGCAGGGTCTCTCATCTGACAGGCCAAAGAGTGTGTAATGTTACTGCTGAGACCCACTCAGCTGTGCAGCTTCCGCTAATAGAGGGAATGGTTTGCCAGCTCGTAGTAGCCAGATGCATTACTGAACCTGTGTTCACAAGAGCATCTTAACACATGGATTTCGTGCTGTCAATTCCAAGAGGTATAAATGCCTGAGGATGTTTCAAGCTTTCAATGAACTTTCTTTGATTGGTGGCAGTTGTAATCTTCTGTATCTTAACTAACCTTAGGACTATAGCTCTGTCCTTCAGGTAGCTTCAATTAAGATGTGGATATTTTATCTAGTGGGCTTCCCAGGTGGCACTAGTGGTGAAGAACCCACCTGCCAATGAAGGAGACATGAGAGATGCGGGTTCGATCCCTGGATCAGAAAGATCCCCTGGAGGAGGGTATGGCAACCCACTCCAGTACTCTTGCCTGGAGAATCCCATGGACAGAGGAGCCTGGCAGGGTACAGTCCATGGGGTTGCAAAGAGTCAGACCCGAGTGAAGCGACTTAGCACACACGTACATTTTATCCAGTACAAGAATCTCAGGATTTTAATCAGAAGTCCCCCAATGCAGGTTGTAATGGCATGTGGGCTTTCTCTGTGGTGTCTCATCTAGAGATAGTTTAAGTTTTGAGTGGGACAATATCACCCCCAATTTTATTAGGAGATTAATGACACATGACCAAATCCTTATGTAGAAAATGCTTATATTTTATTTTCAGACTTTGGGAGTGGAAACTGGGTCAAATCCCAGAGCATTCTTTTTTTTTTTTTTCCCCCAGAGCATTCTTACACAAACTAATGAGATCCTCAGAAATCGTGCTTCTGCAGTGGTTTTAATGAATTTTCCACAGGGAATGCACTAAGGCTTTGCCTTTGAATCAGGCAGTCACAAAGATAGGTCACTTTAGGTAAATTTTCTCCAATATTCAGAGTATTAAACTTGCATCTGCATGTCTTGGATTCTTTTTTTTTCTTTTTTAAAAAATCTATTTATTTATTATTTTACTTTACAATACTGTATTGGTTTTGCCATACAGTGACATGAATTCGCCACAGGTGTACATGAGTTCCCAATCCTGAACCCCCCCACCCCTCTCCCCATATCATCTCTCTGGGTCATCCCAGTGCACCAGCCCCAAGCATCTTGTATCCTGTATCGAACCTAGACTTTTTTCCATCATAACTGTTGCCTTTTCTCTTTGGAAAGCACGATAGAGATGAAGCCACTCAAGTTTTCTGCCATCTTGTGGGAGGTGGATGTGGAGTGTGGTGAGAGTGACTTAGCAGAGACTTGTGTTCAACTAGAAGGTGTTTTATAGAAAATTTGGTGCAGTGTTTGAGACTTTGCCTGCCAATGCAGGGTAGTGCAGGTTTGATCCCTGGTCAGGAACTATGATCCTGTATGCCTTGTGGCTAAAAAAAGAAGAAAAAAACCAAAATATTAAAAAAAGGAGCAATATTGTAACAAACTCAATAAAGAGTTTAAAAAGTAGTCCACATAAAAAAATCTTTTAAAAATAAGAAAATTTGAGTTATGATAAAGCCAGCCGACCAGGAGAGGAGCAATGGGAAAACACGGTTTGTCCCACACAGCTTTCCAGAGAAGGGGGTGTGTCATATCACATGACGTGGTGCCAGAGTGGGTCAGGGGTAAGAGAGTGGAGTGGGGGTCGGGGGGACAGTCTGAGCACAAAGCCTTTATTGTGATCTCCTTGGAAAGGATCAGGAGAGGCAGAGTGGGCAGCCTCGGGCTTGGCTAGTTTGGTGAGTTTCAGCAGGCTCTGGGGTACAGTGACCGTCCTGGTTGTACAGTTACCTGGGGTACAGGTACCTGGCCCTGGCTTCCAGAAGGGCAGGTGGAGAGTGGCCTGGAAGGTGAGAGCTCCACAAAGGAGGAGGTTGACGTGAGGGCTCTAGATTGATTGTTTTGAAAAGTGTGCTCATGTTTACTATTTATTGCCCATGTGTTTGCTCTAGGAATGGGCTGACCCCTGAGAGAGACCCTCCCTCCTGGGCCAGCAAAGCCCTAGATGGAGCCCATGAAAATTTAAAAAATAAAAGACCTGCTTCATGCCCATTTCCAAGCTGAAATTCCAGTGGTTTATCACATGAGAGGAGTGAGGATTTAGAGCTACGTTTCTGTTCCCAGAAACCCCCCATATAAGGGAAATGTTCACGGACATTAAAACCCAGAAGTCACAGAACTTTATTCTCCCATGGATGTCGGCAAACCTGGTGTTCGTCATCCCCTGCTGGTCATGCAGTCGAGAGGCTTGGGGGTTGGGGAGGTGCTCCGCCAGCTATGAGAGAGAAAGGGGACAGCGTTGAGCTCCAGTTTCCCATGGGGGAAACGAGAAACGTTTTGCAGATGGATTCAGCCCAGGAAGATTTACACTGCAGGAATAACATTTCAATCACTGCATGAGATGGAGAGGGTTGTAGAGCTCCAGCCTATACTGCTGGCCTCGGGATGAATGACCTTTTTTGGGAGAACTTGCCGTTTCTTAAGGCAAGGGAAGGCGGCTGTCCATGGTTCCTACCGTGGGGCCCTGTGCCTCCCCTCCCCTTCTGCATGCCTTTCACGCGGGGGCTACACAGCTGCTTCCTGGTGCTTATTTGTTCCTGGCTAATTACAGAATGAAGGGATTTCACAGTCTTACAGCTAAGAACCCACCTTTTCCCTCTTTTCTTAGAAAAAGCTAACGCTCATCTCATGCCTAATTAGAGAGTCCTGTATGCAGGGAATCGGAAACAGTGATGCACACGTGGAGAGGAGGAACTCCTCCCAATGGCGGGCAGCTTCCAGGGGTTTCATTTTTGTTTCAGAAGCTGCATGATCACCCAGAGTCCTCTTGGCCACAGCTAACAGTCCTCTTTGCTTTGTTTTTCCACTCTCTCTGGGGTCCTCAGCACATCTTTCAACAGGTACTTTTTGATCAACTTATCCAATTACCCTGGTGTTGGATTCTGTCAAAACGACCCCAGAATTGCTGTCCCTCTCTATTTGGGATGACTTCCCTGCTAGCTCAGCTGGTAAAGAATCTGCCTGCAATGCAGGAGGCCCCTGTTCGATTCCTGGGTTAGGAAGATCCCCTAGAGATTCTCACCTGGAGAACTGGGGACAGTCTGCTGTGGAGAGAGAACAGGCTTTCATGCCATGTGAGTCGAGATGTAAATCCTGGCTGAGCCACGTCCCAGCTGGGCATGTGTGGGCCACTTCCTCACCTTTCCAGAACTGTAACTTCCTCCTCTGTAGCATAGGCCCACCAACACCACCTGTCCACAACAGGACGGTCAGTTTGTAAAAGCCCTGCCAGGGTGTAGACTTGTTTCTTCTATGTGTTTTTTGTTTTTACTGTTCACTGCATTTTTTGTTTTATTTTTAAAACTAATTTTTATTGGAGTATAGTTGATTGACAACATTGTGTTAGTTTCTTCTGTACAGCAGAGTGAATCAGTTAAACATATACACGGTGGTGGTGGTTTTGGTCGCTAAGTCGTGTCTGACTCTTTGCGGTCCCGTGGACTGTAGCCCTCCAGGCTCCTCTGTCCATGGGATTCTCCAGGCAAGAATACTGGAGTGGGTTACCATTTCCTTCTCCAGGGGATCTCCCCAACCCAGGAATCGAACCCGGGTCTCCTGCACTGCAGGCAGATGACTTACTGACTGAGCTATGAGGGAAGCCCAAACATATACATATGTCCACTCTTTTAAGATTCTTTTCCCGTATAGGCCATTACAGAGTACTGAGTAGAGTTCCCTGTGCTATACAGTAGATTGTTATTAGTTATCTATAGAAGTGTGTGTGCTGTGGTTAGTCGCTCAGTTGCATCCAACTCTTTGCAACCCTATGGACTGCAGCCCACCAGGCTCCTCTGTCCATGGGGATTCTCCAGGCAAGAATACTGGGGTGGGTTGCCATGAACCCATGCCCTCCTCCAGGGGATCTTCCCAACCCAGGGATCAAACCCAGGTCTTCCACATTACAGGCAGATTCTTTACCATCTGAGCCACCAGGGAAGCCCAAGAATACTTGGAGTGGGTAGCCTATCCCTTTTCCAGGGGAATCTTCCCAATCCAGGAATTGAAACAGGATCTCCTACATTGCAGGTGGATTCTATACCAGCTGAGCTACCAGGGAAGTGTGTATATGTCAATTCCAATCTCTCAATTTATCCCTCCCCGCTTCTATCCCCTTGGTAAGCATAAGTTTGTTTTCTATATCTGTGACTCTATTTCTGTTTTAGAAATAAGTTCATTTTGTTTTTCATATCCTTTTTATGTTTCTACACCAAAAAACCACAAAAGTATTCTGATTAATAATTTAAAAAGGGCATTTATTGTCATCATTTAGTGAGTGCAGTTTCAAGAAGCTCCAATACTTTGGAAAAGCCCCTGATGCTGGGGAAGATGGAGGGCATGAGGAGACAGGAGTGACAGAGGATGAGATGCTTGGATGTCCTCATGGACTCACTAAATTTGAGTCTGAGCAAACCCCGGGAGATAGTGAAGGACCGGGAAGCCTGGTGTGCCACAATCCATGGGGTCGCAAAGAGTCAGGCAGGACTGACTGACTGACTGCTGTCCAATTATGTAAAAAAGAGGAGGGGCGGAGAGCAAATGCTGTGTGTGAGCTCCTGGGATCTCATCGTGTCCTTGTAAGAACCCTGGGGGAAGCTCTGTGACCTTTACCCCATTGTCCAGAGGTGGAAAGTGAGGCTCGCCGGGCTTTAGCACTAGCCCTGACTCACCAGCCCAGGACTCAAGCCGCCTCCTCAGAGAGTGTGGCTCAGTGACCCTGGAGAAAATTCTGGAAGGAAAAGGCTGTGATGGCAAAGAAAACTTATTCTGAGCCAACTTGTGGAGGCAGCTGCAGAGAGTGCTGGAGCCTTTTAATTAAACGTTGGAAAGCACAGGAGATTGAAAGTCAGCTGCTTCAGTGGGAAGGCTAATATTTACACATTAAAAAGTGTCAAACTCTGGAGACCCAGGTCTCTCATTAGGTGGTGGTATAATTACCACGTTCCTGTTTCCTAGCAGTGAGGAAGAAGATGTGAATTCGGGTCTAAGGTCTGCCTCTGGGCAGGTCTTGGACTTGGTTGCTGGCCAGAGCCTGTTGCCAAGGGCCGAGTCTTCAGTGTTTTCTTTGAGGCTTGTGGCTTTAGGGAATCACTCTGGGAAGGAAGGAGTTACCTTTATTCTCTGCATCCAGGTGACTTGAATGAGCCCTTTCAGCATCGAAGGACAGAAAGGGAGAGTGCCCTTCAAGTGACCTTGACTCATTCTACCAGAATGCCTCTGGTGGGGAACTTCTCACCGACTTCAGTTTTGTCACCAGCTGGCTGTTGGGCTTTGGACACATCCATAGAACTCTCTGGATTTAGTGGTTTTCTGTGGGGTCCTGTTGAGCTCTGTTGACTGCACCTGTGGATGGGCAAATGCGTGGACCATAGATCCTGTATGCAAAGACCCGTATGTGCACCCACGGGGCTTAGGGCCTACTGCCAGCATCTGCCACCAGCTCAGGCCACCATTGCCATTAAGTGGCTTTGCCAGGCCAAGCCTGGAAGTTTACAGTGGGGCCCTAGTGACTCAGATGAGGGCACTGAGAGCATTCAAACCCACCTCGTGGATCCTGTAACACTGGAAAGATGTGCAGAAAGCACCTTGTTGAATTATGTAGGGTAGCTCCAGCTGCTGCCTGGATAAGACCCCAGATTCCAGCAGCTTAACACCATAGAAGATTAATCCTCACATATGCAAGTCTGAGGCTGTATTCAGTAGGCACTTTTTATACAGTGAGGATCCAGGAGCTATTGTGTCCAGCTTCAGCCACCATAGCTGGTTCTGAGTCCAAGGGGAGGCCCACAGTGGCAGCCACTCCATCCTTTCAAAAGTCAGGATCCTGGGTCTCCACCAGTCCTGCCCAGGGCAGGATGGCTGGACCTAGTCTCCAAACCCACGATCCCAGCTCAGCACAATGGCAGACGCAGTGCTCTGACCGTATCTTAGCATCACCAAGTCACCATGGTGGTCCTGGTGTCTGCCGTATATGAGTGCTTGTTCGGCACAAGTCACTGATGCTTACTTTGTACAATCTTTTAACCTCAGTAATAAATGCAACATTGTCTTTATAATCCACATTTTCTGAGGTGAAAACAAAATCTTGGGTTTCAGAGAAGATGCTTACATAGCTGACCCTAGTCCTGCCTTACCTCAGGGCATTGTGGGTTGCACACAGCTTCCCTGAACCCTGAAACCGTGGCATCAGACAAGTGACCATGTGTCCTTTCTCCCTAAAAGAAGCCTTGGATGGTTCTCCACATCCATGTTGTATCCCCAAAATGGTGCCAGTGGTTAATTGGATGAGGCTCCCCCTTGTCACAGGCAGGGATGTAAGGTTGGACTTGACCTTCAGGTCAACTCTGGGCCCCACTACTTGGAAGCGCATCATCCTGAAGCCTCAGTGCTGTGTGGGTGAACTTGAACCAGTCTCACAGGACGTGGTCCAGGATTCAGCGAGATAAACCTGCAAAGCAAATTAGCGTGGTCCCTGCACCTAGTAAACGCTCCATGAGGTATTAGTATCAGAGGGAGAGCAGAGGTCATTTCTCCTCTTTCTCTTAAATAGGGAGAGGGGAACCTCACACCCTGAGCAGAGGAAGTGCAGCTGGGGGTGGTCCCTCAGCAGCCCCTGTGCACACAGCCCTGAAGTGGGTGCATTCAGAGACCTTGCCCTTTCAGGACCCCCTGGAGCAGCAGAGTGGAGGCAAGGGCTTGAGTAGTCACTGGGTTGAGGTTGAGTGATGGCAGGAAGTAGGAGTAGGGGCTGGGAGGGTGAGACAGGAGGGAGCAGAGGAGGCTCCATGACTTTCAAACCAGGCACTGCGCTCCCGGAAGTTGTCTGTCACAGAGATAGCTCCTGGAGAGTCCTCCACCAGCCCCTCCCCCGTGCAGCATCACTGGCCTTGGCCTGCATCCCACGTTGTCATCTTGGTACCTGCCTGCCCTCTGAGTGTGTGGCAATGTCTTGAAGGTAGCGGCCACTTTTCTTGGAATGCCACTGGCCTGTAGAAGACTTTTGTGCAGACTTGGAAAAGGTGCCCCTTAGGCTGGTCACAGTTTTGTGAAATGCAGTCTTAGGGAACAGGGGGCACCTTGGTTCACAGTTTTTAAAGGTGCCCTTTGGAGAGGGACTTCTGGGGTCCTGCTAGTGTTCTGTTTTTTGACCTGGATGCCAATGACCTGGGTATGTTCAATTTGTGAAAATTCAGCAAACCTGAAATATTCAGTTTATGCACTTTTCTTATGTGTATATAATACTTCAATGACATTTACCAAAAAATATTAAAGGGATAAGAAAATATATTTTAAAATACCACTTCCTCCAGCTTAGCTTAGCAATGGCACCCCGCGGCCTCTTCAGCCACTTGTGTACCTCACATCCTACACAGCTGTGCATGGCCCACCCTGATCTTACTCGATGTCATGTCTCTGGGGTGCTTCCTATAACTGTGCCTGGCCCTAACAGGTCATCTTATCAATGGGCATAAGTCATCAGTCATATTGGGTCTCTTTAGCCCTCTGAGCACAGCTGGCTCTTGGTCCCCTGCATTGCTGATAACTCAGCTGTGGGGCTCAGTGGAGAGGTCTCTTGTGCAAACCCAAGAGTTTTGTCACTCAAGCTAATCCCCTGCTTTTGTAAGAGCACATGAAAGGCTAGCCTGCAGTAAAGACATTTTGAGTGATGGCTGCAAGTGGACATGGGGCCCGGAGGTTCTTAAGGTCATCAGGAGGTTACGTGCTCAGCTGTCGATAAATAGCTTTCCACTATTTGCTTAATTATGCCATCCCTTTCTGGTGCTGGTCTCTCTTCCCCATCTCCAGAGGGGACAACATACCGCCAGACCCTCGGATCTCAAGCTGTCAGAGGGACATCAAACTTTGCCGATAATTCCTTTTTCTTCCTCAGCATGCTCGAATGGGCTTCCAGCCCCAACAAAGGGAAAGAAGGAAACATTTACCCAGAGCCTTATCTGCTCTTCCTGACGTGCCTCTGTTTGTCCCCATGCTACAAGACAGGATTGTCTTGGTGGCTATTTTCAGGAGCCCAGACCACATCTCATCCCAACACCAGAACATGATTCAGAGGAGCCCAGCTCCACTCTGGGGAGGCATTGTGGGTGAAAGATAAGGTGCCTGGGGGCTTATCCTGCAAGTACGGTTGCTCTGTTTCAGCTGCAGACCAACATCTGAGACACCGAGGGGAAGAGATGGCGTACTTTTTAAAGAATAAGGTTAGAATTTTCCGAGGGCGGAGTTAACGGTTTATCAAAGACCTTCTATCGGGGCATCAGGCTCCCAGAAGAATTTCTGTCCTAATTGTGTCTTCTGTTGTCAGCCCTCTTCAGCGGCAAAGCTTTAAAAACTGGAAAGCGGGTGGCTAATGTGGGGGCCTGAGGGGTGTGTGTGTGTGTGTGTGTGTGTGTGTGTGTGTGTGTGTGTGTGTGTGTATCGAGGGAGAGAAGGGTGGGGGAGAGGATTATTAGGGAGGAAGGATGTGGAGACTGATGGCATGGTCTGGGATGCTCACTGGGGATGCCTGAGGTGCTTGGCTGACAGATGCCCAGAGGACCACAGCTGCCCCTCCTGCTGGCAGCGTTAGGCTCTGCCCTTCAACAGAGCATCTTTCAGGGGTAGTGAGGGATCTGTTTAATTTCAACCCTGATCCCGCCCTTTGGAAAGAAGAGTGCCTGGATGGATACAAGAGCCCACTGTCAACCACCAGAGTCCTTCAGGAGCCTGACCAAGTTCTGGAGGGCCTTGGCTTCTGGTCTCAGACCAAAAGTTGCCAAGATTCCAAGGAGACATGAGAAGTGGTTGGGGTGGTTTACATTGGAGGGGAGGAGCCTGGGGACAGTAGTGGTGAGTGCTGAGGTTTGTTTGTTTTTTCACAAAAACTATGAACTATGGTTTATTTCAGGCTTCCCTGGTAGATCACCTGGTAAAGAATCTGCCTGCAATGCAGGAGGCCCCAGTTCAATTCCTGGGTTGGAAAGTTCCCCTGAAGAAGGGATAGGCTACCCACCCCAGTATTCTTGGGCTTCCCTGGTGGCTCAGACGGTAAAGAATCTGCCTGCAATGCAGGAGACCTGGTTTTGATCCCTGGTTTAGGAAGATCCCTTGGAGGGGATCTTCCACTCCAAGGCAACCCACTCCAGTATTCTTACCTGGAGAATCTCCATGGACAGAGGAGCCTGGTGGGCTACAGTCCATGGGGTCACAATGAGTCAGATATAACTGAGCAAGTAAGCACAGCATAGTCGATTTACAATGTTGTGTTAATTACTGCTATACAACAAAGAGATTCAGTTATGCATATATACACTCTCTTCTATGTTCTTTTTCCATTGTGGTTTCCTGTATATATAATAAAAGCTTGTGTGTGCTTAGTCATGTCTGACTCTGCGGCCCCATGGACTGTAGCCTGCCAGATTCCTCTGTCCGTGGAATTTTCCAGGCAAGGATACAGGAGCGAGTTGCCATTTCCTACTCCAGGGGATCTTCCCAACACAGGGATCAAACCCGTGTCTCTTGCGTCTCTTGTGTTGGCAGCTGGATTCTTTACCACTAGCTCCGCCTAGGAAGCAATATAGTAGCTTACATCCGCTAATCCCAAACTCCCAATTTATCTGCCCCCGCCTCCCACCCCTTTGGCCACCACAAGTCTGTTCTCTATGCCTGAGACTGTTTCTGTTTTGTAGATAAGTTCATTTGTGCCATAGTTTAGATTCCGCATATAAATGCTGTTATACGATATTTGCTTTCTGACTTCACTTAGTATGATAATCTCTAGTTGCACGCACGTTGCTTCAAATGGCATTAGTTCATTCTTTTTATGGCTGAGTAGTGTTCCATTGTATTGTGTGTACCAGACACATTGTGTATATGTGTACCACGTCTTCTTTACCTGTTCATCAGTCGATGGACGTTTAGCTTGTCTCCATGTTTTAGTTATTGTGAATAGTGCTGCTATGAACATAGAAGTAGGTGTATCTTTCTGAATTACAGTTTTGAACAGATATATGCCCTGAAGTGGGATTTCTCTATCATATGGTAATTCTATTTTTAGTTTTCCAAGGCACCTCTGTACTGTTCTCCAGAGTGGCTGCAACAACTTGCATTCCCACCAACGAGGTTCCCTTCTCTCCACTGCCTTTCCAGCATTTGTTATTTGTAGACTTTTTGATGATGGCCATTCTGACTTGTGTGAGGTGATATCTCATTATACTTCTGATTTGTATTTCCCTAATGATTAGCTATGTTGAGCATCTTTTCATGTGCCTGTTGGCCATTTGTATTTTTTTTCCTTTGGAGAAATGTCTCTTTAGGTCTTCTGCCCATTTTTTTATTGGGTTGTTTTTGTTGTTGTTGTTGTTGTTGAGTTGTATGAGCTGTTTGCATATTTTGAAAATTAAGCTGCTGTCGGTCACATTGTTTGCAAATATTTCTTCCCATTCTGTAGGTTGTCTTTTCATTTTGTTTATTGTGTCTTTTGCTGTGCAGAAGCTTATAAGTTTGATTAGGTCCCACTTGTTTATTATTGTTGTTTTTATTTCTCTCGCCTTAGGAGACTGTCCAGGTTCTGACTGAGCATCTCCATGGCGTCTGCTTCCCACGCCCCCGTCTCCTGTGCTGCCTCCACCATGTGCCCGGCCCCTCCCTTCCTTATACAGAACGCTGGTTGGCACTCACCCATCTCCTGAGCCTGCTCCCCCTCCCCGTGACTTGCATCCACTGATAGAACAATGAGGGCACCCGAAACAGATACCCAGGAGAGGGCTTTCGGGGACTGAAAGTGTTCTCAGGCTGCCTAAAAAAAAAAAGACTAAAAACAGACCGAAAGACTTCATTTATTGCAAGCATTTGGGCAAAAGATCACCAACACCACGGACAGAGCCATTTTCTATTTTACAAGCTGCTATCTCCACATTTTAGTGAATATTCCTTGCAGAAATCTGGCCAGCTTGGTGACATGACCATTTCATAGTTCAAAAGGTGGAGATGCTGAGGGTTAGGAGGTATGCTCAAAGCCAGGGACTGAGACAGATCTGATGTAACTGAATACAGTATTTATGGGACCCAAGGTTTGGGGAGAGGCTGGGCAACCGGCCCTTCTCATTTCCCGACAATTTAAGGAACCAGTTGTTGTCAGGCCAGTGAGGGGAGACAGGTCCATGTTGTGTGTCTCCAACCCATAACACCCTGACCGGTGATGGATGTAAGGTTCATTGAAGACATCTTTTGCACTTGTTGTTTATTTCCTGTTTTGTGATAGGCTTTTCAGGCCAGTAATTCGAAGCTATGAAGTAGTTAGATGGAGTCTTGATTTCAACACAAGATTTGTCGAATCTGTTATGTTTTCATTGGAGGCTAGACAGATAACTGGGCAGGGATGGGGTGCAGCTAGTATGTTAGCAGCTGGTTGACAAGACTGCTTCAAAACTGTGATTAATGACCTTGGGCGGGAGAAGGGTTCTCTTTCATGGCCCTCTTAACCTCAGAAGTTCATCATTTTTATAGATGATAGTGAATGAGAAATGTCAGGTCATAAAGAATTTCACTGAAGACATCAAAGGCCTGATTATCGCATTTGCAAGACACCCAAGGATTGTAGTCATAACCACAAAGTGTTAGGGAGAACCAAGGTTTGAGACTGTCTCCCCATCCTGGAGATGGAGGAGATGAAATTTAATCCAGAAACGTGCAAAGTCCCATACCAACTCTGTTCCTAAACCCAGCTATATGAGTGCTGGGTGGGGAACAGGGGCTAAGGAGTAGTTGCTGTAGAGGGCTGTGTCCCCTGGTTTTGTTCATGTTGCTGTGGTCAGATGTGGCTGAGGATGTGTGTCATTGGGAACAGAGGGTGCATGGTAGCATCGCTCTCAGACTTCTTGCTCTTCTTCCTTCCCTCCTCCCCCCGCTGTGTGTCTCATTGTCAGTGAGGTAGGCTCTCAGTGCCCCCTTGAAGACTCCTCCCTCACATCTCACACCCATTCTTGGGCCAAGGATTTGCAAATAGAATGGAACCACCACTGTTGGTTCCTGAATCCCTGCTTATGAAGAGAACTCATCACTGGAGCAAAATCGGGATCCAGACAGGAGGAGGAGGAGGGAGGGAGAGCTGGGTGTGGGACAGGTAGCCAGAGATGTCAGCTACTCTCTGATTCTCTAGGTTTCCTTTCTCTTCATAGAACATGGTACAGGGTTGGGTCATGGGTGGACTGATTAACTATCGGATTCTTTTCCCAACCATGGCCATGTGCTTAGCCTGATCACAGAGCAAGCTGAAAATGCCTGGAGCTAATGTCCCAGGAGCAGTCTTCAGCCAATGATGTATGGGGTTAGGAGGTAACACCAGCTCCCCTGACTCTTTGTGGAACTGGTCCAAGGCCATCTCTCAGAGCCTCCTTAGTGGGACTGAATCCCAACTGCCCACTGAGGTAACAAGTTCATGACGCCCCCTAGACTGGCTTCCTGCCCGGCCTCACTCACCCACTCCTTTAATGCTCCCCGCAGATAAACTACTTATCTTGGGGTCCACTACTGGGGGAACCCAAATGAGGACAGAGGCTGAATAATTCAAACTACTTGGTTGGGAGACTGAAATGACCAGTGTCTCCATAATACAGAATCAGTTCCACATGACATTTATCAGGCACCTACTGTATGCAAAGCCCAACACTCCGTATTAGACAGTTTTACACAAATGAGTGAGCTCTTGGTTTATAGTGTCCTGGGGAAGACTAAGTAGGTACACCCCACATCACAGGTTCTCTCTGCCACTGACAGTGCCATCTCTCCCATGAATCCTGTGCTCTTCTCTTCTTCCCCATCTGGATTCATAAAGCTTTTGTTAATCCTGAAAGAAAGACCCATGAAAAAAGATCTGGTGAGGTGCTGCTCTTTGGGGCCTCACCATTGGGAAGCCTTGGGAGGAGGGCCCATGGGAAGAGAAAGCACGTGTTCATTTCTTCTCCAGGCAAGCATCCGTCCCCTTTTTCACATCCTGCCACTTTGTCTTGAGGATGGCCGGCATTTCAGTGACATTTCTCTCACAAACTGCCAGTCTGCAGCTCACAGTGGCTCAGAAATCCTGTCATCCCCAGGAATCCCAAACCCCAGGCTTCGGGCAAGGCAGGCTAGCAGGGGCGAGAGAGGGGGCTGTGGGTAGCGACCTCAGCCATCAGGAGGCCTTTGACCTGGGCATAAAGCACTTCCCAGTATTCACTCGGGGTGGGGCACTGTGTCTGCAGAGACAAGAGATGAAACTGCAAATCTGGGCAGAGCCCCCTGTTAATGTCTTGGAAGCTTAAATATTAGATCCCGAGCTTTCTCTTGGGATTAATATAAGGGGAGGCATGTGCCAGATATGGCTCCTCTGCGAGCTCTCTGATGCTATAAAAAGAAACACTGCAAAGGGCATCCAGAAAAACGTCTGAACTCAAGAGAAAATGAATAATGCAGTACTTACCGACATGTGGCTTGGGATGTAAAGGGAAACCCTGGTGGCAGGATCCCAGATCTTCCTGGAGCCTCACATTTTACGAGCAGAGTCTCTGGTCGTGGTGGAGAAATGTTGCAAGGGAGGACCGGCCTCTGGGGCTTCATTTGCTGGATGACCTGAGGGCACATCAGTTTACCACCTTGCGCTTGAACTTTCAGATGAAGGCATTAAACTGGGGCATTTTCAAGCAGCATTGTTTTTCACAATACACACTCAGACTGAAATAAAAGTTATTTATGGCCTACCTTTTTTTTTAACTCAAAATGAAAATGCTTGATTCGATTCCATTTGAGAAAATGTGTATTTAATTAGATGATTTCCTCGATGGGATAGAAGAACACCAGGGAAAAAGTCAGCCCTGCTTTTCACCCCTGCAATGCTCACGCCTGGGCACTTAGAGAGGTGCTATAAAAAGCGGAGCTTTCCTGTGCCCTGCCCTGGCTTCCCGGGGCCGCCTGGTAAGGCCAGGCAGTCGCGCGGGGCCCGGCAGCCACGGGTCACCCGTCACGGGACCAACGCTCCAAAGCAGGCTCCCTCTGAGGACAGACACTCTCTGGGCTGTCCCTCCAGCCGCCCTGTGTCCCATCTGGAAGGAGTCAGCTGGGTGAGCGCACAGAACAGCCCCTGCAGAGGCCCACGTGGCTTCTCCAGGAATTAATTACCTCCAGCCCGTGGTAATCGAAAGTGGCAGCTCCAGCTACGAGGTTCAGAGGTGGCAGAGTCTCGGGATCAGGTGCCCCCAGGGGAATCTCAGAGCATCTGGGGGGCGGCGAGGGATCTGTTCCCAGACTCGCCCTCCAGAAGGTCCAGTTTGTATGCACTCCGCAGTTACATAAGCACCTTTTCCACATGACTTCTGCACACCTGGGTCAGCATGGCAGGGTGGGAGCTGCAGTGGGTCATAGGTCTGGACGGGTTCTGGGTTCATGTGTCCTGTGTCCTGCAAAGAGTGTTTTCCAGCCTGTCTCACACACATGCACACACTTGTACACACATTTCACGGACACATATACAAACACATAGATATACACATGCACGTCTCTGTGTGTGTCTGTCTGTATCTCAGAGACAGTGGGGTAAAATTAGCTGAGTTTTTAACCAGATGGACTTGGTCAAGTCACTTACCTCGATGGATTGAAGAATTGTTGTCTATAGGTACTTGAGAACTTAGGACTAGTTGACACGCTTGCCTTGGCCGATTGGAGTGGTAAAATAGTAGTGTTATCAGACTCACTCAGAACTCACTTCTCTCCTGCAGCATGGACCTGGGCAGGCAGGGTCGGGGGGAAGGTGGTCCTTGGAGTGTCTATAGACTTTGGAAGACTTGGGCTCCAGCACCTGCCTATAGAAGACTGCAAGCGTGGTGGGTGATGGATCAGTCTCACTTGACTTGAATTGGGTCATCGGCATGGCTTATTGAGTTGGGTTGCTTTTAATGGAAAGTGTATACATCGAGATATATTTGAAAAGATACTGAGCATAACCATGAGCATCCCGGCCAGTCTTGCTATACTTAGCAACATCTTCTTCCCAGTCAACACATCCTCTAAAATTGTCACATCTAAGACTCATTGAATAAAACCATGGAGTCAACCTAGGTTTCTTACAAGACCACCTTGTATTAGCAACCTGCTCATCACCACTCTTCACATCTTTCAGTCCTGCCAGGAGTGGATGCTCAGGCATGTGCCTGACACATTATTATCTTAAATTCTGGATGTGTTTGAGGCATTTTGTAAACGTGGATTGATTTTTATGGCATGGACTGTATTGACATCCTGCAAAATTAAACAGACTTGTGAGTACTAGATGGAACCTTGGAGAGCAGTGGTTTTTTCATCCAAATGCAATGTGTGAGCTTTGTGAAATATTTAATAAATGGTCAACAACTCTATATTTTAATAGAATTAGTATGCTGTCTCTCTGGAGCTGAGTGTGGATTCGTGATCTTTGGGTGGCTGAGAGAGATCTTGGACACACATGGTGTGTCTTCCTCCTTAATATCAGCCCATCCCCCACCCCCGCCACAGCATCAGCAAGGCTGAGAGATGGCAAATGCCAGTTTCTATGTTGTTCCTAGGCCCTGCCAGGTCTCAAACTTAAATATTGTGCATATGAATCACCCGGCATCCTGTTAACATGCAGATGATGACGCTGTAGGTCTGGAGTGGAGCTGAAGGTCTGCATTTGTAACAAGCTCCTGGGTGCTGCTGGTCCCTGGACCAGCAGTGCAGGGCCAGGCTGCTGGGAACGGGGGTGTGGAAGGGGTGGGGCCAGGGCTGGGGTCTTTGAGGAGCATCCAGGGCGCCTGATGTAGGGACACGCTCCCCTCAGAGTTATCCAGGCACACCCAGGGTAGCGTGCCCTTCTTGGGGGACAAGTTCAGGCTGCCTTCATCCTGAGCGCCAGTGCCCCGCACATTCTGTGACTTGTTCTCCCTCATTCAAGTGACCTAGTGGAGGAGGCATTCTAACTGGGTCCTTGTGGCTTCACCTCCCCAAGCCTGACATCCGGGCCGTCTGCCTCAACACTTCTCTTTCTTTGCACCTCCCCCAAGGATGTACTTGACGTTGGTGATTCTCTCCCTTGTACCCCCACCCCACCCTTGCTGATGGCCTGTGTCTGTGACAGGTGGCTGCACAGCCCCTGCTCCCCCCACGTCTCTGCCGTCTTGTTACTGCTCATCAGAGTCCCAGCCCTGCTACCTGTCACATCCCAGGCCCTTGAAGCCGGGGATGGGCACGCAATGAGTTCTACCAATGAAACACTGCAGAAGCGAAGTGTGCTGTCCCATGCGGAAGCTGTAAGAGCTGACGGTGGTTCCTCGTGTCCTCCTGCCCCAAGGGGGTGCCCATAGGGGTCCCAGGGAAACCAAGCCTCTCTTAGTGATTCCCGGGGCTCAGCCTCCTGCTGCCCCACGCTGGGCACCTGTGAAGGAGAGGGTTGTGTATTACCGCAACATGGCCTTGCCCACCCCAGGGATGCTGCCTGGTTACCTGGGGGCCCATCACTGTCTGTCATGCAGGTTCAAGTTGCTGATTACTCCTCCCAAGCTTCTCACCCAGGAACCTGCCTCCCGACGGCTTTAGTTTGGATTTCCTCTCCCGGTGTCCAGACTCCTTCTAAGCACTCCACGCATCCTCTGAAGTATGTTTGGAAAAATTTTCAGGCCAAGCCTGTTCTCAATGTCCATCTTCCTGAAAAGCTTGGTTCTTGTTGATGTTTAAGCAACTGCCTCTTGCAGTCGCCTTGAAGAAAGAAAATATCAGTGAACGGAGGAAGGATTCTGGTTAGGGAATTCTGTCGTTAATCAGAGGAATTAATGATATCCTAATTGGTGAGACCATTGGGACATCCTCCCCAGGGGACCACTCTCCAGCTCTCCAGTGGTGGCCGTATAAGGGTCTTCATTCAATTAGCCACATTATGAACACCATAACTGGCCAACATAAAGTATTCCATGGCGTTTAATAACTGCATGCCATTGCCCTACAGGGATGCTCTGTGTTTATTCTCCTGGGCTTCTTTCATGAAGCACTTAGTTGATGTCCAGTTCCTCTACATTGTAAACACCGCTGCATCCTTGTACATCTGCCTTTCCTGACACCAGATTCCTGAAGTGTATTTGCTGGGTCTGATCATGCCGGTTGTTTCCTGCATAAGTTTGTGTATAGGAGGGCTGGTTCCCCTCTTTGCCAGGGTGAGGATGCCCCACAAAGTCCCTCCACCATTGAAGACTTCAGTCGCGATGAAATAATGTCGCAGATGTATGTGTCCCTGTTTGTGTGGAGAATCCCTCCACGAAAGCATTTATCCTTCATCGTCGTCTTTTTCCATCAGCAAATGTCAAGACACAGGAGAGTTTCTTACCATCTTTTCCATGATTTGTTCTGATACAATTTCCCTGGCAAATGCAGAGCATGAATTAGAGGTGGTGACAGGAGAGGGATGCAGAAGGGGTCATTACAGATGGTGGGCACCGAGGTGGGCTCAGCGGGGACATGAGGGCAGGACTCCTTTCTTACAGCACTGGGCGCCTAGCCAGGAAGCTGGACAGAGCAGACGAACCCCTCTCCTCTGCCACCTCTGTGGACTGAGAAGTCCAGGAGAAGGTCTGTCTGGCAGAGGTGGCCTAGAGATGGGATGAGAGCTCATCAGGGCATGGGGAAGGGAGGTGGGGGGCTCCTTCTAGCTGGGTGGGGGTCCTGGGAGGAAGCTGCACTTGTCACCCACCAGGCTCTCCCAGGGTTGCTGAGGGCCACCCCAGGTGGAGGTGGGGGGTGCCCTGGTGCTTTCCCACCCACTTTTCCAGCCTCATGATAGAGAGGGCCCTTCACACTACACATCCACAGGCCTGGACGCTGAGCTGCTGAGAAGGAAACAGCGCACTGTCTCCTAGTCCCCCAGGGCATGAATGGCCTTCTGTTGACCTTCTTACAGCCGCGGGGAACCTGCAGTGGAAGGTCCTTCATCCCCAGGCCATCAGGACTGCTGGCCTCGTGACCACCCTGCTGGTGGAAGTGGACTGTCCTGTCCTGTCCTCTCAGAGCGGGCCTGTGACATGACTGTGACAGCCCTCCCTGCCCTCCTCTGACCACTGGCTCCTGAGGCCCTGAGTTCACGCACATGTGTGCACACATGTACGTACATCTGCACACACGCCCACACATGCATGCACATAAGTGCACAGACAGTCAGAGTGTGTGTGGGTGTGGCCCATCGAGTGTGTGCTCAAAGGAAGGGATGAGGTCAGTTGGGAAAGGAAGGACCCTGCAGAGACCTGTCTGATCCCAAACCAGACAAAGACCCCTCCTCACTCATTGGCTCCCTGTCATCTTTCCTCCTGGGCCTGGTTTCTGGGGGTTGTTTGTTAGTGCTTAAAATTGTTTCACTGAACAATAATAGCATATTCTGTGTACACAGTATGTTTCTCAGGAGTTGTCTCCCTTTTGGACAAGCTTTATGTGTATTAAAGCTGAGAGAAGAAAGGCGAGAGCATGCCCATTATACAGATTCAGAAACCAAGGCCTCTGAACACACCATGATTCCCTCTTTACCCAAGGAGATTGTCGATGCTGCTTAGACATCTGATCTTCTTTCACTTCTTCAGCCCCCAATCAATATTTCTGCAGGGACTTTGGCCAGGGACCTGTTAAGTCCAGAGCAGCATCACCCCATAGAACTTTCTGTGGGATGGAAATCCATTGCACCAGCCCTGTCCAACTCGGTGATTCCTGCCACCTAGGCTGTTGAACACTTGAAGCATGGCTGGTGTAGCTGAGGGCCTGGAGTCTCAATGTTGTTGTTGTTTGATCCCTTCATTGTGTCCAACTCTTTGCAACCCTGTGGACTGTAGCCCACCAGGTTCCTCTGTCCTTGCAATTTCCCAGGCAAGAATACTGTAGTGGGTTGCCATTCCCTCTCCCAGGGGATCTTCCTGACTTAGGGATTGAAACTGCATCTCCTTTACCCACTGAGCAGTCAAGGAAGTCCTGGAGTTTCAGTGTTGCTGAAATTGAACTTATTTAAGTTTAGTTAGCCACGGTTGGCCTGTGGCTGCCGTACTGGACAGGCCTGGAGCACATACAAGAAAGAGCACTTCGGAAGGCATATTTCTTGAATCAAATGTGGTCAATGCTCTTGTAGCCTTTCTTCCAGGATTCCTTTATGAGAGCAAAGGGAGGGTGGAGCTGTGAGAGCTGTGGATGCCCAGGCTCACTGACAATCTGGAAGCATCCACAGTGTCCAGTCGTCCAACAGAAACTTCCCACTTAGAACATATTTTCCCATAAGGGACTTGGTCATATTCCTTTTTCCCAGAAATATAAGATGCTTACTCACATGGTTTGCTAGAATGCATGTTTGTCTGATGCGAGCAATGACATGTGTCTTTAGTTAAGACACATCCCATCAAAGCCAGAGCTGATTGTGTGCCTGTGATATTACTGATTCTATCCAAGTGGTTAACTCAAGCTCGATTCTGGGGTCTTCCAGGAAGGTGGGAAATGTTATATCTGCAGACCAACTTGTGGTCTCCTCCAGCAGAAAATGAAATTGGCGTGGCACAGCCTGTTTCTCTTTTGTTGTTGATGTCTTAAAACAGCCACACAAAGTCACTGCCCTGTCATGTTGAGTGGTTTATCTCTGGGATGTCATAGGCTCTAACCATGCTTCTATTGGGCGGAACCGTCCACCACTGAAAGCACATTAAACTCACCAGAGAACTTTAAAAATAACCCACTGAGGCCCAGACTCCACCGTGGGCCAGTTAAACCAGACTCTGTAGATGCAGCCTAAGAACGCACATCTTTGGAGCTGCAGGGGAACGTATGCTGGGTCCTCAGGCTGGGGCACTCAGCTTTTGGTGGCCTTTTCTGTGTTCCCCTAGCCATCCAGTTTTGTATTTCGTTTCACTTTAAGCTGCCCTGGGTCTATTTAGAAGTAGGTTAGTAAACCTTAAATAAAAGTCTTCATCCTATGCATTAGAGAAAGTATACCATGTTATTACCATATACAGAAGTTTAACTTTTCTTGAATGTAGGATCCCAAATGATAAATCAGAATTACTATAAATATCAAATGCTGGCATCGTTTCAGACCTATCCCCTGCTGCTACTCCTCCAATAGTCCTTTTGACCAGAAAGGCTCATTGCTTCAAGAAAGATGCTGCAGACCCCCGACACGGGGATTAAGCTATATGCACCTAAGAAAAGAGGACAGTGAGCAGCTAAGATGCCTGCAGTGACATGGGGAAGGGAGTCCAGCTGGGGCCACCCCTTTTAGCAGCCGCCATACAGTGGAAGTGGCCCATGGGTGCTGTGTGTTTGCATCCAAGAGCAAAGTATAATCCTTGTTCCAGAGGGAAGCCTCTTGTGCTTCTGGAATATCACCCTGGTCCTTCTTCCCTCAAAAGGTAATAAAGTATGTGCCTTTGCTGATTAGGAATGAATGTCACAGTGTCCACCACGATGGAAGTCTTTGATTTCCATGGCTCTGACCCGTCGCAGCAGGAGCTCATGAATCTTTCATGGCTGGCCTATATTTAGGGGCTTTCAGTGTCTGAGGGCGATAAAACGTCCTGCAGGGATGGAGTTCTCTGAGTGCCCTGTCTTCTGCCAGGATTGGGGCCTATTTAAAGCACACCTCGCCTTCCTAATGCACAGAGATTCTGCTGACCACAAGAAGCTGTCCTGGACTTGAGATTAGATAAAAAGAACTCTCTTTCAAAAAAAGTTTAATTAATTTATCCAAAATATATGAGAGTTACTATCCACTATGTGTCCGGCCTCTTGCTGGGTACCGTGGTGGGTAAGACAGGACCCCTGAGCCCTGAGCTTATATTCTAGTGACAGGAAACAGAAAGCAGATAAGGAAATGAATAATCAGGTCATTACAGTCTGTGGTCATTGCTGTGAAAGTAATAAGCAGGGTGGTGTGAAATGTTTTAAGCCCAGAAGTGACATGACCTGATTTGTGTTTTGAAAGACCACTCTGGTTGCCAGAGGAGGGTGGCGGGGGAGATGGATTACAAGGGGGACACAAGTGAAAGCCAAGACACCGAGAGAGGTCATTGCAGTGGTTCAGGAAAATGATGGTGAAGGTGGTCAGGGTAGAGAGAAGGGGCAGACTTGTAATGTACGTGAATGTACGGTGGAGAGGGCTTGCTGAGGGTTTGGATGGGAGAGGAGAAGGAAAAGAAGCAAAGAAAACTCCTGAACATGTGGGTCAGCAAATGGGGGGATTGTTATAATTTTTCCCCAGACAAGGAAGATGGGAGTGTGCATAGAAGGGGCAAATTTGGGGGGAAATGTCGAATGTGCCTTCACCTAACTGATCTAAGTCTGAATGTCACCTAAGTACACATGTGCCTGGAGTTCCGGCATGTCTAGAGATATGCATTTTGGAAACATAGCTTACAGATGGCATTTAGAGCCATGAGTTGACCCGGATGGACATTGGAGCTGGAGCCCTCCGGTCCTTCACCATCTGCATCCAGGAGACAGGTACCAGTGAAGGAGGCCAAGACGGAGTGGCCAGTAAGAAAGAAGGAGAAAAGATCACAGCATCCTCAAACACAAGAGAGGTCAGGAGGATGGTCACCAAGGAAACAAAGTTGGAGAAGCCCTCATTGAAACATCAGGCAGCATGGAGTCTATAGCAACCTGGGTGCGAGTCATTTTCAAGAGAGTTTGGAGGGTGCGGAGTGCGTTAAATGATCAAAGAGTAGCTGAGTCCAAGATTAAGGTGCTGCTGCTGCTAAGTCACTTCAGTCGTGTCCGACTCTGTGAGACCCCATAGATGGCAGCCCACCAGGCTTCCCCGTCCCTGGGATTCTTCAGGCAAGAACACTGGAGTGGGTGGCCATTTCCTTCTCCAATGCATGAAAGTGAAAAGTGAAAGTGAACTCGCTCAGTTGTGTCCGACTCCTAGTGACCCCATGGACTGCAGCCCACCAGGCTCCTCTGTCCATGGGATTTTCCAGGCAAAAGTATTGGAGTGGGGTGCCATTGCCTTCTCCGAAGATTAAGGTGAAGAAGTTGAATTTACCATTTTGCAAGTTTTTCTTTGAAAAAGGACCACAGAAATGGGGCAGCAGCCCATAGCATGTTGAACTGGGGAAGGCTTTGTTTTTAAGACGACATATATTTGAAGGGAGGACTCTGGAAACTATTTGTTTGTTGATTGAAATGATGGAGAGGAAAGGGAGACTTGTGTTTCAGGAGGAGAGGGGAGACCAGGAGGTAAAGTCATGGACAGTCCAGGAGGGGAAGTAATCCAGAACAGGCACCCTTGACCTCCTTCTAAAGCTGCGGGGATGCTGCACTTTAACAGCAAGAGAGAGAGGATATGGGTGTGGGTACAGGGAGCTGTGGACTCTGGCAGAAGATGAGAGCCTGATTGCTCCTAATTTTTCTGAACATAAGGCAGAGTGATGAGCTGTTGGAGAGGATGCCTTTGAGGGGAGAGAAGAGAGTGTGAAGCCATCACTCCAAAGAGTAGGGAGAAAATCATATAGAAAATGTAATCAGATCACCCGCTCCCCAGGTGCCTCTTTGGGTTCTAGTGGCCTGTTTGGGAAAAGCCCTTCTAAGCCCAGGTGTGTCATTTCTCTCCAGCCATGTCAGTTGCTCAGGTGTGGGTCAGAGCAGGTGGAGGGTTGGCTTTAACCTCAGGCTGCAATTTTGCCACTTGAATGGGGTAAACATCTCCTTGAGGAGGATTCAAGGAGGGGAATTCAGTGGGAGGAAGCAAGGAGATGCTGTAATTTCCCAGGACAGCGTCTGGGAAGGAGCGGGGGCCCAGCGCAGCAAGTGTCAAGGGCTTGGAGGGCGCTTCAGGGATTCTGTGCCTGTTGTGAGGTTTCTGGGTCAAGGCGCCTTTAAAGAAGCAGTGGGAGAAGCAGAGTAAGAGTGGAGCCTCCATGCTGACATGCTGTGGCTTTCTGGTGGACAGTGCTGGGGTGCACAGCGTGGTCAGGAGGCCCTCGCTGCTGGCTGATCCCGAATGTTGCCCCATCTTTAAACGACTCTTTCAGTCCCTCCATGAATCTGGTCCTGAAACATTCGCAGAAATTGCTTTCAGACTTCATCCTTAATTAATATGCCATTAAGATCAAATTTGGCACTTTCTTCCTTGAATTGTATTACTAATGCATTTCTGGTTTTGATCTGGAAGCCAGAAAGCCAGGTGTGACCTCCATGAACATTCCAGGTGTTGACTGTATGTATATAACTGGGGAGTGAGACAGGAGTTGCCTGGTAAACTGGCTCCAGGAAGCAAAAGCCCCCATTCATGATTGGTAGCCTTTGCTGATTTCCTTGGCGTAGATCTTCCCACAACGGCCAAGGTCAAGGGGAATTTTCTGAGTGTGTAACACGTGGATTAAGAGCCCCAGCCCATCACTGGGTGGAAGGGGCTGGGGAAGGGATGCAGAAGTAAGAGCAGGAAAGGTCAAAAAGTTTCCTTTGACAGCACTCCCCATCAACAGCCTCTTTTTTTCAAATTATTAATTTAAAAAAAAATGGATGCAGACAGTTTGTGAACCTAATCCAAAAATTTCAAACTGTTCCTTTAAAAATAGAGCCATATTTGAGAATTTAAAATATAAAAATAGGAAATTCTCTGGCAGTCCAGTGATTAAGACTCTGCACTTCCACTGCAGGGGATGAGGGTTCGATCCCTGGTTGGGGAACTAAGACCCTGCATGCCTTGCAGTGCATCCATCTGTGTGTGTGTGTATATATATATGTGTGGGTATATATATATATATACCCACACATATATTACATGTACATATTATATATATATACTATAGCATTGATAGTGTTAATTGCTCAGTCGTGTCCAACTTTTGGTGACCCCCTGGACCATAGCCCACCAGGCTCCTTTGTCCATGGAATTCTCTAGGCGAGAATACTGGAGTGGGTAGCCATTCCCTACTCCAGGGGATCTTTCCAATCCTGGGGTTGAACCTGGGTCTCCTGCAATGCAAGCAGATGCTTTGCTGTCTGAGCTACTGGAGAAGCCCATATATATATTCTATAGACATATACATATATAATGTGTGTGTATATATATATGATAGTCTGCAAATCTCTGCATAACAGAGATTGTTGAGTTACAAAGGAATTTGCCTTGTAGTTCTTTAAATACCCAGTAATCTCGGGGTTTTAAAAAGATTCAATTTTGCAAATATTTAGCTTATCGTTTCTTAAAATACTCTCTTGTTTACAGCAACAGTTCTTCATTTGGGGTCCATGAATCCTTGGAAGGATGCATAGTGGGGGAGAGTTTAGGGAGCTTGTAGAAGCTTTGCACTCGTCCACATGTGCTTTTTCTATGGAGATGGAGCTTTCAGGAGATTCTTCAGTATGTTCATTACTTAGAAGGTAATAGACTCTGCCACCCGCTACAGGGCCCCATGTCCTGTACATCATAAACGCATGCGTGGTCATGTGTGTGGATCCAACAAGGCATTCCAGAGGCATGTGTAAAGTGAGTATCAATCAGTGTCACATACCTTTACCTGCTGGAGGCATTGTCCTTGCCTTGGGATGAGAGGTGGGATGTGGACTTGTCAAGAGTCAGTCTGCAACAGATTTCTGATGGTCAATCTGCAACATTGTTCTGATGGAAACTCACTGAGAGAATAGAACACTTTGTGATGAACACGTTGGCTGCTCCTGGTGTGGGTGAAAGTTTCTCAAGCTCCCTGCAGTGGGGCCGGTTTGAGAGTATGAGTTCTCACCTCACGACTCCATGAATGCCCCATGTGGTCAGACAGCCTATCTCCACCTGTCCAGGTGTGTCCCTGCATCGCCTGCAGGTGATATTTCTGCACCTCTCTGGGTACCGCAGAAGCAGGGCTTTCTGTAAAAACATCATGAGCAAAATGATACATCTTCACAGGGTTAGTATAAATGAATGCTATTCATAGGCATATGAGTGTTTCAGTCTCAGTATAGTTGTAGAGGCACTGTTTTTTTCTCTGTGAATTTTGACAATTCATAAGATAATTTCTTTCTTTACTTTTCTTAGTCTACAGGATTTTAAAACATGTGTTCCTTAAAACTCTGTACAACAAGCTAGATAAATATTATTCATTTACCTTATAAAAGAAAGAGAACTGAAGCTGAGCATGTATGCAATTGGCAAAGGTCAGAGGTCTAGGTTCCTAGCACATGGTCCACCCCACATCTGCCAGGGAGGAATAATAATAATAATAACTGAGCAGCATTGGCACTCGTCATCACGCCAGCAACAGTGGACCTCCTGTGGGCACTACCTGGAACTGGGCTCAGCCCTTCATGTGGGCTTTTCTCCTTTCATCCTGCACTGACCTGTGCCATCCATAGGCTTTGGCATTAATCCCATCTCCAGGGTCACCTGGTGAGTCACTCACCCTCGGCCAGGCTGCTAGGCCTCTGGGAAACCAAGATCTGAACCAGCTCTCCCTGTTCTTACTGACTACCTTCTGTCAATAGTAGGATCTGTGCAGCCCACACAAGACCCTCCCCCAGGGGAGCTGTCCTGCTTCCACCAAGGGCCTGGGAGCTGCTTTGCAGGTACAGGTGATGTGAGGAGCCCGGGGAAGGAGCCCTAGGCAGTGTAGGAGGGATGGGCAATGGGCTGGCAGAGACCTTGGCATCAAGAATTTCTCCCTGTTCTCTCTAGGCAGATCGGTCCTTAAGTCTGCAGAGACTTCTAACTAAAAGATGGACTTTTTAAATGAATTTTTATTAATTCAGCAATCTGCCTGGGTGCTGAGTTGTCATTTTTGCTAATAGAGAAAAAGGTTGAGTTTATTTTCCGGGACAGTGAAAGTCACTCAACTTAATTAAACTGTCTGAGGAAATTTTCTCCTTGTTTCACTGAGCTCGGGCCCAGGAGCCTGCTTCATAAAGCCTGTCAGCCACGGTCCAGCCTTTCTCCCGAAGTTGGGATGGTTTTGGTGTCAGCTGCTTCTGAAGTTCCCCACATGGGCTCCAGGGCACCGAGCTGAAGTGAAGAACCGCGAGGCGATGCCTGCCCCCCAAGTCCGTGCAGGACCCTCCCACTGCCCCTGGACGGAAGAACCAGGGAGCAGTGGCTGCTGCTGCTGCTGCTGCTACTAAATCGCTTCAGTCGTGTCTGACTCTGTCAGACCCCATAGATGGCAGCTCACCAGGTTCCCCCATCCCTGGGATTCTCCAGGCAAGAATACTGAAGTGGGTTGCCATTTCCTTCTCCAATGCATGAAAGTGAAAAGTGAAAGTGAAAAGTGAAAGTGAAGTCACTCAGTTGTGTCTGACTCCTGGCGACCCCATGGACTGGAGCCTATGAGACTCCTCTGTCTATGGGATTTTCCAGGCAGGAGTACTGGAGTGGGTTGCCACTGCCTTCTCTGAGGGAGCAGTGGAGGGCGGTGTTTATCCCCAGTGGCTTAGAACTTCAGAATAGCCCAGAGTTTAGACTGAGAGCACTCTGAAAGAAAATTAAGAATCCAGAACTGCCAAAGGAAACACTTAACTAGATTTGTCAGGACATCAAAAGAAGTTTCTTTCATGAGCCAGTAGGATCTGAACTTAGTGATGCGAAGATTGATTAATAGTAGAATATATCTCTCTTAGGCTTCCTTGTAGCTCAGATGGTAAAGAATCTGCTTGCAGTGCAGGAGACCCAGATTTGATCCCTGGCTCAGGAAAATCCCCTGGAGGAGGAAATGGCAACCCACTCCAGTATTCTTGCCTGGAGAATCCCATGGACAGAGAAGCCTGGCAGGCTACAGTCAATGGGGTCACAAAGATGGATACAACCAGGCAACTAACACTACTACACTAGAATATCTCTTAGTGTCCTATTTTGTAGAGATGGGTCTCCACAGGTTGGGGGGTAATCACATTAGATGAAAAAAAATTAATATTAAAGGGAAGGATATGCCCCCTATCAAAAAGACTGATTCCAACCATACATCCGTGGAGGTGTACCAACCAACATATATCAGTGGAGGTAACCAGAAAATACACCATGCTATACTAAGTCAATTCAGGCGTGTCTGACTCTTTGCAACCCTTTGGACTGTGGCCCACCAGGCTCCTCTGCCCATGGGATTTCTCAGGCAAGAATGCTGGGGTTGGTTGCCATTTATTTCCTCCTCCAGGAGATCTTCAAGACCCAGGGATTGAAGATGCATCTCTCCTGTCTCCTGCTTTGGCAGGCGGATTCCTTATCATTAGCGCCACCTGGGAAGCCCAGAAAACACACAGGGCCCATAAGAATCATATCTGTGATAAAGATGGCCACCATGATCATGTTTATTTAACACATTTGCTTCAGAGGCGCTGCTAGATGGCTCTTCTCAATAGAAAGATGAATGTTGTTTATGGATAATATAACTTTATACCAAAAAATAATATAAATCTATTGGTAATCTCTTAAAATTAGTAATAAAGCTTTAAATGGTCAGATACAAGATAGATACGCAGATATCAGTAGCTCCCTTAAATATTGATAGTGACCAGTTAGAAGATGCATCAAATCTTTTATTTAGATAATACCAACCAAAAAGTAGCAATGTAACATCTAGGATTGACTTTAACAGTGCACAACCTCTATAAAGAAAATGTCAACTTGTATCTAAACAGATACTAAATTATTTTCATAAATATGTGTTCTTGGGAGAAGATGAAAGCTTATTTTTAAATCATCTTTCCAATTTAATTGAAAAATCTATAAGATTTAGGTTGGGATTTACCTGAAGCCCTGAACATATTTTGGAAAAGAGCAATGAAGGAACATTTTTTCCCTACTCTATATGGAAATGTAGTTACATTTTATTAAAGCCACAGCATTGAACCAGATGAGTGGTACCCAGGAGATAGCCTGAAACTGACATTAGGACGTGAGCCTAATCTCTAACAGAGGAAACAGCCTTGACCATGGCAGAAGGGAAGGATTTTTAACAGAGCATGTTGGCAAATTACTTGGAAAGACTCCAGTTAGCTTTACCCCTGAGCACACATCCACGCCCTCCCTCCTCTCACCCTGCTGCAGTGAGCTTCACCCCTGAGAACACAGGGGCCCGCCTTCCTCTCTCCCTGCTCTGTTAGACCCCAGCAGTCCACTTGCTGATGAGGATGTGCGAGCCAATGCCCTGCCGGCCTCTTTCCCACCAACCTAGCAGCTGGATATATGAATGCTCTCAGAGGTCCATGTTGATGAGCCCTTGCTATACACCCAAGGTGTTGTTGATTAAGTCATGGTACGTCTGAGCTTACCTCAGATGCAAACCCTGGACCTGGTCTAAAGGAGAGCTAAAGGCAATCCTGGCTACATAGCAAATGACTTTAGTTATAAAATGGGGCTTCCCTGGTGGCTCAGGCAATGAAGAATCCACCTCCAGTGCAGGAGACCCAGGTTCGATCCCTGTGTCAGAAAGATACTCTGGAGAAGGAAATGGCAAACCACTCCAGTACTTTTGCCTGGGAAATCCCATGGACAGAGGAACCTGGTGAGCTACAGTCCATGGGGTCAATAAGAGTTGGACACAACTAAGCGACTAACTCTGAATCACTGACTTAGTTATAAAATAGAGGCCTGAACATAAAATCTGGAGCTCTTAGAATGTAACGTGGGTGAAAAATCTACATGGCCTTGGGTTTGACAATAACTTTTTAGATGCAGTTCCAAAAACGCAATCCATATTGTGCAGAAGATAAAAATGGTAAGTTGGGTTTTCTGGGAAAGGAGTCTAAAAGAGAACGTATGTAGGTAAATAAATAACTGACTCACTGTGCTGTATACCTGAAACTAACACAGCGTTGTATGTCAGCTACAATTTTTTTTAAATGGAAATTTTAACTTGGTGAATTACTAACTTGGTGAAAGCTACTATTCAGAGAATAAAAAGATAAGCCCCAGACTGGGAGAAAATCTTTGCCAAACACAGGTCTGATAAAGGACTAGTATCCAGAATACGTAAAATTACATAGTGTTGTTGGAGAGAGCTAGGTGAGCGCTTAGAGGTGGTTGCTTCAAAGAAAGGGGGAATTGCAGCTGAGAGCTTGTGGCTTTTGTCGAGGCAGACTTGGGTTGTCATCATCTGTAATTATGGAAACCTCGAAGGGTCTCTCCCAAAACACAGAGAATTCCACAGGGGTCTCTGGAGGAGGGCTGACAGCAGCGCTTGCTTCTTAATCCTCCTTTTCTCCATCTGTGTCCCTGTCGTGACTCCTCTGGGCATGTGTGTGTACTAAGTTGTTTCAGTCGTGTCTGATTCTATGTGACCCCATAGACTGTAGCCCACCAGGCTCCTCTGTCCATAGGATTCTCCAGGTGGGAATACTGGAGTGGGTTGCCATACCCTCGTGCAGGGAATCTTCCGGACCCAGGGTTCGAGCCCACGTTCCTTGCATCTCCTGCATTGGCAGGCAGGTTCTTTACCTCTAGTGCCACCTGGGAAGCCTAACTCCTCTGGGCACATATGGGATTTTGAGGAGCTATGAGTTAGGCACAAATAACCTTGTAAGGTAAGGACTCCCTTCCTGTGGATGAGCCACAGGGCATCTGCGGGGGCTTGGACTGCAGTGTGTAGACCATCTCGGTAAGTACTGTGGTCCCCAGTCAGTTGGCAGTTGAGCGGGAAGAGGGTCACCACTGGAGAAGAAGTGAACAGAAGAGACTGCGAAAGGAAGGATTCGCGCTGAGAAACATGCTTGTCACCAACACCCAATCGCGTGGACCTCCAAGGGGCCTGCCCCCGATGGTTATGCACTGGAGGAGAGCTGATGGTTGGAGGAAACAAACCTCTTGATTTGGAAGCCCCTGGACATGAGCTGGGTCTGGCGTCTGGAGGATACATGATCTCAGATCTTGGAGCCTATATACGGGCTGCTGCTATTTATAGAAATAATGAAGGCAGGAGAAAGAGGCAGGTGTTTGTAGCTAGAGAGACCTGCAGGGAACAGATTGCCAATTTTAGCTGAAAGCAAGCTAAGTCCACCAAAAAGAGGGATTTTAATTGCAGATTAATTTGCTACCTGGAGGTAATTTTGAGTTACAGAATTTCTCTTCCACAGTATATGTGTGTGTGAAAGAACTCTTTGGAAAAAGAACAGTGCTTAGCCTGAAGTTAAGGATCACAGTTACCCTAGTTCTTGGATGGGGAGTTTTCTGGCCAGGGGTCACCAGCTCTCCCTGGCCTCGCCTGTCAGGGGGTACCACCTGCTTAAAGACCCAATATCAGTGCTCCCCCGTCAAAGCAAGTGGCTCAATTAGTGTCTCTGACAGTTTCTCCCGTTTGCCAGCCTGGCATGTGAATACAGTAGAAACTCTGTATGCTCTCTGTATTAAACCCTTTAGACTTGAGACCAGAAGGGATTACATGACTAATATTGCCTGGGAAGGTATTGGAAGGGGATGAAATAATGTGATTGTCATTTTCACAAGGGAAGTAGCCTCCTCCTCCAGAGGGAAATAGAAAACCCTACAGAGGAATAGAAGGCCCAGGTCCCTGGACATCCATTCCCGCCCTTGGACAGCCTTCAGGAATCCCATCCATGGTGTCAGTGAGAAGTTGTCAGTCATACTCATTTATTGCTATTTGTGATCTAGATTATTAGCAGGCATTTCATTTAGTAATCTGAATCCAGAGATTGCCTGGAGTCAGGAGCCAGGGAGTGATCTTGTCTGGCAGCCCTGGTCTCCTCCCAGACTTCCTGCAAATGATAAATGACACACCCCTCCCCGACACCCCAGGGAGAGATGAAGTGCCCGCTTGGGGCGTTATTGATTTTCCATGACAACAGATGTATCTTTAGGATCCTATTTTGATTTCAGAAGTGGTCTTCTGACCCGACTCAGGTCCGTAAATCTGCTGATGGAATGGACTGCTACTGCTCTTCTTGACTTCCTTTATGTCATTTCTTTTTGTTTTTGTTTTTTTCTTCCTTACATTTGCCATGGAGAATATCCATGAGGTTCAGTTACACCCCCTTCTTCATTGAGGAGAGCTTTCCTGAACTTGAATCTCAAAGATTTTTAAAAGGGGAGTGGCAGGATCACAACCATTGATCCATTTGGTTTGAAAAGTCAAGCTCAGAAAGCTACAGTGCACCCCAAGTGTGACCGCACTCTGGAGCACCAGCAGTGTTTCTCAGCACCCCCTGGGGGCAGGGGGTGTATTTCCACCAGCAGGAGTCTGGACCCTGGGCCACTGTGGTGCTCCGTCCACAAAGAGCTTTAATGCTCAGTGAGATGAAGGTCAGGCTTGGCAGGCAATTCATCTTACAGGACAAAGAACCAAAAACCATAAGCACTTGCAGGATAAGAGCTGTCTCAAGTTCATCTCTGTTGTAAAACACAGCCCAGGGCCTGGCACCATCAGCACCTGGGCTGAATGGGGACTGGACGGAGTTGGTTGCCAGCGCCAAGTCACTTTCGAGAAGAGGGCATAGCCCAGGCACAGTCAGCAGCACTTCTTGTTTCCTCCATGTGGCCACTCTGTGTATGTGGGTTCCTGGGAGGCTGCAGAATTCACCAAGGCCTCTGACACACCTAAGCCAGGTTCGCTGACCGACTACCCCTGTGTGCAAAGATCAGAGTCCTGGGGTCACTGCCCTGGTCCTTTGAGTCTTCTGGAGCTAACATAGGCACCCGTGGTTTCCTTTCTTGCCAACCTCTGATTGGTTTCAGCTCTGTCGTCATGAACCACTGACCACGGTCAGCTCCACAGGTTAATTACTTATTGCCCAAGTCTCCTGCTTTATCCACTGTGCACACAGCTCTTCTTGGCTCTGTTATCACGCCTCTTCTGAGTTTGTGGGGGGAGCCATCACCTCCTGACTGGCTTCCTGACGTCTCTCTGAAGCTCCCCATCCTCACAGACGTGGAGAGAGGATGGCTCTGCCCTTCCCTCTTGCTGTCTTAGCCTTGCTCCCCAGGGAGCCAACCCTGAGCAAAGATGCAAATAAGAGGTTTACATAGGAGGTGATACCAAGAGGCATCGGGGCACCAGTGGGGAGGGAAAGAGGAGGGAAGGAAGCTAGCACCAAGCATATTAATGAGCAGGTAGCTTTTGTGGGCAGATGGGGGTCTGTATGTCTGGCAGGGGAGCTCTGGGACACGGTGGAGGAGGAGGAGGCTGGGAATTTTAATCTCCAGCTCCCATCCCTCAATGGTTAGGGTTGCTCTCGTCTCTTTGGAGCTCCTCCACTGTTCCACCTGTAGGATGGGAGAAAGCCCTGGGCTGGAGGGACTCTGCCCCTCACATGAGGACCACGAGTGTTCAGGTGACAGAGCTGGGGCAGTAGCAGCTCACTCAGATTTTGAGGACCTTGAAGGAAGATTCAGCCTGGGGCTTTGGTGCCATTTGTGTTTCTGAGTGGACTGGGGCTGGCTGCCCAAAGTCTATGCGGTACAATGCTGCCCTCGGTGAAACAGTGATGGCAGCTGATGTATCTGATGCACGTATCTGATAAAGTGATTGTGAAGCCTGGGAAATAGATAGAAAGCACTTCTCATGAGTCTGGCTAAGAAAGCACACAGACGTCTTAGCCACAGATGGTGGTGTCATTACACTGGTCTTTTGTTGCTTGTTTTAACATGAAATTTGTTCAAAACAGTGTGATCTGTATAATTTGGAATTGGTTGACCTCACTGACTCAGTGGAGGTGAGTTTGAACAAACTTGGGGAGATAGAGGACAGGGAAAGCCTGGCGTGCTGCATTCCATGGGGTCGCAAAGAGTCGGATATAACTTAGTGACTGAATAACAACCAGGAGACTCGGGGGTTTGGCTGTCTGTCCTTCAGACAAGTGAGCTAAGAAGGTGCTTCATCTCTCTGGGCCTGGAGGCTGGGGGGGTCTCTCATCCTTGTTGATTCTATGAAATGAATATTTATCAAAAGCTGTGTTTTATTCTGTTCATTTTTGCCTCCCACTTTTACACACCTTGGGGCTTCCCTGGTGGCTCAGAGGTTAAAGTGTCTGCCTGCAATGCAGGAGACCTGGGTTTGATCCCTGGGTTGGGAAGATCCCCTGGAGAAGGAAATGGCAACCCATTCCAGTATTCTTGCCTGGAGAATCCCATGGGCAGAGGAGCCTGGTGGGCTACAGTCCACAGGGTCGCAAAGAGTCGGACACAACTGAGTGACTTCACTTTCTTTCTTTCTTTCTTTACACACCTTAGAAACTTTGGTCCTAAGCACCACACTTACACCATTGGACTCACAGCCACCTGAGTTTTGGGTTTTCAAAAAATGGCACGAAATTTAAGTGCCCCTGCAGTAACTAACTGGGGACTTTCCCCAGAGGTGGCCTAGCGGATGGGAGGTGGGGTCCTTCACTCATGGCTTGCTTCTGTGCCTTTGTCAGAGAACTAGCCCACTTAGCTCCTGAGATCCCACTCTCGGAGGAATCCAGACCCTTCTATAAACCCTGTATTCCTCACCTTCACACTCAGCAGAGGGAAGACTCTATGTGCTGATCTTGGAGAAGGGAGGAGTCCCAAGGGGACAGTTGACTTAGCTGAGTTCCTTGGGACAAAGGGCACAGTCTGAGAGCTGAGTTTATGGCTCAGGAACATTTGGGTGCTGGGAGACCCATCTTTCCTGACAACGGGGCCTTGGAAGCCTTCGAAACAGCAAAACTGAGTTAAGTTATGTAAGAAAAACCCAGTAGGATTCAATAAATGCATATTGATTCCTGTTTAATAACAAGCCTGAAAGTCCTCGGTGTTCTTGGCAGGAGCGTTATAAATGCTTGTCTTGCCTCCTGCTGACAAGCTGCCTGGACTTGTCTGATGTCTCATGGCTGCACGTGCATCAGAGGGAAGGCCACTTACGAGCACGTTCAGGGCGTTGTTGGGGAAGTTGGGGAGGCAAATACAAATAAGAGGCTGTCCCTGCACATGAGCAGCTGGAGTCCAGGGGAAGGAATTGATATTGGAGGCAGTGCTGTCAAGAGGAGATGCTGTGTTGCTACATCTTAGCCATCAGTGTGCACAAAATGGGTTGAAAGAAAAGTTTAAAGAATAATGATGGATATTGATAGAGCAGTTACTGTGTGTCAGACAGTAGATTTAGGACTTGACGTGCCTCTGTGCCAAGCTGTCCACAGCTCTAGGAGTGCCAGGAGGAGGCAGCCACAATTTCACATGAGAACACTGAGGCCCAGAACTGCCCAGCCAGAGGCAGAGTGAGAATCTGAGAGGCTGGCTTCAGGCCTTACTAGAAATTCAGCCGACCAGGGTGAGAAGAGTCTAATGGGGTGGAGGGAGGGGTCTCAGGGATCCAGGTCTGGAGCCTGGAGTCAAGTGTCAGGAAAATTCAGGTGGACTCGGATGTTTCAGTTGGACGCTTGGGGAAGGGGCAGTCCTACCGGTCCCTAAAGAGGATGCTGGATGAGAGCCCAGCGTGGCTGAGACGGAGGACAGAGTAAGCCTGCATGGGGGTGGCCGGAGGGGAGAGGAGGTTCCCTGGAGAGTCAGAAAAGTCAGGCCAGGTCACTGGGTGACCTTCCCACATGACCTCTTCTCATCAGTGAGTTTGAGGGGCTTCCCTACTTGACCTCTGCCCTTGGGGTTCTCGTTTGACCTCTAGACCCAGCTGACACCTCCTTCTGGAGAGCCATGGGGTCCTCAATCCACATGTCCAAACTGACCCCTTGGCCACCCTCCAGATCCAATGCCCCTCTTACCTCCCCATCCTGGGTGCCCCAGTTAACCACCTCCCTGCTGCTGGAGGCAGAAACCCAGATGTCTTCATAGACTGGCCTCTCCCTAACACCCACACCAGCTCCCCACTGCACACTGCTGGCCATACCTCCTTGGAGGATGCCTTCTTCTTCTCCCCTGGGCTGTGCTCTGGCCCACATGGCTTCCACCCTCCCACACTCCCCCCACCTTATGGCCAGTGTGATCCTACTGCAGATGAAATCTAATCAAGCTCCCCCTTCTACAAAATGCACATGGGACTTCTCTGGTGGTTCAGAGGCTAAGACTCCTTGCTGCCAATGCTGGGGGCCTGGGTTTGATCCCACATGCTGCACCTAAATATTTATTTGGCTGTGTAAAACCCGGCACAGCTAAATATTAATAAATAAATAAAATGAATATTTTTATAAATAAGTAATGCACCAAAAGCAGCACTTCCCACCTAGGCTGCCTGGGCTGCCTGGCTCCGCCAGGCTGGCATTGCCCCCTCTGCCTCACCTCTCGCTCCCCTACTTCTCCCCACTCCAGCCTTACTCTCCTCCAGTCACATAAACACCACGTGGGTCTCCCTGCCTCCCAGCTCCACTTCATTCTGGACAGGTTTCCCTCTGTTCCCCTCCACCTCACCCCTGCTCCTCTTCTTCCCTCTGTAGGCAGGGGAGTCATGGACCTCCTCGCCTGGCTCCTCGAGCCCCAGGGAGCGTCTTCCTCATGCTCATTCCAGTTGAAACCTTATACTCCTTGGTGAAATTAAATGATCAGTCACTAGGCAGGGATCTCCTTGTATTCTAGTGCTTATCAAACAGCCAGCAAGTAATAGGTGTTCAACTTATATTACCTAAGCAAGTGAAGGAATGAATGAGTGAGTGAATGAATGAATGAGTGAGTGAATGAATGAATGGAGGGAGCAAGCCCGGGACAGTCTCCCTTCTTTCGCATTTGGAAAGTGTTCTTGCTTCTGCGAGGACAAAACCCGTCTGTTGCTGAAATGTTCTGAAGAGTGAGCAGCCTCCTGCTGAGATGTTTCCTCTGGCCATCAACTTGGTGGGACCACAGAGATTTCAGGAGGGACCTATGGGCAGAGTCTGAGGACATCCAAAGTGTGTGGCTCAGTCAATAAGCCTTTGCCGCTGTGTGCACTGAATTGAACTGCAGGGTTCACGATCCATGGTGAAGACCAGCCCAACAGACAGGAAGTGTTCTGGGTTGTGGGAATGGGCCAAGGGGTTGGAGTTGCCCTGGTCTTTCCCGCTCTGAGGCATGGCCTTCTGTCAGAGCTCACGTGTCAGCACTCCTCCTGTCTCCACTGCAGCCGTCAAGGCTCTGCAGCAATGAATTACCTGCTTATGATTAGCTTGTTTAGTTGTGATTAATGACTGCTGAGGCCAGGCAGCTCAGAGCCAGTGAGCAGCTCAGATCTGATCCATTGATCCAAAGCCTCCAGAAAACACCTGCCCTCTGTCATCAGCAATTCTCCTGCCTAGGCAGGAGAGGTTGATGGTTCACAAGCAGTAGCTCTTTGGCAGATTTTTGTCTGAGTTTGGCTTCCAAGGCAGTGGGAAGAAGAACCAAAAGAAAAAGAGTTCTTTGCCATTGAAATACATGGAAAAGAAATTCTAGAGGCAGCCAGCCTGGGATGCTAGACACAGAATTTAGCTCTCTCATTTCAGTGGTTTGCAGGGTTGTGGAGCAGTTGTGTGTGTGTGCATTTTAACCAAACCTAAATTTAGGATTTGGAATATTTGGTGAGATCTGAAGGATAGATGGCATTTATATCAGCTGCACCAGCTGTTTTTCTTGCCTCTGAGGTTCAAGGATGTTCCAAATGCCCCCAAAGACCTGCCTCCAAATGGCCCCCAAAGACCTGCTTCCTTGGTGTGGTCATGAGTTATTGCCTCTGTGAGCACAGGGGAGAAACCAGAGGGTCTACGTGGCAGGGAGGCTGGGCCAGGCGCCCTGAGGCCTGAGCAGATGGGGTCTCTGTGTCGGGGGCGTTGGGAGGGGTTGCCTCTGCTCATGGCTCAGCTTTTTGCAAGTGTGGAGCCAGCTGGGGTCTGCAGCGCTGGTTCTGGCTTTATTCTTGGAGGCAAAGTTTCAGCACCTCACAGGAAGTGGAGGGAGCTGAAGACACCTTCCAGGATGGGCTTGAGGATGGAGAAGAGGCTTCTTGGAACAGAGATCCTGGGTGGGGCGTAGGGGTCAACAGAAAATAAAATGGCATCAAGACATATTGAAAGAATTAAAAATGGAATTACCATATGATCCAGCAATTCCACCTCTGGGTATACACCCAAAGGAATTGAAAGTAGGGTCTCAAAGAGACCTCTGTCCACTGCAGCATTATTCACAGTAGCCAAGAGGTGCAAGAACCTCAAGTGTCCACCAGCAGATGAATGAAGAAACAGAATGTGGAGTATACATGCAATGGAATCTTATCCAGGTGTTTTAAAAGGCAGGAAGTTCTAAGACATGCCACAACATGGATGATCTTCTGTGACATTTCATCATGGGTGAAATAAGCTAAATACAAAAAGCAAATTCTATACGGTTGTATTTGTATGTGGTACCCACAGTTGTTAAATTCAGAAAGACAGATGGTAGAACAGTGGGTGCCAGGGTCTGGGGAGTTACTGTTTAATGGGAACAATCCAAACACAGGACCCCTCTCGATATGATTGAATTGGCTCCATGTGTGCTGTGCTTAGTCACTCAGTTGTGTCTGACTGTTTGTGACCCTTTGAACTGTAGCCCGTCAGGCTCCTCTGTCCATGGGATTTTCCAGGCAAGAATACCGCAGTGGGTTGCCATTTTCCTCCTCCAGGGGATCTTCCTGACCCTGGGATTGAACCTGCGTCTCCCGTGTCTCCTGCACTGCAGGATGATTCTTTACCTGCTGAACCATCAGGGAAGACCTGTTGGCTCCATGAGGTTTTTATTTCTTTTCCCTCAGTGTATATGGGTTTTCATATTTCAGAATCCTGCCTTAAGATCATAAGTTTTAATGGCAAGTGTTTCGTTTTATTTCATTTTAATTATGATGGCAGGATAATGCAGCCATGACTCCAGAAAATTTAAGCAGACACCAGAATAATATTTTCAACAAGGGTCACATCCTTTGTTCTCAGTTCATAATTAACATTTACTAAAGCCCTGAAGTTTGGGAGATATTATTATAAACATTTACATATTTTGCTCTTTTATGGATCTTTTTTCCTAATTAATTTTTTCAAATGAACTCAAGGGCCTTTGGAAGAAAAGATTAAAAAAGTAGGGTATTCCAAGAAATCACTATTTAGAGACACCACATGCCTATCTGTGAAGTTTTAACTGCCGTTGAGCTTAATAGTGGCCCTTAGGGTGTGTGAGTCCTGAACTGTCTTTTGAACTTGGACGAAAAATCAAATTATGTACAAAAAAAAGTCAGTGCTGGGAGTATTTTATGGCGCATGGTCTTCTTAATTGACAGCCTGCACGCTAGCATCCTGACGGTGGCTCCCTCCGCAGTTTGCCATTTCCTTGACTATACTGAATAACGGAATCAAGTCTTGCCCTATTTTCTTTCTGAGTCCAACACTAGATCTTGGAGGTTTTGGGTAGAAGGAAATAAAAGCTAGCTTTGAGAATAGAGAAATTTCTTATCAACTGCTTGCATGCGATCCTGAACTGCTTGCCTATCTCTAAATCTGTAAACTTCCAAAGGTCCCTTCCAAAGGGATCCCAGAAACCATGCTTCCTGCTCAACATTGGCCATATGAACTGTTGTCAGTTTACACAAGCTGTCCTCTTGAGCACAAGGGCCATGTTTCTGCCCTCTGCCCCTGAGGACAGTAATCAGGTGGCCCAGGGTAGCAGCTCTTTAATGCACAGACCATGGCCCTTTGGAAATTGAGAGAGTGGCTCCTGGCTGACTCCCCACAGAAGAAAGTCTTTTCAGACTCCTGAGAAAGCTAGCAGATGGAGATGCCTCCTGACTCTCACTGTGTCCTCCTCCAGCCACTAAGCCCGAGAGAGAGGCGGGTTGGAGCGCAAGGGTCCCTCTAGCTTTTCTTTGTAGCTAATCCACCTAGTTTTCTGGGGAGAGCGATGTCTGGGCGCCTCCACGTTATCCTTTATAAAATTAACAACCTTTAAAAAGTTCCAAAGGCAGCATATTTTTTAAACTTTTTAATTTGTATTGGCGTATAGTTGATTAAGAATGTTGTGATCGTTTCAGGTGGACCACAAAGGGACTCAACCATCTGTACACATGTATCTATTCTCCCCCAAATTTCCCTCTCATCCAGGCTGCCATGTAACACTGATAAGGCGAGCATATTTGAACCAATAAAAAAGCCTGACCTGGACATTTGCCAAAAGACAATAGTGACTCAGTGATTAGTGCAATTAGAGCTATTATTAAACTAGGAGGTTAAGTACCCATAAACAAAGGGGTTAGGGCAGGTCCGCACTTGTTGTCCACCGTGTTCCAGGTCTGAAAGTGTCCACTAAGATGAGAGAAAACTGGAACCTTCTGACCTTGACAGACTCATACATGTCTTTCTTAACCTCGGGGTCAGAGGCTTGCTCCATGGTGATCAGGACAACACTGTGGTTAAAAGCGTGGACTCTGGGGTCAAAGGATACCGCGTTTAGGTCTGACCCTGACTGTGAGCAGTTATGTGGCCTTGAGCAAGGTATTGTCTTTCTGAGTCAAACCTCCGCATCTGTGCAATGGTGCCAGTTCCATTTACCTGCCAGAGTGTGTGCATGGCCTGGGACAAGGGGCCAGCCCACCATACCTGATGCGTACGTGAGAGGTCTGTGGTTGCTCATCTTTCCCATCTGAGAGCTGATGAAGCTGAGAGGTCGGTGCTGCCATCACACTCCACTCACTGTGGACCTTTGACCTTTTAATCTTGAGGCCAAGGTGTCCGCACTTTAGTTGCCAGCATCACCTAGTCACTTGTTTGTCATGCCCACATACTTCATGGGGAATTATTTCCTTCACCCTTTTTTCTTTATTTTATTTGGCTCCATACTTCATGAGTAATTATTTCCTTTCCACTTTTCTTTCTTTCTTTTCTTTGACTGCACTGGGTCTTTCGTTGCAGCAAATAGGGTGAGCACTTTCTGTTTATTTACAGTGCCTGGGACAGAGTGGACACTCCAGAATTTTTATCAGATGAATAAACCGAGTACTAAACCATTCTATATAATAGTCATGCCTCTACTGCAACCAGTATTTACTGAGTATTTTCTGTACTCAGCACCAGGTTGAGGATCACAGAGCAAAATAGTGGAAATGCAAAGTGCTCGTGGAATGTGAAGGGGTGGAGGATGCAGGAGTTTCTTAGGAAAATAGGACCAGTCAGGATATGAGAATGATGGGGGGTCCGGAGTCAGGTTCAGGAATCAGGGTCAGGGTCTGGAGTCAGGGTCAAGGGTCAGGATATAGGGTTGGGGGTCCAGAGTCAAGAGTGCACTTGTCCTGCCCACTCCCTGCTCATCCCCCAAGATGGTCCAGACCTCCCCACCTCCACACGCTGAAATGCAGCTGATTCTCCAGGGTGAGCTGCCTGCAGACCACAGTGCTGCCTGCCTCGTTGGGGCCTCAGAAAAGACCTGATTTGTTGGGAAAAATACTCTCTTGGGCGTGCTTGTCTTGCACTGTATCTCTTGGCTGTGGCTTTCTTGGCCTTGCTTACTGCATTCCAAGTTAAAATAGCTCATGCTTCTTCCAGGCGGGACCCAGTGGCCTCCCCAGGGTGTAGATCTGTGTGGAGGGAAGGAGGGTCTCTGGTTGCTGCCCTGCCTCTAGAGGGGCATCAGTCCACATCCCTGAGCCTACAGGCCTCCATGGAAGCAGTAGAGATGCTGCCTGCGTTACCTGAGCGTTTAGACCCTGGACTGACCCATCCATAGCCCCTCCTCCCCAGGCCAGTCACGCGATTAGAACTCTCTAGACATTTTTAATCCTTACCACGAAGGAGAACAGGGTCTCCCTCTGATAGAGAAGTGCTCCTGTGGTCACAAGACAAAGACTCCAGGAGGACCAGAGGTTGGAAAATGACCAAGAAAAGTGTTGCACATATTGATCTTTGGGCCATCACAGCAGGGATGCTGGGTTTGTCCAAACTTGTTATCTTCCAAGTGATGGAAACATTTAGGGAATAAGTTCCATATTAAAATATAAAATCTCCCCCAGCATCCCTCTTCAGACTTCAAAGGGAGATTTGGGGGAAGGAAATCCTACCCAGTTATAATTATTCCAAGGATGTTGGGGAGGTGGGGAGGAAGCAGGATTGTTTCTGGTGCCAAATCCAAATCTGTCTCCCCAGCTGTCAGCCCACTTCCAGGGCATTCAGCTTGGACTGCAGCTGTTCTCAGGCCCAGGGCTTCACTCGGAACAGAGGCAGAACCACTGGTCCAGCTCTGAGCTGTGGTGATTTGGAGGGATCAAAAGAGGCGCAGCCTGCTCTGATTCATCCCTGAGCACACAGGCCCTCTCACCTCTCCCCAGGATGTGGATTTTATGTTTCAGTGACAGGCCTCATTCCCTCGGCAAGTTGAGAGCAAAAGGCAACTCGAGGGGCTATCTTGGGTTGGGTCCTGAGATAGTGATTTATTGATGGACAGTTCTCACACAGAGGGGAGGGAAACAGGCTCAGCAGGATGAGTGAGCCAAACTGTATTCTCAGCTGCAAGCCAGCCTCAGCCTGATCCTGCAGGGACCAGAGAGCATGCATGGCCCTGAAAAGTTGTCCCACCTTGAGGCAGGGGTTGACCACACCCTGCTCTGGAAGTAAGCACTTAATCTTCCAGGCATTTCAGGTGAAGTGTTGTGCATCAGTCACTTCTCAGGAGAAGGGCTATTCTCAAGGAGAAGGATGCACTCAACAGACAACATTCATGGCAGCAAGAGGTGGGGCCCCAGCCCACAGAAGGGGATCTAAGTTGCCAGCAACAGTGTCTACTACAAAGATGTTCCCTGTTGTCCTTCTTGACTTCACCTGGGACTGGTTATAACAAAACTGCAAGTTCTTGTCACCTTGAAAAAAAAGCACCGGGCATCTGTCTGTGAGAGGTTTCCTTTCCTTTCATACCTTAACAGGTTTTAGATGTGTTTTGAAAAGGGATGAGGCAGCAGGTGGATACATAAGAGAATGTAGCCGGTCAAATATTACAGCCTTAGACCCAGGACTGCCAGCCCCTGACGTAAGCACTCAGCTAGCTATTCATCCAGGCTTGTTAAACACGAGGGCATAAAAGGAGCTGATTTCATTCATTTTATAGCACCGCGTAGTTTCCCCCAGGAGAGGTAAGGCTGGCCAAGATGTGTGTGGTCCATACCTTTTGTGTGAAAGATGTTTTCAAGACTTTTCTCCCTTGTATATGCCTGGTCCTGCCCCTGACCAACACCTACTTATTGATACTATAGAGCGTGAGTGTATTTGGGCCATTTCTAGCACTTGCCTTTCTATTGTTTGAAATGGTCACCCAAAATCATGACCATTTCCATTCCCAAACCCAAGATGCCATTTCCTTTCACACCATGAGGTTCTGATATCCAGATTTGGGCTGGGTGTTCTGTTGTCACCTGAGCCTATTCTTGCTTCCAGTGGACCAAGACATAACCAGAAATCCTATTCTGTTTGGCTATTTAGATCTGAGCTTCCTGGTGAAAATATATATATTTTAAACAATGTGATAGGAGAACATAGAAATGTCTGGAACATGTTTAAGACCAGTGAAAACACAGTGAGAAGATGATCCCACTGCCTCCTCATGGCTCAGACAAGTCAGACATGCCCCTGGGATGCTCCTGGCTCCATCCACTGGCACTAGCCCTGGAAACTTTAGCCACGGGCAGCTGTTTCCGTGGCTGCTCCACTCCTTCCTGACCACATCTCAGAGCAGTTCTACCCCAGCCTAAACTCCAGCCAGCCCACCTTCAAGGACCCATGGGCAAGCTGGAGTCTTGACAGAAGAAATGCTCATCACAGAGCATAAACAGGCTGATTTGGAATGGATGGGCTGACAGGCGAGGCGTGTGGCCCCTTTGGGATCCTGTCCCTTCATAGGACTGCCACGCACACACCCCAGGGCGTGGGAACAAGTCAGCAGCCCCACCCCCACCCCCAGCCTGCGCTCACGTGACCTGGATCCCACTCCCGTGGCGACTGAGTGCAGGATTCCTTCGGGATGATCAAGGGGATGTTTGTGGGAGAAGCAGCGCTCGTGCGGTTCCTGGGTTAGCCTGGCTTCCCAGAAGCAGAGCCTGGCAGGAGCGTGCATGTGAGAGCGATTTGGAAAGGGCTCCCTGGAAAACTGCTGGGACCAGGGAATGTGAGAGGGCAGTGCCAGACAGAGACTTTAGCTTAGGGGACTCTGGGCTCCAGCTCTCAGGGAGCGCGAACACCCTAGGGGGTCGGCATAAGAAAGGGGATCTGAGGTAAGGTGAGCGGAGCACAGGCAGGGCTGGTTCAGGCCCCTCCCAGAGACTTTCAGAGGACTTCTCAGGAGCAGAGGTAGCACCAGGACAATGCTTCCCCCATGTCAAACCTTGCTGTAAGTTGGCGTCTTTCCGGAGTCCTGATACCAACTCTTTGCACCTTGCTCTTGTGGGTCCCAACACACCAAAAGAGATACTGGGGCGCCAGCATCTCTTGCCCAGAAATGTGCAAAGGATAAAACAGCACCCTGGGATGTAGATCCTGCAAAAAGTGCCAACACGCTTCCCATCAGGATGGAGCTCAGATCCCGGGAGGATCTGGATTTGACTCCTAGCTTGTTCTCCACCAATGACAAATGCTAAGATGCAGGTAGACATTCACAGCACTTACATAAGGTGAGAATGCCGAGCCAGCTCCTTTTGGGGGTAGAAGGGGCTAGAAAATTGTTCCGTTTGAATAGGAAGCCCTGGATGCAGAAAGCTATTCACCACAAGGCACGCGGTGGAGCAGAATCCCAGACTCAACACAGTCCAGAGTTCTGTTTCTCTAGCCTGAGGCTTAGTAAACGGCTAATCAGGAAACCTGGCCAGTTTTCATCTTGGGTCCTATTCTGGGTTCTAATGTACCATGAAATTCAATGCAATTCCACAGGCTCTTGTAGATTCTGGGTGAAGTATTTTCTGTTGGGAAAAACAGAGCAAGCGTTCGCATGAGCGTGTGCTTGATTTCTGTGAGCTTGGGGAAATGCGAGCTGAGCCCCGACTCCTGGGTTCCGAAGAGGCTACTGTGGCGAAGAAAGGGTGCCCCCTTAGAGGGTCTGCCCCAAGGGCACATGCGCTTTGTGAATGTGGTCTCAGTCTCCCTCTCTGTAGAGCTGTCTGGGTAGCTGCGAGGATTAGGGAAGGTCACAGAAGGAAAGCAATGACTGTGTCGTGCATGAGTAGCTCTCACTGTTTCCACTGGAGAACTTGTCTTCTGTTCAATGAGAAACACATGGAAGAGTCCGCACCTCATTAGAACCTAGAAGCTATGGTCCTCCCCCCTCCACACCTTGGTTACCACTTCCTCCCCACCTGGGAGGGCCTCCTCCACAGCTTGCCCTTCTTCAAGGCTCCACTCAGGACTGACTCACCACATGTGGCCCTTACCTGCTGCTCTGGCTTACACGGGGCTTCGGTTCCTGACTCTAAATACCACCTACTCTGATCCATATTAATGGATACATTGTATATATAGCTATAAAGTTATCATTTCAGACAGGGCTTCCCTGATGGCTCAGATGGTAAAGAATCCTCCTGCAATGCGGGAGACCTGGGTTCGATCCCTGGGTTGGGAAGAAATCCCCTGGAAGAGAGCATGGCAGCCCACTCCAGTATTCTTACCTGGAGAATCTCCATGGACAGAGGAGCCTGGCAGTCTATAGTCCACGGGGTCACAAAGAGACACAACTGAGCGACTAAGCACTTCATTTCAGACAGAGGAAACAGTGCCTGTGTTCATCTTCTCAAATGGCCTGGTAATAACTCCAGGACCACGTGTGCTTCCAGAATAGAGTCTCTCCCCCACCCCCACCAAAAGTGGAGACAAAGAGTCCACAGTACCCCCCCGGCCCCGCTACCCCGCCAGGAGGGCAGTCAGGCCTTTGACTGACAGACAGTGGTAGAAAGGCTCTGCGTGACTTCCCAGGATCCGTCATAAAGGGCCGTACTTTATGGGCATTCTCCTGGGTGTCTGTCTTGAAACATGTGCCTTTGTAGCTCCGAAGCCATGTGAGAAGTCCTCACGTGGCTGAAGAGACCTCAAGGAAGAAAGAGGGGTCCAAGAACCCCAGAAGTGTCAGACCGGGGTGTCTGAGCTGCCCCGGCACAGGTGCCAGAAAGGCAGTGAGGGAGGGAGCTTCCTGTTTCCAGCCTCAGTCACTGGGTCACTGAAGTCACGTGAGTGGTAAAGTGAGGACCACCTCCCTGAGGCCAGAGTCGTGAGCTGTAAGCGTAAGCTGTTCTGGTTGTTTTGGGCCAACCGCTGCCTTTGGGCATAGTTATTCAGTAGTTGATATGTATAATACACATGTATACACATGCACATGTGTGTGCACATATATACCTGCATGTATGTTTGGGGATATAGCCTTCTACCGGCCTCCAAGTTGTGTATACACTTAAATCTGGCTTCCCCAACTTGACTGCAAACTCCAGGAGGACAAGGCTGTGTAGTCTGTGCCCTAGTTATCCTCTGCCGGATTTAAGCCAGTGCGATGGGTGTGACAACTACGCCATGCAGTGGATAGGGAACGTTTGTGTGCACGTCTGTGTCTCTGAGAAGCCTGCTAGCATTATAGGATACATTTGTGATTGTAAAGAAATCAGAGTCTTTTTGGTCTTTGAATCATTCTCAAAGGAACCTTGTATCCTTGGAGAGAACCATTTGCTTAAAATCACTGAGAACAAGCCCCTTGGTTTGCTTCTGTGTCCTAGATAATGCAGCTCGCACTAGCCCTCCCCCCTGTAGGGATCTGATCACTGGCCTCTTAGATTAGCTCATGATTAGGCCGGACCTTGTTTTCTTGGTCCGGGATCTGGAAGAAGTTTGTCATTTCCATCTTCAGAGGAAAAAGTAGCTTTGCCTATCTGCTCACCTTCTTGTTACCTGGGAGATCAGAGATCTTCATGCAGTAAGTTTGACAGTCTGGTCATATTTATTTGAGCTATGCCAGAAAATGTAAACATTGGAGTCACTCCCAGAATAATAATTTTACCTCTTCCCAGCCACCTCCCCCCCCAAAAAAAATACATATCTTGAACACTAAAAGGATCACTTCTTTAAAAAATTATTTTAATAGGTTTTGTCCATAGATCTACATGAAATGCACCCCCCCTCATTCAGTGTTTACATGAGAAGAGATCAGAGGAAGTAATATGAATTTCTTTTCCATTCTTTGAAGTCAACAAAGTTATCACAACTCATTCATCTGTCCAGCGTGCCCAGTGAGCTGCAGGTCCACGTCCTTAAGTCTGGGCTAATCCAGTCCTCAGATGGTGGGGGTGGCAAGAGGATGCTCGTTGTCTTGGATTAGCCTTTGCTTCACATGGGATCAAGATTTTTCCTTCCTTACGACAGCAGATGTGTCCGTTTGCCTCTGGTCTTGATGATATCATGATCAAGTTTATTACATCACAAAGTTGACGCCGCTGCCTCTGCATCTTTTTGTCCCAAAATAATTATGTTGATTTCTTCAACTGTGTTTTCAACTCCAACCAACCCTGCGATGATATATCAGCACACAGAAAGACATAAGCTAGCCAGAAATGACACAGAAATCCTGGATTCTAAGGGGGCCCAGTGGTCACTAACTTATCACAGGGATGTGAGGGAGTTCTGACACCAGAGCAAAGTGAAACCGTTCCCTCCTCACTGTGAACACCAGTTGTCGTATTATGAGTTTGGTCTCAACTAATTCAGGAAATGAGCAGAATTTTCCCTTACTTCCTTTTTAAACACATTATAGATGTGATTCCCTTCATGTTCTTTAGGTAATGGCCAGATTTAGTCAAGTTTGCTTGCTGCATACTCTTCTTTCTTGTTTCTGAAGCTTCATAGATTTGTCTGAACTTGAAAAGCCTTTACTAAACCCCTACCTTGTATTGCTGTGAATTTCAATCTGCCAAATTCATGTGGAATGTCAAAATCTGACATCCTGGGGAACATGTAAGAGGACCTCTAGGCTCCAAAGGAGAGCAGGATGTGATTCCACTTCATCGGCTTTAACTGGTTTCTGATGGCACTCTGCCTCCTAACACACTTTCCTGCCTCTGAGCCTTCGGGCATCACCTGTCAGAGACATCAGAACCGCCACAGATGTGTCTTTGGATTGCCTTGACCTTGAAATATTTATAGTTGAGGGCTTTGCAAGGCTGCCACGTCTCTTCCTGGAATCTTGCACTGTACTGATTTCTCTCTGTCCAATCCTTAGTTTATCCATATGAATTAGTATGAAACTAGGTTGCCTCCTGGCCCTTCCATCATAACTTGCCTGCCCATCTAGTCACCTTCACTTTCCCCAGGGTGTTATTTAGTGGACCACACAGTTATTTTGGACTACAGTAGTTCCATGGAGGATTTAGTATAACTAGTAGCAAGTTTGGGGAAACATTCACGTGCATTTAGTTTACTGGACATTTTTCTGTGGCAGGTTATGATCTAGGATATATTCTGGACTTTAGACTTCTCATCATGGTAGAGTAGCTTATATTGGATTAATGCTCCTGTAGGAACGGTTATAGACTCTAAATAGAATAAACAAAATCAATTGTTAAAAGGCTCCAGAAGGTAAATAAATAAAGCAAGCAGAGAATAGAGAGTATATGAGGTTTGAAAGAAGGAAACTATCTTGTGTGAGGGCAACACCCATTGGCTTTTCCCAGAGCAAGTTCCCGTGATGTACAGTGCGTGGGGATAGAGCTCTAGCAGAGCAAGAGCAGTGATCTTACTGGGGCAATCCATCAGAGATTAGTGTGAGGCGCTCCCAGAGTAGCCGGAATTTGGGGGATACCCCAGAAAGGAGAAATTCAGAGGGAGAGTGCAAAACATGCATATAAATTCCCCCCAAATTCTTGACTGACCCCGAAATTGTGCATGCTTTGGGTGTGTGGGATTCCAGGCAGTTCCTGGGGCAACAGCAGCTGAAAGGCCAGAACTGCTAAGTAGACATTTCAGCAGCTACCAGCACTGGGGAGACGAGTTTTCAGTTCAAGTCTCTAAAGTTAAAGAAATTTATTAAACAGCTCAGACTTCCCATTGAAACCTATTAGGACCATATACCAAGACTAAGAATATAATAAAAATGGCCTTTATTAGAAAAAACTTAAAACCAGCACCAGATAGCACCAATAATCTAACTTCCTGCTCCAACAAAACACAACACTCATCAAAGGAAGACAACAGAATCCAGAGTCCCTTCAGTGCACCATCTGTGAAAGTGAAAGTGAAGTCGTGCCCGACTCTTTGCGACCCCATGGACAGTAGCCGGCACCAAGCTCCTCCGTCCATGAAATTTTCAAGGCAAGAGTACTGGAGTGGGTTACCATTGCCTTCTCCAGGGAATCTTCCCAACCCAGGGATTAAACCCAGGTCTCTCGCATTGTAGACCGACACTACCATCTGAGCCACCAGTACAGTGAGTATACAACCAAAAATTATTAAACATACCTCAAGTAGCTTCTAGATGCCCTTGCTTTGATCTCTCTGCTCCAAACTGTGACCAGTTTTGCTTTGCTAAGTACAAGACAGCATAGTGGCTTTCTTAAGATATCTTTCTTGTCATCAATTTGTCTTGGGTTGGCCAAAAAGTTCGTTGGGGCTTTTTCAAAGGTAGCTAATGTATGGTATCACAAAGGGAAAATGGTTTCCTCCAGGTAACATTTCTTCATGTTTCCCTCAAGGAGTGGTCAGAGATTGCCAAATACTAAACTGTGTTTATTTGGCAAAACAAACTTTTCTGTTTATTTACAGAAAACTTTCTGTAAGTTTATTTACAATACACACAAAGTTTATTGAAAGTTTATTTACAATAAACTTTCTGTTTATTTATATCTCTTCCTACAACTAGTTGTGAGTTTTCTTAGATATTTATTTCATTACTACAGACTAGATTTCAAGCTAATATTTATAAATGTGTAGCTACCTAATACATCTGCTTGAATATATTTGGCATCTTTGGGGGATCATATTGAAACACTTTTTCTTTTTTTTACAATTTGAGTTCTGAATATGTTTTTAATTGAGATATAGTTGGTCACTGAAGCACTTTTAATCTCTGTCCAGCTTTTCAGTGGATTACACTCTAAAGTAGGTGAAGACCAGAAGAAATTGCAGTAATCACTATTGCCAGGAGTAAGAAGGGACAGTTCGCTTTATTTTTAGGATTTTGTCATCAGAGCTCAGTGCAGGGAAATAAGAAGCACACATGCCCCCATTTCCTTTCCCGTAGCCATGGCAGAGCCATCGTTAGTGGATCACGATGCTTCACCACAATGAACCCCGTCCAAGATGATGCAGCCTAGCAGTCAGTCAGTACCAATCAACTGATGAACATACGAAATGACCTCTACTTTCTGTCCCTGAAACTGGTGATCATGGAGAAAGAAGAAAGCAGATTTTAAAAGGGGAAGCAGAGGAGAACTTCAGTAGCGTTTCTCATCAAATCCTTATGCTAACTACCTTTCCATCTGTAGATCAACAGAACCCTAAAGGTTGCTTCTAGCTCTGAAATGTGATGAGTTAACGTTTTAAAAAATCACCGATTTTGAAACTACCAGTCATTTGGCGTGCACACTTCATCTTCAGTAGAATAAATGCTGAAAGAGTAAATGTGTTCGACATAGATTCCTGTAGGGAATTGCGACATTCCGAGAGAACTATTTAATTACATTTTTCGTAAGAAAGTTTTTCAAAGAGCCTCATCCTCTCCCAGGGTGCTGAGAAGCAGTGTGCATTCTTTCCAGCCCTCATGTGTTGTCTTGAGGAGCTATGCAGCGGGTTTCTGCACACGTCAGCTTGTCAGTCTGCATTTCTCTGGATCAATAAGCAGACATGAGAACACGAGGGATGCACTACCTGGGTCAGACCCCTGTTCATCCATCCAAACCTCCTGTCTCTGCCATTGGCACCAAGGGACGTTTTGAAGAACAGAGCAGTCCAAGGAGACCATAAAGTTCTGAGCACTGCAGACCTATTTACCATAAATATTGCATTTCCTTTAATAAGAATTCATTACTGACACAGCCATGATGATCCCGCAGGAGCAGCAAACACAAGTGGCCGGCTATTGCCTCTGCAAAGCAGCCTCCTGCTCTCTGCGGCCATGGCTGTGGCCTGAGAGCACAGCGTTGTTCATGGGATCACTGTATTTTTCTACAGTAGCTGCTGGCTCAGATACATGAGCAGCGTGGGTGCCTCAGCTTTGTATTATTGATAAAGAAATATGTTTCTAGTTCATCGAATTACACTTCAGGGCCCTGCCAGGCCAAAATTCTATGTAACTAATGACTGGGGTTCTTCAGTTGCAAAGAATGTCTGTTCCCTTCCAGGAGAAAAGCTTGTGGGATGGTTGTTTAAAATCTTCTGCCAATATGGACATGAGAAAAAAGAGCCCTGGAGTGGAAATCAAGGAGCTTGTCTTGGGTGCTGGATGAACCTCTGCACCACAAACAAGGGGGCAAAGACGGTCTCTCAGCCTGCGTTCAGGAGGGAGGCGGTTCTGCCCTGCTGTTGACAGGGCAGGGTGCATCACTTCTCTATAAATGCATGGGAATGAGGCCCTGACTGGAGGGAAATTCACCTTAATATGGATGAATTCTCTCCTGGAAAGACTAGCATTTGTTGAAGTGGAGGGTACAAGACTGCAGAATTCCTAGTTCCCTCTGTATAAATATGGATTTGCCAGAAGTAGGCCTTGAGGCAAGCTCAAGTACAAGTTTATTTTGGAGATGATTTAGGCAGGGGAGTTGGGAAGTGAGACAAGGAAGGAAAGGCAATCAATCAAAGGAAGGGTACGAAGCCAGCTGTCACTCTGAGAAGCTGGAGCTTAGTCCCGCTGAGAATAGCAGCAAACAGCACAGAATGTGCCCTGTGACCCCACCTGTGTGGGGAGGGAGTTGGGATACTAATACGCCCAACCTCCCATCAGACTTTGGTGGAGGGCTTCTCCTGGCCTTCTCGGGGCCAAGAGTCATAGAAATTCTCCAGCTTCTCCAGCCTGCAGTATCAGGGCAGAGCACCCATGGTCAGTCTTGGAGAAAGCCCTCACGCAAAGAGATGCAAAAGAGATGGGGTTGCCCAGCATGAACATGATGGGACTCTAGGAAGGTGGGCATGGATGCCTCGGGAAACACCTCCTGTCCGTATTCTCCTTCCTCATTATTTTAATCAAAGGAGTTACCCTTTGATAATTACTTACCTGATTGTAGGTACTTGGTATTTCATAGGTATCATCACAGTTAATCCTCCTAATCACATGAACTGGTATTGTTTTCATGCCCTCATTTTGCACATTAAGAAATTAAGACTGGAGAAGTCTCAGGAATTTTGTGCAAGGCCACAGAACTCATGAGTGGTGAAGAAGGTCTTCAAATCTAGGTATTCAGGTTCTTAGAAAACCCTGGCTGCCTGAGGAGCATACATCACCACATAGACATTTGGCTGAAATGGCATTTGTCAGTGAATTTGATTGGTGATACCTTTGTAGTAAGAGTTGGAGGAACCCTGGATTGAGGTTCCTGGTTACCACGACCTCTGTTACATTCTCCTTCACAGAGGTGCTCTTCACAGTCTTGTTTCCACACACATGTCAACCCATTTGAGTCTGGAACTTTGCTTCTGGTTTTTGAAAGGAGGGACTTGTGCCCCCAAAAAGTCAAGGAAAGGGACAAAAAAAAACAATTCCAGCCACTCAGGTTGGAATTCAGTTGTTGGGTGTTTAATTGAATTGTGCCTCCCAGTGTCATTGTTCAGCTAATAATTCTGTTTTGGGTGCATACAGAAGCTGTGTCCTAGGAGAAAGGCTATCTGATTCCATTCACTCTGCTTTTTCTATTGCAGAGACATCAATATGCTAGAAAGTCAGACCCCAATTATGATGGCTCCTCCAAGAACATGGTGTGACTGTGGGCTGGTTACTTAATTTCTTTGAGTCTCAGTTTCCTCCTCTGTAAGTTGAAGATAATGATTCCCACTCCATAGAAGCAATGAAAAAGTGGTAAATACATCTTTACAGTACTCCATAAAGATTACTTTTCTGCTTCAATTTGGGATACATGTTATTGGTGTGACTTTAGAGTTGAGGGTTCCCTTGCTCCCAGCCTAAGCTTTTATTAACTCCTCAATGGTCAGGACTGTGTATCCTTCATGTTTCTAGGACTGGGGCTGAGTAAGGTACTGAGAGCATGGTAAGAGCTAAGTAAATATGTATTTCATTGCATGGTTTTGATTTGTTAATAAGTTTTCCCATGTTACTGACAATCCTTAGACTGAGGAGCAAGTTCGAATGATGACTTCACAGCAGCCTGCACCTGCCTGTGGTCAACACGCTCCCTGTTGCATCCCCGTGTCCTGCTCAACCTCACTGAGTCTGGAATGCCTGAAACGTCTCAAGTTGTGAATACATCCACTTTCATAGATTCTTTCACAGATAATCTTGTTCAGGGGACTTCAGTGATGACACATGTGTTCATCTGATCAGCAAATACTCACGAAGCAACTACTCTTCTGCAGTCACTTAGCTGTGCACAGGGGATGCACAGAAGAACAAATTTCCTCCCACCTTTCCTACCTCACAGAGTCTAGTGGAGAAGACAGGAGAAATGAGATTGTCTCAAGGCAGAACCTCGTGTGCACGTAGGGATGCCAAAGACATATTTGCTATTACATTGCTCAGAGTGGGCTTGGATATGTTGGGTAACAAACAGCCCCAGATCTCAGTGGCTAAGGAGACTGCAAGTGCTGTTTATTACTCAGGCTACCAAATGTGTACCTCAGGGGGATGGGATTCTAATATCTGACTCAGGGACCCTGGTTGATGAAAGATTCATTCCTGACATGTAGCCAAGAGCACACAAAATGAGTCAGACCCTGGCTATGGAGGTTGACCCAGGAAAACTGATGTCCTGTCGTTCTGTTCACATTTCATTAACCAAAGCATCTGCATTACTCCACCTAACCACACAGGAGGCTTAGACCTGTGCTCCTTCCAGGTCTTGGAATGGAAAGAATGGGTTATTTGTCCACAGCCTGAAAGACCATTCAGGTTGGAATTCAGTTGTTGGGTGTTTAATTGAATTGTGCCTCCCAGTGTCATTTTGTCAGCTAATAATTCTGTCCAGGGTGCATATGGAAGCTATGTCCTAGGAGAAAGGCTGTCTGATTCCGTTCACTCGGTGTCATTCTCTTTTGTGGCCCTGGGCCTGGTAGGTGCTGCCCTGAGAGAGGTCCTGACACCCAGGAGCTCGTAGGGTTATTTAGGCCAAGGCGTGACTGCAGTTTATTGGAAAGTTACATGTCAGCACAGCATAACGGACCACCAACAGAGCATCAGGAGGGCTCTGTGGGGGCTGTCACCACACCTGGCAGACTTGCCTTCCCAGGGTGTCTGCCAGGGGCCCAGGGAGCAGCAAGATATATGAGAATGTCTAAAACAGAAGCTTGAAGTCACCCATTGCTACAGAGAGGAGCTGGGCAGTATCAGGACCTCAGTTCTTGGTGCAATCCCCAAGGGGCCAAGCAATCAAGATGCTCTAAGTATTTCATTATTAAAAAAACAAAAACAAAAACAAAAACCTGGAGGAGAGCAGGGTGGTGTTGGTCACAGAGGCCCAGATTCCTTTCACTCAGGTATTTTCAGAGGAGCTGGGCCTTTTTAGGTGTGTTGATTTTCATCTTGAGCCGCTTCATTTGATCAGTATGCAATTAGTATGTCTAAAGATGCTATGAAAGTCCCTGTTGCATTTACAAAAAAAAAAAAAAAAAGCTCTCCATCCCCTTCAGACTTCCATTTAGACTCATCAAACTCAGGCCCAGGAAAGCAGCCAGGAGAGAGAAGCAGGCCGCTGATTGCCGTTGCCTTGGTAAGGGGAATCCGCTCCCTCCAGGCTCTGTGGTTTCCATGGGAACAGCACTGCTTGCCTCTGCCGGCTGCCTGCCCCAGGCTGGCAAGATGTACCGGAAAGAAAATTATGGGGAGAAGGAGAGGAGCAGAAAGAGACTTTGAGGATTTTGAAGGTATTTGGGGAGAACTTCAGCTGGATGTATAGCTGTTGCCAGCATGACACAAGGACCTTGGGCTCCTAACAGCCTGTACACAGGAAGCACTTATCAGAGGCTCAGGCACTCATCCGGCTCCTTCAGACCAAATACCGTTCTGGAGAAATAGACACCTAGGCAAGGCAGGCAGGAGTTGGTGATCAGTGTGTTTTAACACCAACATCATGAGGAATGTGTCCTCAGCCTCCTGTTGGGCCAGCATCCTATCGCTGTTAAAATGAACAGGAACAGCGATAGGTACCCAGGAAGTATGGCATGGCAGAGGTGTTTCACACACTGCACGCTTCCCAGCAACTCTACACGGATGGCATCCACACACCTTCTCACCAATGGAGGAGGTGGGCTCAGAGAGGGGAAAAGAAAACCCATGAGTCACAGAGGTGGGCCCTGAACCCAGGCCTCATTTCCCATGGTGGGCTCATAATCAAAGCCTAACCAACGGCCACAGGAAAATGTTAAGGAAGCCGAGGCCGAGAAGCACCGGGTAGAGCCATTGGGCCACTCTGTCTCCGTACACTTCTCTCAGAGGCAGATATGGCCCTTCCAAAAGCACTGTTGGGGCTGAGTTTGTGGCCCAGAGTCTGTGCTGGCCTCACATCGGGGGTTGTTCAGCCTCAGAGAAGCTAACTCAACCACCACCACCAGCTCTTGAACCACTGGTCCAGCTGTGCAAGGCCAGCTCATGCTATCTGCAGTCAGGGACCCCGTCTCCTGCCCTCAGAGGTCTTCATCCTGTTGACACTTATTAGGCACCTGCTGTATGCACTGACCCTACTCTGCGTGGGCTGGAGGGAGCAGTGACAAGAAACCACAGCCATTTTTCGTATGGGCCAGCAGGCAGATTCAGGCCCAGAGGGATGAAGTGACACGTTGGCAAAAGCCACACCACGAGAGGCCTGGGGATGAGCCCCACATCTCCAGACACCTGACTGGGGGCCCTTTCCTCGGCCTAAGCTGACCCTTGCCTTAAGATTAAACACCATCACATCAAACTGCTTTAGAACCAGGACAAAGCAACACTTCATGAAATGACTTTGTACTGGCAGGCACTGTGTGGGGTGCATATGGGGTGGAGAGGGTTACTGATGAGATAAGTGATGAGCTTTGGGGGCTTACCCCCAAAGAAGCTGCTGCCCCAGTTGGGTCTCTGGTGATGGGGCTGCTCCTGAGTCACGTCCCCTGTGGCTAGGGTTGTCAGGTACTGGTCTTTGCCAGTGAGTCACACAAGCTTGCAACATGATGGAATTGAAAATGATTACAATGTTCTTTGCAAGTCATGTATTAATTAGCTCTCTGAAATCATCGTAATAATTCCATCATCAGCCCAGTACATGTTTTCAGAAGAGCTGTCATAAAGTGAGACCCACATCAGGTGAGGCTTCCTGGGGAATTCTTACCTAGCCATTCTTTCCACATGACTGGGAACCACCAAGTAAGAATGTTGTCGTTCTGGAAGCAATTGGAAAGCATTTAACTGACTATCCTCTGCCTTCCAACCCTCACGACTGGTCACACCCACCCTTTGTCTCAGGCACTGCCCAGTTACCTCTAGCTCGGGGAGGAGGTCTGGCAGAGCCAGCCACTCTGCTCACAGCCCTGTGCTTCTGCAGTGGGATAGTGATAGAGCCAGGCCTTTGCTGTATGCCATTACACTCTACACCCTATTAGCAGGCAATGGTTTTTCAGGACTGTTAGTGGTCCTGCTCCGGAGAAGGCGATAGCACCCCACTCCAGTACTCTTGCCTGGAAAATCCCATGGACGGAGGAGCCTGGTGGGCTGCAGTCCATGGGGTCGCAAAGAGTCAGACACGACTGAGCAACTTCACGTTTACTTTTCACTTTCATGCATTGGAGAAGGAAATGGCAACCCACTCCAGTGTTCTTGCCTGGAGAATCCCAGGGATGGGGGAGCCTGGTGAGCTGCCATCTATGGGGTCGCACAGAGTCGGACACGACTGAAGCGACTTAGCAGCAGCAGCAGCAGCAGTGGTCCTGCTCAACTATTGGTCGACACTGCAGTGGGCCCCCCCAAAAGTGACCAACTGTCAGTGAGTGACCATTAGTGGTCCTTCTCAGCCAGTGGTTGGTGCTGCCATGGGCCCCACCCCCAAGTGACCAACTGTCAGTGAGTGACCATTAGTGGTCCCACTCGGCCATTGGTCAGCACTGCATTGGGTCCCACGAACAGGCAACCAGCTGTCAATGAGCCACCAATCATGGGCATTTCAGCCAACAGTCAGCAGAGTGGTGGTCATCAGGTAAAGAGTGAGGTAAGAGGTGGATCCTGGCCTCCTCCCAGGGTCCTCCAGCTCACCCAGGCTTGGGCCAGCAGGTGAGCTGGGGGTGCCCAGGCGCCAGGCTGGGACTGTGTCCTGCCAGACCCAGTCCCTGTTGTCTAGGCAGCCTGAGGAGCCTGAGGGCCAGTTGGGTCCTGGCGGTCTGGCTCCCTCAGCTGTGACAGCTAGACAGGGTCTGGAGACTTGGCCCTGAGGGAGCCAGCAACTGAGCTCTGCCTCCTCTTAACCAGGCCCTAGACCTCGGAGGGTGGAATTGTGCCTTGGGACCTGCCCTTTCTTGTCAGAAGAGAGAATCACATGTTTGGTGGAAATTGACAAGCATGTCATTCCCTAACCATGACCTGACCTCAGGAATAAAGGGCTTGACACCAGGAAGTTTGCAACAACAACCATGCCTCTCTCTCCCCTTTCCTAGAAAAGGGCTTTGCTGAGAGCTTTCAGGAAGTTTGGGGGTTTTAAGGCATGAGCCTCGCTTCAGCCTTGCTAGGCCCTGCAGAAAATTTTTCTCTGCTCTGATCTCCAGCATTTCCATATCATTTGGCCTCACTGCATGTCAGGCACATAGACTGGCATTTGGGTAACAGGATCATCTCATGGAGAATTTCATTGATTTTCTTCTAGCCAGTCATGGGTTCTGACAGCAGGAGGCACCCTTGACCAAGGACTGGGAGTTTCCAGCTGGTGATGAGTAAGACACCAGGCCAGGAAGACAGATCAGGAAGGGGACACTGCCAAGCTCCCCCACTCCCCTGAGCTCTAAGGAAGGAGGAGCCTGAAGGAGAGTGTCCTGGTCCCCAGCCCTACCCTCTTACCCCACCCCCCCGCCCCCCAACACCTCCTGGGCCAGCACTTTGGACAGCACTCACTCTGCCCATCCAGAGCCAGCACTGGGCTCTGTGGGTCCTTCCCCATCCAAGGGCACAGCTCTCGGCCTGGGCCTATCCAAGAGCCCCAGCCAGGTCCCAGGGTTGACTGGGAATCCAGATCTCTGCTGAGACCCTCCCCTTCCAAACTCAAAGCCCAGAACATCCATCTGGTCCTGGTCATTCCACTCCTGAACTCACTGTTGAGCACCCAGGGCATTTAAAATAAAAATTGTTGTCGTTCAGTCACTAAGTCATGTCCGATTTTGTGATCCCAGGGACTGCAGCACATCAGGCTCCTCTGTCCTCCACTATCTCCTGGAGTTTGCTTAAATTCATGTCCATTGAGTTGGTGATGCTATCTAACCATCTCATCCTCTGCCACCCCCTTCTCCTTTTGCCTTCAGTCTTTCCCAGCATCAGGATCTTTTCCGATGAGTTGACTCTTTGCATCAGGTGACCAAGGTATTGAAACTTCAGCATTAGCAACAGTCCTTCAAAATGCCTCGATTCAAAACATAAAAATGTGTCACTTACTGACATGGTGCCCTTGATCAAACCATTCTTGGGGCCTCTGGTAGAGAGGCAAGGATGATGGAGCAGGCACGGTGTGGGCATCTTGCAGACTGGTAGGGCCGCCTGCACCACGGCCTTCATTCCCTCCATCTGCTGCCCTCAACAGGAGGGGTAGGAGGGAAGGCAGTGGCTGGCTTCCATGTATCAGTGCCAGGGGCACCTTGATGCCCCTCACATCCCTTCTCCTCCTCGTTGATGGTAAGTGGTCCCCACGCATGGCAGTTTTACATGATGCCCATCACAAGGCAGACACTGGCTTTGGTTTCCCAAGGCTGTCCCAATGGATACAGTAACCTGTGTACTGGCCCATCTCCACCTCTGGGGGAAGGTGGGCAATGGATTGGTCACATTTACCCCTGCACTGCCCAGCACTGAAAAGCCCTATGGCAGCTGCACAGATTGCTCCTCTGGTGTGTGGGGGCTGAATTTAGATTGGATCAAGTCCCCACTAGGAAGAAGCGCCCTGGAAGGAAGAGGTCACCAGGTGAACTAAGATGGGCAAGCAGTGCCAGGAGCCGAGAGGTCACAGGCATGAGGGCATCGTGGCTGCTCTTCCGGGTGCATGGCCCTCACTGTGGTTGTGCCAGCACGCCGTCCAGTCCTGCTGCCACTGGGTTCCTCGCCTACGGTCCAGAAGCAACAGCCTTCTGGGAGGGTCGGAGGCATAGTGGGTGTCAAGCACGGGGAGGGTGTGTGCCATCTGGCCCGGAGCAGAGGCCACTGCTACGCTGCTGTGGATTCTGCCTAAACCTGTGCACATGTCCTGCTGTCAGAGCCTCTGTCTCTACCCACCACGGCCAGCACAACCCCAGGGCCCATCAGGAAGGAGCAGTGCAGCCATGGGCGATGCCTGTTGTCTTCAGAACCATCGAGTGGGGTGCCGCTTTGGCCAGATTCAAGTGCCCCCACTGGGAAGCAGACAGTGCTGGGAAGCCTGGGCCAGAGGGTTGAGGGACAGGCCTGCCCTGCAGGGTTCCGCACGGCAGCCCCCCATGTCCTGGGTTTGGAAAGTGGGCAGAAAGGAACATTTCTTATGTGTTCTGCCCTGCACTGGACTTCCTGGGAAGCAGAGGGCAATGTGGTGTAGAAGTAGGAGGCAGGAGGAGGGAGTATAAGAGGCTAGGGGGCCCCCAGCCAGGGCAGGAGCACGACAAGGAAAAGAGGGCCAGACAGACAGTTCAGAGCAAGGGCTTAACCCTGCATGTGCCACGGACCCCCGGGTAATCCTTGAAGCCTGCAGGCCTCTACTTGGGAAACGTTTGCGAGGACGTGTGATGCTGCAGAAGGAAACTGATGCGCTGGAATGAAGTTGTCAGGGTGCTAGAACACAGACCTGCACAGTAGTGGTTCCCAGGTGTCCTCATGAACCTTGGTCACAGGTGGCGAACTCCACGCCGCCCCCATGTTGAAGGGGGTGAGCGGGAGCCGGGCAGATGGCAGGACCGTGTGTCCTGAGCATGTCCGCTGGGGTCACAGCCCTGCGTGTTTCTAACACGGCTGAGATTTGTTGCCTCTATTCTTATCAGGAGGAATCACCAAGTTCCCACTTAGAGATCTGTGAACTTTGAACTTACAAATGTCACTTTTCCTCATCCAAGTTCATAGTAGACTGAGGAAGGCAGTGCTCTGAAGGCTTCCTGTTCTGAAATGTTGTCACCTGTGTGTATTGAGCTGCTCTTCTCTCTCCATCCCACAGCCCTGCACGAGTTCCCCAATGACATCTTCACCAATGAGGACCGAAGACAGGGGGCTGTGGTCCTTCACGTGCTTTGTGTAAGTACCCTGCTGATGGCCCCGCCGCAGGGCCCGAGGGAGGGCCTGGAAGTGGGGGGTGGGGGGTGAGGGAGCAGAAGGGTTTCCCCTCCTGTTCACACACCTGCTGTGGGGTCTGTGAGCCCCAAACAGGTGATCAACAAACGTGCTTTTTAAAAGGTATTTTTTATTGAAGCATAGTTGATGTACAATGTTTTGGGTGTACAGAAAAGTGATTCAATAATATGCGTGTGTGTGCGTGTACATATATATTCTTTTTCAGGTCCTCTTCCCTTCTGGGTTGTTGTTACAAGATATCAAGTATAGTCCCTTGTGCTTTACGGCCGATTCTTCTCGTTTGTCTTATATATGGCAGTGTGTATCCAAAGGTACTGTCTTTAAGAGGCCACAGGTGTGTACGCTAGGGGCTGCTGCTGCTGCTGCTGCTGCTAAGTTGCTTCAGTCGTGACCGACTCTGTGTGACCCCATGGACGGCAGCCCACCAGGCTCCCCTGTCCCTGGGATTCTCCAGGCAATAACGCTGGAGTGGGTTGCCATTTCCTTCTCCAGTGGATGAAAGTGAAAAGTGAAAGTGAAGTCGCTCAGTTGTGTCCAACTCCTGCGACCCCATGGACTGCAGCCTACCAGGCTCCTCCATCCATGGGATTTTCCAGTCAAGAGTACTGAAGTGGGTTGTCATTGCCTTCTCCGACGCTAGGGTCTACATGGACGTTTTCTTTCCCCGATACCCATGCCCAGGGCGTGGGCTCTGGGGTCAGAGTGGAGATTCTCTCTGATGAAATGCCACCTTCCTTGGGAGTCCATCCTTCCCCAACCTGCCTCTGTAAACTGCCTGTCTTCACATGGCTTTACTTTTCTCTGCAGCGCTGAGTACCCTGTGACGTAATATTATCTAGTTCTTTGCTTATTGCTCATCACCTTCTCTCCCACAGTGATGCAGTTTTGTGCACAGCTGGGATGAGAATAGGGATGTAGTTTTGCATGTGGCTTCCTCCGAGACCTCTTCCTGTCATGTGGTGGGGCAGTGTCTGGCACATAGTAAGTGGTCCATGAAAATGTATTCTGGCTCTTAATCTCCACCCCTAGCCTAGCACTTCATCCACAGGCCCAGTGGATGGAAGGAAGGCTTTTGATTTTCCTTGTCCCCATCCAGAGAATTGGTGGGGCGTGGGGGGAGCGGGTGCAGGGGTGACGCTGTCTTGAAGAAGTAGCTGCAGAACTGGTAAGACTCAGGGCACATTCTCAGCTAGACACATCAGTGCTCTTTCCCGTCCCCATGGCACGGGCTCCGCCTGGGTGCTCTTGATTCCATTCTGGTTATTTATTGCTGTGAAACGTTCTCTGAATTGGGTGACATATCAGATAACTACATCCTGTCGCTTATCAGTTCCAGGGATCAATAGTTCAGAAAGGGCACAGAGGTGGGTGCTGCACCCCAGGATCCAGGGCCCGGGATGGGAGAGTTGGATGGCTGGTGGTGACGCTGATGGCTGGGACTGGAGCCACTGCTGCTGGAGGACCCCTTGAAGAAGGCTCGTCTACTCCCGTGTCTGGTGTCTGGGCTGCAGTGCCCGGAGGACTGGCCCCGCTGGGACTGTCGACTGTGTGGCCCCTCCAGCATGGCTCCAGGTGGCAGCCCAGGGCTTGCAGAGGGAGGGTTGCGGTGAAAAGGAGGAAGCCCATGGCCTGAATGGCATAGCCTCTGAAGCCACACGAGTCATTTCTGCCAGTCTCTATTGCAGTCACAAGCCCACTGTAACTCAGGGGAGGGGACAGAGACCTTATTTTTCCATCCACACCGCAGGCTCTGGAGTCAGACCAGGTGTGGGGTAGAGCCCGGTTCAGCTGTCCTTGCTTTGTGAGCGACTTCTGGCAATATATTTACCCTCTGGTCCCATAAGCTGCCTAAGCATGACTCCTTTCCTGATGAAAGCCGTCAACTCTACAAGTCTTTCCCCACTTACCCCAACCCCTCTAAACCATCCACTTTAAAAAAGGCTCGAGGGGCCCCAAATGATAAAACAGCCTCTGTAGCCCTCCTGCCCGTCAGGAGAGTCACGGGCACAGAAGAGTTACTATGGATGCCAGCTGCCACCCCAGCACCAGGGAGCCTTCCCTGTTGCTAGGCTGAGAAGACCCAGGTATTGCATCAGACCCAGGACTCCCGGCCGCCTTGGCGCCCTGATGCCTTGAGAGCTGAGATGAGGTTTCCACTCTCAGCCCAAACAGCACAAGCTTCCATCTCCCAAGGGGTGTTGTTGCAGCCAAAGGCAGGGCCCTTCCGCCCTCCTCCACTCCCCACCCCCCGCCGCCCCGGGATCCTCTGAACCCAGCTGAAGCCAGAGGAGGGTACGTTGCCTTGTCCTTCGTGAGCCAAGGGTCCTGTAAGGCCTCTGCCATCTGAGGCAGTGAGTTCCCAGGCAGGCACGAAAGCTAAGTAGCCAAAGCAGGATAATTCCGGCCTTTGCTTAAAGGTACTTTTCTCCCCCCTTGCCTGCTGCTGCTAAGTCACTTCAGTCGTGTTCGACTCTGTGCGACCCCATAGACAACAGCCCACCAGGCTCGCCCATCCCTAGGATTCTCCAGGCAAGAACACTGGAGTAGGTTGCCATTTCCTTCTCCAGTGCATGAAAGTGAAAAGTGAAAGTGAAGTCGCTCACTCGTGTCCAACTCTTAGTGACCCCATGGACTGCAGCCCACCAGGCTCCTCCGTCCATGGGATTTTCCAGGCAAGAGTACTGGAGTGGGGTGCCATTGCCTTCTCCCCCCACCCCCTTGCCTAGAGGAGTGGATATAAACCTGCAGCCTCACACTTTGTCATTACTGGTGTCTTATCCCACAGCCTGCCCTGCCCTGGGCCCTGCATTGTGGAAACCACAGGGCAAGGAGTCTAGGGGCCAAAGTCAGTGTTCACCCCTTGAAGACCATGCTCCAGCACCTGGAATTCCAGAATTCTCCACCCAAACAGCCCATGTCTGCGGCCAAGGCCCACTCAGGCTTCCTCCCCAACCTGCCTCTCAGAGGGAGGAGACCCCAGTGGAGAAGCCCAACCTGCTGCCTGGGGGATCCACATGCAGGCAGGTGATGCAGGGCAGGGGTCCCAGCTCGGGGGAGGAGGAGCCCCTCTGCTGCCTCTAGTCAGGCTGGGCCTGCTGGTGGCCTCCTCAGAGTCAGGGAACAAGTTTATATTGTCCACCCTCAGAAATATAACCCACCCCACCCCTATGCTGTGGGGTCACATGAGCCTCACAGGAAACCCTCGTGTAGTGTCTGGCACATCACTGGCACCCAGCACACCTGGAGCTCAAGAACTGTCAGATTATATCGTTGGGTGTAGGAAAGGCTGCCAGGGCTATCCTGAGCCATCCCCGTCGCCAGTGGGAAACAGTTAAATGCATGAGTCAGAGCTGTAGGAGCTAACATATAGAGTCCTACTCTCAGCTCTCTAGGAAGCATCTCTGAGCCCCTTCAGGATGGTGGCACTGGGCTGGACCCTTCTAGCAGTCTGGTCACAGCTCACTGTATTGTTCTGCAGGAGCCCGCTGTATTGGAGGCAGATCCCCCCTGGATGGCTCCCACTACGTGTTAGTGCAGCCATGGTCCCCCCCCCCCAGGGCAGGAGGAGTGAAATGAAGGCTCCAATAGTGGAGTGAGTTTGAAGAGTGGGCAGGCATTTTCCAAAGAAGAAGAGGGAAGGGAATTCCAGGCAGGAAGCAGAAACCTGTGATGGAAGATGTAGACCCTGGAATTCAGGATCTAGAGAGAGTAGAAACTATGGTCTGTGAAGGGTGGGAGGCCCCAGGAGGTGACTCAGGCACTGGCTTGAAAGTGGTCCCTCCTTGCCTGGGGAATAGGGTCAGGCATAGCCAGAGGCAACTCAGAGCACTCTTCTCCCCTGCCAGGGCACAGAGGTCCAGGAAGGGTGGAGGAGGGCTCAGGGCCATACGGCTGGGGTCCCAGGTACCCTGACGGACACCCCTCAGGATACCCCTCAGGACACCCCTCAGGGCATCGTAAATGGGTGTTTATGTCATCTGGCCTCCTCCAGTGAGGGTTGGCAGGCCTTCTTCGGGAGGGTCCCAGAGCTGTGTCCTGTCACCCAGGCCGCCCCAAAGAAAGGACCCCAGGGACCAGCTGGCAGTGATTTGGGATCTCCACCAGAACACCCAGGCCTTTTAGCACGTGTCCAGAAACCTGATTAAGCTTCACAGCTAAGCTCACACACCCCGTCGCACACAGACATTGTGAGTTTGCTTTTCATGGGAGGCTTTCCGCACAGCCCTTGCCTTTGGCCCGTGGTCACAGAGGCTCTGACTTCCTGAAACTACACTTTAATCTTCCCTGTCCAAGCTTGCCTTTCTCTTTTTTTTTTTTTTAATATACTTCCCTTCTTTTTGTGAGCTTTGTGGAAATCAAGCAGCCATTTCTGGTTAAACTTCCCCCGCACTGTGACTTTAATTTTCCTTGGTTCTTCCGGGTTTTGAGGCTGTCAGAAACCTTCAGGCCTGCGATTCCACTAGACAAAGATTCCTTCCTACTTTCTTTACCCAGGGGTTCCTTGTGCTGTGCTGTGCTGTGCTGTGCTGAGTCATGTATGACTATGACTGTAGCCTACCAGGTTCCTCTGTCCATGGGATTCTTGTCTCTGCAAGAATACTGGAGTGGATTGCTGTGCCCGCCTCCAGGAGATTTATCCAACCCAGGAATCGAACCCGTATCTCCTGCATTGCAGTCAGGTTCTTTACCCACTGAGCCACCTGGGAAGCTCCTGGTAGAGTGGAAATCCGTCATCTGCAAATTTCTATCAACAGTGAACATCCCCAGGAAAACACACTTGTCTGAGAACTTGCTTCACCGTCTGAGAACTTGCTTCACCGTCTGTTCTAATGTTCTAATGTTGATCAGGATACCCTCAGTCAGGTCTTCCTTAGTTGGGGTGATTGAAGCACAGGAGGGCGGACAGATCTCAAAGGAAGTTGCAGCCTGAATTCCAACTCCAACTTCACCACCCTCCACATGGAGCAGGGTGAAGGCTAATTTTGACGTGTTCCTGAAGAACGGGGAGAGCCCATCCCAGGTGGGGAGCACTCCCCTCTTCTCCCTGCCTCCTTTGAGCTAAAGTCCCCTTTCAGTCCTGGGGGAGGAGCTCTGGAAGGAGCCTTACCGGGTGGATATCTTTTCCCTGGAGCCTTGGGAGCTTCCAGTCATCTGTTTAATTATAATATCTTAAGGAATGGTGTCCTTGGATCCTCTCCCCTCCCTGGGGCTCAGAGTGCTTTTGTTAAGAGCCAAAGAATAAACTAATTGATGCACAAGCCAGTTCTCAGTGGTTGGAGGGGCCAGGGTGCCAGTAGGATGTAGAAGGGGCCCTTCTTGCCCCCACCCCTACTTGGAGAGGCAGCTTTGTACATCAAAGCTCCACCTCAGCCCCGGGGGTGATTTTTGTCTCTCCAAGGTCATTCCTTTCCTTTTTCGCTCTGAGATTGAACACTAAGTCTGTAGAACTGTGCTATCTCATCAAACCTTCTAATGCTGATGAAGTTGTTCCCTCTCTGCTCTGCCCAGAAGGGAGCTGCTGGCCATGTGAGCTACTGAGCCCTTGAAACTTGGTTAGTCTAACTGAGAGGTTAGTCTGATTTTAAATTTTATTTTATTTTCATGAATATAAATTAAGTAGCCTCAGGAGGAAATGGAAACCCACTCTAGTATTCTTGCCTAGAAAATCGCGTAGGCAGAGGAACAGTCCATATTGGGTTGCAAAGAGTTGGACACAACTGAGCAGCTGAGCATGCATGCATGGCAAGGGGTTCCCCTAGAAGACCTAGAGATTCTAATTGACCATCATCCCTCCTTTTGCTTGCATTGTCAACTCAAAATCACAAAGCAGAGGTGGTCAGGAAAAAAGATCTCCAGGAAAGAGGCGCTACTCCTTTACCCTGGCATCTGAGCGATGGCCTGGGTTTAGCAACTCACACACATGGGATGCGTAGAAGGCACTTATAGGCCACCAGGTGCCCAAGATGGGATTTTTTTGTTGGGGCGGGGGCAGTTATGTGTAGGCTTCTTTTTTGTTCATATATATTTTTATTGAAGTATAGTTGACTTACAATATTTCAGGTGCACAGCAAGGTGATCCAGTTTTACATATACACATATATTATTTTTCAAATTATTTTCCATAGGTTATTATAAGGTATTGATTATAGTCCCCTGAGCTAGACAATAAACCTATGTTGCAAGATGAGATGTTTGATGAGAGAGGATACCCAGATAAGGAGCAGGAGAGCTTGTGTATCACCAAAGTGCTAGGGGCTTTGGAACAAGTCCCAGAACTCCTGGCCTCGATTTCCACATCTATAAAGTAGGGAGTGCATAGTAGATGCTCAAGAAATGTTAGGTGTTTTGGTCCTTACCTTCTCCCCACCCTACATCTCTCTAAGGGTGGCTCACCTGTGCTTAGCCCACCACAAAGGACCAGAGTCAGACCCACTAGGAGCCGGCCCCATCCTCATGAACACCAGGACACGGGGGCCCAGAGCCCTTTCTATAGCTCCAAGGCCAGGGTCCTTAGAGAGGAGCTGCCACAGGGGTTTCAACGTATAAGGGGACCCACAGAATCTGGTCAGCAAGGTCCTGGCAACAACTCTCTGGCCAGGCAGACGTGTTTAGTTAAGGGATCTCACCCTGGAAGAGAAAAATGATTAGAAGAGCTTGTGGAATTTCCTGTTTACTTTTGCAAAAGTGCTGAGCATGTCCTTAATTTGTCAGTGTCAACACAAAGCTAAAACTGGTGTCCAGAGAGGATTAGCACAGAGGGTAAATTATGTTTCGAAAGATCTTAAGTTACTCACTCCTCTCCTTGCGTGAGACCCAGTTCAGACAGCCAGAGTCTGACCATCAGGCCTCACGGGCTGCACACAGATTGGCCAGTGGTTGGCTCCCCAGGACCTCAAGCTGGATATAAAGCCTGGTGGTGGTTTAGAGCGTACCCTTTGAGTGAAACCCACCTGAGTGTTGGTCCTGGCTTTTCCACTGATTAGGCGCATAGCCATGGGCGATCTGCTTTGCCTCAGCTTCAGCTTCCCCGTCAGTCACTGGAGGTGAATCTGGCTGCTATCAGGAACATATGAAGGCATGTGGGCAGAGCTCTTGGTAGAGTATCTGGCGCTGCTGGGATAAGGCCCCCCTGTACCCACTTAGTATTTATAGCTTGGTGTGCCTGCCTGAACCCCAGTTCCCAGCTCCCATAACTCCAGGCTTTTGCTGATCCCCAGACCCCATTCTACCAGAATGCAGAGCAGCCCAGAAGTGCCAGAAAATTATTAGCCCCCAGAAGTAGCCCTCAGTCAGAGAGGGGTTGATGGATAAATACCTTGGTTCCCTTATGTCTCAGATGTGCGCATGGAAACACATTCAGCCCTGTCTCCCCCAGGTGCCCCAGCAGGTGCTTGTCCAGCATCTTACAGATAACACACCTGGATCAGCAGCTCATTCCTCCCTGATCTATCTTCCTGCTCTTTTCTGGATGGTGGGGAGGGGTCACTTTCTGAGACTCCTCCCTCCCAGCTAAAAGACTTGCACTAGAATCCTGGAATCTAGTTCTGCTTCTAGGGCAAAGGCATTCGGAAAACGAAGATCATGGCATCTGGTCCCATCATGTCATGGGAAATAGATGGGGAAACAGTGGAAACAGTGTCAGACTTTATTTTGGGGGGCTCCAAAATCACTGCAGATGGTGATTGCAGCCATGAAATTGAAAGACACTTACTCCTTGGAAGGAAAGTTATGATCAACCTAGATAGCATATTCAAAAGCAGAGACATTACTTTGCCAACTAAGGTCTGTCTAGTCAAGGCTATGGTTTTTCCAGTGGTCATGTATGGATGTGAGAGTTGGACTGTGAAGAAGGCTGAGCGCCGAAGAACTGATGCTTTTGAAATGTGGTGTTGGAGAAGACTCTTGAGAGTCCCTTGGACTGCAAGGAGATCCAACCAGTCCATTCTGAAGGAGATCAGCCCTGGGATTTCTTTGGAAGGAATGATGCTAAAGCTGAAACTCCAGTACTTTGGCCACCTCATGCGAAGAGTTGACTCATTGGAAAAGACTCTGATGCTGGGAGGGATTGGGGGCAGGAGGAGAAGGGGACGACAGAGAATGAGATGGCTGGATGGCATCACTGACTCAATGGACATGAATCTGAGTGAACTCCAGGAGTTGGTGATGGACAGGGAGACCTGGCATGCTGTGATTCATGGGGTCGCAAAGAGTCGGACACGACTGAGTGACTGAACTGAACTGAACCATTATTATTGGAGTTCCCTCATGGCTCAGCAGTGAAGTATCTGCCCGCCAATGCAGGAGCTGCAGGTTTGATCCCTGAGTCAGGAAAATCCTCAGAGGTGGAAATGGCAACCCACTCCAGTATTCTTGCCTGGAGAATCCCATGGACAGAGGAGCCTGGCGGACTATGGTCCATGGGATCACCAAACAGTTTACACACAAACTGAGTAAACAACAGCCATTATTATTATGCACATCTGTTCTCTCTCTAAAACCCATGCGGCTATAGAAGATGCAGAATTATGAGAATCCAGCCCCTCTGGACAGACGCTATGTGTGTTCATCTACTGTCTCTTTGGTTCACATCCTGAACCTAGTGCAATAGAGAGAAGCTTAGAGAATGAGCTTGGAGCAGACAGTGTTACCTTTGATCGAATGAGGAGCCCCAACTGGTGATGGGAGAGAGCAGGCACAGTGCTTAGATACCAAATATTTACCTATCAGGACCGGACACCTGCAGCCTACTGTATGCTTCTCTTCATCTTATTTATCTATCAATAGTTTGTCCTTATTGATAGTAATTTATTATTATTGGTCCACTCGTCCCCACTCTATTTTATTTTTTCTTTATTTTGTTACCTATAAGGCAAACTTAATTTATGTGTTCCTCTGAGATGACATTGCCAACAGTCCCAATGTGAACAATATTCTATACGGACTACAGTTTTACAGTATCTTTCCTCTGAAACCACTGACTCCAGTTACATGCCTTGTCTCCATGGAGCTGATGCTGCTAGGTAGCTTGGGCTTTGCAGAGCCCCAGGGAGCTATGTCTGTAGCCCCTACAGAGCTGTGTCTGTTTCCCAGTTTCACAAGGACTCAGAGTCCTTCCTGAACATGTGCTCCAACATGTAGCATCTGAACAAACACGTCATTGGTGACAATCACAGTGTTCTTTCCCTGAAGCATTGGCCTCTGCCTGCTGAGATGTTATATCAGCAGCTGGAGCTGGTGCCTGAGTACAAAAACCACCCAAATGTGTTCTCAGTTAAGGAGTGGGCAGAGGTGGGTGTGGGGTATAGCTTTGGCTAAGCCCATTCAACCTGGGGTGCCACAGTGAGGAAGGAGCCAGGATTCTTCTGCCACATCTCCCCCCACCCCGGCTTCCCTGAGATCCCAAGAGCTTCTCACCCTCTTCAGAGGCTCCTGAAGTGTTTCCAGAACTGTTCCCATTGCTAGTACTCTCTTGTTCTTACACTTAAGGAATCTTAAGGAACCCCAAAGATAACTTGCCCTTTCAATAAGTGGCCGCTCTTTCATTGGGGAATTTAGAACCAGATCCCAAGGAGCTGGTTTAGGGGATATATGGAGTAAACTGTCAGCCTTTGAACTTGCCTCTCACTGTCGGCCCAGGGGCCAAGATGGCACCCACCCACCCAACTCCTAATCCAACGGGTGTGTCCTCCACTCCTGGGACACCTGTGACACCCTCTCTGAAAGTCTTGTTTCCTAAGGCTTGCTTCATCTTACTCCCAAGAATACTAGGAGCTGTTTGCAAATGCATTTCTTGATGAAAGGCTCTTTTGCCTGGAAATGACAGAGCAAGAATGCAAGTTAGGTCCCCCTGTGGCCTCATCCTTGGCCCGTGGCTGGGGATGCTCTTCATGGACTCTCATGATGCATTCTCAGAATACAAGGCCCTCTCCTGGCCTGGGGGTGGATTCCAAAGGTAAACATGGAGTCTGTCTTGTCTGCTGTGTTATTAATGCTTTGATGGGTCTCATTTTACATACGAAGGTAGGAGCCTGAGAATCTACTTTTTCTCCTCTTGAACTTGTTAAAGCTGTCTTTTCCTCAGTGCTGTGAACTAGAGGGATGAGCGCAGTTAGCAGAGTGGTTTTCAGTATCTGAAACTGTGATGGGACCAGCAGCTTTGGCTTGTGCTGGCCCTCTCATCCTCTCCTGGACACAGGCCCAGCTTCACCTGACTTCATTGCTTTTCTGTTTTACAGGGTTGGCTTGAGGCAAAACCTATTACTCTCCTCTGCAGAGGGCGAGTCCCAGAGGGCAATTTTACCCCAAGGCTCATGTGCACATCCATCTGAGTGCACACATGGATGCTTATCTATGGATCCCGTAACCCTCTTTTAAAAGGCAATAGGAAAGACATTTTACCATCTTAGGCACAATTACTTAAAGTGGGATTCTGGATAAAGGAGTGTGTGTGTGTGAGAGAGAGAGGGTGAGTGTGTTTAATGTCTCCCTTGGCAACTTAGCACTCCATTGAAGAGGCAGTGTAGATTGATATGAAGTTGGAATATAGTTTGAAATGGAGCCATGGGTTTTTAAAAGACAACAAACCCTCTTGCCCCTTAGATTGGCCATCTCAGAAACACATCCACTGAATTGCTCAGGCTGGAATCTTAGAAATCAGCCTAGATTTCTTTCCCTCCTACCCCACCGCCATCAGCTTATCCTGGCCTTTCCATCTCCAAACTGTGTCTTCATCCCCATCTCCTCTCCATCCTCACTGGCATGGCTATTGTCTAGGCTGCCATCACCCTCCCCTGGACCAGGATCCCCCCTCATGTCCACGTCCCACACAGTGGTCCAGGCAGTCCTTTAATGATATATGTGGGGATCGGACTGCATGTTCTGGGTCTGCCCACCTCTCCACATCCGTGTCCTACTCTCCCCACCCCCAGCACACTCCCACCCCACAGACCTTCCTCGTGTTCCGCAGTCATTTCAAGCTCATCCCACCTGGGGTGCCTGGGTGCACCCCTTCCTCTGATTCCACATCGACCGTCTAGCCTGCTGCCCTGTGCAGTTTTTACACATGCCTCGGTTCTCACGTGTGAATACTCCATAACTAGCCACCGCCTGAACGTTTTGCTCCACTCTTTGCTGGCAAAGGAACCAGATTTTTCTATACCAAAAATGGCAAAAAGTGAATCCTCTTGTCTCCCTTGCTATAGTAAATAGACAAGTCAGTTCAGAGAGGAGTCTGTTCAAGCTGGAAAGAACTCAGGATGACTAACGAGATGATTTACTGTGTCATCCCTTGTAAAATTAGCTGGTCCTTGTCTTTTTTAGAAAAATAAAAACTGATAGGAAGGGAACAGCTCTCCTGTGAGTGTATTCGTCTCTGTGTGGTTTAGTGATGGTGTTGGCACGGAGATGCAGCATGGGAAGGGAGGGGAAGGGGTGTCCTGCACTGTGAGATGTGGCAGAGACTGGAATGTTTCCCATTGTGATCTTTCTAATAACGAGACAGAGTCTTTGAACACTGGCAGGAGAGCTGTACTGCTTTGAATGTCTTCAAACCAGTGGAGTGCAGAGGGTCTCTCTCTGTTTGTCTTTGGGGTAAATGGGCGATGGCGCCATTCACCAAAGGAGAAAGAGTGTGGCTGGTGACGTCACTACTGTGTTGATTGCAGGGTGACTCAGTGGTGGCGGGCCAGTCTGTCCCAGGGCTACCACTGTCCAGCTCTACAACCTTGAGAAAGTCACTAGCCTTTCTCAGATTCTGGCCTCTTCAGCTATAAGTGAAAAAAAAATCTCAAGGTCCAGTCCAATTCCAAGAGCCACAATTGGTGCAGTAAAAGACAAAAGGACTCCCATCTCTGGTCAGCCATGACACTGTCTGATTTCCTGGGACTCAGCCCCTTCTGACGAGCCTGTGCTGCCTGGAAACACACAGGAGTATCGATATTGCCTAAGTGAAACTCAGCAGGTTGGGCTTGGGAGCTTGAGCTCTGGGCTTGGGTACAGACAGGCACTCTCCCAGGCTCTGTGCCTTCATATCACAAGAACACAGGCTCATTTCCATGGCCCCTGGGGTTAGATCAAGTCACGTGACCAGTATGGGCAGAACAAAAGCGGGCAGCTGCTCCATATGTGGAACAGGACTCCTGCAGAGAGTCAAGAGCCACCACTGCCCCCAAATAATAGTCATGGCAAAGGGCCAGATGCTAGACAACTCCACCCTCAGTTTGCCAGTGGTCTGTGCACTGTAGTCCATCACTTGTGCACGAGTCCAGGGCATCATGATGGGAGCCAAGCAGAAAGGTCCCCCAGTGTTCATTGCTCAGCTGAAGATCAGTCACAGGTTAACAGGGGATACCTTGTGTCATTTTTTCAGCCACCAGTGTACCCGGCACTGGTGCAGGTACATCAGGAATCTCCCAGAAGCTCAGAAAAGCAACCAACCAAGTAGATAGGAATTTCTTCTCTCCTGTTAAGATGCTGACAAGGGAGAGTGGCAGAGAGCACCAGGGCTTGTGTGCACACATGCTGCACAAACAGGGCGTCCAGCTGGTCCACTCCAGGCCATGAAGGTAAAGGCTGGGGGTGGGGGACGGACATTGGCTGTGGGTCTCCCACAGGGGGAGGAGCATGCCAGCGTCTCCCTTCTTCCACCTTAATCCTTCCATTTTAGATAAATGAACAAACTGAGGTTTGGCAGAGCAAACAGCCCGAAGAAGCAAATTGCTGACACCATGTTTAGACCAGTGTTGCGTAACTACCTCAGCTTCAATCAAATGAAGACATGTTGATGGAGAGATTTGTCAGTGAGCAGTGCAGGATGGGTGGAGAAGGCGGTGGCACCCCACTCTTGCCTGGAAAATCCCATGGATGGAGGAGCCTGATAGGCTGCAGTCCATGGGGTCGCTAAGAGTCCGACACGACTGAGCGACTTCACTTTCACTTTTCACTTTCATGCATTGGAGAAGGAAATGGCAACCCACTCCAGTGTTCTTGCCTAGAGAATCCCAGGGACGGGGGAGCCTGGTGAGCTGCCGTCTATGGGGTTGCACAGAGTCGGACACGACTGAAGCGACTTAGCAGCAACGGCAGCAGCAGTGCAGGATGGGAGGTGGTCCTCCCCTCCCAGGGGGCTGACAAATAAAAGACTTGCACTGGGAACATCGCACAGAAATGAAGGATGAGACGCTCAGAGCTGCATGTTCATCAGTTTCTCCTGCGGGAGCCAATCTTGCTCCCACTTTGCAGATGGGTCACTAAGTCTCTGAGAGGGCTCCATGACATAACACCTAGGATGCAGGGATTACTTCCTCTTTTTGCAGGTGAGGAAACTGAGGCACAGAGAAATCAGGCAACTTGCTCAGGGCACAGAGTGCAGAACTGACAGCTGGGGTTGGACCCAGGTGCAGGGCTCCTGAGTTGGGAGGTGATGGAGAGGGAAGTCTCCTTCCAATGATGTGTGACGACTTTGAAAGTGACTCCAGGCATGGTCAGTAGGCACAGTGTTTGATAGTTTCCAAAGCCTTTTTTCTGGGCACAGCTCTAGAAACCTCCCAGTCCTTAAGCTGCCAGAAGACCTGGGGGTTGTAGGGTGGACTCAGGGACTGTGGCCATGCTGCAGGGCAGTGTCACCAGCCTTGTGTCCAGCACCAGGGTGGGCTGGTCATTGCTGGACTGGCTTCACATCCCTCCATGTCCAGATCCCTGAGTGCCTTGTTTCTGCCCACATTACCCCCCAGTCCATGCCCCAGGGAGAGGGGCCATCTGGCCAGACCCTGGTCATGGCTCTGGCCTGGCCCTGCCCTTCCCTTTGCTCTTTGACCAGCAGCCAAGCCATGTGAAAGAGCAGGAGCCGGGGGCATAGGGTTTGCAGGGCTCAGCTGGCTCTATCTGTGACCCTCATTTGTCTGCAATTCCGGAAGCCTTTGAAGAGCACTCGTGAAAATTACAGAATTCCCACATATATTGATGAGAAACAACTACGTAAATAGCACAGCTTGGTATTTACAAAGTGCCATTTTCTGTAAATAGAGGATTTTGGCAACGACTTCCAGGCAGCTCGTCCACCTTCTGGAGGCAGCCCTTGTCTTGTTTCAGTTCTTTCTGGAAGTTGCTTCATGTGCTCTCTTGGTGGCCCGTCCCGCAGCCTCAGCAGGTACATGGAAGCCTCCAGGTGGTCAGGAGCCAAGAGCAGAGACACCTCCATCTATTCGATAGCATGGGGACACCTGGTTGCCATTGGAGAGGTGTTGTGATCACCTGCCACCATCTCCAGGTTGACACCTGACCCCAGTACAATCATTTGGGCTTCTCAGAGGATCTGTGGTCTTCAGGTTGGAAATCAAGGCTCCTTTATTGATCGGGAACAGAAATGCTAAGTTACTGTCTGACTATGTGCTAAATGCAGGGTTTCTCACAAACTTTTAATATGCAAATTTGGGCCATGAATCTCCATATGGGAAGTGTAATATAGCATGGTTTTCAAAGCTGATCACAGAATTCTCCTTTCACAAGTACTTTCAGTCAGTTCAGGTCAGTTGCTCAGTCGTGTCCGACTCTCTGCGACCCCATGAATCGCAGCACACCAGGCCTCCCTGTCCATCACCATCTCCCGGAGTTCACTCAGACTCACGTCCATCGAGTCCGTGATGCCATCCAGCCATCTCATCCTCGGTGGTCCCCTTCTCCTCCTGCCCCCAATCCCTCCCAGCATCAGTCTTTTCCAATGAGTCAACTCTTCGCATGAGGTGGCCAAAGTACTGGAGTTTCAGCTTTAGCATCATTCCTTCCAAAGAAATCCCAGGGCTGATCTCCTTCAGAATGGACTGGTTGGATCTCCTTGCAGTCCAAGGGACTCTCAAGAGTCTTCTCCAACACCACAGTTCAAAAGCATCAGTTCTTCGGCGCTCAGCCTTCTTCACAGTCCAACTCTCACATCCATACACGACCACAGGAAAAACCATAGCCTTGACTAGACGGACCTTAGTCGGCAAAGTAGTGTCTCTGCTTTTGAATATACTATCTAGGTTTGTCATAACTTTTCTTCCAAGGAGTAAGCGTCTTTTTAATTTCATGGCTGCAGTCACCATCTGCAGTGATACTTTACAGTTTGCTAAAGTCTTACTTTGAGTAATGATGACTAACCACTGTCAGGGCCCGTTAATGATGTTAGCTCTAAAGGAAAGATATTGCATCAGTAAGCTTCTGCTGTGTAACAGAGGAACCTCTGTTTTAGTAGCTTATATAAGCAACCACTTATTTAGCTATGGTTCTACGGGTCAACACTTTGGGCAGGGCTTACCCAGGTGGTTCTTCCAGTCTTGGCTAGGCTTCCCTGTGTGTCTCTCATCAGTTGTCAGCAGCCAGGTGCCATCTTTGGGCAGACGACTGGCTATCAGCTGGGGTCACATGTTGTGTCATCCTCCAGGGAACTAGCCTAAGTTTCTTCACATGGCAGCTAGAAATGTCCCATAAGGTAATCAGAAGCTGCTCTAAGCTCCCCATTGGCATGGTATCACCTCTGCCATATCCCATTGGTAAAGACAATTCACCAAGCAGCTCCCTTGGATCCTCAGCCAAGGAGAAACAAGCTCCAGAAAGTGGAGGCTCCACATTTCTAGGCAGGAGGGTCTTTGGAGGGGTGATTTGATTGGGAGAACAAGGCTGGCATTCTTGTTGAATCTGTGTGTGTGGAACAAAGAAAAAGGGTTTTGGACCTAGATGGCATGTTTGTTTAGGGTGTCAGGACATGGAGGGCCAGCTAATTGAGATTATATAAGACCAAAACCACCCTAGAATACACTTCTCCGTGACCCCACAAGAGGCAAGTCTCAACTTTTCTCTACCAATAAAATAGGATTCTCAGGCATGAGAGCACACCAATCAGAGACAACCGGAAATGCTCCCGTAGTCACTCCAGGACAAAGTTCAGTTCTTTATGTTGCTGCAGCAAAATGGGGTGGGGCACACCCAGAGGTGTTTCAGGAGCATCTCTGCAAGGGGGCGTGGTTAACATGAGCTGCGCGACTCTGAGAAGGGATGGCAGAAAGAGGAGGAGGCCTGGGGTGGATGCATCTCCATGGTGTCTGTGCAGGCAGCAGTAGGATGTCAGCAGGGATGCTGGTGTCATGGGAGGAGGGAGCAGCAATCACCAGGCAGGCAGAATAGGGGGGCCACTTGGGGTTTGGGGTTCAGCTTTGTCCATGTCCTATTAGACAAGTTGCTCAGAATCTGTAGGCCTGTGTAGAAATGACCGAGCTCTGTGGGAAATACTGGGCTTTGGTCACCTGTGGGCAGATCTTTATGTCATCCTAGGCCTGGATGGAAATTGATCAGCTAGAGACTTTATCATGTGCTGGCCTCAGCCATTTGCTGTCACCGCCCTATGCTTCTCCAGTCATGTTGAAGGCATGGCAGCATCAAGAGTGAACCCCCAAATGGAGCAAATAGTTGAGCTGGCAGGTGGCAGGCAGACTTGGCCCTCCACTGGTCCATCCCATTGGCTACAGGAAGCACTACACTGGTGGGCACTGCCCAGAGGACCCCTTGGTTTGTCAGCTTTGAAAGGACAACATGCATTGGAAGAGTGACTCTTAGAATATCCTAGGACAAATCACTTGATTGCCAACAGGAAAGCAAGCACGTGGCTACCTGTCCCTGCTGACCTCATAGGTTTCCAGGGAAGTTTGTAGAAAATCATTCAGAAAGCACTTTGAGAGGCCACCACTGGTACACATGGTAGTTCTGGATAAATGACAAAATGGTGCCCCTTCCTGGATGGAGCAGCCCAAAGTAGGCTGCCTCCCCTCAGCTGAAAGGATTGTGCAGTGCAGACTCTGCACAGCTGTTCCTAGCGATCTCTGCGGATTTTGGAAGAAAGTTTTCTCTTGGTGATCTGCAGCAGTGTGAAGGCATGGCCATCGCTCTGCTTAGTTCAGTGCTTTACTTGAGACCACTGTTTGCTCAAGCACATAGCACTTAATAAAGAAGATTCTTACCCTAGATCAACCAACCAACAAATACACAGTTGATCTCATTATTCGCAAATGCTGCATTTGCAGATTCGCCTACTTGCTAAAATTTATTCGCAGCCCCCAAAGCAATATTTGCACGTGCATGTTCTCAGCTGAGGTCGAGTGAGGCAACTGTCAACAAGCATCCCATTCAGCCCACATTGTGCGACGCGCTCTGAATTTTTGTGCTTTGGGGAGGGGATGAGGATGAGGTTGCTGTTTACATTTGCCTCCGAGCACAATGCTGAAGTGCGGTCTAGGGTTCCTATGCATGAAGGCTGGGATGTGCCTGATGGAGAAAATAGTAATACATGTGTTAGATGAGTTTCATTCAGGCACAAGAGACACTGGTGTTGGCCCTGAGTTCAATGCTAACAACTCAAGGGTATGTGTTAAGGAAGGTGTTTTTAAAGAGAAACGCACATAAAACAAGATTCTGGGTTGATCCTTTGATGAAAATGTTGTGCCCTGAGCCTCACAGGAACCTGACCCTCTTTTCCTCCAGGAGGAAGGGGTTGGTTCTCACTACTTCGGTGTTGGTGGTGACTTGATGGAACATGACTACTGAAGGCTGGGCTATCAACATCACCCTCCTGTACTGCAGCAGAGCAGTGTGGACCCCCCCTTCAGTGCAGCGAGGTCTCTGATTTCAGGACACATCTTGTGTCAGTTGTAGGGGGGCAGGACTGCACAGCACCGGGTGGGTGGGCAGCAGGAGGCCTGTGCTGGAATTCCACCTCCCCCCAGGCCTGTGGCACGGCTGTATACTTGTTACATGGCCTTCCTGAGGTGAGTTTTTCCTCCTCGAAGACAAGAAGATGATATTACCTACATCGTGAGGATGCTGTGAGGATGATGGAAAATATATATAAAACACTGCCCATCCATGGCTTCACCAAGTCCTCAGTGAGTGTTGGCTGTTAAGAGAGAGATGATGCCGGCCATTCTCAAGAGGAGGCAGGGAGCAGGGGCAGACAGAAGAGGACCAGGTGACACCAGCATTTTCTTTCAAGCACTTTGGATTTCCTGAATGGTAAAGATACCTATATTCCTGTGCTAGTACCAAGACCCCTTCAAGAGCCAAACATGAATGCATTCCGGACTGTCTGGGTACATGGTCCTCTCCATCAGTGGAACGTGGAAAGTCAACAGTATCTTCATGCGGACTGTGGTTGCCAGAGGGCTTCCCTGGTAGCTCAGATGGTAAAGCATCTGCCTGCAATACAGGACACCTGGGTTCAATCCCTGGGTCAGGAAGCTCCCCTGGAGAAGAAAATGGCAACCCATTCCAGTATTCTTGACTGGTAAATTTCATGGACAGAGGAACCTGGTAGGCTACAGTCCATGGGGTTGCAAAGAGTCGGACACGACTGAGTGACTAACGGTGGTTACCAAGCTCATATGCACAACATGCTAATATACCGAGATGAGTTGTTGGGGCAAGGAATAGAGACTTTATTCAGAAAGAGAGCAGACCCTGAAGATAGTTCCTAAAGAAGCTTCTTGCCAGGGCCTCCTTCTAGATGTACCTCAGAGAGGCACAGCCTGGCTAAAACGAAAGACTGGAAATCCCAAGTGTTACCAAAGATGTGGAGTAACGGGAACTCCCATCTGCTGTTGGTGGAATTATACATTAATGCAATCACTTTGTAAAACTTTTTGGTAGTAGATGCTGAACAGCAATGTGGAGTTGCTCTGTGACCCAGCAATCCCACTTCTAAGTATCAACAGAAATGTATATTATGTACAAAACAGAAGTACTAGAATGTCCATGGAAGCACCATTTGTAATAGCCAAAGCCCCGTCAGTAGCTCAAGGAATAAGTACATGGCACTCACGTCACACAGTGGAAGACTTCGCAGCCAGGGTAATGACCTACAACACTCTACAGCTACGTGCAACAGGGTGGCTGACCCTCACACACAGGGTCCTGAGTCTGACACACAGTGTGGACTGGTTGATTCTACTTCTATTAAAGTACAAAAACAGATACAAGTCAGGATAATGGTTCATCTTAGGCTTCAGTGACTCTGAAGGGGCTTGTGAGGTACTGGTCAAGTTCTCTACTGACGCCATAAGTACATTCTGGTGTCAAAATTGACCAAGCTGTTCAGTTAAAACATGTCCATTCCAATAACAAAGAAAACATAAATCAGAATCCCTGAGTCACTGGTGAGATAGCAGCCTGAGCACAGAGGCTGCGTTCTGCCCTCTGCAGCCCCGAGCAGCAGCCTGGGGTGGAAGCCCACAGTGGAGCTCCGGTGGGTAGTGTGCTCTTCACACCAACAGCCCAAGAGCTTGCTGAGCCTGCCACTCACACTTTTCCTCCGGGACTTCAAGTTGCCAAGGGCACAGCTGTTAGGGTCACAGTGTGGGTACGGACCCTGAACTGATCTTTCCATTCTGGTGGTTGACAGACATCTGTACTCATAACACAGACACAAGTAAACACCAGGTACCTACTTGCTATAATCTGCTCCATTTTACAGATGAAGAAACTAAGGCTCAGGGAGGACAGGTAGCCCATCCAAGGTCACTCAGGGAACATGTTCAGAATTCGAACCAGTCTCCCAGACTCCACAACCTGCCTTCTAAGTGGCGGGCCCTCCTGCCAGGAGGAGGGGCACGGGGGACTCGCTGCTCCCAGCGAGCGTCCTGCCCTGACACAACCTGCACCACCCAGAAACCACCTGAAGCCCTCCACACAATTCTCTCTTCCACAGTGCCCATTTAAAATGCAAATTGATTCTTTAATCTGCCTTGAAAACACAAAAGCTGTTCCTTTGCAGAAGTGTGAAACCAGAAGGTTCTCAGAGGCCGGTAACACCAACTCCTCCACATTTGTACATTCCAAACAGTATGGAAGGGAGGAAGCCAGTGCCGGAGTGAGGAATAAACATCCCATGTGTTATGTGTGGGCGGTTAATATTGCACAAAGACTGGCGAAGCGGATTTCCTGACATTCTGTGCCATAGGAATGGGGAAGCATTTGCATTTGATTTGCTTTATTTCCAAAATTATTTTCAGAAATGGGAAAGCAACCCGAGAGGAAAAAGCTGAACATCTCCAATCTTCCTTTCCTTCAGTGTAGTCCTAACTCACCTGTCAGTCACAAAGATCAACGACAGGTGTTAATAAAGAGAAAATCTATTTCAATAGCAATGTCACTTTACATGTATTGAAATGTATAAACATTGAAGTAATTAAAAATTACAGATAATTTAGTACTCTCCCATGCCCCTCTCCCACTTCTTATAGGATTACCCTGAAAAACCACGCACAGTAAGAATGTGAACTGGTGAAGACTTGAAAGCTGGCTAGTTTAACAAACCTCATACATTCAGCTCATGTGTTCTGATTTAAAAGCTTTTTTTTACTTTTAGTCTCCCTTTAGAATGAACATATTTTGCTTAAACCTTCCTTTTAGGCTAAACCCATGATGGAAACTTTTCAGACAGAGAAGAATGACATGTGTGAAAGATTTAACTGTAATACTAATGATGACGGTGGCAGTGCCCTGGGAGATGTCTCTAGACAGTGCGCAGTCTGCCCTGATCCTGCTCGATCCACACACGTTTTGTGCTCTCGGGAATGGGGCTCGTTATCCACCCAGACATCTCCTTTCTTCCTTCCTTCCTTCCTTCCTTTCTTTCCAGCTTCCTTCCTAAGTCAATGTAAAAATGTTCATTCACAAGTATCACTGTTTACTTTGTGCTATCCCTGGTTAGGATATCCTGAAGGAAGAGGATATGGAGGGGGAATCCAAGGAGGCAGGAATCTACCCCCTTCCCCATTTGCTGGAATCACAGACCCCTGGCATCTCAGAATCAGTCTTAGGATGCATGATCTCATTCATCACCAAAGTCATTTCTAAGGAACTCAGTCATTGTTTCCAGAATGTCCCCATTAAAATATGAAAAGCTTACCTGAAATATAAGAAAATTTGACATCTTTAAAATAAAAGGGGTGGGGGATGTGCTTACCGGTTGGGACTTTAGCAAGCAAGCCTGTGGGATCCAAACCAATGACAACTCCCAGTGAGATTCCAAGGGTTCCCACCTTGCAAAACATTATCAAGTCAACCAACCGATTTGGAGGACCTATAGCTGGGCTGGATGGGGGTGTCAGAAGGGGAGAGACAGAGTCAGTGCTGAGAGGCAACACCCAGAGCAGATACGCCTGAGCTGGGTAATGAATGCTGAGGCCCAGGTGAAATTGCACTCCCACCTATATAGAAACCCTGGAATATGTGAAGCTGGCAGATGGTGCGTCTATGTGTTTATCAGGTACTGAATATATGTAAATGTGTAATCACTTATTACTCAAAATCAGGTGATCAGAATAAAGGGCTAGTCATGTTTTTGCAGGGCTTCCCAGGTGGCGCTAGTGGTAAAGAACCCGCCTGCCAGTGCAAGATACCTAAGCGATGCAGGTTTGATCCCTGGGTTGGGAAGATCCCCTGGAGGAGGCACAGTAACCCAATCCAGTATTCTTGCCTGGAGAATCCCCATGGACAGAGGAACCTGGCGGGCTACAGTCCATGACGTCTCAAAGAACAGGACACGACAGAAGCAACTTAGTACACACGCATGTTTTTGCAGACTAACCTTCCTGTTTTCCTCTTACTGAGAATGCAAACTAAAGGGCAGGTTTTCCTGCTTCAGGTAAACTGACTGGAAGTCAGGACCCGTGCTTCCAGGGGAAATCTGCCCTGTTTTGGTTTTGAAGCTGCAAAGATGGGATTATCTCGTGGTGGCTGTTTCATGTGACTGCAAGATGAACATTAGCGTCGGGAGAAAGTCTGAGTTTGGGGGCCCACTTCTGTTACTACCCACATTTATGGTAGGATAGTCACCAGAAACAGGGCAGCATCCCAAAATGAGAGCAATAGAAAAATCTCGGGATGTAGCTGTGGGGTGGTGTACATCTCTGGCACTACCGTGTTTAGAGAATTGAGCCCTGTCTCAGGCTGTGCCTGAGGGAGAAGGGAGGAGGAAAGAATGTTGAAGGGCATTGCCTCTCAACACTGACCCCATCTCTCCACTTCTCACTCCACCCAAGGGATGGCTATTGATTAAAGGGGAACGGGGGATAGGAGGGGAGGAAGTGAAAGGCACCTGAGGCCACAGACGTGTGGGGGAGAAGAGCCATGAACCCTCGGCAGCAGTTGGGCAGTTGATCTGGTATCTCAGCCAAGGTCTGTGGAGTGAGAGTGAAGGTCCAAGCCAGAGCGCCTCCTAGTCACATAACGACCCGTTAGAGTACTAATGTCCTGCAGTCTCATCTGTTAAACAATGACACTTGCCACATGGCCTTAAAGAAAGAATCAAATGAGGGCTTCCCTGGTGGCTCAGTGGTAAAGAATCCACCTGCCAATGCAGGAGACACGGGTTTCATCCCTGGTCTGGGAGGATCCCACAGGCCGTGGAGCAGCTAAGCCCGTGCACCACAACTCCTAAGCCTGTGCTCCAGGGCCCAGGAGTGCAGCTACTGAAGCCCTCGTGCACCTATAGCCCGTGGTCCACAACAAGAGAAGCCACTGCAACGAGAAGCCCATGCACCGCAACTAGAGAGCAGCCCCCACTCGCTGCAGCTAGAGACAAGCCCACAGAGCCACGAAGATCGCGCACAGCCAAAAAAGTGAATTAAGAAGTTTTAAAAAAAAGAAGCAAAGCATGTATGTAAGACACATAGAGGAAAAGAACAGAATGGGAAAGACTAGAGGTCTCTTCAAGAAACTTAGAGAAACCAAGGGAACATTTCCTGCAAAGATGGGCTCGATAAAGGACAGAAATGGTATGCACCTAACAGAAGCAGACGATATTAAGAAGAGATGACAAGAATACACAGAAGAACTGTACAAAAAAGAGCTTCACGACCTAGATAATCATGATGGTGTGATCACTCACCTAGACCCAGACATCCTGGAATGTGAAGTCAAGTGGCCCTTAGGAAGCATCACTATGAACAAAGCTAGTGGAGGTGATGGAATTCCAGTTGAGCTGTTTCAAATCCTGAAAGATGATGCTGTGAAAGTGCTGCACTCAATATGCCAGCAAATTTGGAAAACTCAGCAGTGGCCACAGGACTGGAAAAGGTCAGTTTTCATTCCAATCCCAAAGGAAGGCAATGCCAAAGAATGCTCAAACTAATGCACAACTTCACTCATCTCACATACTGGTAAAGTAATGCTCAAAATTCTCCAAGCCAGGCTTCAGCAATACATGAACCATGAACTTCCAGAGGTTCAAGCTGGTTTTAGAAAAGGCAGAGGAACCAGAGATCAAATTGCCAACATTCGCTGGATCATGGAAAAAGCCAGAGAGTTCCAGAAAAACATCTATTTCTGCTTTCTTGACTATGCCAAAGCCTTTGACTGTGTGGATCACAATAAACTGTGGAAAATTCAGAAAGAGATGGGAATACCAGACCACCTGACCTGCCTCTTGAGAAATCTGTATGCAGGTCAGGAAGCAACAGTTAGAACTGGACATGGAACAATAGACTGGTTCCAAATAGGAAAAGGAGTACGTCAAGGCTGTATATTGTCACCCTGCTTATTTAACTTATGTGCAGAGTACATCATGAGAAACGCTGGGCTGGAAGAAGCACAAGCTGGAATCAAGATTGCCAGGAGAAATGTCAATAACCTCAGATATGCCGATGACACCACCCTTATGGCAGAAAGTGAAGAGGAACTAAAAAGCCTCTTGATGAAAGTGAAAGAGGAGAGTGAAAAAGTTGGCTTAAAGCTCAACATTCAGAAAACTAAGATCATGGCATCCGGTCCCATCACTTCATGGGAAATAGATGGGGAAACAGTGGAAACAGTGTCAGACATTATTTTGGGGGGCTCCAAAATCACTGCAGATGGTGACTGCAGCCATGAAATTAAAAGATGCTTACTCCTTGGAAGGAAAGTTATGACCAACCTAGATAGCATATTCAAAAGCAGAGACATTACTTTGCCAACAAAGGTCCATCTAATCAAAGCTATAGTTTTTCCAGTAGTCATGTATGGATATGAGAGTTGGACTGTGAAGAAGGCTGAGCGCCGAAGAATTGATGCTTTTGAACTGTGGTGTTGGAGAAGACTCTTGAGAGTCCCTTGGACTGCAAGGAGATCCAACCAGTCCATTCTTAAGGTGATCAGTCCTGGTGTTCTTTGGAAGGACTGATGCTAAAGTTGAAACTCCAGTACTTTGGCCACCTCATGCAAAGAGTTGACTCATTGGAAAAGACTCTGATGCTGGGAGGGATTGAGGGCAGGAGGAGAAGGGGATGTCAGAGGATGAGATGGCTGGATAGCACCATCAACTCGTTGGACATGAGTTTGAGTGAACTCCGGGAGTTGGTGATGGACAGGGAGACCTGGCATGCTGCGATTCATGGGGTCGCAAAGAGTCAGACACAACTGAGCGACTGAACTGAAGATACATGCCTGAGACACCCTAAGTCTCAGTAAATGGGATATTTATAACCATTATCAGGATTTCGTTTATTCTCCAAATAAGCCATTGTGGGTACATCTTCCTCTCCCCATTTTATAAGTTAAAAATCAAAGCTCTATTGTGTGAAGTCACATCTTCAAGGTCATACATCTAGTGAGATGGTAAGGGAGATGTGGTCCCAGGGGTGTCTAATTCTCAAGCAGGTGTCACTAGCCCTGGAGTAGAGGGTAGGCATGGCAAGGAAAGGGAAGCCTGGATATGGGTTGGTTTTTGCAGAGAAAGGGAACTCTTTTTTGAAGTTCTGGGTCCTAGAAAGTATTGGGACAGCTGGTGATCCTGGGCTGTCCTCTGGAGGACCTTGCCCACAGTGTTCATTCTGCAAGTGTGTATCAAGGTCCTATTCCATGCTAAGCAGCTACTGGTGCTGGGAATGCCAAGTGACAGGGAGGTGACCAGGAGGCTCTGGCAGGGGCCCCAGGGAGGGATCCCAGGGTGGGATGGGAAGTCTTCAGAGGCCATAGAGGAAGCACTGGATCCTGTGTTCTGAGAAGAGCTCGGCCCCACACTTTGTAGGTGGCCACAACTAGCAAATGTTGGCTACACTGAGAAATAAGCTAGGTTTCCAGGGACAGCTGGTCACCTAAGGGTAGTGTCTTTGCAAAGAGGATAACAACACTCTGAGCTTCAGAATCCAGTGCTGCCTCGGGTGCAGTTCCCAGTGTGAATGGCATGGTTTGCCTTTACGTAGATTCCAGAATGTGTTCACTGATCTGAGCTGCGAAACAGTGTCCTAGAGCCCACACATTCATTCCTGTCACTGTCCTTATCCCACATGTTTTCAGAGCCCTTCCTTGTCAGGGAAGAGTTTAGGGGTGCACAGGTCCCTCTAGGAAGTCAAAGTCCTTGTGTTATTACATAGCCTAGCCATCCTCTGGGTTCCTGTATTTTGCCTGCAAAGAGTTTGGACCACTTTTCGAAATCAAAACTCCCCAGTAAGCACCTCATCTACCACATCTGAAGTTGTCAGAAAGGATCAGTCACAGGCTGAGAAAATGATTCCAGAGGACAGTGGTGACATCCCGGGCTCCTCCCCCAAGCAGCCCTGAAAGCTGCCCAGTGCACACCTGGCCCCATAGAAACCCAGCCAGATGAGACCACACCAACTTCCTTCAGAGAGCAGAGGCTAGAACTACATGGAGAATGGATGTTTCTCATTTCCCGTCTTTATTCTGAGTTTCCAGCCAGACAGGCAGGGTGCAGCAAGAGTGTCACCAGGTAGATTGAAAGAAAAAAAAGCATTAAAAGCATACCTGAAATTCAGTGCTTGTGCATAGATATGTGAGGGAAAGTCTGCCCGAGCGACATCATTCTTGTCCCAGATTCTCCAGGGGGAGGTGATGTTGGTGTGGTCAGTCACCACACCAACTCTGTCCAGGGGCATCACCTCACACGGGACAATAGCAAAGTGAAGAACTCAGTGAGCTTCTGACACCATGCACCAAACTCTGGCAATTTGGCGGAAATACACCCGCCAGCCCAGGTAGCACAATCTCCAGGATGGATGTGATACCCACGTTGGGCAGAAAGGAAGGGAGCAGGCACACTCACAGGTCATTCTGAGTGAAGCAACCTGCCCTCTAGTAACTTGAGCTCTGACCTCAGATCAACCTCCGTGTAGGAGACTAAGAGGAACAGGCAAAGGGATCGAAGCAGGAAGGAAGGATGCCGCTTCCTCCTGGCACCAGGTCCAAGGATTAAGGAAGAATAAGGCTGTGTGAGTGTGGTCACCATTAACACAAGACCTGGCAGGAGCGGGGTCATGTGAGGGTCCAGAACCAGACAGCTCACTTGTTAGACTCCGGGTGATGATGGGGACCTAGGAAATAAATGGGGAAGAGGAGAAGTGCTATTCATTCAGTATGCTTATGATGCAGGTGGAAAGACAGCCTGCTGCTGCATACAGTTAGTGAACCCTGGGAGCAAGTCTGAGTTGGTGAGTAGCTCAGACAGGAAGGGGGACAAGTGTAAACCCTGGGAGGAAAGAACTCCCAGCTCGCAGCCTCCATATGGGTGACAGTCACATAGGAGCTCCTGCATCAGGGATCCTCCCTCTGCAGTCAGCTGGCCTCGCTTCCACCCTTGTTCAGAGTGGCTCCCCTCTGTGCATATTGTGTTTAATTAAGACCAGATAAAAGGGCTTCTGTTTTCTGACTCTCGCTGCCATGTGGAGTTGAAAAAAAATCAAACATCTAGGTCAGCTGTACTCGCAGGCCCTTCCTGGGAATGGAGTGATGTTACTACTGGGTTCCTCGGAGATGAGATTGGATGTTCAGAGTCTGAGTCCTTCTGTTTAACCACCTCTCCCCCAACCCCTCAAGTATCCTGAGGCCACCTGCCCCCACCTGGGGACATCCTGAAGCTTGTCCAGGGCACAGGGATGAAGTGAAGTTTGGAGGCTTGTACCTTTTCAGGTTCTGGGAAAACAAAGAACAATTTATGTTCCATTTTCCCTTTTACTGATACAAATTGATTGATTTGTAGGTTGCTTCCATTTCCTTAGACGTAAACCCCATTCCTTAAATCCTCCAAACAAGGTGCTGGTCCGAGTCTTTTTCCCAAGCCCTTCCCTAGGATGTGGCTGCTGAGGAGCATTTTGTGGCTGGTGGGAAATCCATACCCACACCCACCCTACACTCCTGAGCTTGTGCAAGAATCTGGAGCCAATAATGATCAGAGCTGAGAGGACTCTTCTGTGATGGCCAGAAATCAGGCCACCGTCTCTCAATGCCACACGATACCAAATCCTGTCATTCCTTCCCTTGTCTTTTGGGGGTTTTTAAGAAATAGATTGTAAACCAGATCTCCTCAGTGTAGAAAACAGAGCTGCTTTCCAGAAGTTGGCTGGAAGAGCCAAAGCCCTGTTCCCTCTAGCCCATCACTCTTCATCCTCCATCCTGATCCCACCCCCACCCGCAACAAAGCAGGAAATACCAAGAATTGGAGGCATGGTTTCCCTTCATTCTCAGGAATAGTGGACTAGTGATTTTTTAAAAAAATATTCATTTATTTATTTGGTGGGACCGGGTCTTAGTTGCAGCATGTGGGATCTTTGGTGTGACATTCAGGGATTTTTTTTTGCAGCTGTGGCATGTAGGATCTAGTTCCCTGACCAGGGATTGAACACCAACCCCCAGCATTGGGAGCACAGAGTCTTAGCCACTGGACCCCCAGGGAAGTCCCGTGGGCTAGTGATTTTGAAGGTCTCCTCTAGTCAGAGGTTCTCTAATTCTCTGGGGCATAGTTAGGAGCACTCTTAGGCTGTCTTAGCACAGGAATAAATCCTGGCCTTGCCTCCCAAACCTGGCCTCTTTGCAGACTCTCCTGGGTCTGAAATTGGAGCTATACTTCCTGTAATTGCTGAGCCTGGAAACCTGGTAACGTCGCCCTTGCTAAATCCACTACCTGGCCTTCTTGGTCCTGGCTACTCAAAGTGTGGTCCATGGACCACCAGTATGGGTCACCTGGGTGGTGGATAGGATGTAGAATCTCTGGGCCCTCTCCAAGGCTACTGATTGGAATCTACAGTTTAGCAAGATCTTCTGGAGACTTGTATGCACATTTTAGGGTGAGAAGCAAGTGGTACCCGGTGCTACCTACTTTCCACTTGTATCAGTGCTGCCCATGGATTCTCGCCTCTGGACGGGACAGCTCTCTGGTGCTGTTCACACTCCCAGGTCCTCCCTGGGCTCAGGCTGAGGCCAGCATCCCCCCGGCTCTTCCTTATCCACTGTCTGCTGCCCCCCAGCATGTGCTCCCACAGCTCTGACCTCCTTCCTTCCTGCAGATGCCTGTCTGTTCTCCCGCTCTGGAAGGTTAACTACTGTGCATCCCTAAGATCTCAGCTAAATGATCACCTCCTCTCTGTAGCCTCCTTTGAGTCTCATGGAGCAGACCATATCTCCTGTCTGTGTGAGCTAAGAGTACTCTGTATCTTTCCTCTGATAGCAGTGGTCAGAGTGTGTAATTATACATCTTTTTGTGGGATTGTTTGATTAACAGCTCTCTCCCTGCTGGTCTCAGTTCTCCATGAAAGTAGGGACCATGTTGGTTTCACGTATCACTCTATCCCAGAGCCTAGCTCCGAGTCTGACACCTCACGGATGCCCCACAGGCATTAAGCTGAGCAAAAGAAGCCTGGTACAAAGGACTAGAGGCTTTGTGGTCTGTTATGTGAAATTTGTAGCAAAGTCAAACTGAAGATACAGAAAGCAGACTGCTGGTTGCCTGCAGATTGGGGGTGGAAGTAAGGATTGGCTACAAATGGACATCGGGGAACTTTGGGGATGGTAGAAGTATCCTAAAACTGGACCGTGGTGATGGTTGTACAGTTGCATAAAATTTGCTGAAAATCATCAAACTGTACAGTTACAATAGGTGAATTTTATGGTATGTAAATTATACCTCAATAAAGCTATTTTGCAAATGATCAAAATAAAATGAGATGAACTAGACTCTCACAGGTGACTACAGTGGCATGGCTGCGGTCATATTCCCTCCCCACCTTCTTCCAGCGCAGAGATGTGCTTGTTCAGCACAGCTGGCTAAGTGACCAGGCCAAAACCAACTCCCTCTCCCACCCTCCTTTTTCCCTGAGCTCAGAGGCAGATGCTGAAACTGCAGTTCCTTTTATGGTGTCCCAGAGCCAGGGCAAGAGGAGATTCATGATTTCTAATAAGCTGCCACCCTGGTTGTAGCTCTGTCCTCTCTCTAATTAGAGAGATCTCCTTTGGGCACAGCCCAGAAATCAGGACTTATTTGCAGTGATCGTTGCAGAGCTTAGCAAAATAACTAAGTATTGGGAACTGTAGAACAGTCAAGGATTCCCCCCAACAACTAGATCAGTAAAAATGCCCAGCCAATTTTAGGCATATTAGAATTTTTCTGACTGCATTCTGTTCTCCTCTGAATTTGTGTGATTTCTCAGTCACCCTGCAGATAAGTTCAAGTCCAGTATGTGGAAGAATGTGGCTCTAGCATGAAAGTCGTTGGCTTATAAGCCAGGCTGACATCTGGCCCTTCTCAGTGCGAATCGGGCTGTATCTATTCTGCCGTGCTGAGTTCGTCCTTCCCTGGTGTCGCATATTTAGAATGGCCCCTCTGCTTTCAAGGGGCATGCTTGTCACAAATGAGAAGGCTTGGCCTACAATGTAAGATGTTTGTTTACACATACTCTGACACTATAAGCAATGGCCTTGGAAAATCTGTGTCATTAATTAGAAGTTCTCTTTATCGCTAATTTTCTAAGCATTTAACAATGAGATATTCCATGGAGTCTACATGTAAAGTAAATAGGCCAATGTGGCAGTTAGGGGAGGTTAATTACAGTGACAAACAGATCCTGTGTTGTTTCCGATTGCTGTGTAATAAGTGGCCACAGACCTGGAAGCTTAAGACAGCACTTACTTATTTTCCCACCATTTGTAGGTCAGATATCCAGGCACACCCTGGCTAGGTTCTCGTCTCAGCATCTCACAAGCTGTCAGTGGAGAATATCCCTCAGGTGCCTCTCATTCCTCAAATATCTTTCACCAGGAAGAGCTCACCTGCCTAGGATAGACCCACAAAGAATAATCTCCCTATCTGAAAGTCCCCTGCTTAGAGACCATAATTATACTTGCAAATCCTGTCTTTAGCAGCAACTATATTGTGTTTGAATAACTGAGAAAATACATGTACACCATAGGGCCGTTAGAATTCTGTCTGCCACAGACCCCTAAATGCATCATGACACAAGCAGAACAAGGGAGGATTCTTCCTCACACATTTTCAGGAGTGAGGTTAGCTCATTTCCAGAGTCAGTCAAGGGCATTGACCCACATAGGCTGTCCTGTACGTGTGGGTTCCAGTGTCTTCCTGACCATGAAAGCAGCCAGCAGAATGGGTCAGACGTGGAGGAGCTTGATACGAAAGGCCTGAGTGGTGCCCATCACTTCTGCCTGCTTACATTTGATTGGCTGGAACTCAGTCACATGACAGCACCTAACCACAAGAGCCGCTGGGACATGCTATCTTTAGCTGGGTACCACTTCCCAGTGGCATCTTTACAGCCTTGTTGGGAGAGCACCAGATTTTGGTGGATAGTTAGAAATTCCTCTGCCACAGCTGATTTTTAGGGAAACACTACAGAATGAATCCATTCAAATGAAGGATATTGTCCTCCAAGGACAATATAAAGTTGACATGATAGAGCCAATATCTCAGTTCTGACCAAAATACAGACACCATTTTTAAAAGCATCAACTTGCATATTACTCCTAACTTAATTTCACTGATTTATTAACACTGGATTTCACCTCAAAAGCCTTTGATAGTTTGAAAATCATACTCCCGAATGATAAAGAATTGAATGACTGGACTTTTTCTGAAGGATATGATGCTCATCATCTAAATTCAAAATATACTTCAAAAGACAGAAAACTTGAGAAAAAAGATATCACCTCCCAAGGTGATTACTTTTTTCATTGTGACAGTAATTAGAAAATAAAATTTCTCAATATTTTCTTTAAAAAAAGCTTATGTTTGACTCATACCTAATCATTATCAGTCCTCTGTATTAGGAAAAACTTTGGGAGAAATAAAAATAAAGGCTTGGAATTGCAAAAACAGCATTTACTCAATTTGGTCCAGACAAATTTCTGAAAGTTACTTGCACAATGCTATACTAGATGCAACTAAAGAATTAACAGCAGTTTCCTCTTTTCCCACTCTTAACTTTTCTATTTTACATATTTCTTTCTGGTTCTTTAAAAAAGCAAGAACTAAAATGAATTTTAGAGGAAAAACATTTCTTTTATGAATATGCCATTTGAGAATCCAAAATAACACCCATGTTATCATTGAGCTAATTTCTATTGTATCCTGTAAGGTTCAACAAATCTCAAAAAAGAACGAGGAAAAGGGAGACCCAGTGAGAGGGTGGGGCTGGCTGTCATTTTCAAAGACTTACCTGAATTCATCCAACTGGAAATTGAAAGAATTCTATATTCTTGATTTATGTGTAGCCACAAAATCACAATTAGAGAAGCTTGGGACTTGGTATGTTGTGTGTATGCACACATATACACATGTCCGTGGGGACAAGAAAAGGTAGAAAATGCATTTCTACCTTTTATTTTGAACTTAACTTAAAGACAAGCAGCATGATGTCAAAATGAAATTGGGTTTTCGCACAAGATGTCGCCCGAGCCTTCTCTCTTTGTCTGATAGACGTGTATCTGTGGAGCATGGTAACCACTAAGTCTGGTTAAGAAAGCAAGTGCCTTGAAAGTCATGAGTAGTTAAGGAACTAGACTGAAAACCTTAAAAGAGGCAGTAATTCAGAGCAAACAGAGGGTAAAGGTGAGCGTGGTAGGTACATTTGAACCGGTTGGCAGTGAGGTCTGAGAGCAGATGAGAGTGGGGAAGAAACAGGAGGAAAACAGGATTCAGGGATCTAGTGGGCTCTGCATCCTTGGAGTTTGTGTCCAGTTGCAAGGAATAGGAAACTCAGTGAAGAGTGGCTTAAACTCATAGGTGCCTATTTTTCTCAAGGGAGGAACTTCAGAGGAGTCAGTTCAATGTCTAGCACTGTGCCTTTGCAGTGTCATTAATGTGCCAAGACCCTCCCATCCTTCTGGCAGGCAAAGCTTCCCTTTGGTTCTCGTGACTTCAAGATGGAGGCTCTATTTAGGAAAAGGCTTGTTGGAGTCAGGATGTTAGAGGAATACTCTGGGAAGGCGGAGGAAGTCATCAGGGTGGAAGGGATAGATTTGAGGTTGGGGAAGGGCCAGTAGGTATTAATAATGACAGGGTCTACAATGGTATGATTCCAGAGGTGAGTATGTGAGGACAGGAAGAATTCAAGAAATAGAGAGTCAAGGTGTTGAGAAGATTGTCCACATATATAATGAATTCTCCAAAAATTCAGACAGAAGTGGTATTAAGTTTTAATTAATGATCACTCCCTTTTACCCCATTACACATCCATGTGATCTTCCCCTGCCCTTGGGATGGGTGTAGAAAGCTGAATTCCTTGGTGGAGTTGCCATAACTTGCCATGAGCCTCTTGTTTTTTTTCATGCTCTGCACCCTCCCAGCCCCCTCTGGAGACCTCCAGAGACACATTGCCCTGTATTGGAGGGACAAGTGACTTTTGCCTGGGAATACTTTGCTCCTTTGGCTTCTGGCCACCAAAGGAGTCCAACAGAAGGCCAGTCTCCTGCTGATCACCCACCCTTGGGACACACTGTCAACTTTTCTCCTAATGAATCCCAGGATCACTTTCAAGAGGCCCTTTAATTACCTCTTTCTTCCTTCCCTTCACTCCCTAGAGGCCCAAACAGCCTGACCTCAGCTGCCTGATCCCCTCTTGGGGCTCAAAATATATCCAAATTTCAAAAGCCGAAACATAAAAAATAAAACCGAAACTCAAAAAACGATTTTGCTGACTGTGTCAGAAGCTACTCACCTCCTCATTGCTTGCTCTTTTACTGACTCAGAAACAACTTTCAGTTTAGTTACCTCTCACCTAAAGATTTCCATTTCCTTAGAGATGTATCTTTAGGAAAACTTCTTTTTTCTCTTTGGGTGTCTCATTGTTAGTACAATCTGGGCACAGTCCTCTTCCCATAAGATACAAAATTGCGACTCAGGCTTCAGCCAGGAATAGAAAGATTCCTTTAAGTCTCTCCCTTTAGCAGAGGAGAAAGCAGATACGAACACCTCTCCTGCCACATCCCCAGGTCCCTGCAGACAGCTTTGGTGTCCGCAAAGTAAAATTCATCCCCGTTGTGTTGCTGTCTAGACACCTGCCTCTCAATTTAGGGGGAGACCATCCAATACAGCCTACAGAAGTCTTCATCATTCCAGCACCATGCTATCTAGGTCTTTAGAGTGTAGCTGCCCCTTCCGTGGCCGTCTCCTTAGAAGTTTAGGAAGACACTGTGTCTTCCTATTTCCCCCCAGTTGTGACACTTCTCTCCATTATTTTGTGCCTCAACAGGATTCATTCCTTAACTGCTGGATCTCTGAGCACCAGCAAAGGGGCCCAATATAATTTTATTATGAAATGACATTTGATTTCAGCTGATTCCATTCACTTCTGACTTGCAGGTTGAACATTTCAAAAGAGCTTGTTTTCTTCCTTCTGCCTCCTCGTAAAATCCCATGTTTGGATTTTCTTGGCTGCTTCCACTCTGGTCGGTTCACGGTTCTCACTGTTGGGGAGTTTCCCTCCCTGACTACCGTGGGTGTCACTGTCTGTGAACAAGAACAGACAAGATTGGGTGACAGCTTACTTACACCTGTGTCATCTTGCATCACTGAAGGAAAGAAGGGGACATACTCACCGAAGTCCACGAATCCATACTCAGCAGGGCTTTGTCATGTCTGCATGGTGGACAAACGCCGAAAGGTGAAATTCTTGGAGCTTGCAGAGGCCCCAGTCTGGCTTGGCTCTTCCTCTCTCTCTCTCCCTCCCTTCCTTCTTTCCTTTCCTCTTAATATCCAGAGAGTTATTCTGCCAAATCGCGTGCAATTTACAGGAAACAGGCAGCCTATCCCCTGCCTATGTGCACGTGTGTGTACCTGTGTGTGCACACCTGTGTATGATGGGTGGAGGCGGTGGGGAGAATGTAGGCAGATTACAGATACCATAAGGTGACTAACTGCATCACAAGAGACTGAAGTGACTCTTACGGTGAGAGGGATGCACTCAGTCAGAAAATGTGAGCTCTCACTCCACACAGGGCAGGACGGCCTCTCTAAAGCACAGCTATGTAAACTTCAAAAGGCCAGAGTCCAGATGGGAATAATCCTTACTTCTTCCTCAGACCCTCAGAATGTGTCTCTGACATTGTGGGCACTCAGTAAATATTTAATAATGGAATGACTGACGGGTGTGTAAAAGTAACGCAGCTGAAGCCATTTATGAGCAGTGATGCCATTCACATCAGCCAGCTGTGGATGGCCATCCCAAGCCTTTTCAGTGATCCTGTGAAAGTGAAGACGACACTCAGGACCGGTGGTGGGAGGGAGAGGGTGTGTGCTGAGTGGACAGGTCTGCTTTGGGATGCTTTCAGGAGCATACACCATGGAACTATAGAACACTGGGGTATAGAAAAGAGGGCACATTCAGAGAGCCAGAGGGGCTGGTGCACCTTTGGGTGACATTGTAGGGAACTTGTGCAGGTGGGCGGACCACCTAAGAACAGCCAGCAGTGCCTCTAGGAGGCAGAGTGTGGAGAAGCGAGAAAAAGGATTCAGAAAAGGCAGAAAGTGAATCCAAGGTGTTGCTCTCAAAGGCAGAGGAATGGGTCCAATGACAACACTGTGATTGAAGAAAAAATAACCCAGAGATGGAAAATGGGGCATTGTCCGTGCCTACCCATCATGGCAGCCACCAGCCACGGGTGTCTCCAGAGTCTGTGAAAAGTGGTGAGTCCCAACTGAGATGTGCTGTTATGTGGCACACACCAGATCACAAACTCCTAGTGTGGAGAACAAATGTATAAATATCACCTTAATAGGTTAATGTTGGTTGCATGTGATAGAATTGTGTAATTGTCATGTGGATATATTCAGTGTTTTTAAAAAAATTTTTACTAGTTTCTTTTAACTTTTGAAGTTTATTTTTACTGGAGTGTCGATGATTTACAGTGTTGTGTTAGTTTCAGGTGTGAAGCAAACTGAATCAGTTATGCATATACACACATCCTCTTTTTTAGACTCTGTTCCCATATAGAGCTTCCCTGGTGGCTCAGAGGTTAAAGCATCTGCCTGCAATGTGGGAGACCTGGGTTCGATCCCTGGGTAGGCCATTACAGAATATACAGTAGGTCCTTGTTTGTTTTCTATTGTATATGTAGTTGTTGTTGTTGTTGGAGTGGGTTGCCATTTCCTTCTCCAGGGGATCTTCCTGACCCAAGGACTGAATATGGGCAAGCAGACCATTTGCCACTGAGCCACCAAGCAAGCCAGTGTGTAACAGCGTGTGTGTGTTAATCTCAAGCTCCTGATTTACCCCTCCCCCACGTCCCCCCAGCAACCATAAGGTTGTTTTCTACATCTGTGACTGTTTCATAAATAGGTTCATTTGTACCATTTTTTAAGATTCCACATATAAGCAATATCATATTTAACTTTTTTTGAACTAAAAACACTACTTCAAAAAGTAGAAAAATCTTATAAATTGTATGTGTGGCTCACATATATGTCTTTGCAAACCCTACTCCAGATGCACTTGTATCAGCCTTTAGGGAGACAGAGGAGGGCGGAAGGGAAAGCATATCCTGGGGTAGCAGTCACACAGGGCTTCGGGTGAGCTTCCTGCTGGGGGTAGTTGGGCAAGTTACGTCATCTCGGGTAGCCTCAGTATCCTCACCTGTAACAGGTGCTGGCTGATGGTGTCCATTTCCTGGAGTTGTTACACCTGAGTGGGAAACCCTGCAGAGCTTCTTGAGGGACACCGTATGTGCAGCAAGGGCTTCCTCTCCTCCCCTCCTTTCCCTCACCCAGAGTAACACATCAGAGTATCCGGGAGCAGCGAGGCGGAGCTGAGATAAAGGTTGGCAAATTCTGCATGTGTCTCAGTTTTCCTCATGTCCTGGTTTGCAGTGAATTGGGCAAGTGAAGAGAGGAGTGCAAAGTCCAGTGGAGAAACAAAATGGAGGTGAGAAAAGACTTGGGCAAGCCCATGGTGACAAAGATTTGGCCACCTGATGCAAAGAACTGACTCCTTGGAAAAGACCCTGATCCTGGGAAAGACTGAGGGCAGGAAGAGAAGGGGACGAGGATGAGATGGTTGGATGGAATCACCAACTCAATGGACATGAGTTTGAGTAAACTCCAGGAGTTGGCAATGGACGGGGAGGCCTGGCGTGCTGCAGTCCATGGGGTCACAAAGAGTCAGACACAACTGAGCGACTGAACTGAACTGAACTGATGATGACAAAGCCATCCACCTGGTTTGGAAGGAGCAGGGGGTGGCAACAGAGAAAGGGTCCTGAGAGTCAGTGGGAGAGTTCAGAAGGGCCCTGTCCAGTGCTGCTAAAGGCTAATCTCTCATATACTTGGATGAAGCAGATACTTTTGCTTCTGTTAGGTAAAGCAGTGTGGTTTTCTAATGCTTTGCACCTTTGGAAAACTGCTTTGAGTTAGACACAACCTTGGCAACCTTGGGCTTCCCTGGTGGCTCAGAGAGCAAAGAATCCGCCTGCAATGCAGAAGACCCAGGTTTGATCCCTGGGTTGGAAAGATCCCCTGGAGAAGGAAATGGCAACCCACTCCAGGATTCTTGCCTGGAGAATCCCATGGACAGAGGAGCATGGCAGGCTACAGTCCATAGGGTCGCAAAGAGTCGGACATGACTGAACATTAATAGGAGCACTGGCAACCTAGAGTGTTACTGTGCCCCCAAATAGATGTTAGCATCCCTGAAAAGGACAGCAGAACCCGTGCTTATTGTTCAGCTCAAAGATTTCCAGGGAGAGAAGCCTGAGTCCTGGTTGCTTATAAATAAGAGACATCAACTCTCAGAGAACATCCCACAATCCTGGAGGGACTCGTCTGCAGCAAAACTGAATTATTTCAAGGCAGCTGCTGGTGACTGGACACTTCTTTACTAAAGGAAACTGAAGCTAAGGAACACTGATGGAAAAGTCCATCATCCAGGTCCAGCCTGTTGAATTCACAGTTCAAGAATAGTCAGTATGCCTTCTTCCATTAGTCTCAATGAGAGGAAAGGGAAATGGATGGCTTCCTAACTTAGGACAGTAGATGGTCACCAGATTACTGCAGGCATGTTCCGAAAACCTCTGGTCTGGAAAGAGTTCGTGAAAGCTGCTTCTAGTGCAGCAGCACCCGTGACTTGGTCTGTCCCCTCCAGAAACAACCATGCCCTCTTCAGTAGAACTGTTTCTCATTTATAGAATGAAGCTCATTCGTGCACCAAAGGACCTCCTCAGACAAGTCTCTTATTTTAAGGGTAGAAGAAGGCCCCAGAAGTCATTCTGTAAATGACCAGAGGACATTGTGAATCGTCCTGAGCTTTCAAGGACCCCTCCCCTCTGTATGGCAAATATACCACCTTGATGTTTTATCATCCCAAGTCAAGGAAAGGCTGACCACCATTGGGATGCTTTTCTGCAAGACTCCTGAGTGGTCAGGTTCATGTCATTCTTCCTCTGTGGAGCATTCTCTCGCTTAAGGCACAGATAGGCCTGTGCTACATCCTTACTGACCTCAAAACCCAAAATCACAGAAAAAGTCAACTAGAAAACACTAAGTGTGGACATTCCCCATACTTCTCCAAATCCATTAAAAAAAAATCTTCCTTTCATTCCTGGTGGCCTGAGATGTAGGGCCTTCTCCACAGTCTGACTGGTTCTTACATCCTGCCGATGAGATGCGCAGGCCTCTGGTCTTGTCCAGAGCCCCGCCCTTTAGGGTCTGCAGGCAAAACGCTCTTCTCTAGCACAGCATCCTCTTGGGGCTCGGGTCCCTGGGTGATTCCTAATTGTGCAGCTCACATGCTTATGAGGGCAAATATTTTCTCTCCACACCTTAGCTCTGCTGTGATGGAGACAACATGACTTGTCTATGGCTTTTATCAGCCAGATAAAGAGGACCCTTCCACCTCCAAACACATGTGAGGGCCTCTCTCCCAAGCACCCATACACAGAGCCCCACCCCCTTCCCCAGCCACACCTGCCCCATGGGTGTGCTGGCGATGGCTCTACCTGGCTCACAATAGCCAACTGTGCACGCCCGTCTTTTCCCAACTTTGCCATCATGGCAGTGGCCTAACATTGGCCGTGATGGCGGTATTGACACCACAGATATCAGCAGATGCTTCATATCAGGGCTTCCCCCGCATCCAGAGTGCCAGTCGCTCAACATCTACCAGCTCATCTCTGTGGCCAGCTGTTGGGATCACACATCACACTTGGCACCCATCTCTAAAACCATCTGCCTACTTCCATTTTTCTTAAAGATGAGTTTCTTCTTTAAAAAAGCTAGACTTGAATGTTTCAAAATATAATCCTATTATTGAAAAAGTTTAGCAGTTTTTAATAGTAACCTGCTCCCTTTTGAATGAAGGCATAAGAAAAATAAATGTGTATATCTCTATGTATGCATGTATGTAGGTATTCAGACATGTATATAAAACAAGGGAAAACAGGTCATGCTTGATTGAAGCATGACATAAGGTCAGGGATGGTGGGGAAAACGTGAGGATGCAGATTCCTGTGCTCACTGTGTCCTCGTTTCAGGCCCCTTGATGTAACAACAGATTTTCTGAGTTACATTGGAACCTCTTTATATATATATATATTTTTTTTTTTTGCACAAATTTTTACTTTTATGTTTTTTTATTTTTAATAATTTGATACATTTAGAAGACTGTATAAAACATCTATGTAAACCATGGAACATAGTAAAAAAATATCTAAAAACCAGCATCCAACTTAAGAAATAGAAGATGACCACTGCCATTTTCCCCCAGGTGTGCCCCATTCTTCTATGCCACTTCCACTCCCCCTCAAGTTGTCCACTCTCCTTCTTAATTTTAAATCTTTCCCTCACTCTTCTCTATAGATTTGCTATGTGAAGTGAAGTCACTCAGTCGTGTCCAACTCTTTGCGACCCCATGGACTATATAGTCCATGGAATTCTCCAGGCCAGAATTCTGGATTGGGTAGCTGTTCCCTTCTCCAGCAGATCTTCCCAACCCAGGAACTGGACCAGCGTCTCCCACAATGCAGGCGGATTCTTTACCAACTGAACTATCAGGGAAGCCCGGGTTTGCCATAACATATTGTTTAGTTTAGAGGTAGATGTATAATCTTCTGAAATAAATTTTCAGGCAGTATCATTTCCTATGTCTGTATGGTTGCTTAATTGTAATCTGGCTGCATAACAGTTTTTATTTAGCTTAGATTTTCTTAGCATTTTACTGTCTTTAACCAACAAGGACCTATTTTATAGCTTAGGGAACTCTGTTCAATGTTATGTGCCAGCCTGGATGGGAGGGGGATTTGGGAGAGAATGGATACAAGTATACATATGGCTGAGTCCCTTCACTTGGAACTGCTTATTTTTTAAATCACCTTTATTGAGGTATGATTTGCATGCTAAAAATTGCCATTTTACAAAACCTATTTAAAAATAATCTGTAATTAGTCTGTTTATTTTGGGTTGTACTGGGTCCCCCCTGCTGTGTATGTGGCTTTCTCTAGCTGCAGCAAGTGAGGGCTACCCTCTAATTGTGGTCCACGGGCTTCTCATTGTGGTGGCTTCTCTTATTGGGCAGCATGGACTCTAGGGAACTCAGGCTCCATAGCTGTGTTTAGTTGCCCCAAGGTATGTGGGATCTTCCCGGACCAGGGGTTGAACCCGTGTCCCCTGCACTGGCAGGTGGATTCTTCACCACTGAGCCACCAGGGAACTCCCCAAAAGTAATTTTAGACTTACAGAAAGAGCTGCCACCATAACACAGAAATTCTCCACATACATTTCACCAAGCTTCTCCTGATGGTAACATCTCCTATAACTGTAATAGAGTTATCAAAACTAGATAACTAACATTCAGTTCAGTTCAGTCACTCACTCGTGTCCGACTCTTTGCGACCCCATGAATCTCAGCACACCAGGCCTCCCTGTCTGTCACCAACTCCCAGAGTTCACTCAGACTCACGTCCATTGAGTCCGGATCTCATCCTCTGTTGTCCCCTCCTCCTCCTGCCCCCCAATCCCTCCCAGCATCAGTCTTTTCCAATGAGTCAACTCTTCGCATCAGGTGGCCAAAGTACTGGAGTTTCAGCTTCAGCATCATTCCCTCCAAAGAAATCCCAGGGTTGATCTCCTTCAGAATGGACTGGTTGGATCTCCTTGCAGTCCAAGGGACTCTCAAGAGTCTTCAGCACCACTGTTCAAAAGCATCAGTTCTTCAGTGCTCAGATTTCTTCACAGTCCAACTCTCACATCCATACATGACCACAGGAAAAACCATAGCCTTGACTAGATGGACCTTAGTCAGCAAAGTAATGTCTCTGCTTTTGAATATGCTATCTAGGTTGGTCATAACTTTTCTTCCAAGGAGTAAGCGTCCTTTAATTTCATGGCTGCAGTCACCATCTGCAGTGATTTTGGAGCCCCCCAAAAATAAAGTCTGACACTGCTTCCACTGTTTCTCCATGTATTTCCCATGAGGTGATGGGACCAGATTACTATGGTACTATTAACTAACTAGAGAACTTATTCAAATTTTACCAGTTTTTTTTTTTTCTGGTCCAACCTAGGACCCCACATTGCATTTAACTGTATGTCTCTGTAATTGCTTACAATCCATGACAAATCCTTAATCTCTATTTTTCATGATCCTCCTAATTTTAAAGAGTCCAGGCCGCTTTGCTTTGTGTTCAGTTTTCTTATGATTTGGTTAGGTCATACCTGTTCAACTGAAATACTGAAGTGACCTGATACTCTTTTCAGCATGTCACATGGGGGGCAGGTTGGACAGTGATCTTATTACTGGCAATATAAACTTCATCACTTAGCATAATGCTTTCACAATCCATCCATGTAGTCATGTGTATGGGTTGTACATGCAGGGAGTTTATCCCCTTTTGTTACCAAATACAATTCATTTGTGGGCTTCCCTTGTGGCTCAGTGGTAAAGAACCTGCCTGCCAGTGTAGGTGACATGGGTTCAATCCCAGGGTCAGGAAGATCCCCTGGAGAAGGAAATGGCAACCCACCCGGTATTCTTGCCTGGGAAATCCCATGGACAGAGGAGCCTGGTGGGCTACAGGCCATGGGCTTACAAAAGAGTTGGACACAACTTAACAACTAAAATAACAGAATCCATTTGTACAGCTGTACCACTGTTTTTTATCCAACCACATCTAGTTGTTTCCAGATTGGGGTTATTATGATGCTATGAACATCTGTGTACAAGAGTTAGTTTCTACAGATGGTCTCGCTTCTCTTGGGTAAATACCTGGGGGTGGTTTGCAAGTGTATGTTCAACTTTGTAATATTTTTCCAACACACTTGTTGGAAAGTGTGTTCATTCCTACCAGTGATGCCTCCACCTTCTCACCAACACTCAATACTGCTGGTCTTTTTAATTTCAGCCATTCTAATGCATGTGTAGAGGTATCTCATTGTGCTTTTTTACTTGCATTTTCCTAACACCACCCTTATGGCAGAAAGTGAAGAGGAACTCAAAAGCCTCTTGATGAAAGTGAAAGAGGAGTGTGAAAAAGTTGGCTTAAAGCTCAACATTCAGAAAATGAAGATCCATGGCATCTGGTCCTATCACTTCATGGGAAATAGATGGGGATACAGTGGAAACGGTGTCAGACTTTTTGAGTTGTAAGTGTTCTTTATTTTTGTTGAAAACAAGTTTTATATATACATATATATATGTTCGACTTTTGTGACCCCATGGATTATACAGTCTGTGGAATTCTCCAGGCCAGAATACTGGAGTGAGTAGCCTTTCCCTTCTCCAGGGGATCTTCCCAACCTAGGGAGCAAACCCATGTCTCCTGCATTGCAGGAGGATTCTTTACCAGCTGAGCCACAAGGGAAGCCCACATACACTGCTTACATATATATATAGTTGCATATATATTGCAACTTCTCCCCCAGTCTGTGGCCTTCCTCTTCATTTTCTTAACAGTATCTTTAAAGAGCAAAGTTTTGTTTTGTTTTTAATTTTGATGTTGTCCATTTTATCCTTATTTTTCTTTCCTGGTTTTCCTTAAAATTTTAGTGTTTCTATCTAATAAATTTTTGTGTAACCCAGAGTCATGAAGATTTTCTTCTATATTTTCCTCTGGGATGAATTTCAAGTGGTAGTAGCTCCTGGTTTTGTTTTGCTTTTTCCCTTTCAATTTCTCTACCTCCTTCCTTAACTCTTAATTTAGAAGCAAATCCTATTCCTCTAGTTAAGTTCATAAGGAATCATTCATTTGGCCGGTGAAGGAATGATTGTAATAATCATGGCAAATTTGATTCTTTTGTTCCCATGATGCTCATGGGTTGGTTCAGTGGGACACCTGCTACTCACACTTAGTTTCGATGCTCCCAAAACAAACCAGAAGCAAGGACTAGGCTGAAGACGGTGGTGTGCTGGTAAATATTTAACAACTGGTTCTCCTGAGGGGAAAAGCTGTGATTTTTAGCATTTGCTCATTTCCATGCTGTAACTGTCTACACCATGACTAATTAATTCTAAGCTACCAATACGTCAGTGGACTTAGAACATTCTTCGAAGCTTAATAACTGGTCCTATGAGCTGACACGGGGCTACTCCAGCATACCACTGGCCACAGGACATGTATTTGAAGTGAAGTCCAAGAAGCAGGAAATAGGTAGTCAGGGAGACAAGACAGGGAAGGAGGGGAGCCAACCAAGGGGGTAAGGAAGAGCTGTTAATTCCATGAATAGCTGGGCTCAACCCCACTGCCCACTGGGAAAAATATCAATAACCTCAGATATGCAGGTGATACCACCCTCATGGCAGAAAGCAAAGAAGAACTAAAGAGTCTCTTGATGAAAGTGAAAGAGGAGAGTGAAAAAGTTGGCTTAAAGCTCAACATTCCAAAAACTAAGATCGTGACATCTGGTCCCATCATTTCATGGCAAATAGATGGGGAAACAGTGGAAACAGTGACAGACTTTATTTTGGGGGGGCTCCAAAATCACTGTAGATGCTGACTGCAGCCGTGAAATTAAGAGACTCTTTCTCCTTGGAAGAAAAGTTATGACCAACCTAGATAGCACATTAAAAAGCAGAGACATTACTTTGCCAACAAAGGTCCATCTAGTTAAGGCTATGGTTTTTTCAGTCGTCATGTATGGATGTGAGAGTTGAACTATAAAGAAAGCTAAGTGCCAAAGAACTGATGCTTTTGAACTGTGGTGTTGGAGAAGACTCTTGAGAGTCCCTTGGACTGCAAGGAGATCCAAGCAGTCCATCCTCAAGGAGATCAGTCCTGTATATTCATTGGAAGGACTGATGCTGAAGCTGAAACTCCAATACTTTGGGCAACTGATGCGAAGAACTGACTCATTTGAAAAGAGCCTGATGCTGGGAAAGATTGAAGGTGGGAGGAGAAGGGGACGACAGGATAAGATGGTTGAATAGCATCAGTGACTCGATGGACATAAGCTTGAGTAAACTCTGGGAGTTGGTGATGGACAGGGAGGCCTGGTGTGGTGCGATCCATGGGATTGCAAAGAGTCAGACACAACTGAGCAACTGAACTGAACCCCACTGTGGATCTCAAGGGGTGACATAGACACAACTCAAGATTGTCCAGTTGGGACTGAGCAGGTTGGGTGTAGTGCACTGGCTCCCACCCCGTCCCCTTTTGCTGGTAGTTGACCCCATGTTATCCTGAGCACCATCAGGCAGCTCTGCCCATGGGCTGAGGGTAGCTTTCCAGCACAGCAGGAGGCCTTAGGCAGAAATGCGTGGAGGCACCAGCCCCAGGTGAGGTGGGAAGCCATCCTGGGAAGGAAATTGCCAGTTTCTTAAGCTGTCCAAGGGGCATCCACAGCATCTACTCCATGCACCACGAGCTTCTTTAGACACGTTATTAGCAGTAGTAAACAACCATTACAGTCCTTTTTTCACAGTCAAGGCACCTTGTTTGGTGCAAACTGGCTGATAAAATGCAGTAGAGAAGAGGTGCTTTCAATGTCTGTAAGGTAATGCTTTCTTTATCAGTTCATATCTGTGGATTCAGTGTCCCCACCTGACCAGACCCAGGGGCACTGGCATTCCCCAAGAGAGCCTTGATGTTTATTCTTCTTCAATTAGTAGATTTTGTTTTCTTTAAAGAATGGAAAATGGGAATTTACCTCTTTGTCGGTTGTTTAAACGACAGGTAATGCAAGTATGAGTTGTATTACTCAATGTTGAGTATTAGTGCTGAATATTGAGTTTTTATTATTCAATAAAAACCAACCAAATAATTCAAATAAAACAAATATCACATATTAACACATTTATATGGAATCTAGAAAGATGGTACTGATGACTTATTTGCAGCACAGGAACAGAGACACAGACACAGAGAACGGACTTGTGGACACAGTGAGGGAAGGAATTGAGATCATAGAATTGACCTGTATACACCACCCTGTATAAAACAGATAGCTAGTGGGAAGCAGCTGCATAGCAGAGGGTGCTCAGCTTGGTACTCATGATGACCTAGAGGGCTGGAATGGGGGAGTGGGTGGAAGGGAGACTCAGGAAGGAAGAGAAATTTGTATACATATGGCTGATTCACTTCATTGTACAGTAGAAACTAACCTTGTAGAACAATTATATTCCAATAAAAAAAGACAGATGATGTAAGTATGAGTAATAGGTTAATTCAGTCACTCAGTCATGTCCAACTCTTTGAGACCCATGGACTGAAGCACGGCAGGCTTCCCTGTCCATCACTAACTCCTGGAGCTTGCTCAAATTCATGTTTATCAAGTTGGTTATGCCACCCAACCATCTCATCCTCTGTCATCCCCTTCTCCTCCTGCCTTCAGTCTTTCAGGTCCTTTTTCAGTGAGTCAGTTCTTCATATCAAGTAGCCAAATTATTGGATTTTCAGCTTCAGCATTAGTCCTTCCAATCAATATTTAGGACTGATTTCCTGTAGGATGGACTGGTTTGATTTCCTTGCAGTCTAAAGGACTCTCAAGAGTCTTCTACAACACCACAGTTTAAAAGCATGTGAGTAATAGAATCCAATCAAATAATTCTCTCATCTAGGCTACTTCATAATTGGAATTCTATATGGAGTGTAGGGGCCATTTTATAAACCAAGGCACAAGTCGTATTCAAATATTTTCTTATCTCCAAACTGCTTCACTTGTGGTGAGAGCTTGAGCTTGAGTAGCTGTCTACATTCCTGAGGTTGTCCCACCGACTTTGCCTGGTTGGGTGTCTGACCTAAATTTTCTGTGGTTTTGTAGATCAGAGACAATCTTATCATGACAAACAAGAAGATGTTTTCTTAAATGCAAAAGTCCCATCTTCCTTGGAGCAAGAGGAAGTTGGCTGTGGCTCTGTCTTCTCCGCTGGGGAAACTTCCCACAGACAGGGAACAGATGGGCCTAGATTTAGATACCATCTGCTTTTCAGTTGTAATTAACATCGGATCCAGGGGTTGGTTGGATTTTACCGTTGTGTTGGCCTTCCCCGTTGACCACTGGGGAGTCCTGAATCTTGTGTTTGTTGGAATGTGAAACTTGAGTTGGGTCTCCTTGGGTGGCCATCAGCTCTTATGAGACAAGGAAGGAAAAAGAAACCATTTTTGAGTGCCTGGTTCCAGTTGAGTGGCCCCCAGATGCAGCTGGAGAGAGGAAGATGCCTGCTCATCTTGCCTTATGTCTGTGTAAAGAAGAAAAATAGGAATGATTCTCTGAGTCCATTTCAGTTCAGTTCTTTCTAACAAGGTGATTGAAATAATAATGACCCAGTACTATTATTCAGCATTTATTGAACACTTGCAGCATTCCAGCTGTGGTGCTAAGAATTCTACATGATCTAGTTTCAAAACAACCACTTGAGGTAGATACTGTTATCCCCATTTTACAAACAAGGAAAACTGAAACCTCAGTGCGGTTGAAATGCTCACCTCAGGTCACACTACTGAGATATGGACCAAGTGATTATAGAAAAAGCAAGGGAATTCCAAAAAAACATCTCCTGCTTCATTGACTACACTAAAGGCTTTGACTGTGTGGATCACAACAAACTGTGGCAAATTCTTAAAGAGATGGAAATACCAGACCACTTTACCTGCCTCCTGAGAAACCTATATGCAGGTCAAGAAGCAACAGTTTGAACCAGATATGGAACAATAGACTGGTTCAAAATTGGGCAAGGAGTATATCAATGCTGTATATTGTTGCCCTGCTTATTTAACTTATATGCAGAGTATATCATGTAAAAGGACAGGGTGTGAATCCCAAGCTGGAATCAAGAATGCTGGGGAAAATATCAACAACCTCAGAAATATAGATGATGCCACTCTTAATGCCAGAGAAAGAAGAGAAACTAAAAGAGCCTCTTGATGAGGGTAACAGAGGAGAGTGAAAAGGCTGGCTTAAAACTCAGTGTTCAGAAAACTAAGATTATGGCATCTGGTCCCATGACTTTATGGCAAATAGATGGGGAAAAATTAGAAACAGTGACAGATTTTATTTTCTTGGGCTCCAATAAAAATCACTGCAAATGGTGAGTTCAGCCACAAAATTAAGAGATGCTTGCTCCTTGAAAGAAAAGCTATGATGAATGTAGACAGCATATTAAAAAGCAGAGACATCCATATAGTCAAAGCTATTGTTTTCCCAGTAGTCAGGTACAGTTGTGAAAGTTGGACCACAAAGAAGGCTGAGTGCCGAAGAATTGATGGTTTTGAATTGTGGTGCTGGAAAAGACTCTTGAGAGTCCCTTGGACTGCAAGGAGATCAAATCAGTCAATCCTAAAGGAGATCAACCCTGAATATTCATTTAAGGACTGATGTTGAAGCTCCAGTACTTTGGCTACCTGATGCGAAGAGCGAACTCATTGGAAAAGACCTTGATGCTGGGAATGATTGAGGGCAAGAAGAGAAGAGGGTGACAGAGGATGAGATGGTTGGATGCCATCACCAACTCAATGGACATGAGTTTGAGCAAACTCCAGGAGATAGTGAAGTACAGGGAAGCCTGGCATGCTGCAGTCTGTGGGGTCACAAAGAGTCAGACACAACTTCGCAACTAAGCAACAATAAATCGATCGATTCCTGCTTCATAACCATGGTTCATCGCTGCCTCCACCAACTTCTTTACATTGACAGAGCAGGAGTAACGGGGGCTCCCCTTATGGCTTAGCTAGTAAAGAATCTGTCTGCAATGTAGGAGATGTGGGTTCAGTCCCTGGGTTGGGAAGATCCCCCGGAGAAGGAAATCGCAACCCACTTCAGTACTCTTGCCTGGAGAATTCCATGAACAGAGGAGCCTGGCAGGCCACAGTCCATGGGGTCACAAAGAGTCAGACACAAATGAGCAACTAACACTTTCACAGGAGTAACCAGCCAGGCAGATTGCTTCCATTCCTGCTTTATTGGTCCCAGGAAAGAACTGAAGTAACTCAAAGATGCCACTGTTCTCCAGTTTCTTTATAATCTCCAGGAAATCATCTCTCCTGTACTTCGTTGTGGGCTTCCCAGGTTGTGCTAGTGATAAAGAACCCACCTACCAATGCAGGTTAGACGTAAGAGACAGATTCGATCCCTGGGTCGGGAGGATCTCCTGGAGGAGGATGTGGCAACCCACTCCAGTATTCTTGCCTGGAGAATCCCCTGGATAGAGGAGCCTGATGGGCTACAGTCTGTAGGGTCACAGAGTCGGACACGACTGAAGCGACTTAGCATGCATGCACATGCTTCACTGTGCTTTACCTTTATGCCTTTAGACAATCTCGTGGGTTTTTAGTTGCAGCTCTGCATCTTGCTTTTTCTGAGCCCTGGGGAGGTGAGTGTAAGCATGATTAAATTTTAGCTTCTGCCTTAAAGCCCCAGTTCCTCATGTGGGTGTCATCACCTACAGACTGCAGCAGAAGTCGGTCCCCTTCTCGTTATCAGAAGCATTGTCCCTCTAGCAACAGAAAGATGTTTAGGAGAACGTCTGAGAGCATCTCTGTCTTGAGCCCTGTTGCTTTCTAAGGGCACACAATGTGAATAGAATGGACACCTAAGACCAGCATTCACGTTGTTGTCTGGGTACAAAGGATTCCTTGGAATACCCCGAGTGTCAGCCCAGGGGAGGGACCTTCTGTGCCCAGCTAAGCTAATTGTCTGGCAAGAGAGGTTTTGAACCTCCTAGTTAAAAGTCCATAGTACTCATCTGGGAGTGATTTTAGTGGATTGTCATTGAAGTGTGAAGTTGGAAGTACTATAATACAAAGCTCTGGTCTGGGTTCATTAACTGCACCAGATCTTAAGCAATAAAATGAAGGTGAGAGTTTAAGCCCCACACAAGCCTGTTGGTTTGGCTCACTTAAACACACAGCCCCAGGCTGGACTGCTCCCCACAGCCATCCAGCCTGTTGACCCTTTACACCAGTCACAAGCAGGATGACCTGTGTCGCCCTCCACCATGAATGGGGAAGCTTCTTCCACTCCAGGAGAAAACGATCCTGGGTCAGTTCTGATAAGAGGACACAGTAAAGGCATGCAGTCAAGGAAGTAGTTTCAACCTGGCACAAGACCGTGCCTTTTAACTGGGTACCCAAAGCTAGATGGTGGTGTGGCCATCTGAGCACCTTCTCAGGTCACTGACCACCCAGGAGCACAAAACATTGCATACGAAATGAGAGAGGAGAAAGGATACATGCATGTGTATGGCTGAGTCCCTTCACTGTTCACCTAAAACTGTCACATTGTTAATCAGCTAGACCCCAATACAAAATTAAAAATTTTTTAGAGAAACAAGAAAAGATGGTGCCTCTTTACTCACATTTCTGCACAACACAACTGAAGACAAACAAATTGATCCCCTTCACCTGAAGCAAACAGCCACCTACAGTAGGAATAACAGATCCTCCTGCTTTTTGCTACTGTCAGCTGATTTCTATCACACGCACTTTATAAGGGCTCACATCATCCCACCAGCTGAATTTTTATGTTTTTAGTCAAGTGTAGTTGATTTACAATGTTGTGTTAGCCTCTGTTGTATAGCAAAGTGATTCAGTTATACATATATACACATTATTTTTCATATTCTTTTCCACTATGGATTATCGCAGGATATTGAATATAGTTCCCTGAGGTGTACAATAGGACCTTGTTGTTTATCCATCCTATAAATAAGTTTGTCTCTGCTAATCCCAAGCTCCCACTCCTTTCCTACCCCTGCCTTGGCAACCACAAGTCTGTTGTCTGTGTCTGTGAGTCTGTTTCTGTTTTGTACATAGGTTCATTTGTATCGTATTTTAGATTCCACATATACGTGATACCATATGGTGTCTGTCTTTCTCTTTCTGACTTACTTTGCTTAGTATGATCATTTCTAGATGATACCTATGTTGTTGCAAGTGTCATTATTTCATTCTTTTTATGGCTTAGTAATATTCCATTGTTATGTATATAATATATAACATGTATATATAAAATTATATATATATACACACACACCACATCTTTATCCAGTCATCTGTTGATGGACACTTATTTGTTTCTGTGTCTTGACTATTGTGAATAATGTAACCAGTTGAAATTTTAAAATTAGAATGAATAGTGCATAAAGTGTTTCACTACCTAAATATTAGATATTCAAACTTTGAATTCACCAACAAGAAGTTGCTTACTCAAGAGTGATTCCTTTTGCAGAAGAAACATGAAAGAGGATAACAATTACAGAAAAATGGGGGAGATTCTGCAGTCCATTTTTCAGAATATTACTATGCCTGCATTGCTGGAAATGCATTAGTAAGAGGCTTAATTTCTATATACACTTTTTAATTAATAGAGGATGAGTTTTCGCCTCCATCCTCCAGTATATAAATGTTGAATAAATATTTAAAGAGCATGAGTTTGAAGAGGCGCCAGATGATGAGCCTGCCTGAAGTGCCCACGTCTCAGGCCAGCTCTGTTTTTGGAAGTTTGGGTTACCGGCCCAGGGTTGGGCCGCCGTCCACTGTTTGATGTTAACTGGCAGCTGCAGTGCCCACCAGCTCCCAAGACTGTTTGGACAGAGAATAACAAGAAACCTACAGAAAGGCAAGAATATAAATGTCTTGATAACTTTAACCAGACTGGCGTCTTTCAAAGGCTCCATGTTGTTTAATAAGCTTAGCTCTGAATCTGGCATGGAAATTCCTGCTTCACTCTGGCTTGCCTCAGAAAGACTCAGCTCTAGTTGCTAATAAAAATTTTAAGGCAAGAGGCAGGTTTCTCACCAACCTTGAAGAGTTTCATCCTCTTCCAGATAGTTGAGTATATGCTGGAATTTCAAAGTCCCCCAGAAAAGTTAAATTCTCTATTATTTACAATATATCCTCAAGGTAGAAATCATTGTCACTTTCTCAATGAGCCTGAAGGAGAGGCCAGTGCTAGCTAACAAACCTGCTGCCAGACCATCTCACATGGGGTTTTCAGAGCTCCCAGAGTATGTCACATGGGTTTAGTGGCAATGGGAGAGGGGGAGTGTCATGGAGAAGAAGAGGAAAGGCAGAAAGGGAAGAAATCATTCAAGGAAAGACGAGAGGTCTTGAGAAACCCTCAAGCCAGTGGGCATCCTGAGCATTCAGACCACATCTCTTCTCTCGCTGCTGAAAGTAAGGTTAGAACCATGACTGGCTTGGGGTGTAATCATTCAAATGGGATTGGAGTCCAATTTCTGTTTTGTGCTGGTGCTGTGACTTAGGACTTATATTCTGTCTGCCTCAATTTCCTTGTCTGAAAAGTGGGGATAACAACAGTATCTCATGGGCTAGTGAAAGGATTAAGTTGTAAAGCATTTCTATGCTTAGTCATATGGCCAGTATGCTCAGTGGTCGGGTGCTCATGGTCAATATTCAAAAAATGTTACCTGTCATCATCATCACCATCATCATTATCTTTCTCATCATCACCATCACCATCTTCACCATCACCATCACCACCATCTTCACCGTCACCACCAACCATCATCACCATCTTCATCTTCATCACTGTCCCCATCATCATCCAATCACTGTCAGCACCATCAGCACCAGCATTATTACAACCATCATCACACCATCAAAACCACTTTCATCATCACCATCATGATAAGGTTTTCCCAGTAAAGTCAACAATGATTCCTGATCATCATAGATGGTCTGCACCTGTGAACACAAATCTCTAAGTCTAGAGTATAAGAACTCCCCCAACTAACCTTAACTTGTTTCTGTAGCCTCATCTGTCTCTGGTAGCTCACTTATAATCTGCACTCCAGCCATAGTGTAGTTTTCTGCACAAACCATGTTAATTTATGAATTCATGTTTTTATTCATACTTTTCTGTTGCCTAGTCAACTCTGTCCTGATTTCTTTAATTGGCTAATACCTGTTCATCTTCTCAGACATGATATAAGCATCAGCTCCTCCAGATGGTCTTACTACACCCTCCCCCTCACTCCCTGAAACCTAGGTCCCGTGTCCTTCCTTAAAGTTCACAGAAAATCCTGTGAAGAGCTCTGTGTTTACCTGTAATACCAAATGCTCTGCTTACATGTTCAGCAGACATGATGGTGTACCATTTTCCTGATCAAAGAATTGGAAAATTGGACCCAAACTGAATTTATAATGCTTACAATTGGCAGGTGCTGTGGGGCTGGTAGAGTGCTTTACAACTGTTTAATTCAATCATTTATCTAGGAATTATTTATTGAGCACGTACTAGGGATACATCAAAGGATGAGTTAGGCAAAGGCCCCTGTCTGCGTGGAGTTTACATTCTAAGGAAGGAGACATACAATAAAATAAGCATCATGATAAGAATTATTTGGTATGCTAGAAGGTAATCCTGGTAATGGAAAAAAGAGGAAATGGAACAGGGTCAGAAACAGGAGGAGGAGAAGTGCAGGAGAAGGAGGCTCCATGAAGGTGAGGTTTGAGCAAAGGCTGAAAGAAGTGAGGCACAAAGCCAGGTAGATGGCTGGGGAGAAAGTGAAACTGGCATAGAGAATAACCAGTGCAAAAGCCCTGAGGCAGAGCTTGCGAGGCTCATTCACACAGCAGCCAGGAGACCTGGGTGCAGGCGGCAGAATCCGCAAGGCAGAGAGTAGGGGCAGCAAGGCATCCACAGTCCGTACTCAGCATCAAGAGATGCTACCCAACAGTCCAGACTCGCAGCTTCTCTCTTGGGAGACCAGAAGCTCTGGCCTTGCTAAGCACATATTCTCATGCAACACTGGTTAGGGCTGCCCGCTTCAGATGGGCATCCACTGTTCAGGGAGCCACAGAGCCTGCCTCATCCCCTGTGGGTAGTTGAGGCCCTGGCACCAAGTAGCAGCTTCTGACAGGCATACCCAAACCTGCTGCCACCACCCTCTGTTCCCATCCTGCCTTGACCGTCTATTCCCATCCTGCCTTGACCGTCCTCCTTCCCTCAGCCCTGATCTCTGTCTGTTCTGTGTAAGTCCAGTGAAGACTCCTGCAGGGCAATACCCTCAAAGGGAAGGAAGCCCACGACAATGGAAGGGAGTTTTCATTCTTGATTCTACAAAGGAGACTCTTCCTTTGGAAAGAATGAATGGGCTTCCTGGAGTGTTTGCACATACTTCGGTAGAGGATTGCCAGGGGCCCAGGAACACACTTGCCTCCTATTTCTGTCACACTTGTCTCCTATCCTGACTGCAGGGTTTTGATGGGGTTGGGGTGGGGGGGAGGGGGTTGGTAACTACTTCTTCAGAAATGAACTCATTAACAAAACCCCAAACTCTGCCTTGATCACATTATCTCACACCTGTTAAGATAGCTACTATCAAAAAAACAAATAAAAACAGAAAATAACAAGTGTTGGTGAAGATTTGGAGAAACTGGAGCTCGTAAACTGTTGGAAGAAATGTAAAATGGTGCAGCCCCTATGGAGCGCAGTATGGCAGGTCCCCAGAAAATGAAACACAGAATTACCATATGATCTGGTGATTTCACTTCTTGGTATCTGCCTCCAAAGAACTGCAAGAAGGAACTCAGACATTTGTGTATCAATGTTCATAGCAAAGTTATTGACTACAGATGAAAGATGGAAGCAACCCAAATGTCCAGTGACAGATGAATGATTAAATAGAATGTGGCATATCCTTACAGTAGAATATTACTCAGCCTTGAAAAGGTAAGGCATTCTTACCCTTGCTGCAGCATGTATGAACTGTGGAGACAGTATGCTGAGTGAAATAAGACAGTCGCAAAGGGACAAATACTGTAGGATTCCCCTTATATGAGGTCTCTAGTAGAGGTGTCACATTCATAGACACAGAAAATAGAAAGGTGATCACCAGGGGCTGGGAAGAGAGGGAATGGGGAGTTAGTGTTTAGTGGAGAGTTTCAGTTTGGAAAGATGAAAAGGATCTGGAGGTGATGATGGTACAGCTGTGTGATACTTAATGCCATGAAGCTGTACACTTAAACATGGGTAAAATGGTACATCGTGTGTTGTGCGTATTTAACACAATAAAAAAATGAGGTTTTTCAATGTCAAAAAATATGGGGAGATGTATAATATATGTATATATGTACTTGTGTGCTAAATTGCTTCAGTTGTGTCCTACTCTGCAACCCTGTGGATGGTAGCCTGCCCAGCTCCTCTGTCCATGGGATTCTCCAGGCAAGAATCCTGGAGTGGGTTGCCATGCTCTTCTCCAGGGGGTTTTATATATATATATATATATATATATATATATATATATATATATATATATATATATATATGTATATGCACATTTATATAATATAGATATCTCTTTATAGTGTATATCTATATCTTTATATCTGTGCATGTGTGGTCAATCGTATATGGCTTTTTGCAACCCCATGAACTGTCACTCACCAGGTTCCTCTGCCCATGGAATTTTCCAGGCAAGAATACTGGAGTGGGTTGCTATTTCCTTCTCCAGTCTTTAAATCTGTATATCTATCTATCTGTCTATATCTATCTCTATGTGTATAAAGAGAGAGAGGTGCCGTGGTATGGTGATGAGAGGCATGTAGTAGGGAGATAGTTCCCTGGGCTCAAATCCTGCCACTGCCACCCACTAGCTGGCTGACCTGAACCAGGTTAATGAACTTGGTCCGCACTGCGAGGAGGCTGGATTAAACCAGCACCCCGTCCTGCAGCCATGATTGTGAGGGTCAGTGGAGCATGTGTGTGCCTGCCCCCATCAGGGAGCCCCTGTAAGGCTCATGCACACATCAGCCCAGCTACAGAAACCTGTCCCCAGAACATGCCTTTAGTGGATATTATGGGGAGATGGCAATTACCAGCCCCACTTCCTTGAGAAACTGACAACCAAGTGAAGTAAATGAGGTCCTCAGGGACTCAGGAACCATTCTCGGAGTGGACCCCGTACGAGAGCCGTTGGGGTGGGGAAGAAAGAGGCGAGAGAAAAAGGAAGAGAAGGCAGATCTCACTCCCACGGCTCTGAGACAGTGACCCCCAGCGTGCTGACCTCCGAGAACGCCGTGAGCCGTGGGCTTCATCTGGTCATTGTGAGAAGCATCAAGTAACACAGTGACAAGGTTTATGCTGGTGAGCAGGAATATTAACATATACTCAACCTCCTTTAGCATTTGAGCCCCTGTGACAGAATCCTTTTCAGTTGGCAGTGGTTCCAACGACCTTCCGATGCTGACTGCAGGAGAACTGGGGGTGGGGTGAGGAGAACGTTCCAGAGCACTGTTGCTGTTGGCCTTTGAGAGCAATGCTCTGGCTGGGAGTGCACTCACCTGGGTCGAGCTGCTGGCGCGCTCCCATGGGCATCTCCTGAGCAGCAGCCAGTGCTGAGGCTGGACTGGCCCTCTTGGTTCTATCACAATGGCAGGACACACCCCAGAAACAGCAACTAGGGAACTTTGAAAGGAAAAAGTTTCTTACTCCCAGATCCTGGGGGGTACATCCAGGGCCACACAGTGAGGTCATGGGTGGCCAGGGTGGGGAGAGAGAGGGGGGAACAGAGCTGGGGTCCTGCCTTTGTTGAGAGCAAGTGTAGGGTGTCTAGGGTTTCTCTGGTTCACTCTTTATTGGCAAATTTAAAACCTAAGAGCAGGAGTTTAGGGTGCAGGTAGGGAAAATCGGGGTCAGTCCACTGGTCACTTATTTGAGTCACTCAGGATTTCTGAGAGGGGAACTTCCTGGGTGAGGCAGCCTGTCTCCTCATCTAGTTGTGTAGCTGGCTATGTGTTTATTGAGACGGGTGCCTTTGGAATGGATGGCCTGGAGATCAAAAGCCTAATGTCAGGCACTTACGTTACAACAAGGAAAGCTCATTGCCAGACACTTAGCTACTGTCCCCACTCGACTTTAGGGAGACAGTTGTTTCGGAGAGTGGTCTACCTTGATTACTTTTTTTTTCTATACAATATTTTGTTTATTTTTTTAGCTATTTAAAAAACTGAAGCATAATTAACTTACAATGTTATGTTACTTTTGGGTATACAGCAAAGTGATTCAGTCATGTATGTATACATCCACACACGTTTTTTGGATTCTTTTTCATTATAGGTTATTAAAAGATGTTGAATATAGTTCCTTATGCCATACAGTAGGCCCTTTTGTTTATTTGTAGTATGTATATATGCTAATCCCAAACTCCTCCAAAAATGCATTTATTTATTTAGAATAGTTTTAGGTTTACAGAAAAAAATGAGCAGGAAGTACAGATAGATCACATACATCCCTCCTCTCCCCCTTGCACAGAGTTTCCCTTACAAACATTGTGCATTTGGTGGTGTAGCTTGGTTTCAATACTGCATTTAGTTTCTTTCACAGTCTTCCTTAACCCACTTCCCTTTTACTTTAACTTGAGGTCTCCTGAAAGCTGACCTTAAGACAACGTTTAGAACTCAGTGGTCCCTTGTGAAGGAAGGAAGTGTTGCTAGGGGTGTAGGAAGTGAGATGGGGGAAGGAGAGATTGCTGCTAAAAGGTGAGCAATGGAGCTTACGACACTACAGGCTCCTGAAGCTTGATTCAGCTATGGGAACCCAGGAGGATGAAGTGGAGGGATCCTCTCAAGGAGTGAGGGAGCAGGGATTGATGCACCGACTTCCACTGATCAGGTCTTCAAGCAGACTGAGGCAAATTCTGACTACTGAAAGGCAGAGTGTGTGTGTGTGTGTGTGTGTGTGTGTGTGCATGCACGCGCATGCACGCAAAGTCACTTCAGTCGTGTCTAACTCTTTGCGATCCCATGGACTCTAACCCACCAGGCTCCTCTGCCCATGGGATTCTCCAGGCAAGAATAATAGAGTGGGTTTCCATGCCCTTCTCCACGGGATCTTTCGGACCCAGGGATTGAACCCACATCTCTTCTGTCTCCTGCATTGTCTGGCAGGGTCGTTACCACTCGTGCCACCTGGAAGCCCACAGAAAGGCAGCAGAGTTCCCTAAAGCCTGATGAACATGGTAGGACCAGGGGGCACCCCTACCCATCTGCCGTGTTCCTCTTCCCTGCAGCGAGCTCCTCAAGCTCAGATCCTCTTGTCAGAATCCAAGGCTGGCTGAGATTGTGTCTCTCTCTAATCACCAGGGCAGTGAGCTGTTCAGCAGAATGATATCTACAACGGTAGCAGAGCCTGAGAGTGGGTGTGTGAGTCGGTCCTGCCATAGCACCATGGGGCCACCAGGCACCAAACTTTTCAAGGGGGAGAATGATTTTTAAAGAAAAAACTTTTTTCCAAGTTTAATCGTATATGACCACTTGAAACCATGAAAAGAGACGGAAAAAAGGAAGATCTTTTTGTTGTTGTTGTTTATTCTGATCATATTCCCTGGGAGAGTTAGAACGATTTCTACCAAAGCCAGATTTCAACAGTCTTCTCTAGAAATTGCTTCTCCAGCACCACCTTCGCTGAAATTAAAGACAGAGAAACATGAGTACAGATAATGCAGTAAAAGGAAATGGCCTGTGAAAACCGCTGACTGTAGACGCCACATAAAACAGCAGGGCTAATGTCATGCTGGTGGGATACATTTGCCCTCAACGACTCGGAAGTCCTTATGTGTATCAACATTTCATCTAGAGCCATAAAGCCCCAGGCCATGATGACTTCCTGTTACCTTAGATATTTTGCAGTTTAACTATTTTTACCAGGGTGCTCTAGTTTATCAGTCCCAATCAACTTTTTTAATTGCCTGATGAAATACAATTTATCTTTCAAAATCCTAGTTCATTAGCCACTTTCTCTGTTAAGCCTTCTTTGACCTCCTTCACCCACATGCAGCAGAATGAATCTTTTATGCCTTGTATCTGTTAGGGAGGCACATGGCTGCAAGTACAGAAATCCCAACTAATGGGGACTGGGGCAAATAGGAGATTCATTTCATCACCTACTAAGAAGTACAGAGGCAGGTGGTTTCTGGCATTAGATCAGCTGGTGAATAGCATGCTTTAGGGCTCTGGTACCCTTAGCATGTTGGTATATAGTGTCATGTTTATTGTCTCATGGTCACATAATGGCTGCTGGCATTCTAGACATCACATCTGAGTTCAAGGCAAGAAAAAAGGGTGATTTTACTTGAATCTGTCCGTTATCCCATTGCCCAAAATTGTGTGAGTGGTCATGGCTAGTTCCAGGGAGGCTAGAAAAGCTGACTATATTGTCATTCAGGACAACAGGAAAGTTTAAACTTCTTGGAAGTTACTTATTATTATTATTGTTTCCACTATGGCTCCTTTCATCACGTTGGCTGTAGCTGTTAAGCTGTTGCCACAATAGTGCTGCATAACAAATGGCCTGAAAACCTCAACAGCATACAACAATAAACATTTATTTAGCTTGTGGGTGTTTGGGGTTTAGCAGAACTGGGTTGAGCTTGATCAGTCTCAGCTGAGACAGCGGGGATGACTGGGACATGTCTTGGCTTTTTTTCTTTTCCATTTGCTCCTCTCCAGCAGCCACAGAAGCTAACTAGAGAGCATGGTGGGGTCCGTGCTGAAGGCTAGCGAGCTAAGGATAGTCTCTCAAGGTCACACAGCTTGGAAGTGTCAAGTCCAGGACTGGGTGCGAGGTCCTTGACCCCATCCTGGGCTCCCTCCAAGGCTGCGGGCTGCGTCTTCCAGCAGTCGCTGTGCCAGGCATGCTCCTTGGCCACTTCCCTGGACAGCTTCAGAAGGCAACACCAGCTACTATTTGAGCGCTCCCGTCTTGGAACCTATTCACTCCAGGCAAACCTGGCCCTCATTCTGGGCAAACCTGGAACAGGATAGTGAGGAACATGTGAAGGACATAGCTGCCTCCCTTCTCCCGATACATAAACCTGAAACATGACCCATGGTCCCTGGCAGCGCGTGGGTCGGTGTCTGAGTAGAGATGTCCTGATGCATTCTAGGGAAGAAAAGCCCTCGTGGTCTGATCCTGGAGCTGCAGCTCACATAGACGACCCCCTCCGCCAAACATCTTCACTCATCGTCTTTACAGCATGACCCGCATTCACCTGCCTTGGTTCCTGTAGCTGAGCCGCAGTTTCCACTGGCCTAGGCTCCCCGTGGGCAGTCCCAGGGTATTGGGCTGGCTCAGCCCTTTTTGAGACTTCTAATCTGTCTTGTATTAGTGGTGCACCTTGTAAATATAATAACATTAAAGACCATTATCCAACAACTCCCCATCTGGAAGCTTATCCTAGAAATGCAAAAGGATATATGCTTAAAGATTTTTTTTCCCCCAACACTGTTTATGGTCCGTTCATTTATAGAGGAAAAGAGGGATTCACTCCAAATACAGAGGTAGCAAGGGTTTACTCATGTTCATGCTGATCATGTTTATTCTTGTGTATAAATGGTATATTTCTGGGAACACTCAATTAAAATAAGCCTTTTCAAATATAAATAAATAAGGACATCAGTGGCTCTGACGGGCACCCCCAAAAGTGGCTGACTAGGACTCTGAAACTGTCCTCCCCTCTGTGTGGCTGGCGAAGGCAGTCATTAGTAAGTGAGCTGAAACAGGAAGCAGAGATGGGGCAGAAATCAAAAGCGACCTCTGCGTGGGGTGACAGTGGCCCTGTGGGCAGGCTTGGAGAGGATCCCTGGAGAAGTTAAGATGTCCTCTGTGGTGTCTGGGAGATGGGTCAGTAACCCCCGCCCCCCATGTGAGTTAGGAGAACTGACACCGCCAGCACGTGCCTTAATTCCTGGCCCGACAAAGAAGGGCAAATATCATTAACGGTGGTGGTATTGTTATCATCATAAATAATGATATTATATTATCCTTTGGAAATATAGGAATGGTCAAATTAATCCCCAAATGCCTCGTTCTCTAAAGTATTTGGACCAGTGTATTGACAGAATCATCCATGTCACCACTTTCAGTAGGTCCTTTGAATCTTCAAGTTTGACTTTGTACATTTGTTTTGTTCCTTTATGCTGTTGTTTTATTTATTATTATTAATGGTAGACCTTTGAGAGCAGTTTTAGGTTCACAGCATAACTGAACGGAAGGTACAGAGTTCGTTCATCCCCCTGCCCCCCAACACACACAGCACCCCATCAATATCTAGTTCTGTTTTGTTTATTCTCCCAGTGGGAACTTGACTTCTAGTGGGTAACATAGCAAAGAGTTGGAAGAGAGTTTCTTGTAAGCAAAGTGGCAGGAGGTGCTCTGAGCTGGAAAGAAGCCCATGGCCTGGCAGGCCCCTAGGTGTCCAGAGGAGCCTTGTCACAGAGTATCTGTGGGTGGGTGTCCTACCTCACACTGCCTCGGGCATGAGACTAACTTGGTTTTCAGTAGGCTTCACCCTTGCAAGCACAGAGAGCCTGGCAAATCTGCTCATTTCTGGTCGTAATCCAAGTGTTGGCACTGCTGTGCATTAGATGAAGCTTCTTACCTCGAGGAAGATCAGTACATAATATTGGAACATGGTCTTGGAGAGAGAGTTTATGGACTTGTAAGAGGCACTGGGGCTTTTAGCCTGTTGAACATAAAATAGATCAAGAAAAACAAAGCAGAATATGGGGGACAGGGAGGGCCTTTTGCTTAGATTGACATTAACCCAGAGGCCCTAAGTACATGGAGGGCTGAGGCAAGGTGATCTGGAGGGAACGTGTTCTGGGCAGTGGGAACAGCAAGTACAAAGGCCCTGGGGCAGCATCCGTGGCACACTTGGGGATCTAGGAGGTGGACAAGGTGAGCGTGTGATAGGTGACAGGCATTGCAAAGACTTGGTGTATAGTATAAGCTGCTGAATTAATGAAGACAGGATGTTCTTGAAGCAGAGGGTGGCCTGACCCTTACCCCAGGGGCTCTGCCCTGACTCTGACTTTAACCCCTTCTCTCCTCTTTTCCAGGCCATGTACATGTTCTACGCGCTGGCCATTGTGTGTGATGACTTCTTCGTCCCCTCCTTGGAAAAGATCTGTGAGGTACATGTTTGAGCACTGGAACTGTTCCAGCCTCCTCCACTGAGGTCCTGAGGAGCCCTGCGTGCTGCTGGGTGGGAAGGCCAGGCACCAGGTAGCCCAGAAACTCACTGGTCTGCTTAGAGTTTCGGTGTGCCCACCCACGCTGTGCTGGGTAGTGTTTAGTCACTCAGTAGTGTCCAACTCTTTGAGACCCCATGATTGTTGCCCACTAGGCTTCTCTGTCCATGGGGATTCTCCAGGCAAGAATACTGGAGTGGGTGGCGCCTTCCCTTTTCCAGGGGATCTTCCCAACCCAGGGATCAAACCCAGATATCCCGCATTGCAGGCAGATTCTTTACCATTTGAGCCACCAGGGAAGCCCAAAAATACCAGAGTGGGTAGCCTATCCCTTTTCCAGGGGATCTTCCCGACCCAGGGATCAAACTGGGATCTCCTGCATTGCAGGCGGATTCTTTATTAACTGAGCTACCAGAGGAGCCCATGCCGATCCATAGCTGGCTCTTTAACCCTTCCGGCCAGCTCTCCCTGCACCATTTGGCATAACTCGAAATGCAGTTTGTGTTCTGTTCCCACTTTCTTTTCTTTTAAGTCTCACTCTTCCTTCCTCCTTCCTCCACCTTCCTCCCTTCCCTTTCATTCTGCCGCCATAACCCTCCCTCATGATTCGTGGGGTCCTCGAAGAGTGAGAAGTCTTCAGCCACGCCTCCACCATCCTTCCTCTCTGTGCATGTGCAGAAATACTGCCAGCAGGGCCTCAAAAAGCAAGACAATGAAAGAACTGGCTGCAGAGACCAGGAAAGGGTCTCTTCGAAGTCAGCCCTGGGGACGCCAGGGCCGATTACATCCCTTTCATCTGACAATATTTAGCATATCCAGAACTCTTTCAATTCTCTTGCTTCTTTCATTTCTTTTTCTGATTTGAAATGTAATTTTATCTGGAAGCTTTCTGTTTTATTTTTAATTCAGAATCCCGTTTTCAGAAAGTCTCTCTCCCAGGTGCACCTCCTATCTGTCCAGAACTCCTGTTCCTTCACGTTGCCCTCAGCCTGGACTGTCCTCCTGCCATGTCTGAGTCACTGGGTCTTGAGGGACAGTGGGGAACAGAAGTTACATTCCCAATAAGTTCCCAGGTGATATGCTGGTCTGAAAGCCACACTTGAGAACTACTAGCTTACGCAGTTTCTTCCACCTCCCGAAGTCAGTCAGTTTTGTGTACTTGAAAGAGAATCATCCCACAGCAACCCTAGAGAGACCCCGGGAGTGGGTTCCTCTGTACAGTGGAGGTGGGAGAAGGGAAGTGAGAGAGCTGGTTTCTGAGATGGATGGCTAGCCAGTGTGGAGGCCTTTTGTCCAAAGCAATTTAACCCTGAGAACAGGGTCACCTGGTGGAGAAGAGGAGGAGGCACCAAAGTACCAGTAATCAGGGTCATCTGTGGTCTCTAAAATCCACCAGGAGCAGTTTACTCATACAAAGCCAACCACTCTCTAATCACACATTGTTTAGTAGCCAAGTTAAGACCTGGTGCTGGAAATGTACATGCAATTGTCAGAATGTGTTCTTCTCCACTGGGGACACACATGGCACCTGTGAGCACAGCCTTTGGGGAGGAATCAAGGTGAAATGTGGTGTGATCCTGGCCATCATGGGGCCTGGGGCTCAGAGCAGCTCCAGAGTGAGACCCGGGGACAGGTGAAGTGCTGGAGCTGGAGATGCAGAGAAGAGGGGAACAGAAGAACAGAGGGGAACAGAATTGACTCACCTTGAGATCAGGGAAGGGCTTGTGCAGGGGCAGGACAGGAGCAGCAGTCTCAGTGGCAGTGTCTTAGAAGGACAGGTATGTAAGCTGAGAGTCCAAGCAGGAGAACTGAGCTGGGAGACCCAGGGACAAGACTCAGCATGTGGGGAGCCCTGAGGATGCCCAGGCCAGACATAGGAGTTTCTCAGGAGGAAGCTGGAAAGCTTTTGACGACTGTTCTAATAGATGAAAAGGGTCCCAAGGCAAGAAGTGCTCCCCAGCTGGTGATGCCAGGACCCAGTGAGATGCAACCAGAGCTGACATGAATGAGGGGTGAAAGAGGAGGGGAGGTCCAGGAGGAAGAAGCAATGTGATGAATGAAGCAGAGAGAGGAACAGGACCTGCATGAGCCTGGGGGTGGACTCCATAGCTAACGCCCCAGCGGGAGCCCAAGCTGGAGCGGACACAGCAGAGTGAGGCTCACAGCTTCTGGCGAGCCTGGGCAAACCAGCCATGGACCCTGAGCACTGCTGGGGTACCTGCCCAGGGAGACGGGATGCCCGGCCACCCTCACAGCCACACCTTTCACCTTCAGACAGCTGCACCTCCATCTTAGGGTCTTCTCAGAACCACCTGGAAAGTTAACTGTTCAGTCAAGATCCAGGAAACCCAGGTTTCCAGGTCAAAATGTTCAGCAGGGTCCGCAGCAACTTCAGATGGGTCAGTGGAGCCGGGGGCCGTCACCGAGGCCGTGCTGCCCCTCAATGGCTGAGCGGGGAAGTGCAGCTGTGGTGCTACTGGAAGAGGGACCAGGGTCCCTTAAGCTGGGATGCCCAAGGAGCCGCCTATTTACTGACAGCCGGCAGCTTCCTTTCTGGGCCAGGAGTGAATACAGAAAGGCTCCCCACACCACCTCCCCACACCACCCAAGCTCAGTTCACATGTCTTCTTGCAAATCACCCTTTGGGTCAGCAAGCAAGGTAACCTGGAGAGCTTGTTGTGTGGATCATCTTGGTGGGCTCACCATCTCCTTCTACTCATTCTCACTGACCCCCATTCCCTCTACCCCAGGCTTCAAGGCTGCATTGAGGATGGGTGATCCTCCCCAGCCCCAAACTCCCAGACTCAGGGCTCAAAAACTGGTTACCATGAGCCTAATTTAGCCCAAGAACATCAGCAAGATAATGAAAAAAAGTCAGAATCTTTTACATAAAAATGTGGATTTGGGCATCTCTATAAATAGGAATATATGGCAACATAGAGGGAACTGAGATTTTAAAAAGGAGGTGAAGGCCCACCCTGCCTTGCAAGACCACTCCCCTCCCCCCATGATCTCTGCAGCCCCCGGGGCATCTGGCTTGGGATCCCTAGATCTTGTCAGAGCCTTTACTTGGAGGGAACATGTAGCTGCCTCCCTGATACTGCCCAGAGAGAAGGTGTGGCCCAGCTGGGGAGAAGGGGAAGCTGAGGAGGGACTGAGCTGGGACCCGGGGAGTCACAGTCACCGCTGTTCCAGGAGAAACCCGGCTCACCTACGCTTGTGCTCCCCTGCAGCGCCTGCACCTCAGCGAGGATGTGGCTGGAGCCACATTCATGGCAGCGGGCAGTTCGGCCCCGGAGCTGTTCACGTCGGTCATAGGTAGGTGCACCCCGAGGAACATCTCAGCTCTGTCCTCCCTGAAGAACGAGGGCTCTGGAAACTGGAGCCCTGAGACCCTGAGGGGCAGAGCACCAGCCTCCCCCCCACCCCGCCCCCCGCTGGAGTGGCTGTTTTCATCTTATTAAAGTGGTGTTTTTGCTTTGCATGAATGGGTCCCAGACCTAGTTCCAATGGTCCTGTGGACAGAGGCTCCAATAGAGATTGGAAAATTCTCTCCAACCCTCGGCTGTTTCCTGTAGATCCTGAGAACAGTCTGACTAACACTTAAAAGAACTCCCCCACATATACATGGAATCTAGAAAAACGGCACTGCTGAAGATATTTGCAGGGCAGGAATAGAGATGCAAATGTCAAGAACAGAGGTGTGTCCACGGGGTGGTGGGAGGAGGGGAGGCTGGGATGAATTGAGACAGTAGCATTGACATGTCTACATATTTGACCGTGTAAAACAGACAGCTAGTGGGAAGCTGCAGTATAGCAGAGGGAGCTGGGTTTGATACTCTGTGATGAACTAGCGGGCTGGGATGGGGGCAGGGCGGGAGACTCAGGAGGGAGGGGATATATGTATACATATGGCTGACTCACTTTGTAGTACAGCAGAAACCAACGCAGCATTGTAAAGCAACTGTGCTCCAATAGAAAATGAATACATAAATAAAAATCCCCCCCCCACCGCCCTGCACCCCCTTTGGAGGCAGCCCACCGCAGCAGCCAGCTAACCTCAGGCTGTGTTTCAGGAGTCTTCATCACCAAGGGCGACGTGGGCGTGGGGACCATCGTGGGCTCCGCTGTGTTCAACATTCTGTGCATCATCGGCGTCTGTGGGCTCTTCGCGGGGCAGGTGAGACTCGCAAAACGTGACATGGTGGCCTTGTGGAGGTAAGGCAGTGGCCTGTCTCCCCTGAGCGCACCCAAGGGCCAGTCGTCTTGGGTCGGGTGACACGGGGTCTCATGCCCCGAGAAGCTGGCCCAGCCAGGACTGGAAACCCAGGCAGCGTGATTTGGCCTCTGGGCCGATAGATCATGGAGTTCAAGAGCCACATGAGTAGGTAACCAGCCTGCAGATCTGAGGGTGTCACCCTCATTTTGCCGTGTTACTGATCTGAACTGGAATGATGTAAACCACCCTTAGGAGTGGAAATGGAGTTAATGGGGTGGAGGGAGAGGAGATGACAGATTGTTTTTCTTCACTTGTCACAGTTTGGGGAGCATTCTCTCTCTTTCTATAAGGATCAAACATTTGACTTCTGTGTCCATTTGAGCTCACTTTGGGGGTCATGAGAGGCTTTGCATGCCTGCATTTTATCCATAGAGACTATTCCACTGCCAAAAGGTGTCATGGGGCCCGTGTGCATCTGGTGTCTGTCTTGGAAAATCTGGAGAAGACATTGATGTCACCACCATGTGAGGCTGCCGGGCATCCACAGCCTTGCAGTGGCAGCTGGGGGTTTGTAGCCAACCCCCCTCCCGGCTGGCTCTGATGCCCTAGTTTCTTTCATAGAAAGATTATTCAGAAACACAGTTCTGAGCTCTCTGCCCAAACAGCCAGGACTCCATATCTTCTAGGAAAAGTGACTGCCAGTAGCCTGTGAGTGTCTCCCACTTGCAGTACCGAGGAACCCGGGGACCCCACCAGCCCCCTCACTATGGGGGAAGGAAGCAGGTTCTGCTGGAAATGGCTGGTTGGTTTGCAGGGCTAAAGAAGTTCCTGCAAACCTTCTCCCACATCTTTTGCCAGACCCCGGCCGGGGGCACCCAGCACCACTGACTCTCATGAGGACCCCAGAGTGACAAAGGCCGGCTGCTCCCTGGCACCACTGCCCCCCTTACTGCCTGCTTTTCATTCCCATCATCTTCATGCTGAGTGGTTTGTTTGGGTCACCTGGTTGGTTGGTTGCTTCTGGGGTACAGGCAGAGGGACACCTTGATCCCATCAGGGGTCGGCTCCAGAGCCCACAGCTGGATGCTTACCCCCAGAAGGGGCTGCTGGACAGCTGGGTCCATATGTGGTGATCAAGTTACACCTGACTTGCTAGACTGAATGTTTTCTTTCTTTATCCTTTCAGTCCATTTCAGTCCGTTAGATTTTATGGACCCGCGACATGGCATTTTTTAGATCTCTTGTAAATGTAGTTAGTACCCCCCAAAAGTGAGTGTCCATCTTTACCTTTGGGGCCGTTTGTACTTTCCTGGCCCCCATCTATGCTGGCCGCCCTCTCATTGCCTCCCAGAGATGAATAGTCACAGAGCCTGTGGCTGTCAGCACTCTCTTAATTAGCATCGTCACCGTTAGCAGTAGGAGTGTTAGCTCGGCCGGTATTAGTGTTGTCACCAGTTCATTAGTCATTTGTACCTGAAGCTTGATGCAAAGTCAAGCCCAAAGGGGGAGAAATAATGTAAAGAAATGAAACACATGGCTGAAAAGTGCCGAGTAAATGCCACACAACTAATTACATAGGAGGTGGGCTGAATGCACTTGTGTTTCATAATTTATTAGCAATGCGGTTAATCACTGGCTTGGTTAGAACACCTGCTGAAAAGACAGATTGCTTCCTGAACTTTAGCAAGTGCTGGGATCAGTCACTTCGCCCCCCTGGAAGGGCCTTGCCAAACTCCTCTCACATGATCAGGGGAGAAGCACCCACCACGATGGTGTTAGAGGACCCGGGTGTTGATTCTGGGGCTGACCTCCCTCCTGACTCTCCTTGTCCTGTGCCCACTTGGAGAGTTGAGTTCCAAGGCTACCCAGCTCTCTTTTTCAGACCTTCGTAGAATCCCGGAAGTCTTTGCAGAGGGAGAAAAAATGATGTTTTGGAAAGAACATGAGCCCAGGGATCAGATACGCCTAGATGTGAATCCTGGCTCTGCCATTTGCTGGCCATGGAGCCTTGGAGAAGTTATGTCACCTCTCTAACCTTCAGTGTTCTCATTCTGTAGAATGGGTACAAGGACATCTACCTCTTAGCATCACTGTAAGGGTGAAACAGAGCTTGTTCAGCAGTGCTTGGTCCACATGGTACACACTAGTACCATCAGGCACCATTATCAGCTCTGAGAAGAAAAAGGTTCCCTGGGGTCACTGTCTCCAGATTCCACCCTCAGTCACTGCAATAATTTGACCTACCTCTTGCCAGAACTTATTAACAATACAGTGGAACAGAATGGCCATCATCAAAAATCTACAAACAATGCTGGAGAGGACGTGGAGAGAAGGGAAGCCTCTTGCACAGTTGGTGGGAACGTAAGTTGATACAGCTACCATGGAGAACAGTATGTTGTTGTTTAGTTGCTAAGTCATGTCCAACTCATTTGTGACCCCGTGGACTATATATAGCCTACCAGGCTCCTCTATTCATGGGATTTCCCAGGCAAGAATACTGGAGTGGAATCCTGGAGTTGCCGTTGCCTTCTCCAGGGGATCTTCTCAACCCAGAGATCCAGCCCACATCTGCTGCATTGCAGGTGGATTATTTACTGCTGAAACAGTAGGGAAGCCCATGGAGATTTCTTTTAAAACTAGAAGTAAAGCTACCATATGATCCAGCAATACCACTTCTGGGCTTATACCCTGAGAAAACCACAATTCTAAAAGACACATCTACCCCAGTGTTCATTGCAGCACTATTTATAATAGCCAGGACATGGAAGCAATCTAGATGTCCATTGACAGGTGTTTGGAGAAAGATGTGGTATGATGGACTATTACTCAGCCATAAAAAGGAACGAATTTGACTCAGTTCTAGTGAGGTGGATGAACCTAGAGCCTGTTATACAGAGTGAAGTAAGTCAGAAAGAGAAAAACAAATATCGTATATTAACATTTACATATGGAATCTAGAAAAATGGTGCTGATGAATTCACTTGCAGGGTAGCTAGCAATAGAGACTCAACATAAAGAACAGACTTGTGGACCCAGCAGGGGAAGGAAAGGGTGGGACGAATTGAGAGAGTGGCACTGAAACACGTGCTGTGTGCTTAGTTGCTCAGTCGTGTCCGACTCTTTGCGACCCCATGGACTGTAGCCCACCAGGCTCCTCTTATTCATAGGGATTCTCCAAGCAAGAATACAGGAGTGGGTTGTCATGCCCTTCTCTAGGAGATCTTCCTGACCCAGGAATCAAACGGGGGTCTCCTGCATTGCAGGTGGATTCTTTACCAGCTGAGCCTAAATATACGCATGACCATATGTAAAATAGATAGCTAATGGGAAGTTGCTGTATGACACAGGGAACTCAAGACAGTAGTCTGTGACAACCTAGAGGGATGGGAGTGGGAGACAGGCTCTAGAGGGACGGACATATATATACTTATGGCTGATTCATGCTGATGTATGGCAGAAACCACCGCAACTTTGTAAAGCAATTATCTTCCAATTTAAAAAGTTAAAAAAAAAAAGTTGAACAACCACGGGATGCCAGTGGGGAGGAATGGGAAGGTTGGGGAGAAAATGATAAGCAAGATGAGGTGTTGGGAATTCCCTATTGAGCCAGTGGTTAAGAATCTGCCTTCTGATGCAGGGGGTGAGGGTTCGACCCCTAGTTGGGAAGCTAAGATCCCACACGCTGTAGAGCAACTACGCCAGTGTGTCGCAACTCGAGAGTCCATGCACCGCAGCAAAGGATCCTGCATGACATAGTGCTGATCCCTTGTGCTACATCTAAGACCCGACACAGCCAAAAAAAAAAAAATGAGGAGGTGTCAGTAGAAAGACCTCAGAGGACTGGTCCTGGTCCCTGCGCCTTCTGATCGCTGGGAGGAAAACCAACTTCGGTGAGACACAGGTGCTGCCCTATCTGCCAAGAAGCCCTCCTGGGCAGTGGAGCTGGGACCGAGGGGTGTGGCAGCACAGGACAGACTTTGGGAATGGGCTAATTCATCAATCCCGTCATGGGGCTCACTTGGCAGCGTCATTTACGTTGCTCCACACTTGCATTTGCGGGGAGAATTACCAGTGAGCGCTCGTGGGCCTCTCTAATGGTGTCCTGACGTGAAAGGCTGTTAGTGACCAAGTCTGCTCCCCATCTGAAATTAAAGTGATTCAGCCATAAGGCTTGAGTTCCTGTCTCAATTAGGGTTTTGATGAATTCGATGTAATTGAATGTCTGCTACACTGGCAATTTGCGAACATACCCAGCACCTTGGAGTTCGCCTAAGGTGCTTTGGGGAGTTTTATGGGACTAGAAAGAAATTGCTTCTTGGAAAGTAGCTTATGGAAAGGTTCTTGGAATTCTCACAAGACATGTACAGGACTGTGGTCCTAAAGATTTTCTTTATTTAAGAGCAAAACATAATAACAAAGACAGAACACTGAGATCTGGAGACAACACGGTAATGTATCTTTCGTATTATATTGAAAGAACTGCTGCCAGTTTTGCAAAACAACATACTTATGAATTTAAATCTCCCATTCAGAGTTATGCTAAGCTTTCAAGACATAAGCATAGGCAGGCGGTAAACAGTCTAACTGCATCCCAGATGCAGAACTCTCATATTCCGGTTATTACAGGCTGGCAGAGGAGCCCCTCATTCCTCTCCCGGCATCCTAGAAACGTACCTGATATCCTCTGGTGAGGCCCACCTCCTAGTGGCTGGGTTTGCCTTCCTTCTGTGTACACTTTCCCTGTGCCGGCCCCAGCCAGCACCCAGAGATCTCTGAATCAAGACCTGCCTGCCTGCGATTGGGTTTCCCCAGGGGAATCTAAACAGCAATTTAAAATTCAAGTAGTTTATCTAAAAGTTGATCTCAGAGACTTCCCTGGCGGTTCAGTGGTTAAGTGCTCCAGTGCAGGAGCTGAGGGTTTGATCCCTGATCAGGGAGCTAGAATCCCACATGCCTTGTGGCCAAAAAGCCAAAACAGAAAACAGAAATAATATTGTAACAAATTCAATAAAAACTTAAAAAATTGTTCACATTAAAAAAAAAAAAACTTAAAAAAAAAATAAATAAAAGGTGATCCCAGGACAGGCCAGCCAGGCAGTGGGGGAATAAAACAGGGGGGTAAAAGCAGCCAAGGGCTGTGTGTCCCCAGCAAGTCCCTGGTGTGGGCAGCTGGGATGGCTGCTTCTGGGGGCCGGGAAGATAGCACAGAACACAGCCTCCAGGTTTTTGCACCCAAGGGGCAGAAGCAGGGGATTTATCCACCAGCCTTCCCCGTCATTGCATAAGTATTGCCTTTGAGGGACATTAATTCCATGACGTTCCAATTTACTGAGCACAGGCAGGGTGGACTTTGGGTTCCAGAGAAAACCCCTAAGCAAGTAGACTTAGGAGGCTGGCTGTTGGAAGGACCTGAAATGGTAAAAGGTGGGTAGATATAAGTGGGGTCCACAAAGCATGGCTACACACTCAAAACAGCCTTCAAACATAAGCCAATGCGTAGGTCTCACCTCCAGCCTCAGTGCCAGGCTGCCTCCTAGGAGCTCAGGCCCAGGACAGCCTGCTTGCAGGGAATGTCCTTTGTGTTCAAAACAACAGCTGCCATTCTAGGCAGTCTTTGCTTCCACTTGGGATGCAGAAGGCCTGAGCTCCCTAGAAGTGCAAGGAGAAATCTGGATAATGTAAAAATCATATACGGGGATGTCAAGGGACAGTGGCGACCAGAAGGGCTTGATGGACAGATTTCCAGAGAGAGGAGCCCATCCCACGTGAGCTGTAAGCCCTGGTGGGTCTGGACACGGGGGAGCAGCAGGATCCAGAAGTTCACTGGACAAGTGAGCCTAACATCATCCACTGGCTTCTGAAAGACCATCCAGGACAATAATGATTTGATGCCCTCACCCCAGATTTGCTGAGAAAAGTGGAAATGAAGGCAGGGTCGATAAATCGAAGGAAATCATTCCCTCTGCCCCATCTCCCACACTCTTCTGAGACCCAAAATGGATGGACGCAAAGGGAACTGGGAATTTGGAATGCCAGATCAGATCCTGATAAGAACTGGGAGACTGGTCCTTCCTCGGGAAGCTGGATGGTGTCGTGCTGAGCCAAAGTGGGCTGCCACTCAGCCCTGGTCGGACGAAGCCAGGCTGACCTCTGAATGATCACGTCCTCCCTGTGCCAACAGGCGAGAGAAGAACTGGAGATTCCCAGAGGGAAAAGAACCAGGATTATTCCTCAGCTCTCACTCTTCTGTACATAATTTCCAGGAGCAAGCAGTAAGTTACAGGACCCGTGAAGCGGTAGGAACAGAACTCATAACCCAGGAAAGACCGCAGAAGTAAACCACAGATGACCCAGATACAAGAATTAGAAGAAAACCATTTAAACCATCTCTCTTAAATAGGGAAAGGTGGGAAGAATAAAGGAGGGTGAGTAATTTCAGCAGAGAAATGGAAAGAATAAGAAAAACCAGATAGATGTTTTATGTATATATATGGATACACACATATATTTTTTAAGTTGCCATTTACAGTAAGTCCCTTACATATAAGCCTACAAGTTGTGAACTTTTAAAGATGTGAATGTGCCTTTGCATGTGCGGTCACATAAGTTAGTTCACGTGTCTGGTGTACACTGTCATGTGAGTGCACCCTCAACATGTGGTTGTACTTTACTGGACAGCACTGTACAGAGCACAGTAGTACCGTATCTTTATTTCAAGCTCAGGATGTCCAGAAGCAAGCGTCAAAGCAGGGGTGATGTCACTGGTACTGCCAAGTAGTAACAGTCATTACTTGTTGGGTGCCCAGGCTAACTTTGTTGGACTTATGAATAAAAGTGACTCAGGAGAGCACTCTCAGAATGGAACTTGTTTGTATGTAGGGGACTTACTTAGCTGCACCAAAGTGCAGGCACCGCACTAGATACTTTATAGGTATTTGCAGAAATGCATCTCCTGACTTTTAAGATAGTGTCATCCTCATTCACAGAGGACTGAGTAGCTGGAGGCAGGGGGCAACCGTAAGTAGTTCAGCCTGGATCTGAGTCACATGTGCGGACTGTCAAATCCACTCTTTGTTTACATGGGGAACTTATGACTTAAAAATTCCAGATGTTATTATTGAGTTCGTATAATTATCCCTTAGCTCGTGGGTGTTCCTTAGAAATGTTGAGTGTAGGAGATGAAACAGGGGCTTCCTAGGTGGTGCTAGTGGTAAGAACCCACCTGCCAATGCAGGAGATGAAAGAGATGCTGGTTCAATCTCTGGGTCAGGAAGATCCCCTGGAGGAAGGCGTGGCAACCCACTCCAGTATTTTTGCCTGGAGAATCCCATAGACAGAGGAGCCTGGCCTGCCACGGTCCATAGTGTGGCAAAGAGTCGGGCACAACTAAAGTGACTTAGCACTCAGGCACGCAGGAAATGGAACAAAGCAAAGCAAGGACTGGACGTGTCAGCACCATGGTGGTGACCCAAGCTGGGTGATGGAAGTACTCAGCCCAACCAGTGCTCAGCTAGAAGCTGCTCTCGTAATCAAAGGACGTTGTCCACTGCTGGGTTTACAGTTCCCCCAAACAGACAGGGGATTCAGGCTGATAAATACAGTGAGAGGTCTACAGGCCACCTCAGTTACCTGTGCACCTTGGTTTCTGGCTTACTGTTCCCCAGACAAAACCCAGCAACACACCACCTATTAAATTGCTGTTCAGAGAAGCATCCAGTCTTCCCAAGAGGCTGGGAACTGAGGACAGGGAAGGCTGAAGATCTCACACCAATAGTTGCCAAACCTAAAATTAGGAACTGTAGGCCTGCCATCCCCTGATAGAGTTGGGGTGGGTGGGGGGAAAACTCAAGGAATAGAAAGAGTGATCCATGGAGAAACCAGGAGGGGCCAAGTGCAGGTGGCGGCCCTGCCCAGGAGGCAGGATGCTGTAATGGGAGAATTTGTGGTGCAGGAGTAGACCAAGGCCTGGGTCAGGTCCAGCTGGTGTGGTCCCTGGATATTCTGCCACATTCAAGTAGAAGAGTTTCTCCCAGGGTCATCTGCAGGCCACCTGCCTTAGGAAGATCTTGTTGAAAGCAGATCCCCTGCCCTCATCCAGAGCAGGGGATGAGGAGCAGCTGTACCTGCTTGAGCCCCATCTGTAGGCTCAGCTCTGCTCAGTCCTTGGACCAAGCTCAACCTTGGGCAAGAAGCAGCCCACCTTGGGCAGTTGGTCCAGGCAGCATTAGTGGTCCCCTCTGGCCTTGGGCAGTTGGTCCAGGCAGCATAAGTGGTCCTCTCTGGATGCTCCTGTCCTATGACTATCTGTCTGCTCAAGGCTGTCTCCCTTATGTTGCCTGGCATCTTTTCTTTGGTTGTCCCCTCGTTCCCCTACAAGGCCAGGTCCCAACAGAGCCCCACACCTGATCTTCTCCCGATAGACCCTGTTGCTCCTGGCCCAGGCTCCTTTAAGGTCACCCACACGGCTCTCTGCTGCTCTACCTCAGTGGCCTCTGCATCCTCATCCCAGCTCTCTGTTCCCACTTGAGCTTTGGCTCACAGCACTTGTTCCTGGATTGTTCTACTTCCTTGGAATGATCCCTGGAGATCAGAATCCACATCTAGATTAGGTAAGAGGTTTTTGGTTTCAGGTAACAGAAAGCCCCAGCTCTAATTTGGTCTCTTAGAGGATGGGGATTTATTAATGTCTAAAAATTAGAGAAGAAAACTGGACATCAGGCATGGTTTGATCAAGCCTCCAGCCCCATTTTCTGTGATTCTCTTATCACTAATCTCTTTTGTTCTCTTCCACATAACTATTTTTCTTGGGGGCTGTAGCCGTTTCAGGCCTCATATACACATTTCACAGAAGAAGGAGAATATCTCCCCACCCTTCATCCTCATGGCATCATCAAACAAAAATCTGATTGGACTCAGGTCACCTGACCATCCCTGAACCAGGAACTAGAATTACTCAGTTGGTTTAGATTAATCAGAAACCAACCACGCTTTCCTCATTCTCCCCAGAGATAAAGACGATGATCCGTTCCACTCCACGTACGTAACCATTGGTCCCTGGTTACCATAGAAAGCAGATAAATGACTGCAGAACAAAGCCTGTGCAGTGTCCCACGGCTAGTGTGACACAAACAAATGTATACAGAGGCATTACAGGTCCTTGTGTGGACACTGATGTCATTTCTTTGGGGTAGATAAGGCAGGAGTGGGATTGCTGGGTCATATGGTGAGTATGTTTATGAGAAACCACCAACAGACTTTCAAAGTGGCTGAAACCCTTTTGTATTCCCACCAGCAAGATGTGTATTCCAGCCACTCTGCATCTTCTCCAGCACTTGGTGCTTTCAGACTGTTGTTCTGTTTCACTTTTAGCCATTCTAGTGAGCATGCATGGCACCGCACTATGGTTTTAACTTGCATTTCCCTGATAAGTCATGATGCTGAGTATCTTTTCATGTGCTTCTTCCTTGCTAAGCATACATCTTGTTTGGCAAGAGTCTGTTCAAATCTTTGCCCATTAAAAAAAAAAATTATTGGAGTATAGTTGATTTACAGTGTTATATTAGTTCCAGGTATACAGCAAAGTGAATCAGTTATACACATACATATATCCACTCTCTTTTTTAGATTCTTTTTCCCATCTTGGCCAGTATAGAATATTGAGTAGAGCTCTCTGTGCTGTAAGGCAGCTTATTATTAGTTATTTATTATGCATATATGTCACTTCTAATCTCCTATTTAATCTTCCCCCAGCCCTCATCCCTTGGTTTGTTTTCTACATCATGGCTCTACTTCAGTTTTGTAAATAAGTTCACATGTATCCCCTTCTTTAAGATTTGCCATTTTAAGTGTGGTTTTCCCCCTCTTACTCTAAAGTCTAGCGGTCTGTGTACCATGATGGTGGACCATCCTTCTGAGACATTCTGTCCAGTTTATTTTATCTTCACATCAGTAAAGACTAGGGCTGTTACAAATGCTTTAAAGTGACTGTGGCATTTGTGTTGGATGCATTTGACTTTGTAGGAGAGGCCCTTGGAGACCTTTCATCCTGTGGGAGAAAAAGGCAAGGTCACTTCCCTTTCAATGTACAAGGAGCCAAGAACCTTACAGCCATCCCAGAGCCACCCCAAGTAGAAGGTCCATCTTTGGCCACACGTGTCTTTCTGGTCGGGATCATGCCCAAATGGATCGCACGGCCCCTGTGCTGCCTGTTGTCCAGCCAGCCCCCCGCCCCACAAGCAGCTGAACCAGGTTGATGGGTGAGTGCAGTAGGGACAGAAGCCCTCTGGCTGGCAGATGCCTGCTTTATCGTTTCTCTTTAAACAAGCATCCTTAGCTGTTAGCCTGTGCCTGGCGCTGCTCTCATGCTTGAAACCCCTCTGATCCTCACAAGAACCCTCTGAAGAGGACAGTGTTTTTACAAAAGAGGAAACCGAGGCTCTGAGAGACCAAGTAACCTGTCAGTCACAGAGCCGTTAAGTTGTGAGGAGTTTAGGGCTGCAGGGGTCCTGAAAGCCCAGCAATGGGAGGTTCCCCCTCAAGCCTAGCTCAGAGGCCTGGTGCATTAAGCTCCCTCCACACCACAGCTGTGCTCCCACTCACAGCTCAGTGCCTCTGCATTCCCACAAAACCTGCCTCACAAGGAAGCAGAGGGTGTGATCCAGTGAAAAGGGAAAGATCAGGGAATTCCTCCTCACCCCAAATTAGCATATGTAGCATCTGCTGAACTTCCACCCTTCTGGGGGATCTGGCATCTTGAGTCCCTCACATCCACTCCTGAGCCTCCTGAAACTGCCAAGTGGCTCCAGGCCCCCTCAGTCTGGGCACCGAGACCCACTTGCCAGCACACAAGCCCTTAGCCCATGAGCAGAGCCCGCACACAGGAGATGTGAAGAAGTGGGGAGGTGAAGAAGTCCAGAACATGAGCAAGTGGTGACCGTGTGTGTGCAGAGTGCCAGGAAGGCCGCTGTGTCTACTCCCACAGCCCCGTGTCCCCTGAGCGCCCCGCCTGCCCTCCTGTCACCCCAGACGCACAGAGCGCTGCAGGGGCTATGACCAAACCGATCAGACTTCATGCTTCTGGTTTGAGCAAATGTGGTTAAAGTGTTCGTGGTGGGAGCCGTAGCCAGCCCCCATCGCCTGAGGAGATCTAGAACCACAAGCCTGTCTTTGCACAAAAAAATGTGAACTCGAGGTGTTTGTTTCTTCATATCATCATCTGTGAATTCAAACCTATAGTAGTAGTCCGTGGATCGGGTTCTGGGGGAAATGTTTACTATATTCCCTCTTTGGGCAGTAGGTCCATTTATCGATTCAGCAAATATTTCTGAGTATCTGCTACGTACCAGGCAGTGTGGTAGGCACTAGAGAGACACCAGTGAAGAAAGGATGGAGTCGGAGCAGGCCATTACTTGTTGGAGTATTGATTATCCAACAGAAATGAAGTCAGTAGATAGATGGATGGACAGACTGAAGGAGAGAGGGTTCAAGACTGTCTGACAGTGAACAAGGTGAGAGCATGTGTGTCCAGGGGTGGCCAATGCTGTAGAAAAGTAAAACAAAGTAAGGATTGTAGAGAGTGTGGGAAAAAGAGATATTGATTTATAAAGCATTTCCAGGGAAGGTCCCTCTGCAAGCGTTGATAGTTTAATGGAGTGAGAAAACACTACTAAATCCCACTCTATAAAGAAAATGGCACCAAATAAAACTTTAAAAAAAATTTTTTTTTTTGCTAAGACTCTGGTTGCAGGCACTGTTTCAGACATTTGAGTTCCTCTGTGAGCAGAGGAAACACACCAGCCAAGCAGATAGACAGCCGTTGCCTTTGGGACGCTGTAAAAGTTGGGTGGGCTAATCCCACAGGCTAGCGCAAGGAAAGAACAGAGCCAAGGGCAGCAGGAAGAGGTGTGTGCGGTGACCAGCCCCCCTCATCCCGAAGGTGACGATGTGCGTGAAGACACTGCAGAAATGAGGGGAGCTCTTTTCCACCAGGAAACCATAGTAGTACCAGGCTGTGAGTCCCTGAGAGCCCAGCCTCCTTCCCCCTGGTTCCCACTGTGTCCACAGCACCCAGAGGACTGCCCACATGTGGTTGGCACTCCGTCAATCTTTGATGCATTTACTAAGTGAGCCTTGACACAGAGAAGGGGAGGGTTGATGTATGGATCAGAGATAGCGATCACAAGGCCCCATAGCCTGACACAAACGTGCCCAGGAATTGTCTGGCCAGTGCCTGGGGCATTAGATGATGAGTGGACATATGTCACCACCTGCCACCGGTGCCCCAGTGACAAGCTGGGTTGAGATGGTGGGGACTCTGGACAGAACTTGAGACACAGTCTTGAAACAAAATTATTGGTGTTCTGAGGGTCTCCACTCACTGCCTTTTATGTGCATTCACAAGACACACAGAGACGAGCAGGGTGGGAAAGGTCCTGGCACCGCTAGAGCTCACAGACCAGCAGGGGGACACAGGCAAGGAGCATGGAAGCCAATAAATGGTCAGACTGTAGTGCAAAGATGAGCCCTTGAAGGAAATGTCGTGAGCAATGGGATGGGGGCCCTGTAGGGGAGGAGGAGAGCAGCTCTAGGGAAGTGGTCTGGGAAAGTGTCACAAAAGAACCCCAAATGACAAGGCAGCACTGTATGGAGACCTGGGAAGGGAACCCCAGGGAAGGAGCAGTTGGGTGTTCAGACAGGAACAAGCGTGGCATTGTTGAGGGTCAGAGCAAAGGCCCACTGGGAAGCCTAGTGTGGAGGGGGGAGGGGTGTAGATGGGAGAGAGCTTGGCTGGGACGGGTCGTGGTGGGGATTGGGTGCTGTGGGAAGCTATGGGAGGGCTCTAAGCTCTAGAGTAACATCTGATTTATCCTCTGGCAAAGTTTGCTCTGACGACTCCTTGGAGAAAGGAACCTGATGGTGACAAGATGGTGGTGGGGAAACCAGTGATGAGGCGAGAGCTGAATTCTGGGCACTAAATATAAGAAGATGTGGTTGTTCTATTTAGAATATTTTTGGAGGTGACATCAAGAGGATTTGCTGGTAAATTGAAAATGGTGGGGGGGGGGCGGGGGCATCAAATGAGATCACTCAGGGAAGAGTCTGGGATTTTTGTCCTGAGTGATGTGCACGAGTCCTGACTACAAATGAGAAATTTGGAGAGTGAGTTTTCAGAGAACAGTCAGCTCGTTATCGAACACATTCTGAAGTCTCCCACGGAGTGTCAGATCCAGAAACTTGGTAGGGTCACTGAGACACATTGTGAGGTGCTTTTTCATTGAAAGTGTGGGTGGCTGTCTGTTCCTCACCAGGGACTTGGCCTGGAGGCTTCTGTCTTGGAACACCTGCTCAGCCTCAGTGAGCAGCCCCCCAGCTCTTGCACGTGGAGCTCCCACTCCTGTTGGTGTCACTTGTAGGGAAAACCCTCATTAGCTCCTTCTAGGCTCCCAGACACAGGGATGTGCCTGAGTCCTGGACAGCACTGCCCACCTTGTGCCAGCCAGCCCCTGTGAATTTACAGTTGGCACCGAGGAGTGGCACAGACCTCCAGAAGTAGTGATTTTGCATATGGTGAAGCCAGAACAAAACCGCTGAAATCCATGGCATGTGACCCGGTGTGGCTTGACCCACTGCATTCTCCATCATCTGCTTCCCTCACCCCTTCCCTCTGCCCACCCTCGGTCCAGATGAAGCCGGGTTGTTTCATCAGCTCATACTAGGCTGCAGGTCATGGGGATGTCCAGGATCTCTGAGTTCCTGACAAACCATACGACCCTTCAGATTCATCAGGCAATAGGGACTCGGAGAAGCTGGGTAGGTGACCAGGGTAAATTTTGCTCTTTTGGTTTGGGGGCTTTTTTTAATATATTAAAATTACTTTTCTAGTCTATTCTTGTTTATTCTGACCCATCTTCAATTATTTATGTGAAGTTAGAATTTATTCCCTCCTGAACCTGAATCTCTAAAAGCAAGAAACAGTTGTCATTAACCTTTCCAGATAGTGCATGGACCATCTGGGGCAACAGGGGAGCTCATGTTCTGAAGGCCTGGCTTTGACAAGGGAGTAAGATGGAACAGCGGTGGGCCTGGGGCTCTTACGCCCTTGACTCAACCAAGGGGATGTTGTCTCCATGGCAACAAGGAGAGCTCATCCTCCCCTGAAGTGGGTACATGTGAGTGCCATTCCCTAGGAAATGAGAAAGAAAACAGCCTCATGGGCTTTATTTGTGATTCTTCTTCCAAGATCAAGCTATGGCTGCCATTGGGGTGTGGAAAGTTAGAACAGGTTACTCAATGTGGTAGCCAGAGGCTGGGAGACTCAAGCACTGACTGGCTCAGCTGTCAGATAACATCAGAGTCTTGGATTTCATCATGGTCAGCGTACAGTAAACCTTATTTCTCCCCCATCTTGCTCTACCTGTGGCCCCTGCAACGTGCAGCTTCTAAAAACATATGTCCCAGAATCCCCATGGCTTCTTTGCTTTTTTCCCCCCTTTTTGTTTTTTTAACAGTACACAACTTTCTTCTGCTCCCTTTTTTATTTTACTATTTTTAATTAAAAACAGCTTATGTATTAATAGCTAATACACATTGGGATCTCAACTAAGTTAATACAAAATTACATGTAACTTGTTTTTAATCCTTATATCAAACCCATGGTGTGGGTGTTGTTTTTGTTCATTTTACAGATGAGAAAACAGAGCCCAGAGAGGGAGGTGGAGAAATTTGCCCCGGACCACACATCTAGGAATAGCAGAGTGGGACTCAGAACCAGCCAGATTTGTAGAATTTGCGTCCTTAATCTCTGTGGGACTCTATAAACCAGTGGAGCAAAGCCATGCAGAGGCCCCCACCCTCCTTGGAGGGTTGTAGAACTTGTCTCACAGTTGGAAGAAGAAACTGTCCTGAATTGTCAGACAGCTCTTCTCTCTGGTCTAGATGTACAGGGCAGGTCCAGGGCATCCTTGAAAACTCTTGTTTTAGAACCAGTTATAGAGAATGCTGAGATGGGTGACCTGGGGCGTCATCTCCAAGTGAGAACCACAAGGATGTCTCCTTTTGGAAACTGAGGCCCTTCTCTGAACTCTGTATATATGTGCCCTGATGATGGAGTATTCTGGGATGTGGTGGGGAACTAAATGGATCCTAAGGCTCTTTCTATCCTCCGTTCCTAAAATCAGCACGGCATGGCCCCGTGTGCTTCCCTGACACCAAGAGGGGAGGGATTCCCTTCCACTGTCCCATGTCGGCAGCACTGTCCCTAAGGACTTTGTCAGCCCCTCTGCTCTTCTTCTCTAGTCTCTTTTTTTAGAGGAACTGACTCTGTTTCAGGGACAAGAAGGAAAGATTGAGGGGACCACCAGATGAGTTCTCATTCACATAAGGGAAGCAAAGCTGAGGCGTGTCCTGGGTGAAGTGTTCGCTTTCCATCCCGGAATCTTTGGCTGACTTGGTTTTGCTTGCATGACCTCTCAAGTCATGTTTTTCCCGCAAAGCTGGGACCAGAGTGGGGGCAGGAACTGCAGCTTTTACCCCAGCAGTGGGTCACCTCCCATCCACTTGCCTCTGCTTGCCCCAGGCTCCAGTCTCCAGACCCTGCCAGCTCCACCTCAACAGACCCCAAATGGGATTTAGAAGGAAAAGGTCCTTGGGAATAAGCGCGTCCCTGGCCCTGGTTTGGCTAGGGCTGGGGCTGAAACTCTGTGGGTTTTGGTCTGCATACCCCTGGCCACAGCACAGCATCTACCCATGGACTGTCCCCAACTGCAGAGCCTGGATGATGGTGCGTGCAGATTTTGCAGTTCTCCAGCTTCAGTGTCCCTGATGTCTCCCTGTTTCCAAAGAAAAGAACAGTATGGAAGTGGGGTCCATTTTGTAGATATTTCTGAGGTGGTTTGCAGGGTTTCAGTGCTCACATTATCAAGCAAGCTCCATCAGAGATGGGATCAACAGACTCCATAAATAGTCCAAAATGACTTCATATCTGTGACCAAGTCCTTTAGGGGCCTGAACACCTGTCTGCTCAGCTGGCTGGCTCTTGTCAAACCACTTAGCCAGTATTTGAACACAGGAAATCCTTTTACCATCAGAAGGAAGAAGTTTCCTGGAGCTTGCAGGGTTTGGGTACATGTTTTCCCTTACAGTCTTTTTTTTCAATTACTCATTAAGTTGCTTGTTCATTTCACAACCAAGTGTGCTGGCCAGCCTTGGAGCCATGTAGGTGTACAGTCCGAAAAAACTGCTGTGACTTCCTGGGTGCTGGCTACAGCTTGTATTCCTGCCGTGTTCACAAAGCTGGTGCAGAGAAACATTCAGTCTTCACCTCTGTCGTTTCTGGGTTTGCCCTGGGCCATATCCCGCTAGGTCCGTGTAGGGATTTTCAGTGGATTTCCAGAGGGTTCCAGGGAATCCTCTAAGGGCTTCGTTGGTGGCTCAGACAGTAAAGACAGCTACAGTGTGGGAGATCTGGGTTCAATGCCTGGGTCGGGAAGATCCCCTGGAGAAGGGCGTGGCAACCCACTCCAGTATTCTTTTTTTTTTTTTTTCCAGTATTCTTGCCTAGAGAATCCCCATGGACAGAGGAGCCTGGCCAGCTACAGTCCACAGGATCGTGAGGAGTCAGACATGATTAAGAGGCTAAGCACTATCCTATAAAGGGCAGCAGAGGCTTCTACAAGCCCTGGCGGCACCCTGTAGGCTAGAGATTTGCTCCATCAGTGCAAACATCCTAAGTGATAGTTCCGTTGCTCAGGGAGGTGATGTTGACAAACAGGCCCCCTGAGTTCTCCTGTTGGCTATGTCTAGTGGAAGGAAGACCAATGATAAATAAGGACCCAGTAAGTCAGCAAGGTAATTTCAGACAGAAGTAGTTTGATGATAGTAAAATGGGGTACCGTCAGTGACCAGCAGGGAGCAAGGGGCTGCAGTGAAGCTGAAACCTGACCGGTATGAGGGAGGAGCCATGTGACGATCCAGAACATTCCAGGCAGAATGCCGGTGAAGGGACCTGCTGGAGAGAGAGCCCAGGGGTGGAGGCAGATCTGGAATGGGCTCCTGAGGCCTGGTGAGGGGTTTGATTCCAAACAGGACCATGTTCTAGGGAAATATTTGGGGGCGTTTTCCCTAGGGAGACATCACAGTGGGTGGAAAGGAGTCAGAAAGCCGGGTGCTACCTGCGATCTCTCCAGGTGTTAGATGCCACGTGCAGACATCTGTAGCATCGTCTAGGTATGAGTCTCCACCGCAGCCTGAGTGCAGTGGGGGACTGGCTCAAAACCCCTGGTTGCTGGTCGTGAGGAATTGTACTCCGCCCTGTTATCCTGCCTCCCACCTCCCTGTGACTTCCATTCAGTGTCCCTCCCTTCCCCTCGGCCTCTGTTCCTTTCCTGAGAGGGGATGGATCCTTTAACCTTCGCCTCATTGTCTCGTTGCAAATCTCGGCCTTTTCCCTTCATATTCTCAGCATCCCCCTCTTCCCTGTTGGCATCTGGATCAGCTGTCCTCACTCGAGTATCTGCCTCCCCTACTCCGGGATGGTCGTCCCTCCTGCCTTCACCCACACTGGAGCACTTGGTCTGACCAAGGTTTATGGTATTTCCAGGTCCAAGAGTTAAATTGGGAAGTCCACTTTGAGTGTGGAAACATGGGAGTTTAGTTGAACAGTAAGATGGTTTATTGTGAACAATAGATCGGAATATTTGAAGCTGAGACTGTCTGTAGAGCAGCCACTTTGTCGGTCCACCTTCCACAGTTAAGTAGCCACCTCTTCTGAGTTGTAATTTGCCAGATTTCTAGTAAAGCCGTGCTTCCTCTACTTCTGGGACTCTGTCCATGATGCTAAACTGAGTGTCTGCCATACTAGAATTGCACCAAATCCTAGTGCAAGGGGGCCGGCTTTACTGAGAAGAAGGCACTGTCGTGCATTTTCTTATTTATTCCTTGTAATAACATTTAGAACCGTTTGGAAAATGAAGATATTTGACAAATGTGATAGACAGCCCCGAACATAGCATCCCGTTGACCCCAGGGTCCTGGTATTCAGGCCTTTCTGTCTCCCTCCCACACTGAACAAGCATCGTCCACGTGGTCACCTGCCATGTGACCGAGCTGCTGTAGGCACAGCTCCTCCGACTCCTGTAAGTCATCGCGTGGACTGTGGCCCCTATTTAGTAAGACCTTGAGCCAGAGCAACACAGCTGAGCCAGTTCCAAATTCCAAACCCTCAGAAACCCTGTGAGATAATGTTTATTGCATTAAGTTGCTAAACACAGCAATGGATAACTAATATAGTAAAAGTTACTCCAAATTTGACAGGTAACAAAGCAGGCTCAGAAGTATCAGGGATTTCCAGCAAAATTACCAGCAAATTCCAGCAGAGAATCATGCCCCATCCATTTCACAGACAAGTCCAGGCTCTCACGTCTCTACATAGCTGCCTGTGGCATCTGACTTTTGACAGAAGAACGGTATCAGGAAAAAGCAACAGACCACACTGCCCTCATCTCAGTCCTGCAGTGGTCCTCGGCTTGGGGAGCCTGGAGACGGTGTGGAATGAGCAAAGAGAGGCAAGGGGGCAGTGTCACAATTTGTGTGAATTATTTGCCTGAACTGTGCTCACACAGTTCAGCCACAGCTAGCTGATGTTCAAAGACTTTTCACCCTGCTTATTTCTAGTTATTTTCTCTTATAATTTTTTAAAATCACTGAAGTCCACAGCTTAAATACTCTATTTCCATTTAGGACTTCTACTAAGCTTTCTCCACAAACAGGTCTATTCTATTCCCCTTCCATCCATCCTTGCTTCCCTCCCTCTCTCTCTTTCTATAAAATGTACCCTTGCTGATAGAATTTCATCGCAATATATGAGTTTCAGAAACCTCTGCCATCTGATTCCTGGGATTTGCAGCAATTAATATTCACTGCAGTTAAAAGATGAAGGTTCAGCCCCGCAGGCTGCCATTCACATCATCAGCAGATATGCTCATCCAGAGGTGTAACATGTGCTATCTTCTTTGGAGGAGACATTCTTTACAGCAGGGGCTTTCTGACATCTACCTGCGGAGCCTCTGTTTAGTGACTTGATCTTTTAGCATCTTCCCAGCAAAAGACAAACCACCAAATTGTTTAAAGCTTCCATTTCCCCCACAAATCAGTCTGTTGAACTTGCCAAACCAAAGGAAAATGAATGCAATTTAATAGCTTTGAAAGGAAAACATTCTACCTATGGGGCTGCTTTTTTTCCAGCTCCTCCATCCAGTGGAGGCTGGAAGCAGCAGCTAGAAGTTTGGTAGGACTTGAAGGAAGAGGCTGCCCTTCCCCAGCCCTCTTGGTTCTGAACAGCTGTGCCCACTTTCTGAAGCCAGTTCTGACACTCAGCTCGCACCCCTCGACTAGGAGTAGTCTTTTCTAAACCCTGGAATCACCCTTGGGTGAGGCCTTATAATGCCCCACCCACCCACCCAGTATGCTATTTGGCCCTGGTGAGGAATGCAGCAAAGGAAAGTTGGCCAAATTAGGCAGCTTCCTGAGATAAAGCAGGCCTGTGGCGTCATGCCTGTAACCACATGCTAACCTGGAGTGGGGCAGGGGAGAGTGACTGCCCACCTTGGTTCCCCATAAACATGTTGCCCACCCATGTGGGTGGACTTGTCTTCTCCTGTTTACAGCCTGCTAAGGGCTTAGGGCTCCAGCATGGGGGAGGGTGGCTTATATTGTTCAACTGAGCTTCTTATAGCAAGGGTGATTCTGGCGGAAATTGGTTCAGGCATTGCCATACAGAAGTAATAGCAGTTGGTATTGATTTTATTTTTTATTCTATAGCTCAGTGTTTAAAAATTATTTGGTGCTGAAATGCAGAACACACATTTACTGTAGGGGATTTCAAGCTCCAATAAAGTTTCAAGACCTCTCATTGAATTTAAATCTGAACGACTGCTGGGCAAATAGTATTCATTGGATTTTGCTGAATCAATCTTTAGAGCCCAAGGAAGTATGCTAACTAACCTCCTCTCTGTCCATGAATATAAATAGAAAACATATGTGCATCCCTCACTTGTGGGAGGGAGATCAAAGGAGGCTGAGCATGTAGGACTGAGGGTGTAGAGGAAGAAAGCCAGGGAGGTCACGAGCCACAGGAAAATGACCAGGGTGGGCGGGTGGACTGATGCTGGGGCGGGAGTGGGGTGACTCGTCCACATACATGCTAGTGACTGTCCCACCATGAGCAGAACCTCCCTGCAGTGCTTCCAGCCCAGCCCACTTCGACCATTCCATGGCACGTGTGGGCAGTGTGTGGCCAAGCTGGGCTTTATACTCAGTCCACCTGTCGGTCCTGCCCCACTGCCGCCCCTCAGGGCCCTTCACAAATGAATGAAGAGATGTATGCATCTGAAGGAGAGAGGGATGTGTCGCCTTGTCCAGATAGTTATCTTCAAGGAAGCCACCAGAAAGCTTATCAGCACAGAGATACTCTCTGAGAACCTACATCATGAGACTTGGCCTGTTCCCTGCCCCCACGCCCCCGCTGGGACCGATTCTTCAAGCTCCTCAAACTTCGGAGTGCAAATGCACTGAGCTTTTCCTACTTGGTATCCTCTTCTGCCCTGCTTCGCAAAATGCCTTCTTCCTCTTGGATCCCCTCAGTGGGGACATCCCTCCCCAGCTGAGCTGCCCATAGTCCCATCTCCCCCACCCGATATGGGACAGACTCGTCTGATCTCGGCTTCAGCCTCCTCTGCCAGGCACCGCACTCTCCATCCCTGGCCCGGGCTGTTCTTGCATCCTCAGGATTTAGTTTGCAAATGGGCTGCCGGACCATTCCAACCCAGGTCCCAGGGGACAGCCTCCAGTTCAAAGTCTAAACCTTGAACTAAACTCTGCCTATTGACTATTAGTCTGGTTTCTTTAGAGAACAGATGTGTATATATATATATATATATATATATATATATATATATAAATCATACATACTATATATGTAAAATCATATTATTATATATGTGTGAGTATATATAATTATATATATATATACATAATTGTATATATAGATGAGATTTGCTGTGAGAAATTAGCTCACACTGTTATGGAAGCTGACAAGTCCCAGAAGCTACAGGGCAAGTCGGCAAGCTGGAGGCCCCAGGAGAGCTAATGGCATAGGATACTCCAAGTTCAAACACCTGAGAACCCTTTGAGAGCTATTAGTTAAGTTCCAGTTCAAGTCCTAGTCTGAAGGCAGGAGACCAGTGTCGCCCAAAGTATGCTGAGTGCATTCCTTGGTTTCTGACACCCACAGTTTAAGCCTCAGCCTCACAGGAGACCCTCCATGTCCAGCCCATTGTCCAATCTGATTGAGTCTTCCATCACAGGAGTACTTGTATCTGTCCTTTCCTTTGTAAGCCCACTGATACCAATCTAGTGCAGGCAGACCTCCACTCTTGGACACCTGGACCACCAGAGGCCTCTCCCCTCTGACTTTTTCCTCTCTTCCTCAAATCCATTTTCACACTGATTAAACTTCCTGAACCTCCCTTGATCTTGTCTCTTGCCTGCAAGGCCCACATTCCGTGGTCATTTCCCGTTTCTGGCTGGCTTTCACTCATACCACGCTTACAGCAGAACTGAACCAACCACTCATTGTGCCGGGCTTTACCTCATTCAAGTGCTTAAACGTGTGCTCTTCCTCCTGGCTGGAATGCCCTTCCTTATCTCTGTTCACTCCACACCATCTCCCAATTTTGAAAGCATAGTCATTTTTATTCTACAAGTATATATTAAATGTCACCTCCTGCAGGAAGCCTTCCATGGTTTCACCAGGTTGATAATCTCTTCTTCAAACTCCCATAGCAATCTTTTCAGTTTTATTATTCATGTCTGCCAGTGATCATCTCTAATAGACTCCTAAGCCTATCTGTCCAAGCTGATTCTTCTGGTATAAGCTTCTTTGGTGATGGTGGTGTGGGGGTAAGGGTGTCGAGAAAATACATAAAGAAGTGAGTATTAATTAGCAATATGAGGTCTAAATACAAGTTAAGGCAACAAACAACGTGAAGTTACAGGTTGGTCAATGATTAGTTGCCAAATGAATGGTACAGTTTTCAAGATCCCAATGTATTTTTCTATGACATGAGTTAAAGTCAGTTCTTTGGTGTCTGCAACTCCTGTTAGTACACACAGTTCTACGAAGAAGCATAACTAAGTCAGTAACTTATTTTTGCTAGTTAGCAACACTTGCTGCATGTTCCTGGCGTGCTTTCATTATCTCTGTAGAATCACCATGTCACAAGTAGGCTTCAGGAAAGAAGAGTGAGGATATGCTTTCTTTAACGGCACAGAGAGAGAGTACCATGTATAGTGGAGCCAGGGGTCCTCACTGGTCTCCTCTGGTGTTCATTAACCAAGTCCCTGCTGTGAGCAGTTTGCACGAGGAAGCAAGTTGCCCAAACACACAATATTCACTAATGAGCCAAGCACTGGAAAAAACTGCCCCTCCCATGCGCCTTTCCATACTCAACAATAGCATCCTTTCCCACCCATTACCTCAGCCTCTGTGTCCAGTTTATGGGAATTTGTTGGGTGTTCTGACATCCCCCAAAAATGCAGGATTCATGAAGCTGACGTGTTGGAGGATTGCTCACACCTCACTCACAAAGTCGTTAAAATAAATGAAGGTCTCCCTGTGGAGGGAGAAAGTGAGACAAGGATGATGACACGGGCTCTATAATCCTTCCGAAAGAGTGATTCAGAGAGTAAAGGAGGCTGCCGTGTGGATTCTGACTAAACTGCCTCCAACTCTGCAGCTGCCTGTGACCTGGCTTCTGTTGACACAGATGAATCCTTGACTTGGATCTCTCTGCTAAGAACCCTGACACCGATAATGAAGAATGAGGCTGAATCCCTAGGAGTGTTCAAGGAAGATCAAATGGTCTTCCTTGGCTCGGGTCAGGCTCTGCACATACAGAGACTCGGAAGATTTGATGAAACCCTTGAATGTTCCCCCAGACTCTCTCTGTGACTTAGGAGAATAGAACATGAAGGTGGGAGTGCACTGTGGTCTGCTGCCCTTCCTCCACGTTATGGGGAAATCACACCAAGGGACAAGCAGCGCTTGATTCCAGTCCCATTCATTACAGCAAGCAGGGTGGGATTGCTCTTAGAACACCCGTTTTTAGGGAAACATTAGGTCCACAGATTTTATTTTTTTATTTTTTTTTTTTTATTTTTTTTTTTTATTAAATTTTAAAATCTTTAATTCTTACATGTGTTCCCAAACATGAAACCCCCTCCCACCTCCCTCCCCATAACATCTCTGTGGGTGATCCCCATGCACCAGCCCCAAGCATGCTGTATCCTGCGTCAGACATAGACTGGCGATTCAATTCTTACATGATAGTATACATGATAGAATGCCATTCTCCCAAATCATCCCACCCTCTCCCTCTCTCTCTGAGTCCAAAAGTCCGTTATACACAGCTGTGTCTTTTTTCCTGTCTTGCATACAGGGTCGTCATTGCCATCTTTCTAAATTCCATATATATGTGTTAGTATACTGTATTGGTGTTTTTCTTTCTGGCTTACTTCACTCTGTATAATCGGCTCCAGTTTCATCCATCTCATCAGAACTGATTCAAATGAATTCTTTTTAACGGCTGAGTAATACTCCATTGTGTACATGTACCACAGCTTTCTTATCCATTCATCTGCTGATGGACATCTAGGTTGTTTCCATGTCCTGGCTATTATAAACAGTGCTGCGATGAACATTGGGGTACATGTGTCTCTTTCAATTCTGGTTTCCTCGGTGTGTATACCCAGCAGTGGGATTGCTGGGTCATAAGGTAGTTCTATTTGCAATTTTTTAAGGAATCTCCACACTGTTCTCCATAGTGGCTGTACTAGTTTGCATTCCCACCAACAGTGTAGGAGGGTTCCCTTTTCTCCACACCCTCTCCAGCATTTATTGCTTGCAGATTTTTGGGTCGCAGCCATTCTGACTGGTGTGAAGTGGTACCTCATTGTGGTTTTGATTTGCATTTCTCTGATAATGAGTGATGTTGAGCATCTTTTCATGTGTTTGTTAGCCATCCGTATGTCTTCTTTGGAGAAATGTCTATTTAGTTCTTTGGCCCATTTTTTGATTGGGTCGTTTATTTTTCTGGAATTGAGCTGCGTAAGTTGCTTGTATATTTTTGAGATTAGTTGTTTGTCAGTTGCTTCATTTGCTATTATTTTCTCCCATTCAGAAGGCTGTCTTTTCACCTTGCGTATATTTTCCTTTGTTGTGCAGAAGCTTTTAATTTTAATTAGATCCCATTTGTTTATTTTTGCTTTTATTTCCAGAATTCTGGGAGGTGGATCATAGAGGATCCTGCTGTGATTTATGTCTGAGAGTGTTTTGCCTATATTCTCCTCTAGGAGTTTTATAGTTTCTGGTCTTACATTTAGATCTTTAATCCATTTTGAGTTTATTTTTGTGTGCGGTGTTAGAAAGTGATCTAGTTTCATTCTTTTACAAGTGGTTGACCAGTTTTCCCAGCACCACTTGTTAAAGAGATTGTCTTTACTCCATTGTATATTCTTGCCTCCTTTGTCAAAGATAAGGTGTCCATAATTGTGTGGATTTATCTCTGGGCTTTCTATTTTGTTCCATTGATCTATATGTCTGTCTTTGTGCCAGTACCATACTGTTTTGATGACTGTGGCTTTGTAGTAGAGCCTGAAGTCAGGCAAGTTGATTCCTCCAGTTCCATTCTTCTTTCTCAAGATTGCTTTGGCTATTCGAGGTTTTTTGTATTTCCATACAAATCTTGAAATTATTTGTTCTAGTTCTGTGAAAAATATGGCTGGTAGCTTGATAGGGATTGCGTTGAATTTGTAAATTGCTTTGGGTAGTATACTCATTTTCACTATATTGATTCTTCCAATCCATGAACATGGTATATTTCTCCATCTATTAGTGTCCTCTTTGATTTCTTTCATCAGTGTTTTATAGTTTTCTATATATAGGTCTTTAGTTTCTTTGGGTAGATATATTCCTAAGTATTTTATTCTTTTTGTTGCAATGGTGAATGGAATTGTTTCCTTAATTTCTTTTTCTACTTTCTCATTATTAGTGTATAGGAATGCAAGGGATTTCTGTGTGTTGATTTTATATCCTGCAACTTTACTATATTCATTGATGAGCTCTAGTAATTTTCTGGTGGAGTCTTTAGGGTTTTCCATGTAGAGGATCATGTCATCTGCAAACAGTGAGAGTTTTACTTCTTCTTTTCCAATTTGGATTCCTTTTATTTCTTTTTCTGCTCTGATTGCTGTGGCCAAAACTTCCAGAACTATGTTGAATAGTAGCGGTGAAAGTGGACACCCTTGTCTTGTTCCTGACTTTAGGGGAAATGCTTTCAATTTTTCACCATTAAGGATAATGTTTGCTGTGGGTTTGTCATATATAGCTTTTATTATGTTGAGGTATGTTCCTTCTATTCCTGCTTTCTGGAGAGTTTTTATCATAAATGGATGTTGAATTTTGTCAAAGGCCTTCTCTGCATCTATTGAGATAATCATATGGTTTTTATTTTTCAATTTGTTAATGTGGTGAATTACATTGATTGATTTGCGGATATTGAAGAATCCTTGCATCCCTGGGATAAAGCCCACTTGGTCATGGTGTATGATCTTTTTAATATGTTGTTGGATTCTGATTGCTAGAATTTTGTTGAGGATTTTTGCATCTATGTTCATCAGTGATATTGGCCTGTAGTTTTCTTTTTTTGTGACATCTTTGTCAGGTTTTGGTATTAGGGTGATGGTGGCCTCATAGAATGAGTTTGGAAGTTTACCTTCCTCTGCAATTTTCTGGAAGAGTTTGAGTAGGATAGGTGTTAGCTCTTCTCGAAATTTTTGGTAGAATTCAGCTGTGAAGCCGTCTGGACCTGGGCTTTTGTTTGCTGGAAGATTTCTGATTACAGTTTCAATTTCTGTGCTGGTGATGGGTCTGTTAAGATTTTCTATTTCTTCCTGGTTCAGTTTTGGAAAATTAGATTTTATTTTTTAAGACCGAAAAAAACCCCACTTTTTTAACTTCTGCAACTCACTTGAACTAGTTTACATGTAAGCGTCTTTTTTTCTCTGCCAGCTCTCCCCATGTTTATTGTCTTTTTTTAATATTTTTCCTAACCCCAAAGTACAGATTTCCAAAGATGGGATTCTTTTTTCTTGATTTTATTTTAAAAAATTTTATTGGAGTATAGTTGCTTTACAATGTTGTGTTATGTTCTATTATACAGCAAAGTGAGTCAACCATACATACACATAGCCCCTCTTTTTTGGATTTCTTTCCCATTTAGGTAACCATAGAGCACTGAGTAATTACCAGTAGGTTCTCATTAGTTATCTATTTTATACATGAAAGTGGAAGGTGAAAGTCACTCAGCTGTGTCCAACTCTGCGACCCCATGGACTGTTCAGTCCATGGAATTCTCCAGGCCAGAATACTGGAGTGGGTAGCCTATCCCTTCTCCAGAGGATCTTCCCAACCCATGAGTCTAACCAGGGTCTCCTGCAGTGCAGGCAGATTCTTTACCAAATGAGCTATGAGGGAAGCCGTATGTGTTTTATACACAGTAGTGCCCATATGTCAGTCTCCCTATTCATCCCATCACCTGCTTGCTATCCGTACATTTATTCTCTATGTCTGTGTCTCTATTTCTGCTTTGCAAATGGGTTCATCTGTGTCGTTTTCTAGATTCGACATACATGCCTTAATACACGATATTTGTTTTTCTCTTTCTGACTTACTTCCCTCTGTATGGGCTTACATCTCTAAGGCCATCCACATCTCTTGCAAATGGCACAATTTTTTCCCGTTTTATGGCTGAGTTCCTGATAGCTCAGTTGATAAAGAATCCACCTGCAGTGCAGGATGGAGTCCCCAGTGTGATTCCTGGGTCGGGAAGATCCACTGGAGAAGGGATAGGCTACACACTCCAGTATTCTTGGGCTTCCCTGGTGGCTCAGCTGGTGAAGAATCCACCTGCAGTGCGGGAGACCTGGGTTCGATCCCTGGGTTGGGAAGATCTCCTGGAGAAGAGAAAGGCTACCCATTCCAGAATTCTGGCCTGGAGAATTCCATGGACTGTATAGTCCATGGGGTTGCAAAGAGTCGAACATGACTGAGCAACTTTCACTTTCACTCTCAATATCCCAGTGTATATATTACCACATCTTCTTTATCCATTCCTTTGTCAAAGGACATCTGGGAGGCTTCCCTGGTGGCTCAGATGGTAAAGCATCTTGCTTACAATGCGGGAGACTGGGTTCAATCCCTGGGTTGGGAAGATCCTCTGGAGAAGGAAATGGCAACCCACTCCAGTATTCTTGCCTGGAAAATCCCATGGACAGAGGAGCATGGTGGGCTACAGTCCACTGGGTCGCAAAGAGTCGGACACAACTGAGCGACTTCACTTTCACTTTCCATGTCCTGGCTATTATAAATAGTGGTGCAGTGAACACTGGGGTGCATGGGTCTTGTTGAATTATGGTTTTCTCTGGGTATATGCTTTTAAATAATGGGAAAATCTTCTTGCTCTGAAAAAGAACTTTGAGATCAAAAAGCATTTAGTGTAGGGGTCTCTGTATTTGTGGGAATTAGTGGAAGTGGTACAGTAATGAGCTCTGCGGTGTTTGCATCAGATTGAACAAGCATCTGTTTGCCTTTTCTATTCTTCAATGTCCCTGCAAAAGTGTAGGGGTTGGTGAGAGTGGCATCTTGAAAACCGTAAGATTAAAAGTATAATTAAGAGAATTTAGAGTCACACCATTGGGATTGAATCCCATCTCCACCATTTGCTACCTGTATGACATTGAACACATTACTTAAGTTATATGTGCCTCAGTTCCCTTGTCTGTGAAATGGGTTCTAGTTTTTACTTCGGAGGTCACTGTGACAGTTACAGGAATGAACGTGTGTAAAGCACTTAGAATGACACCAGTAAATATTCAAGACCTCTTTCTATGCTCTTGGTCAGGCAGTAGTATCTTTGTTCTAAATTCCCTTCCTGCAGGGCCCAGCTCAAGCCCTTCCTCTCTGAGCAGCGGTCCCTTCGTGCCAAGGACCCATTGACTCTCCTTCACCAGACGTTGGGCTTCACCCCAGAACCTCGCTCTGGATTCCATTCTGCTTTTCTTCCCCTTTGCACATCTTTTTTTTAAAATAGTTTTATTCACGTGCCTTTTATTTCTCGGCTGTGCCACGTCTTCGTTGCTGCACAGACTTTTCTCTAGGCATGGCAAGCAGGAGCTACTCTCCAGGTGTATCACGCGGGCCTCTCATTGTGCTGGCCTCTCTTGTTCTGGAGCGCAGGCTCTAGGGCACGTGGGCTCAGCCGTGGCAGTTCCCAGGCTCCAGAGCACCAGCTCAGTGGTTGTGGCGCCCAGACCCAGTTGCTCCGTGGCGTGTGGGATCTCCCTGACCAGGGACTGAACCCATGTCTCCTGCATTGACAGGCAGAGTCACCAAGGAAGCCCTCCCCTTTGCACTTCGCTTGTGCTCCTCTGGGTCGCCCAGCCTGGCTGTGGGCTCCGGGAGCACAATGTCGTCCTCTGCCCCTGGGTCCCATCCTGCGCGTGATGCACGCAGGCTCTTGTTAACCAAGGACCAGCTCACATTGTCGAATCAGGAAAGTGCGGTCTGTGGCTCTGAAGCCCCTCGGGCTGCCGTGTGGATTCTGACTAAACTGCCTCCAACTCTGCAGCTGCCTGTGACCTGGCTTCTGTTGACACAGATGAATCCTTGACTTGGATCTCTCTGCTAAGAACCCTGACACCGATAATGAAGAATGAGGCTGAATCCCTAGGAGTGTTCAAGGAAGATCAAATGGTCTCCTGAGTTAGCATCCAACAACCCAAATTGAAATTTGCTGGGGGGTGGGGGGGGTGGGCGGGTTGTGTGTATATGTTTTCATTAGTGAATCTGTGTTTGCTCCTCATCCAAGCCATAATCCCCTTTTAAACCATAATCTTTTAAGCTTTAATCTCACAGATTATGTGGTCTTTAGCTTCATCTTTGAACAGACCTCTATGGGATAGAGGATCTTTCCCACCAAGGGGTTTAATTCCTTTTCCAGCTGCTATTATTATTGTTTGCTGTAGTTTGGTTTATGTTTGGGTTTTGTCTCTTTTTTTTTTTTTAATCTATCAGGGAGAGATCAAATCAGGGAGAGTCTAGACATTTTAAATGAATTAATGACACGCTGTCACCAGCTGGGTTTTTTGCAAGAAGACACCCACCGAAACAGAGTTCTGGGAACAAGATGTTTTTAGTGACCAACACCTGTGAAGGGAAGGGGGAGGGAGATGAAAGTCAGGCTGCAAAGCAGACTCTCCAAAGCCTCAGCTGACCTGGCAGAGAGTTCTGAAAATAATATGGCCCACTTTGTATAACACTGCATCTCTCAGTTAGTGGATAAGGCCACCCAAGAAGGCCATGACCTTGGGCAAGGCTGCTGTCTGCAGCTGAGGCAGATCAGCCCGGGAAACTGCCAGCTGGAGGTCACCTCACCCCTGGAGCTGGGCAGCAGGTCCTTCCAGTCCTCTGGACAGAGCCTCCCAGGACCCGTGAGCATCCACATGTACCCGATCAGGGGACAGCATGAGGTGAGTTCTCGGAAACACTCTAGCAAGTTCTGTGTCTCTGCAATTTTCAGGCCCAGGGTCCATTCTGAGATGGCTGACCTAGATATGCCCACTGATGCTGGGACCGCCTGAACAGCAGGCATTTGAGCTAGGAAGGAAGCTTCTATGTTCAAGTCACCCTAAGAAAATGGGTTCCAGGAAGTGTCTGATTGTTTGGAGGATATTGGAAGGCCTAGGAGCCGTTGAGGTGTTTTGATCATTCAGCACTGAGCTACATCTATAAGGATGCCAGCACCCCTCCACATCACCATCCTCCTGAAGATGGCTTCAGCCAAGGGCCCAAACCTGGCTCTGTCCCAGGTGCTGCTTCTGTAGCTTAGAACTCCCTCCAGGGCATCTTCAAGGAAAGAGGGGAAGGAGAGAGCAAACCACCTGAAAGTGCTTCAGACCTCCCACCGGTGGGAGAACTATGGACCAATCACTGCTCTTTCATGCATCCAACAATTATCGAGTGCCTGCTTGGATGGGCCATGCAGGTGGAGCCCATGTCCTCACAGGCCTGACTGGGGGGAATGTGACCCACCCGTCACTACTGTGGATAGCACTCAGGTCAGGCGGATGTGGTCCCAGCCTGCAGAGTTTAGTCTGAAGGGGACAAAGCTCCAAATGAAGCTGATGTCACAAGACTCCTCTACAGCTGATCCTTTGTGTCTCTTGGTCCAAACTCCACGTGCTGATGAGCCATGGGCCTCTAGATTGATTGCAGAGTGCACCTGCTGGGCTTGCTCTGTGCTGTACATCATAGCCCTGGGCACTTCTGAGTTCCCAGAGAAGCCCCTGGGACTGTGGCAGCCAAATGTCCAGGTCCTTCTTCCTGCCGCCCTCACCACCAGCCAGTGAGGAGTATAAGCAGCCTCCAGTCTCAAAACCTTGGGACTCCAAGATGTCCAGTGGGGCTGGCTTCATCCCTGAGGTCTGTTCTTCTCACCATGGATACCTTCCATTACATTTGTTCCAGTCAGACTGGGGAGGACAAATAGGGGTGGAAACCATGCTAGTCTAACCAAGCATCATGGTGGAGGGCAGTTCGAGGGTCCTCTCTGAGGTCAGAGCTAGGGGCTGTCCTGGGGGAGGTGTGCAAGTCATGGTGGCTTGTCCTGGGGGAGGTGTGCAAGCCATGTAGCTCCTGAACCACCCACATGCCCACCTACTCTCAGCCCCACTGCTGGCCCCGGACACTTGCTGCCTGTGTCACAGCAATGCTGTAAAAAGAGAGATTTAATGAAAAGAGTGGTGATGCCCTAGTGAGAACTCCGAACCTGGTTCAGCTGAGGCTGCAGGTTACATAACCGTGGGGTAATGAAGGCAGGGAAGCTCTGACGGCCATGGGATTTTTCTTTTTGATCTCCAACTTCCAAGCCAGATCCCAGGGAGCTTTAAATCTCCTGTCGTCCTAGTTTAAATGATCTCCTTTCCGGTCTTTATTTTTTTTTTGTCTTTCTTTTACTTACTCACTTGGAATTGGGTTCTTCTTCTAGCATCTGCACTGGGCATCCTCCTGGAAATGTTCAGGGGAGGAGGCCCAGCCTGTCTTAAAACGCATTGTCCTGGGGTCGCACCGGGGGGTTGGGGGGCGGCAGTGCAGGGAGGGGACTGGGAAGAGGGTCACTGGGGGAGGTCCCTGGGGGATGCTTTCCCACTTTCCAGCCCCGGGAATGGGCTACCTGGGCCCAGACTCCAGTGTCACCACTGCATTCGTTCGCTAGGGCCCCCACAACACCGTCCTGCAGGCTGGGGGTCTTAGATGACTGAAAGTGATTTTCTCACAGTTCTGGAGATTGGAAGTCAAAGATCAAGGTGTCTCAGAGCCGGTTTCTTGAAGGCCTCCTCCTCAGCTGGCAGGTGGCTGTCTGTCTCCTGAGTCTTCACACGGTCCCCACTTTGTGCATGTCTGTGTGCTAATCTCTTCTTATACAGACATCAGGATTAGGGCCCATCTATCTGACCTCATTTTACCTTCATCACCTCCTAAGGGCCCCATCTCCAAACACAGTCACATTCTGAGGTCCTGGGGGTTAAAGCAAAAACACATAAATTGGGGGGACAGAATTCAGCTCATAACAATCATATACTAATTAAATGATCTTAAGCAAGTAACTTTTATGCTTCTTGTGCTTCTGCTTTTCATCTGAAAAATGGGCACAGTAATCATGCCAGCCTCACAGAGTCTTTGTGAGGATCAACTGAGTTAATACTTCATGAAATAAGTGTGAATTTGAAGAGTGCTGGAAATTGTTACTCCCAAGGGAAGCAGAGCAAATTTTAAATGCACAGCCTTCTCACTTTCATGATACTTTGGGACGAACCATGCCTGACTCCTTCCTCAGATTCATAAAGGGTCTGTAGTCAGTTGCTTTTACTGTTTAAGAGTGCTCAGTAGTTCCAGTTCCCCCAAACCAAAGTGTAAAGCCATGGCAGGGTGGAACCCCGGGGCAGGCCAGGGCTCCCCGCCGCTGCCCAGCTCTTCTTTGTGGCACCACATACCTCCCCACACCACCCACTCCTGCCCACCTGCAGCGGCTCAACCCATGGCCACACACCCTTTAACTTTCCTGCCATCAACAGATAGAGTCTGGTTGTCTCCTTGACTGTGGGCTCGCTAGGGCTTCCCTTCCAGCAAACACGTGGGGTGGAGGGGACACTGCATGCCCCCAGACTGGGTCCACAAAGGCGGTAGGGCTCCCCCCTTAGCTCTGTCTCTGTTTCTCGGGACATGGACCTTTGGAGTCCTGAGCTACTGTGGAAGAAGCCAGCTACCCTGGAACTGTCATGCAGGAAACATGATCCAAGGATGGAGAGGGATGTCCATGGTCCCCTAGACTCTCTGCCTCAGCTGTTGGGATGTGTCCACCCCAGGAGGCAGATAGGAGAATAAGCAATCTTATTTCATATGATTCCAGTCCCCGATCCATAAGCCACCCCAACCGATGCTGACTAGAATGAAGATGAACAGGCAGGCACTATGGACTCTTGGGGTCTGTGAGCCTAGGAATGGCTGGTTTATGCCCCCATGTTTTGGAGTAACTTGTTAACGGCTGATAACACTGGAGCCCCAACTTACCTCCAATCCAACCATTCTGAGCGGGCTTTGTGGGGTGTTTTTCCCACCTGCAGCCCATCCCTTGGAGCACTGGGGTATAGATCTATCATAAGGATTCTATAAGCTGTTAATGTTTGTACTGTGTTGAGTTTATTGAAAACTGGCTGAAGGAACTTGTGTTTATTGTTCAATGACAGTCGATGGTCTTAAAAAAACCAATTCTCGTCGTAACTTGTGAATACTAAATTATGGATACAAATTAAATGATAGCAAGGGAAAATCTTAACTGATTGGAAGGTTGATCAAGAAGGAAGAGACCGAAGGCATGGAATATCTGTGGGTTTAGGACACTTTTTTCTGCAGGGAGAAAAAAATCACTTAGGACCCACCAAGAGGTCACAAAGCCATGCCCCCTCCTCGCCAAAAAAGACCCTCCTTTGCATTTTCAGAGGAACTAGCCTACCTTTTTCCCCTGGTTGACTCACTCCATGATCCCCAACTTCAACTCAGTAACTGGGAGTTCCACCAAAATCTGCCTTGCCCAAGGGTCTCCCAGCCCATCTAGGCTACAATCCTGCAAAGTCACCCGGATTCCTGAAGCAGATCTTTTTATCATCAGGGTAGCTTCCAGAATGTTAGAAATAAGATTAAATGGTGATTCCTTTCCTTTGGGGATAAAACAAAAGATGAATTGAGGAGTCTTAAAAGTCTGTGTGCTGACAGTCCCCTTTGGGGAGAAAGCCCGACAAGATAACGATTGTATTTCAGCATCTCAAGTTCAAAGCTCTTTAAAACCAGCAAGTTCTGCAGTGCTCTGTATTGGGAGACCCTGTAGATGGTGAGATTAGGCATTCTTGAGAGAAAGAGACGGGAAGAATAAGAACTGACATTGCTAGAACATTAGCTGTCTGACTTTAAAGCCTTACCACAGGCTGAGGTGCGCCTGAGGGGCAGGCAGCTGCAGGTCTACCCCAGCTGTTGTTGGATGTCACTGGGAACACCACCCCCACCAACCCAGCACATTGATGGGGGAAAGCGGACAAGACGCCACCTGCCATCATATTACTGGATCTTCTGTCTTATTTGGGCAGAGCAGATGGAATGAGTAATTCATTCACTCCTTCCCTGAGAAATGAGGCCTCTCAATAAGCTCCCATAGTTAACAAGTAATATCTATTAAATGTTCATGATGCCCTGAAGTTGGTCGTCACACTGCCTTCTAGAATTGTGCTGTCAAGGAAAATAGCCACTAGCCCCTGGTGGCTCAGACAGTAAAGAATCTGCCTGCAATGCAGGAGCCCCAGGTTCGATCCCTGGATTGGGAAGATCCCTTGGAGAAGGGAATGGCTACCCACTTGAGTATTCTTGCCTGAAGAATCCCATGAGCAGAGTAGTCTGGTGGGCTACATGGGGTTGCAAAGAGTTGGACACGACTGAGCAACTAACATTTCTATCATTTTTTCACTTTCCCATTTAAAATTTAACTTAATTTACATTTAAAATTCAGTTCCTCAGCCACACCAGTTAGATTTCCAGTGCTCACTAATGACACGTGGATAGCAGTTACCATGCCAGACAGCAAAGATTCTAGACTGTTTCTATTGCACAGCTGCTCTAGGCCTTAAGCACACACACTGTCTCCATAGCCAGTGCTAGATGGAAAATGGGCCTGTTTGAATGTGATCCAGACATCTGGGGAAAAGCAAGTCTGTGCCTAAGGAGAGAGGCCACACCTGATTCAGCCCAGAAGGCTGTGCTACCTACCAGGTGCTAACCCCTGTTGGCCTGTCACATTCCTGTGTCTCTAGAGAAAGAAAGGGAGCTAGAGTTTACATGTGAAGTGACAGTCGCTCAGTCATGTCCAACTCTTTGTGACCCCATGGACTGTAGCGCACTAGGCTCCTCTGTCCATGGAATTCTCCAGGCAAGAATACTGGAGTGGGTTGCCATGCCCTCCTCCAGGAGATCTTCCCAACCCAGGGATTGAATCCAGGTTTCACCCATTGCAGGCAGATTCTTTAACAGCTGAGCCACCAGGGAAGAGTTTACATAATTCTCTATAAAAGCCCCCCTTTTCTAATTTTTTTAAATTGAAATATAGTTGAGTTACAATGCTGTGCTAATTTCTGTTGTACAACGAAGTGACTCAGTTTACACACATATACATTTTTTAATAGTCTTTTCCATTATGGTTTAACACAAGATACTAAATACAGTCCCCTGTGCTTTACAGTAGGACTTCATTATTTATCCATCCTGTGTGTAATAGTTTGCATCTGCTAATCCCAACCTCCCAAAAGGCCCTTTTTCTGAACTAACCTAACAACTCCTTCTCTTGTCAGGAGGCAGGACAGAGACCTCCCTCAAAAGAGTCAAGGCCTCAATAAATCTATTTTGGGTCTCATATCCTATTAATTTTCTTTAAGAACTTACTTGGTTTTTTAAGGGAAATTTTTTTAAACTTTTCATGTTATATTGGAGTGTAGCCGATTAACAATGTTGTGATAGTTTCAGGTGGACTGCAAAGGCACTCAGCCATACATATACATGTATCTATTCTCCCCCAAACTCCCCTCCCATCCAGGCTGCCACATAACAATGAGCAGAGTTCCCTGTGCTGTTAAGCAGGTCCTTGTTGGCTATCCATGTTAAATACAGCCATGTGTACATGTCCATCCCAGACTCCCTAACCATCCCTTCCCCCTTCATTCCCTCAATAACCATAAAGGAATTTACCTTCCTTGGCTAGACACCGCCACCTCTTGTTTTGAGGCTTCTTTAACTGGCACCTGCCTTTCCACCCCTCCTCTCTCTCTGATGCTTTGATAGGACTCTGCAGTTTGATCTTGTCTTAGCTGCTGAAGAGCCATTTTTCTAAACTCACTCGGTGATTACTGTGCAGGCCATAGGCCCGGAATCCTGGAATCCAAGCCTCGAATGCTGCCTCACTTATCTGAGAAGGAAATTCAAATATGTTTGCTCTGTCAAAGTGAAGCTATGTGTTGGAGTCAGCTATTGCTGTGTAATAAGCAGTCCATAAACCTCAATTGTATGCAATAATAGGCATTTATTTCTTATATATCTGTTCATTCGGGGGCCAAGATTGAGACAGGAGCAGCAGCTACTCAAGGGAAGGTATTCTCACGGTGATGGCAGAAGTGCAACTGATAGGGTAAGAAAATATGCCAGAATCCTAAGCTCAGCACTGGTGAACCACCGCTTTCTGCTCTCATTCCAGTGTCCAAAGGACTTAGAAAGTTCATAGGAAGAACTACAAAGGTATGTGAAATAGAGTGTAGGTCCAGAGTGGAGAATCAGGGCCAATAATTCAGTCTGAGACATGGTGCTAGACCATCCAGATTTTGGAAAGAGGAAGTGAGCACATACTCACTGAATCCTGAGTTAGGTTAGTAAGGGTCATTGTTAGGTTGAATCCTGATTCAAGTGGGTGAGTTCTGGATGTATTTGTTCTCGATGGCTGTGTAACAAACTATACAAAAAGTCAGTGGCTTGAAACAGCAACCACTGTACAAGGCTCATAATTCTGTGGGTCAGCAATTAGAGCTCAGCGAGATGATCCTTCTGGTCTGGGCTGCTCTTGGCTGGGTTTGTTTAGTGTCTCAGGCTGGGAAGGCTGCATCTCATATTCTCCAGCTGGCTGGCTCACGTGCTGGTGGAAGGGTTCCCACTGAGAGCTAAGCTCGAGGTCTCTAGACACCTAGGTTTGGAGCTGGTGCCCCAGAACTTCTGCTGCATCCAATGGCCCAAAACAAGTCAGCCCAGATTGGGGATGGAGGAGGGAATAGATGGTACCTCTTGATGGAAAGAACTTTATGATCTTGGGTCATCATGTTTGCAGTTTATCAGATAGACCCAAAATATATATATCCCATGATGGGAAATTAAAATGTAAGGCTTGGTCCCCATCTAAAATCTACCATATATAGTCAAGTTGAGAAACTAAAAGTGCAAGTGCGAGTAGAATTCAGAGGAGGACGTGTCTGTTTCCTCCGTTTCTCCCTGTCCAGTGGGGGCATCACTGCATGCCCTGTCTTACTTGGTGAGACAAAAGCAAAAATCCAATAGCATTTGACATTATATAATAGACTATAATAGCAGCTAGTCATTATTAAGCCAACATCTCACCAGCAACAGTTCTCTGGGTCTGATCCAAGACCATCTCTGTGAAAGTCCAGCCCTAGCCAGTACCACCTGTCAGGTTTTTTCTAAGGGATAGAGTTGCAGCTGCTCATAACAGCTGTCAACAGCAGCTGTAACCATAACACTAAACCACAAGTTATTACACTTTCATTTTTTCTAGGAGGCAAAGTGACTATGAACATATATTGTGTCCTTTCTTCCCACAGGAGTGTATGTGTTCAAGAACAGTTGGCCACAAGTGAATACAAATAGTAACTCCTTAAAATATATATCTTTTCCATGGAGTCCCAGTTTTCCATTTCATCCCACTGAGAGTTTTAATACAACACTCTCCTACTTCACATTTTTTAAATCTCTTCATCTGGTTCAAATTTCTTTCGGATTGCCCTTTCTCCATATTTGTTGAATTCTGTTTTTCTTCTCGTTTATCTGTGGGGATAGTTACTGTAGGGAAAGTTTGTCCACGTTCCATCACTTTGGTCTACCGTAGCTTTGTAGGCTGTTGGTGAATTTGTTTCAGTAACAGTTATTGTTTTTAATATTGCTTGGATTTATAAAATATTTCATCTTAGTCCCTTGTGCTTAATCACTTAGTCATGTCTGACTCTTTGTGACCCCACGGACTGTAGCCCTCCAGGCTCCTCTGTCCATGGAATTTTCCAGGCAAGAATACTGGTGTGGGTTACCATTTCCTCCTCCAGGGGATCCTTCTCACCCAGGGATTGAACCTGCAGTTCTTGCATCTCCTGCATTGGCAGGTGGGTTCTATACCACTAGCACCACCTGGGAAGCCCCTTAGTGCAATAAAAATTCATCAAAATTCAGAATGAAAGGTAAGTTAATGTTTCTTGAGTACCAAATACATCCAAGCACTGCAGTAAGACTTGATGTTACCCTGTTTATCCTCATGACCTTAAAGAGGAGGGTTGTTAAGGAGTTTCTGCTGAGGAAACTGAAACTCAGAACAGTGAAGCACCTTTCCTAAGTTCTAGGAAGAGAGTGAAGAAGAGCAAGAATATTATTTACATCACTTTTCCTGATGGCAAAGCTGTGACATAAGTTATACATAGATTAAGTCAGAAATTGCAGTATTTTTCTCAAAACCATCCATTTTCATACTTGGTTTATAGCAAGTGACCCAAAAATGGATGTTTAATTGAACAGAACCAAATCTATCTTTAGGGTACCAGGGCAACTTATATCAAGAGGAAGTGATTATTTTTTGGTCTTATACTCCTGGGTTCTGATTCCAAAGGAAATAATGAGTTGGGTTGCCCAAAAAGTTGTTTGTGCTGGTAACGGAGCTGGGTCGGTCCTACATGCCACAACTGAGGATCCCAAGTGCCACAACTAAGACCCAGCAGAGCCAAGTAAATTTCCTTAAAAATAGATAAAGGAATGACGCATTGTAAGATGCAAGGACAAGAAGACTAAATCATTCCTGGCCCATATTATATTAATTGTTCCACTAAGTTAGCAGTGAATGGAACCCCAGGGTACCTTCAAGTGGGAAGAATGTTCAGTTGAGGGATTTGTGAGGTATTTAACCGTCACATTCTCTGAACAAGTATAAACACTGGGTAATGATAAGTGACAGGATTTCATAAGGAGACATGGATTCACACAGGTAGAAGCAAATGTGAAGTAACTTTAAAGGAAATTTTCATCAGCTGCCAAGTTGAACAGATACCTTCAGGAAACAGCTGCAAACATGTTCATATGACTGATGAGTAGAGAGAGACCATCAGAATAACAGTAGCAAGTTGCTGGAACAGAAGCCCCAGGCACTCCTTGCCCCACGGAGACACCGATTTGACAACAATAATACGGAACAGATGTATGGACCATACATTGCCTGTGTGAGAACTTCAAAAACCAGTTGAAAGGTCACAGGACCCTAGGTAAGTTGCAGTGCCAAAAGAGGTGCCCTGGGGCAAGTGGGAAAGTCCATCGCACTTAACCTGCCATGCTCCGTCCCCTCCCAGCAGAGTGCAACCTAATCAGGAGAAAACTCTCCCGTCTGGCTGCTTCTCCCTCTGGAGGGAAGAGAAAGGTGGAACGCACGTCCAGCGTGCTGCCCAGGGGATCAGTTTCTGTCTTGCCTGACCCTGATCACTAGCAGGGAAACCAGTAGCAACCTTGGGTGCCTGGGGGCCACTGAGAAGGAAGGTGAACCCCCACTCCCCTCGACTTGCGAGAGCTGGCGCTCTGAGCCAGCAGTATCACAAACAGACACAAAGGGCCGCTCATGAGTAGAAACAGCGCATTTCCTCAGTCGGGAAATTATTACACATAGGAGCCTTAAAGAAGTGATCCCAGGAAAGGTTTGAGAAATCTATAGACTCTCTAACTGTTCAACTGAACACGATTATCGGCTGGATCATGGAAAAAGCAAGAGAGTACCAGAAAAACATCTATTTCTGCTTTATTGACTATGCCAAAGACTTTGACTGTGTAGATCACAATAAACTGTGGAAAATTCTGAAAGAGATGGGAATACCAGACCACCTGACCTGCCTCTTGAGAAATCTGTATGGAGGCCAGGAAGCAACAGTTAGAACTGGACATGGAACAACAGACTAGTTCCAAATAGGAAAAGGAGTACATCAAGGCTGTATATTGTCACCCTGCTTATTTAACTCATGTGCAGAGTACATCATGAGAAACACTGGACTGGAAGAAACACAAGCTGGAATCAAGATTGCAGGGAGAAATATCAATAACCTCAGATATGCCGATGACACCACCCTTATGGCAGAAAGTGAAGAAGAACTAAAAAGCCTCTTGATGAAACTGAAAGAGGAGAGTGAAAAAGTTGGCTTAAAGCTCAACATTCAGAAAATTAAGATCATGGCATCCAGTCCCATCACTCCATGGGAAATAGATGGGGAAACAGTGGAAACAGTGTCAGACTTTATTTTGGGGGGCTCCAAAATCACTGCAGATGGTGACCGCAGCCATAAAATTAAAAGACGCTCCCTCCTTGGAAGAAAAGTTATGACCAACCTAGATAGCATATTCAAAAGCAGAGACATTACTTTGCCGACTAAGGTCTGTCTAGTAAAGGCTATGGTTTTTCCAGTAGTCATGTATGGATGTGAGAGTTGGACTGTGAAGAGGCTGAGCGCCGAAGAATTGATGCTTTTGAACTGTGGTGCTGGAGAAGACTCTTGAGAGTCCCTTGGACTGCAAGGAGCTCCAACCAGTCCATTCTGAAGGAGATCAGCCCTGGGATTTCTTTGGAAGGAATGATGCTAAAGCTGAAACTCCAGTACTTTGACCACCTCATGCGAAGAGTTGACTCATTGGAAAAGACTTTGATGCTGGGAGGGATTGGGGGCAGGAGGAGAAGGGGACGACAGAGGATGAGATGGCTGGATGGCATCACTGACTTGATGAACGCGAGCCTGTGTGAACTCCGAGAGCTGGTGATGGACAGGGGGGCCTGGCGATTCATGGGGTCACAAAGAGTCGGACACAACTGAGTAACTGAACTGAACTGAACTGATCCCCTGTATAAGAACAATCTATAAAGCCTGAGAAAAGTGTCTATTTTCTTCAGATGCCCAAATCTCAACAGAAGATTTAAAGGCATACAAAGAAACATGGAAACATGGACACATCATAGAACTAAAATAAACCTCCAGAACATGACCCTAAAGAAAGGGAAACCTATGGACTGTCTGATGGAAGATTCCAAATAACTATCACGAAGATGCTGAGTGGACTGAGAGAGAAAACAGATAGCTAGATGAAATCCAGTAAACACGGTATGAACAAAAGGAATATATCAACAAAGAGAGATAAACTATTAAAAAGAATCAAACAGAAATTCTATAGCTGAGGAATAAAGTAATGGAATGGAAAGATTCACAGCAGGAATGTTTCGGATAAGCCAAGATACAGCAACTCTTCTCTTTCTAAATTACATTTTCAATTTTATAGAGTCCTAAGGCCTCTTGCCTGTCCTTCTGCCCCGTCTTGATAATCAGGAAGAGCAGAGGAAATAAATGTGGTAGAAACCTCATGCTGAGTACTTTCACGTTAGTGGGATTTGTGGAGAGGGAGGATAGGTTGGAATTATGGGCTTAAAGAAGGATTTTGCAATTATCTTTCATTCTGTTATAATTAGGAAGCCTCTCTGTGGGCAGTGCAGGGACTGTGTGACCACACTTTGGTCTCAGAATTCAGTGGTACAGCATTCTTGAGGACCAGAAATATGTGCCGAGTTTCTGTAAATCTGGACTGTGGGTGCTGAGATGACCCACACAGCCCCCACCCTCAGCCATGTTGAGACTTCTCTGTGCATCTACAAGAACTCATGCAAGAGTTAAAAGCGTGAACATGGCTGAGCCTGGAGGACTTTGTGCTCAGTGAAATAAGCCAGACACAAAGGGATAGACCTTGTATGATCCCACTTATCTCAAGTACCCGGAGTGGTCAGATTCACGCAGAGAAGGTGGAAGGGTGGTTGCCAGGAGCTGGGGGAGGGAATGAGGAGTTAATGTTTAATGGATACAGAGATTAAGTTTGCAGAGATGAAAAAAGTTCTGAAGATGGATGGTGGTGAGGGTTGCACAAAAACATTTTTTTTTTTACCATTTCAGTAACTTTAAATTGATAAAGAGTCTATTCATTTACAAAATTCACTAATTCCATTCATTTGTTTAACAGCTAGGATTCAAAGTGTTAAAGATTTGAGGTACCCAAGTGGAACCAAACACTAAGTAATCATTTTAAGTGCCATTTCCAAAGAATGTGCCCCATGTTTCAAAATTATTGTTTGTAGCCTTCAAATGACGATACTAACATCCTACTAATGACCACATTATTCACTAATGTCACTGAACTGTACACTTAAAAATGGTGAAGATAGTAAGTCTTATATCATGTATATTACCCCAAAAACAGAGTGTAAAAAAAATGCAAGCAATATGGGATTCAGACTCTGTCAAATATGGACCTGAGTCTGCCACCTCCAGCTGTGGACCTCGGGAAGTTCCTCTGCTGTTCTAGCCTCTGTTTGCCTCTCTCTAAATGGGACTGACCATGACCTCTGCCCAGGATTGTTGGGAGAGACGGAAGATGAGACAGGTTCATTAGACACCTACTCTGCAGGCACCGCCTTGGATGTAGGGCTGTGGGGCGCCACTGACCTAAGGAAAGCAGAATGTTTATATGTCAGGAAAAGAATTTGAACTGCACTCTGATTTGAACCTTGCTGGGTATGGAATCGGTTGAGTTTCAGCCCCTCTGGGCACCTGGAACGTCGAGGTTGTCATTGAGGTTCACACTAGGACAGATGTACTCATTTCCTACCAACACTGTCAAAAATTCCACAAACTTATGGCTTCAAACAGCACAAGTTGATTTTCTGAGAGTCCTGGAGGTCAGAAGTCTAAAGCTAGAGCATCAGTAGGGCTGTATTTCTTCTGGAAGCTACAGAAGAGAACCCAATTCATCTTGTTTGGCTTCTGGAGGCACCGGCATTCCTTGGCTCAGCGCCCCTTCTTTGTGTCACTCCAGCCCGTTTCTGTCCGCACATCTGCGACTCGCTCTGATTCTCTGCCTGCCACACAGGAGTTTGTCTTCACGGTGAGCTGTAAGCTCCGCAGGGTAGGGACCCGCCTTTCCTCTTACTTTTTCACTTGAGGCAAAAACAGTCTTTTCTATAATGCTTGCAAGCCTGGGCTTTGGAAACGGTCAGCTGGCTCCACTGCTGGGCCCCAAGGTTAGCAGGCGGCCGTGATCCTCAGTTTCTCACATCTGTAAAATGGAGACATTACGTAGCCCTGCATGAGCCAGCCGGGGCTGTCTTGACAGAGCATCACTCACTAGGGGGCTTGGACGACAGAAATTTGAAGTCTGAGATGCAGGTGTTGGCAGGATTTGTCTATTCTGAGGTCTCTCTTCTCGTCTGGTGGCCGTTTGCCTCCTGTGTCTTCATGTGGCCCTCCTCCCTCTGTATAATTTGGGTCCAGATGATACCACTTCCAGGTGGCTCAGACAGTAAAGTATCTGCCTGCAATGCAGGAGACCCGGGAGTTCGATCCTTGGGTCAGGTTGGGAAGATCCCCTGGAGAAGGAAATGGCAACCCACTCCAGTATTCTTGCCTGGAGAATCCCATGGACAGAGGAATCTGGTGGGCTAAAGTTCATAGGGTCGAAAAGAGTCGGACACGACTAAGCGACTTTCACTTCCTCTTCTTATAAGACTCTAGTCAATGTGGCTTAGAGCCCACCATGCTGCTGCTGCTGCTGCTGCTAAGTCGCTTCAGTTGTGTCTGACTCTGTGCGACCCCATAGATGGCAGCCCACCCGTAGGAACCTCTTTTTAACAGAATCACCTCTTTAAAGGCCCCAGGTCCTAAGGTCCTGGGAGTTAGGGCTACAAAAAATATGAATCTGAAAGGGACATAATCAAGCCCCTTACATCCACCCTGTGCAGGAATGAAATGAACTAAAGCCTGTAGAGAAAAGTCATTCGTTTGGTGCCTGGCACATGTAAATATTCAATAAAAGGCCACTGCCACTGCCCTTCTTTTTTGAGGAAGTTAACCAATACTCCCTCCTACCCCTTTCTATATCTGCCATGAAATAGTTCATATGTTTAGAAGAGGAACAAATGCTCCGTGTGCTTTCCATTTTCTTTGGATTTCCCCAGTCAGTGGTTATCTTTTACACTCGTGGCCAGGCCTAAGTGCTGAGACATTGCCAGTCAAAAGCAATGCCTGTTGTTGTCTCCCCATGGGTGGAATTTATATGCTGCACAAGGAGGCTGCTTATCTCTTTGAAATGCTCATTATCAAGTATGCCTGACTCACCTTCTTCAGCGCAGCAGTGCTGACTGGCTTTGGTTTTCATAGACCACTGTTTTTTAATTCAACATTTATTTATTTATTTTAGTTTATTATTAATTTATTTATTTGGTCTTAGTTGTGGCAGATGGGATCTTCATTGCAGCATGCAGGATCTAGTTCCCTGACCAGGCATCAAATCCAGGTCCCCTGCATTGGGAGCACTGAGTCTCAGTCACTGGACCACAGGGAAGTCTCTATAGACCACTTTTGCTTTGGTTGGCTTGTGCCCTCTGACTCCTGGAATCTAGAGTCGTGTCGTTTGTAGGAAAAGGGAGAAAGTGAGTCTTGCTTTGACAGATCCCAGCTGCCAGAATTCTGCTGGGGAGACCCTTGTCCCTCTAAGGAGGAAACGAAGGGCTTTTCAGTGTGGATGCAGATAACACAGGCTCAGCCCTCTTAATCAGCTTCCATGTCAGCTCTTTCAGAATGCCGGAAGTGATGACCCCATCAGCCCTCCCAGATCCTCATCTGGATCAAAAGACATGCCAAAGTGGTCAGAGCAGCTTTGGTCACCAGACCTCAAAACATCCCAAACACCCCTCAGCAGATAAACGGATAAACAACGGGAATAATGATCAGCAATAAAAAGGAACAAAGCCTTGACACACACGACACAGATGAGGCTGTTTGTAGGTTAGGCCCATAGCCCCAGCTGGGAACCCAGCTGGCAGCCGGCATCAGCCACCAGCCACACCGCTGAACAAAGCTTCCGAGGATTCCAGCCCTCACCTTTGAGTCTCTCTAGCCAAAAGTGAGTCCCAGCAATTGCACACTTCTTGTTTTATGCTGATGTGACTCTCAAAGCAAGTTTTTATTGTAAATCTAAAAGAGATGTTAAAACAGAACTACTTTATAAGCAGAGTTGTGGATGCCAACACTGCTAGTGTGGGGCTCAGAAATGGTCATAAGGAATACATAAAATCTGTTGTTGTTTCTCAAAATCTCACATACTGGCAGGGTTTCCTTCTGCATTGTGGGGGACAGGGGATGGCTGATAGTTTCTCACTTCTGATTATCTGGACATAGCTCAGACTAATAGGTGGTTGCAGGCTGGGCCAGTGGTCTCAACCCCTGCCAGATGTTAGGAATCACCTGGGAAGCTTTGAGAAATCCCAACGGCCCAGCCAGAGCCTGAATCCACTAACTCAGCATCTCTGGGGGTGGAACCTAGGCATCAGTGTTTCCTAAAGCTTCCAAGAGATTCCAATGTGCAGCCCTGATTCGAAAGGTCTGGGGTGCAAAAAAAAAAAGGAAGGGACCTTCCTGGTGGTCCAGTGGTTAGGGCCCCCATTGCTAGGACCTGGGTTCTATCCCTGGTTGGGGAACTAACATCCCCCAAGCTGTGTAGTGCAAAAAAAGAAAAAGATAAAGTCTGACATGGGCTTGGGAATCCATTGTCAGATTCAGGTCACTCTTACGATCAGCTAAGTTGAGTAACCTTGGCAAAGGTGTGACCATGTGGGCTCTTGGATTCAGACCTGGTCAAAATATGGCTCGGTCACTTTCAAACTGTGAACCTTGGGTAGGTTATGTAGCCTCAGTTGACTCATCTGTAAAATGGGATGAGTAAACTATTGGAAAGGAAAAGGCAAGTGAAGTGCGGTGTGCAGTATCTGGCCCATAAGAACCAATTTTTAAACATTGGCTATTAAGGAAGGGGCTGCATCTCAGGCCATGACCTCCCAGGAAACACTTACTATCGGGTCCCTGAAGGCCCCAGATCTTCAGAGGGGCATTTTCTTTCCTGAGAGTGAGACAGGGTGCTCCAGGTAAAGCCATTGTGTTCCTGATGCCTCCACGCACAATGTTCCTCTCACCCCAAAATCTTAGCGCCTCCGAGGTTTTTGTGTGGATCCTTAACACGCTGCTGAGGGACTGATGCAGGTAAAAATGATTGTTCCAGGTGGAGAATTGAACGTTGGAGGAGCACAGGCCCCTGTTCCCGCACCACACGTGGAGGATGAGACTGGGAGACTGCGCTCAGGCCTGCGGGCCAGGGGGTGGGCCGAGTAGGAGATGGAGAGGAGGCACAGTAGAGGGACGAGACCCCCACGCCCTTCCCTCCCCACGTCTCAACTTTCTTCAAACCAGATAACACCACATCCTTACTGTTGTACCTTCCATGCTGCACTTTGATTCCACACCTGAGCCTCTGAACTGCTAAGGCACTAAGTACTCCCCCTTTACGTGGTCATCCGCAAAGTGAAATTAACACAGATACTTAGATAACCTCTCCACTCGATTTGGCTAGAAGCTGCCAGCTCTTTGGGGAAGGGGCCTTGTCGGCTGGCAGGTGTGACTGGCTGCCACAGCCTCTGCTTCACTGCTAAATGCAAATCAAGGCTGGGTATATTTTGGTGTTACCGTGTTTTAATCCTCAAGATCTTTAATACAGGGGAAACGATCTGCCAAGCATCCATTAAAGAACGGTTCCTGGGTTCAGTCTGCCGTGGCTGCAGGATTGATTCATGGGCGTCACCTGTTCTCTCCACCGTGAGTCACAGAAGTTACTTAAAATACGTTGCCTGATGCATCGACTGGGGCTGCATGAGCCACACAGACTAGCAGCCAGTATTTGTTAGTACGAAAATGTCACTGCACACCCCCGAGATCAGAATGTGACTGTTTCCACACCTAGAGGGGCAATTGCTTCCTTTCCAACCTGGCGCTCCCACGGGGGCGGCCACCCACCTTCCCTTTGGAGATGTCACAAGTCAGGTTAGTTCCTGAGATGATGCAAGTCCCATTCTGTGTCAAGCAGGGGGTAGACATCTTCGCTTTGAAGTACGCTGTACACATTTCCTCTCCTCTGTAACTTGATGATGCAGAGACATGTGGCTCCTTCCAGGTGTGAAATAGACCTTTCTAAGTCCATACCCAAGCCTGTGGACTGGAAAGGAGCCGGCCCTCCTGTTTCTCCATCCTCTTTGGCTTCAGCATTTTAATTTTCAGAGAGACCAGAGGGAAATAGGACATCTTCCCCACCGTGCTTCCACTACTGGTTTCTGACAGCATGGAGAGCATCATGTAATGGAAACACTAATGGCTAATAACACAATCGTGTGCTGTAGCCAGCTTCTTACTTCCAGAAGCTTCAGCTCAAATACATGGTCTTGAAGTGAAGTGAAAGTCGCTCAGTCGTGTCTGACTCTTGACAACCCCTCCAGGCCAGAATACTGGAGTGGGTAGCTTCCCCCTCTTCAGGGAATCTTCCCAACCCAGGGATCAAACCCAGGTCTCCCACATTGCAGGTGGATTCTTTACCAGCTGAGCCACCAGGGAAACCCATCCATGATCTTAGCTGTCTTATTTCTGAACTCACATGATACATATTAACTTCGTTTTCCATCAACACTTCCAGAGCAGGCAATGGCAACCCACTTCAGTACTCTTGCCTGGAAAATCCTATGGGTGGAGGACCCTGGTAGGCTGCCGTCTATGGGGTCACACACAGTCAGACACGACTGAAGTGACTTAGCAGCAGCAGCAGCCATCAACACTTCAAATGCAGAGAAGCCCCACTGCCCTTGGGAGACCCCAGTCCCATGGGGATGCGTTACAGATCAAGAGAGTAAAATGATCACTCAAGCCCAGACATTGTCCTTTTAGGCTTCATAATTGATAAAATGAGGAAATACTTGCCTCTGATGTGTACCTGTCTCCTAACCCAAATGATAGAAATTTAAAAATAAATAGATTCACTGTGCTTTAGAGTTCTTTATACTGTCTTTTCAATAGATCAAGTAGGAAAAACTTGGAAGAGAGCAGGAATTTTCTGGCCTGTTTCTTCACTGTACAAAAGGGTGGTTTTCCAGCACCTTTTCTAAAAATTATACTATTTATTTATTTTTGGCCGTGCTGGGTCTTCATTGCTGCAGGGGCTTTCTCTTAGCTGTGGTGCGCAAGCTTCTCACTGTGGTGGTTCCTATGGACCTATTTATTCTTTTTCAGAATTTTTTTTTCCCTTGTAGGTTGTTAGAAAATATTGACCTTAGTCCCCTGTGCTATACAGTGGGTCCTTGTTGGCTATCTGTTTTATATATATTAACATATCTGTTAATCCAAAAATCCTAATTTATCCCTCCCTCCTCTTTCCCCGTTGGTTACCCTAAATCTGTTTTTCATGTCTGTGGATCTAGGTCTGCCTTGCCAGTCAGTTCATTTGTGTTGCATTTTTAGATTCCACATATAAGCAATATCGTGTGATACTTCACTCCTGGGTGTATATCTAGAGAAAACTGTAATCTGAAAAGACGCATGCACCGCTATGTTCCCTGCAACCATATCTACAACAGCCAGGACGTGGAAGCAACCTAAGTGTCAACTGGCAGATGAATGGATAAAAAAGCTGTGATGTGTATAGACAATGGGTTGTGTTTTTGAGCTTACAAGTGTGTGTGTGTGTGAATGCTAACTCGGATTATTGGATCATTGTGTAAATCCATGGTTATGGTTAAAGCAGACACTGCAGGTGTCCCCTCCCATGACCCGTCATCCTCACCTTTTGAGTTCCCACTGGCCTGACTTCCCCATGCCAGAGCCTGCATTCTTCTATCTGAGGGCTCTTCTTGGCTAGGGAATGAACATTCTGGTTGCAGCCCTCAAGCAGTGACTGGTGGAAGTAGGTGGATAAATACCCCAGCTCACTCTCCCCTTGGAGGAGATAGGGAAGAGGCTTGCTCTCCAGGGTCCCTCAGAGCACCCCACCAGGATCACGCCCCACCAGGATAGCACCTGCCCCCAGGATAGCACCCCACCAGGATTTCGCCCCAGTCACTTGCTGCTGTGTCTTTATCTTTTCATTACCTGCCTCACTTTCCCCAACAGTGTTTCGTAGAATCACTTCCCAAATAAAGTATATGCACTCAAATCTTGCCCTGGACTCTGATTCTGGGTGAATCTAAGAAAACACATCTGATGACTTGAAATTACCCTAAATGCCCTTCTTTTATAGGCAAACTCATATAGTCCCTAGTGCTGGCGTGACAATGCCTGGCAGTGAACACAGGCCCCACGCCTGTTCCCAGGAGCACATGCCCGCACAGTCCTTCCTTAAGGTGGCTCGTCTCCCTGAGAATGCTGATGTATGCGAGAACACTCTGAGCTACCAAGTTCTGAAGGCCTAGCAGGCCGCATTTACATCCAACATAAGAGCTCCTGCACCTAATGTTCTAAACAATTGGGAAGTTCGGGTCGTTACAGCGTCCATGGTGGTTGTTCGGTTAGTCAATGCAGAGTCGTCAGGAGACTGCTGTATTCCCAACGTGGCCTGATCTTTATTTAAATATGTCTCCAATAGCAGCTTCTTCGCTTGTCATTTGTTTTTCTTACATGAAACTAGAACTCAGAGTGGGTTTTCTTAGGGAAAATGTAAAATTTTAAATATGAATTCACTTTCTGTTCCTGTTTGCAAAGAGTAGTAAGAGGACATTCATAGTATTATTTTGCGGTTTATTATTGTCTTTGTATATGGCCTGACTCTGACTGTCCATTCTTAGTAGAAAATTTCCAGAAAGCAGGAGCCATTTGTATTTAGGTGACTTTTCCCAGGACTGAAGCATTTTGAACGTGTACTTGAATAATGAACAGACAGTAGTGTCAAGACCTGCCCCTCACCTGCTCTGACCTCCAGCACCGTTGGATGCCCTCAGACCATGTGAGGGACACCCTAGAACCCCAGCCTTCCTCCAAATCTCCTGGCTGTCTTGCCTGAAATAAGAATTGGCTGTGGGAACTATGTCAGCTCAAAAGCTTGGAACAAGACTCATGTTATGATTTTCAAATCCCTTTTCCATGAAATTTGTGTGAAATAACAACATTTCTCTGAAATGATAGCAGTGTTATGTTTATGCCATATAACTGTTATGGTGTTCTGCCTGCTTAAACGGGTTTTTAAAAAGGCAAAGTGTTCATGAGTTGAGGATATTCATTCTTTTTAAAATGTGTCCACAATGTCAAATCCCATTTTCCATCAAGGAAAAAATATTAAATTGTATTATATATGCCATCTATCCACATGTATGACGTGCATGTATTACTATATATGTCAATAGATATATAGAGATTTGCAATACAAATCCATGCACAGAAAATATATAGTTCTATCATAAACAATTAATTTTAACTCCCTAGCAGGAGTCAGAATTCCAAATGATCACTCAGTATTTGAATACAGGAGGAGGTGTTTTCCTCTGTTTTAGAAGTGTGGGTTTTTTTTTCTTTTCGCCTCATGCCACTCTGAAATTAAATGAAATTTTAAGAAGGAAACTGAAGCTGCATATTCAATAGAAGAAGTGCGAAATGCACTCCAGAAATAGAAGAGAAATATCAAGATGCAATTCCAGTTGGGAGGGATTCCTAGAGTGAAAGGGGAAGGACAGAGCCTCTGGCTTTAATTTACAGAGGAGTCTGCCAGTGATGACCTCTTACAGTTCTCGCCGTCTGTATTATTGATTAATGAGGTCAAGGGCAGCGTCACTTACTGCTGACTTTCTCTGGGGACCCGTGTTCACTCTGCAGAGTGTTCGGAAGATGCTGTCTGCCGGCAGATGCCAAAGAGCCTCCCATGTTGAAGCAAGGGTGCTGACAGATCCCTCTGTGCCCATGGGTGCATTCGGGATCTAAGTCAGATGGTGCTGGCTTCTGTTTAGAGATAAAAGGCCCTCCACCGAGAAGCAGAGAGAGTGGCTTGGACCCAAACATCAGTGTATCTATGTCTGTGGAAAAGCTAACACTTCCATCACCAAACAATGAGCTGTGTTGGTATTAAAACAAACAAAAGAAGAAGGAAAACATAAACTACTTAAGTGGAATAGTTTCCGAGTTTTCTCTTTCCCTCCTGGGATATGTCCATAGCACGTCCATATCCCTGTCTGCAGTTCTCTGGGTCACTCCTTCTGCCTTGATTTCTTGCTCGGGCTCTCTTTAAAGCAGTGTATTTTTATATTGAGCTGTGAGTGTGTGAAAGTGTTTTAGTTGCTCATTCGTGTCCAACTCTTTGCACCCCTATGGACTGTAAGCCAACCAGGCTCCTCTCTGTCCATGGAATTCTGCAGGCAAGAATACTGGAGTGGGTAGCCATTTCTTCCTCTAGGGGATCTTCCTGACCAGGGATTGAAGCCAGGTATCCTGCACTATGGGCAGATTCTTTACCATCTGAGCCACCTGGGAAGCTGTGATCACTGCTTTTTGGTCTGTCACCAAATGCCCCTGCCCAATGGCTTGAGGTCATGGAGAAAAGAAGGCCTCCATGGGGGATGTCACAGATGGGTGTCTGCTTCCACCCTGCCTCTGTTTACTCGCAGTAGCATAGTGTGTGGGGTCAGGCCCATGAGATCCAAGCTTTCGGGTTCAGATCCCAGCCCTCATCCCACTGCTAGTTGTACCAGTGTGTTCAAGACTTCAACTTGGCCATGCCCACACTGCCAGCCAGTGAGGGTGGCAGTGCCCACCTTATTGGTTGCTGTAGGACTGAATGAAATAAACCTTCTGGGCCCTCTTGTTTGCAGGAGGTGTCAGAGAAGTCTTTCTTATTGTGGTGAGTAGTGGTCACAGAAGAGGAAAGTAGAGGACACCAGGTCATGATCACAGCTTTCACTGTAGATGCTGCAGAATCAAGGGTGCTTTAATGCCCTCGAGACTGTGGGGAATCATTCTTCTCTGGTTTGACTTCTTTCTTGTCCTCCAGTTCATTGCTTCTACAGAAAGAAAATTGGTTTTGCCAAAATAGACTCACAGACATAGGAAACAAACTTGCAGTTACCAAAGGGGAAAGGGGATGGGGGAGGGATAAATTAGGAATTTGAGATTAACATATACACACTATTTGTGTGACACAGGTAACAAGGACCTACTGTGTAGCACAGGGAACTACATTCAATATCTTGTAATAACCTGTAATGAAAAAGAATCTGAAAAAATATATATATGTGTATATATATATAACTGAATCACTTCACTGTATACCTGAAACATTGTAAATCAAGTATATCTCATTTTTTTAATTTAATAAATAAAAAATTTTTAATTGGTTTTGGTAATTGTAGGCTTTGAACCTAGAGCTGAAACGTGGAGATGGTCTATACATTAAAAACTCTTCTATTTATAAAGAGATACAGTAGGTCAGTACCCAGGCAAATCTGACATTTAGACCTAATGGGATGTGTGTTTCTTAGAGCAGTAAATCTAAATGGATAACTTGCATTACACTTTCTCACTTTTATTTTCGTTTTTATTTTCATTAAAGTTATACACACAGAGCTTAAAGAGGCAACCAGTTCCAGGTGGCTTCCTCCTATCCCCCCAGTGCCAACCTGCCACCCTTCAGAGACAACTGCGTTCCACTGGTTTGGTTGTTCCTAATCCTCACTCTGTGTCTCCAGATCAGGTGCTTCTAGAGCAGTGACTCGACCTTTCAGTTTCAAGTGTTCTCCAAGGCTTTACAGTGTGGAGGAGGAGGGTTAAGGTCTTTTTCAGCCCTCAGTTCAGTTCAGTTCAGTTCAGTCGCTCAGTCGTGTCCGACTCTTTGCGACCCCATGAATCGCAGCACACCAGGCCTCCCTGTCCATCACCAACTCCCGGAGTTCACTCAGACTCACATCCATCGAGTCAGTGATGCCATCCAGCTATCTCATCCTCTGTCGCTTCTCCTCCTGCCCCCAATCCCTCCCAGCATCAGGGTCTTTTCCAATGAGTCAGCTCTTTGCATGAGGTGGCCAAAGTACTGGAGTTTCAGCTTTAGCATCATTCCTTCCAAAGAACACCCAGGACTGATCTCCTTTAGAATGGACTGGTTGGATCTCCTTGCAGTCCAAGGGACTCTCAAGAGTCTACTCCAACACCACAGTTCAAAAGCATCAATTCTTCGGCGCTCAGCCCTGCTCACTCCAAATGCCCAGCCCTCCATCCTCACCAAACACGTACACCATTAATTTACTTAGACAGCAGTCTGTACTGCATTTATTATGACTGTGTGACGACTGTTCATAGCTCAGCCAATACCAGGCAACGATTCGTCTTCCTTCCCTGCACCACTCTGCGCTTTCCCCGTGGTGTACGGCTGTCTCTGTTGCTGTTGTTCTAGGCAGCAGGGCTCTGTCCCCGGCGCTGTCCAGTCTCCTTCCTGTGGGTCCGGAACCGTAAGATATCCCATTGATTTTGTCCTCCTGGTGTCATTTCTGCTGTGTCTTCTGACCAGCTGCAAAAGTTTCTTTCTTTCTTTTTTTTTGTACTTTATTTATTTATTTATTTATTTTATTCTTACATGTGTTCCCAAACATGAACCCCCCTCCCACCTCCCTCCCCATAACATCTCTGTGGGAGAATCACCTCTTACCATCTCTCTAGAATCTTCTTTCACCACCATTCTGGAGATCTTTCCTTATTACAATAGATTTTTCTTGTTTGATGTGAGGATTTATTTTGCCAACATTCTATGCAACAAGTGCTTTACTCCCTGATTTTAGTGGAGCAATCTTCTAGCAGCTTTTTGGAAAAGGATACGTAGGAAGTCAATTTTTTGAGATAACTGAACTTTTATTTTTATTCTCCTCTCACACTGAATGAGCAATTTGGTCAGGTGTAGAATTCCAGGTTGAAATCATTTTCCTTTCTAATTTCAAAGTCACTCCTCCATTGTCTTCTAGCTCTCAGCTCTCTGGCTGAGAAATAAAATGTTATTCTTCGTATACCATCCTATTTTTCTCTCTCCAGTGACTTCTAGGACTCTCTTATGGTTCCAGTAGTCAGAATACTCACAATGACGTGCCTTGGTGTGCATCTTTTTGTCCTTTGTGTCAGAAAAATGGAAGTCCTTAACATCTGAGAGCTTTTCTCTAATTATTTGTTCAATCATTTCCTCTCTTCTGTTTCTGAAACTTCTCTTCTGTAAATGCCAGTTCCCCTGTCTCAGATAAGGTGGGGGATGTCCAGTCACTGGTCTATTTGAAGTGAGGGAAGAAGTTTGCAGTTAAATTATTAAAAAAATTTTTTTTAATTTTATATGGAAGGATAGTTGATTAACACTGTTGTAATAGTATTAAATTTCTGCAACAGTCTTGCAGTCATCCCGTTTTCAGGCTGCCTTTACCACCACTTCTAGAGCTTGGCCCACTGCCAGCTGAAAGACTTTGATTGTTCAATTGTTCTGCTTTCCAGCCTCCGAACTTTTGTTGCTCTGATCAATTCTTCTAGTCTCTTTCTCTCCTAGGTTTATGTCTTGTTTAAAAAAAAAAAATCCCTTTGCTGTAACCCTGTTATAGTACAACAAGAAACAGCAGTGGGACTGGGATGTTCAGTCCACCTATCTTTAACTAGAAATCCAAGGGATTTTTAAGAAAATTCAGAGTTGATACTTGCCACGCGTTCTAAGTCCATTTGCTTAATTATAATAAATTTTAAAATATTCACCACCTTTTATGACCTGATGGAACGTGAACAATCTAGTCCAATTTGTCCTCTTTCGTAGATGGTGAGTGGTGGCCACAAGCTCTCAGAGGAAACAGTCCAAGGAGAGATGATAAAAGGCTGGAGAGGACTCTCTGTTCTAAAGTGATTCTTGTGGCCCAAGTCCTTTTCTTGACAAGCCCTTCATCTGTAACTTGGATCTGCAAATACCAAACCAAGCAAGGCAAAATTAGCGCAGAAAATACTCAGTGTCCCTACAGTGGTGGAAGAGTGTGTTAACAGAAAGAGGCTGCCCTCGTTATTCATTTTTAGTTCTATTTAAGCCATACCTTTCATGTTATTTGAATCCAGAATACCTTCTCTGGTTTGGCTTTGCCCTGATCTTTTCTTTACAATTGGACCCAGTCATCCAGGAAGGAAGAGACACCAAAGGTGGTGTCCCTGGAATCCCTTTTCAAATTGTCTTTACTCCCTGTTGTTATCGTAGCTCAGAGTAGCATTGGCTTTGTCCTTTTCCGCTTATGAGGCAAGGGCAAAGGCAGCTAGGTGAGTCCTGTGGCCATGGGGTGGCTGACACTTTCCTGGGGAGGTGGGAGGGAGGGAGAATGACCCCCTAGGAGGCACCTCTGACCTAGGACTCTCCTGGGCTCCTTTTGCAAAGAGTCTGCAAAAATGGACCTGCTTTGCAAAACACAGGGAAAATACCAGGTTTCCCTCCATGAAAGACTCTGAAGGACTTACCCAGGGGAGAGCACTCTCCTCCAGAACAGGGCCCCTCCACCCACAATGCCCTGCCCATCCCCTCCCCTCCTTCGGTGCCAGGGGTCTCCTTCACCAGCAGGAAGTCCACACACAGGAGGCCAAGGCTGCTTAGCCTCCAGCAAAGTGTCCACTGGTCTCAGCAGAGCCACCACCTCTAAGATAGCATTTTCTCCACATCAATAGGCAAATCAATCTTTTAAAAATTCTGATTAAGCCAGAAGTCAAGTGCCAACAAGGCCAGGCATATCACAGAGATGAGAGAAGAGGCTGGGGGCCTTCAGAAGGGCATGCCCAGCTCTGGGCAGAGTGCTGGCAGGGACAGCAAGTCAGGAGGCTCCTCCCCTCTCCTTGGGATCAAGGATACCAAGGCTGGCAGATTCCTGGGAGACCTCGACCTGGTTTTACAGAACCTTCCTCAGATAGTCTGTCTAACCCAGCCTTGCCTCTCCTTTGGGGGCCAGATCAGAGTAACAGCTGGGCAGCCCTCCCCTTTCCCCAGTTCCCTCCCTGTCTTCTCTCCTGGGCATCTCCCTATAATGAAGTCCTGGCAGGTTCAAACCCATCTTGGCACCTGATTTTCGGGAGACCAGACTACTGTGCCTGAGACCTTCAGTGAATTCCTGCCAACTGGCAATGGGCTGGGCCTAGGGCAGAGAGAGAAGCGCTGAGCTCTGTCTGGGCCGTCACTGGCTGTAACGCCGGAGCCGGGCTGTGTCCCTCGCGTGGTCCGTGTCCTGTTTCTCACCTGCCGCCCCTTCCCCCCAGGTCGTGGCTCTCTCCTCCTGGTGCCTGCTGAGGGACTCCATTTACTACACGCTGTCCGTGGTCGCGCTCATCGTGGTAAGTGTGTGCCGGGTACCTCGCCTCTTCTCTCCCGATCACCCTTCTCAGCTCGGGGCAACTTGGGACTCCTCCAGATGGAACAGGTGCATAGAGGCAGCTGCTCTGGTCACCCAGAACCCAGCCCAGTGGTTCCGGTGCTCAGAACAGGAGGTGGCTCTGCTCACCTGGCTCCATGAGCGTCCCCTGCTGCTTTCCTGGGATTCTCAGGACCCTTTACTCTCACCTTCCTCATGGGCTCTGCTGTAACTCACTTCAGTGTCCCCGGGTATAGACCTCCCTTCCTCATCCTTCCTGTCCCACACTCCCTGTGGCCATTCCCACCTTCATGGGGACACCCCACACTGTGTCCTTAGTGGTGGGTGTCTCTACTGGACACCGTCCTGTCCCAGGTCCAAGTGTCTCTACACATAGAATGAGTTCCCCAAAGCTGGACCTCCTCCTGTATTCCAGCCCCCTACTCCCATCCTAGCCACCTAGCCTGGGAAGGATATTAAACAGATCTTCCCCCAGTTCCCACCATAGGCATTGGCTTCGTTGTCCTGTGGATTTTCACTTTGTGAAGATATCTGCAGTGTGCCCCCTGTAGCCCCTCTTACTTGAGGCTCTTTGCATCTCTGGCCCGAACTGACAGAGCTCATTGCAGAGTGATGTAGCAAGTAGCATCACTGTCAGCCACCCCCTACTCACCACCGCCATCAGTCCTCAGAGCCGTGCAGATGCTGTCTCTGCAAAGAACACCTGCAAATGCCAGTCCTTTGTTTAATGAGCAGTGGCTCCAGGTCTCCTGGGGGGACAAACCCAGGCTGAGCCATCCAGGAATAGAAGGGCGGCAAAGCAGAAAGAACGCTGATGAGGGTGGGAGATCTGACTCCCGGTCCTTCTCTCTCTCACTCTCCTGACCTTAGAGGAATCAGTCTCTCCAGGTCTTAGTTTTCACACCTACCGGACAGGAATAGATCCGCTCAAGGATTTACTTACCTGTTTACAAAGCACTTTACCTGTATAGTATTTCATTGTAAATATTTATGCAAATAAGGGCTTCCCTGGTGGCTCAGACAATAAAGAAGCTACCTGCAATGCAGGAGACCGGGGTTCAATCCTTGTGTCAGGAAGATCCCCTGGAGAAGGGAATGGCAACCCACTCCAGTGTTCTTGCCTGGATAATTCCACGGACAGAGGAGACTGGCAGGCTACAGTCCATGGGGTCACAAAGTTGGACACAACTAGTGACCAACACATACACACATGCAAATAAGTCAAAAGTGACATTTAATCCAAGATTTTGCCCAAGGAATCAGGTGGGTACTTCAGTCAATAGCAAATCCTACAGCAAAGATCTTGGTTTACAACCACAGCCCCCACATTCCAAGGGTGACAGGTGATCAGGAGAGTGGAGACCAGCCCCAAGGAGGAGCAGGGCTCAGACGCCCGCACTGGGATGAACACACACTCCATCTGTATAATTCCCAGTCAGCAGACTTGAGGACACCCATGAGCTCTGTGTTCTTGTACCCGTGGAAGAGGCTCAATCACCCCGGATCTAGAGGCCTCCGTTCACCCAACCCAGACTGCTGGAACGTGCTTTGCAGGAGCTCTGTCCTGCAATGTCCCACCTGGTATAGATCACATGTGCTCAGCTCTTCTGCTGTCAAGGTATTTTAGGATGATTTGTGAAAGTCATTTTTTTCAAGAGATGTATTGGGGGGGGGGTGGTGGTAATGAAAGCAGTTCTCCACTTTGTTGAATTCTAGAGAGATGCCCACCCACCCCCACTAGAGACAAGAAGCCCAAGACCCACCCCACCCCCGGAGCAAGGACTCTGTGATGTCCACACCTGTCAGAAGACTTGTGGACTCAGCTTCACTCTGTTTTCACATAGACGCCTCCTGGAACTGTGTGTGAAATAACTTGTCTTCTGTTAAGTGTATCTGGACGTGTTTGAGACAGAACAAATATATCGTCGCTAATGACTTGTGAAGAAGTGAGGCAATTTTGCTTCCTTGGGCTTTGGGTGACGCTCATGCGAGCAGGGTCTTTGAGCAAAGCAGTCACCTACTGTGGATGAATCAGAGCTGAGCCAGCTGGGCATGGGGCGCTGGCGACTCTGTGTTGCCTCCTATGGTGCCAGTCAATAGCAAGTGATTCTGTGCTATGACCTAGAGGCTGGACTGGGTATTTACCGAGCCGACATCGAGCCTAGATTTCTATGATCTTGAGGAAAATTACATTTCTCCACTGTTAGGAGGTATGGAAAAGAGAACATCTGAGTCCTGGGGGTTTGGTCCTGCTTCTTTTGACTTAAATGGTGTCTCTCCAAATTCAGCAGCACTGACATGCCGCGCGTGCCTCCCGGAAACATGCAACCCAGAGGTTTTTAATCCGATAGGGCCTGGGTTTGGACCCAGGAAAGTTCAGTTCAACCAGGATCTTCCATCATGATTCTGATGCCAGCAGCACCCACTGCACATGCAGAAACTCAATCTCAGAGACAGTCGGATACTATTTCCTCAGACGTTCACCTGCTGCGGGGCAGGTGTCCTCTCCAAACACACTTGGAGAGCCGGAAAAGGGAGGCATCGTGGCATCTTGGTGGTCTGGATTTTGACAGCTGTTTGTTGTTGGAGACCTTTTCACGTGAGACTTTAAAACAGCGTGAGGAGCAAAACAATCTAATACCCGAAGAGCAGCACTTGGCAAAGGAGGTTTCTCAGTGTCCCCAGACCCCTTCCATGCGCCAGCCCCAGGCTTCTGCTCCACACGCTGTATCTTTCTGTCAAGGTTTCCTAGTCTCCTCCTTCTAGGTTTCCCCTAGTGTCATGGTAACACGGTCACTTTTTTTTTTTTTGGCGGCGGGGCAGGGGGTAGGGGTTCCTTGCATAACACAAAGCTTTCCCATTGGACCCTGCAATGGGCACTGAAAAGTCCTGTACTTCGAAGCTCTCCTCCTACCCAGAAAGAATTACCAACCAGCCTAATAATTAAACTCTTTGGGTTTGTTCTTTTTACTCTCTCCCCTTTTTATGGTTCTGAAATATTCAGAAGATGGGCCTCCAAGGTGCCACAACGAAGAGCTCGTTCACCTGGAGGGCAAGTCCCAACAAAGAGGGACCAGATGCTGCCTCTAAATACACTTGCTCAGGCAGAGCAGCCCTGAGGACGATCCATAAGTGCTGGGGATCTGAAGCACTGGGAAAGTCGACTTCTCTGACAGACTTAGGGCCCCTGGGCCAGGGAGAGCTGATAGGGTGGACTGGACTGCTTGACAGCTGGCCTGGAGGCTGATGCAGAGGCCGGGCCCAAAAGCAAAAACACAGCAGGGATGTCCTGAAGCCAGCAGAGCTTCAAACAGTTAGCTTAGAGACAAGGGGCTCCTTTCGGTGTCTGGGATGCACCGAGCCTTTGCTCTCTGCTGTTTTCTAGTTTGTTTCTATGTTGCTGATGTTCAAGCCCGCCTCCTCTGAAGCATATAGCGTGAGTCACTCAGTGGCCTTCTCCTGCCCCGTCAGGTGCCCCCTTTAGTCCTGGG